>NC_135540.1:5224626-6424626 GCF_045843805.1 Urocitellus parryii | reverse complement strand
CACTGGTGTCCAAGCGCCGCCCCGGCGAGGGAGCTGCCACCTGAGGTTCCCAGGGCCACCGACAGAGCGGGAGCGGAGCGGGCGCCAAGTGGACTCGGGCTCTGGCTGCTCCGGGAAAGACTGGAGAAGGCGTGGGAAGGAGGAGGGAGCCAGGTGCCGATTTCGGTGCATTTACATTCTGCCCAATTCTGAGTTTAGACTTTCGACCACACTCTAACACACACGGGGATTACCTGCCGTGTGCGGGGCTGGGTTCTGGTCCTGGGCGATACCAGGATGAATAAAGGGGGTTGCTGACCTGCCTGGTAGGGCCCATTTCTGTGCTTTGGAGGATCTTTTTGCTTTAAAATGTACTTGATCTGAGGAGACAGTTTTCCCCCAAAAAGATGAAGATGACCTCATTGACTTATTACAAAATTTAAAGTCAGAGGGAAAAGTTATCTAAAAGTTTCAAACAGAAGATAATTAAAGAAAAAAACTTTAGATAAGGTAGCAATTATCTTATAGATAACATAACTGTTCCCTGTAGAAAAGATTTGCAATGGGCTGTCTTTAAAATGCAGACTACTCATATACCTGTAGATGATATAATATCTTGAAAAGCCACTCATGTATAAACTAACTGGAAATTTTCATCTGGAGAATCCAGTTACCAACTGTTCTTCAAATCATTCTTTCATATTTACTTTAAACCTACTGAGATTTAAAAAAATAATATATATGTATTTATTGCAAAAAATAAATATGGAAAAAATTCAAAAAGGAAATAAAAATCATTCGCAATTCTACTTTCACGTATAGCCACCTTTGAAGATTTGGTGACTGTCCATCCAATCACCTTCCTAATTTTTACATAGTTAATATAAATGTATGGTTTGGATCTGCAATGTCCCCCTAAAAGTTCATGTGTTAGGCAATGCAGTAGTATTCAGAGGGGGAAGATTAGATTATGGGGCTCTGATCTCATCAATGGATTAATCCACTTGATGGGTTTATAGTTTCAATGGATTTTCTAGGAGGTGATAAAAACCATAGGTAGGTGAGGCAAGACGCAGGAAGTAGGTCACTGGAGGTGTGGCCTTGGGGACAGTATCTGTCCTGTCCCTCCCCTTCCGCCTTCCTGTCTGTGAGTCTGTCTGCCTGTCCTTCTCTCTCCTCCCCAACTCCATACCCTCCCTCTGCTTCCCCGGTTGCCATAAGGTGAGCAACTTTCCTCTGCCAGGCCCGTTTGCCAACATATTTCTTCCTCAGAGCTGACCAGACACAGTCTGAATCCTCTGAAAACATGAACCAAAATAAATCTTTCCTCCTCTGAGTTGTTCTCCTCGGGTATTTGGTCACAGCAATGAAAAGCTAACACAGCTAACAAAAGTCTAAATATACACAGTTTTTTTTTCTCTTGAATATTTGCCAAACTTTAAATCATAAATATTTTATTATGTATTAGATATCTCAGTGGACTCTTTAGTGGCCTGGGGTCCAGAGAGGGGGAAGGGGAAAGGAAGGTTAGCTGGGTGTTTTCCTAACACGTGTGACTTCCTGCTCTAGCCTTATCCTAGGTCAGAATCAGAATGGTCAAGGGAGCTGTATGGGATGAATAATGGAGAAACTGGAAAATGGTAGTTTTAAATATGAGGCACCACTGATACACAGACATTGTACAGATTGCAGACTAATTATAAACAGTAGTAGATTAATTTTACACTGTAATTAGATGGGACTCCCTGTTCTTTGTGGGATCTCCAAATGCCATTGTGATCTGTAGGACGTTTTCCTTTAGCATCTTTTTCTCCAACACTGACTACCAAGCAGGTGAAGAGGGTGAATGATGGAGGTCTCATCTGGTAGTCACAGACTTTGGCCTAATTCTACTGTTTTCAATAAGCTTCTTTATTCACCCACCCAACACCCCCCCCCCCAGCCTGATGGAAAGTGTTTATGTCCTTTGGTTCAGAAATTAACCAAGAAAATGATAAAAAAAAAAATGGAAAGTATGATGTTCATCAAAGTATGATATAGTAAATATATCATACTTTGAAGGCACAAATAACCATAATTAGTGTTGTACTTAAATAGGTTAAGTTTCACTCAGACAATGAACTAATGTATATTTTTAAAGTATTTATTTATTTTTTTTAGTTGTATGTGGACACAACACCTTTGTTTTATTTTTATGTGGTGCTGAGGATCAAATCCAGTGTGCCTCACACATGCCAGGTGAGTGCTCTACCTCTGAGCCACAACCCCAGCCCATAATGTATATTTAATAATATGAAACTTAAATGGAATGCTGAATGGCATAATAAACTATCTTAATTTAAACTTTGGCAAAATTCAAGGCAGGTAGGAGACAGAGGTAGGTAGGTATGGAGACTGTAGAGAGATTAAACTACTGTCATTAGAGGAAGAGGAATTTACCAGAATAATGAATGTAAAGAGCCTGCCAGTAGGCAGAATTTCTGAGTCAGTCCCCTAAAGTGTTTCCCCTGAACCCCTGGAACCTGAGAATATGATAAGGTATCATACCCAGGATTATGTTAAGTTACATAGCACAGTTGATGATAAGATCGGAAGACTATCTGGGCAAGAAAGATCTAATCACAGGAACCTTGAAAACCAGAGACCTGTCCCCAGCTGGTAACAAAAGAGGAAGGTGAAGAGATGCTTATAAGTTGAATCCTAAAGGGCATTGCTGGTTTAGAGGTGGAGGTGCCACGTAAGAGGGCATGTGGGTAGCCTCTAGAGGCAGAGTGGCCACTGGGTGAGTGTCCCCAAGGAAGCAGGACATCTGTTCTGCAACCACAAAGAGCTAAATTCTGCCAACAACCTGAATGAGTGTAGAAGAGAATTCTTCCGTCCCCTTCCAGCTAGGAGCTGAGTCTCAGTGAGACCTTGATTTTGTCCTGCAAGACCTCAAGTGGAGAACCTTGTTGAGACTTGCTAGACTTCTGAGCTAATAAATGAGCATTTAAGTCTGCTAACCCTGTGATTTTTTAAAATGTAACAATAGAAATCTAATACAGGATGTTTTCAGGGTTAGCTATGCAGTGTCTATGGGACAGTCCTCATCCTTTGGCCTTATGGCTGGGAATGCCTCTAGCAGCCTTGGCAGCTAGGATGCAGTATGGTTCCCAAGACACCACATTCTCCAACTTTAGTCCTTTTACACTGTCTTGTTTCTCTTCTTGCTCCCCAAATCTAAAGGTTGATGTTGTCCCCAAAACACACAATAACTGCCTTGGAGCATCTGAAAGTCCATCATGGAGAACAGAGATTGTCTTAACTGATACAGTTTTTGAGGTTAGAATTAGAGCAAGTAGACTTTATATAAAGCAGAGTTATACTTAATGAAGTTGCAAGTCAGGCTCCTTGGGAGCTGACTCTGAGATGGAGTTTATTGGGAAGTGCTCTTGATCAACAGCTGTTGGTGGTTGTTAAACTGTAATGCAGTCTCAGGGAAGGCCTCCTCAGTCAATCCCATGGGCTTGAGAAGGGATGGTCCTGAGAGTTGTCCTGAATCCAGGAAAGAGGGACAGGTTTTTGCATCCAGAAAAGAGGCATAACCTTTTGGCAAGGTGATTCTCTTCCATGAGGGTGGTTACTGGAGAGGCTTGGCTGAGTTCCAGCTATGAACATTCTCAGCAGGGTAAAGAATGACTGCCTCCTTAATCAAGGAGTGGGACAGTGGGACCCAGGGGTGCTTTGCAGTATCTAACACAATGTAAAAGAAGACTCACTAGTGAGTCAGGGCTTTCCCTCCCTGGAGGGGGTTTGTCTACAGAGGTTGTAGCACCTCCCAGTAAGGACATTGCACAGTAAAGTGCAGTATTCAACAAGAATGTGGTGTGTGAGCGCTTAGACACTTGCAAAACACTGCTTCTTCCCAAGCATTCTGGTTGCTTCAGGTGTCCATGCCAGTCACTACCTCACCTTTGCAGCTCTAATGTAGTGACAATCTGTGTCCTTTGCCTTATAAAGAATATGCAACCTGAGTCAAAGCATGGAGTGGAGGGGTGGGATGCAGCTCAATGGCAGAGCTCTTGCCTAGCATGTACAAGGCCCTGTGTTCAACCTCAGCACTGGAAGACAAAAGTATGGAGGTGAATCTTCATAATTGACATCCCTTGAAGTGCTGGACACAGGACAATATATCCATAGGATGTCTAGATTTAAAAATTTTTAAATCATAGAAATGTCTTGATCTAGTCTTTACTACTTTACTTAAAAGAGATGAACTTTCTTCCGTTTTTATCTTTAGCATCAGCAGAGCAGGCTTCTTTATTTGTTTTACACCACATCATTTAGGAGCAGCCTTATAGCCTAAAATTGGATGGAAGCTACTATGAATTATCAGGAGAGAGTTTTGTTGAGTGGAGTCCTGAAGAATTTGAGGATCCTTCGCTGCACTAACAAGAAGTAGATCTCAAAAGACCTTGACCACAAAAGATTCCAGCGTGGTGGGTCTCCTAGCAGGGGCAGGATGGCATAGGTGGTAGTGAGGGGAAGGCTGAGATTAGGAATAAGGAAAACAGCTCTGGCACACACCAGCCAGTATAGCAAAGACTATAGGGAGTGTACTTCTGTTTTCCACCTTGAGAACTCTAAGTGTGTTCATGATTGGGTTCTGGCAAGGTTGTTCTTGCTGCTAAAGTTCTATATTTATATTTTCTTCCAAACATTGATGGGCATAATGGCTAAATTATAATAACTTGACATTTCTGATTTTTTCTTAATGTATGTCATTTATTCAACAAATATTTAATGAATATTCTTAAATGCAGATAACTGCATTATCCTTCAGAAATGCTTTAAGAGTCTCTTATCACATGGTACCTGTTGCATCTTGCTAACCAAAGGAAGCCTCTGGATCAATCCCTGGCCTCCTACAGGGACAGGGAACTCTAATCACTTTCTAAGGAGTTGACCCTTAGCTCTGATGCACCAGTTTCAGTCCTGTGTTAGACTATTCCCACTGCTGTCCCCTGGAACTTAAGAGGAGCATTTGTACCTTCACCTTCTAAGGTGCTATTGACACATCTTTGCCATTTCCTAGACCAGTGAATCCATATTCAGGTATTTCATCCTAAGCCTTCGATATGCCTGTGGAGTGATAGAGAGACAGACCGACAGAGACAGAAAGGCAGATAGGCAAAGTTTTACCTGACTGGGTTTGAATCATTTCTGTGTATAAATCCTTAGAAAACAGGTGTTATGGCTTGGATCTTAAATGTACCCCCAAAGCTCATGTGTTGAAAACTTGGTTCTCAACTGATGGCGCTATTTAGAGGTAGTTGAAACTTTAGGAGGTGGGGCCTAATTGCAGGAAGTGGACCCTCTTGGGGGAGTCCGCCCTTGAAGGGGATGTTGGGACCCTGATCCATCCCTCTCCCTCCCCCTCCCCCTACTTCCTGGCTGCCATGAGGTGAGCAACTTCCTCTCCACCATGGTGCTCCCCACCAAGATATTCTGCCTTACCAAGGGCCTAAAGAAACAGGGCCAAACCACCATGGACTACAACCTCTGAAACTGTAGGCCAAAATCAGTCTTTTCTCTGTTTAAGTTGTTTATCCAAGGTACTTTGTCACAGTAATGGAAAGCTGACTAGCACAGTGGCAGTGGGAAAGCTCCTTTTCATCCTGTTATTTTTGAGATCAGTCTTGTTCCCCCTTCTTTGGGAGCTGGGGATCAGTTAAGTGGCCTAGAGGACAGCTGTTGATGCCTCATACTTCTTGAGTTAAAAGGTACAAGTCAGTCTTCGAACCCGAGGATGCATCTGTTTGTTTTATTTTTTTGGTAATATGCGATTTTATTTGTCAATTAGTCCTTTTAAAATCTAGCAATATTGAACTTTTAAAAGACAAACATGTATCAATTTTAAAATAATAAAATGATTTGGGGGGATTTATTATAATATATTCATACATACACATATAAAACGGTATAATTTGTTTGATTTAATTATTTATATAACCTTGGCCTGCAAATTATAAGGACAGGCTTTTAAAAAATGCTTTTTCCAATAAAATGTAATATCTATTTGCAAAAAATAAAAAACAGTATAATTTTATCAATTTCATTCCCTAGTACCTCCTCCCCCCACCCCATCCCCTTCTTCTATTCAACTGGTCTCCTTTCTATTTTTTTTAAATTTGTTCTAATTAGTCATACATCACAGTAGACTGCATTTTGACACATTGTACAAAACAGAGCCGACACCTCCCCCCCTTTTGGACACTTCTTGTGGTCTGTGTGTCTGTGTGAGCATCACAAGGTGAAAGTGAGATGACTATAAGGACACGTGAGAACCCGTGTGGGAGGTGGGCATAGACCAAGAAGTGCTACGAAGATGCTGTACCTTTGTTAGTGTTCTTTTATTCTGCTAAGGACCAAATATAATTAATGATACAATGAAGTGGTAAAAATAAGGGCAGTGGGTGATATGCTTATGTAAGTGAGAATTAAGCAAATGACGGGAAACCTAAGAGGAAACGAGGAAGCGGCTGCACAGAAAGTCAGTGTTAGTGACCCGAATGGAATTTGAGCAATGCTTCCTAAGGGGACAGGCCACATGGTTTCAGCTTACCACATCTGGGTCATATGTTTACTTTTGGGGGGACATACATGAATGAGGACCCACAGAAACAACAGACATAATTTAACCTTCAAGAAACCTTTCATGAAATTTCCCATTCATGTTGCAATGGGAAAAGGAGATGGGGGAGGCAGACAATTAAAAAGGAGAAAAGAGTAATCTTAGGGCTAGGGTTGTGGCTCAGCGGTGGACTACTCGCCGAGCACGCGCAAGGCCCTGATTACTCAGCACCACATAAAAATAAATAAATAAAATAAAGGTATTGTGTCCAACTACAACTAAAAAATAATTTTTTTTTAAAGAGTAATCTCAGAGACCTAAAACATAAAGTCTCTGGGAAAAGAACTGTGATCAGTGGGGCCTTCCCAAAGCAAGCCTTTAGCTGATCATGTATGAATGACAGAATGCAGGCAGAGGGAGATGCACTTGAAAATAGAACTTGCTACTGAGCTACTTTGGAAATCCAGATGACTGTGGAGTAAACCAGTGACTATATGAATAGAAAAGGCATATTAATTTCAGCAATGGAAAATACATAAAAAATTAATGCACATTAGATTTCTCTATAATTTATCAGTTATGAACCAAGCAAAGGATCAGGAGCCAATTAAGATATTATCTCAATGAGTTATAGTCTAGAAGTTTAAGATCTTAAACAACTGTTGATTTTGGAAACAAGATAAAGGTTATTATCTATACTAGGTCAAAATCATAGTGCTTTTATAGCAGAATTCCATGCATATTTTTGGATAATATTCCATAATAAAATTATAAGGAAATCAGTGCATGTTTCCAAAAAAGCAATTTAAATGGCCCTAAAGTTGATGGACTGAAAGTTTATAAGGGACAGGACTACAGTTTGGAAGGATGGTCAGGAAACATGATTTACTGATGTTTTCTTAACTTTCTATTTTGAAGAATATACTGCAAACCTACAGAGAAGTTGGAAGAATAGTATAATGAAAGCCACATATCCTTCACCTAGAATTCATTGATAAGCATTTACCCACATTCATACCCTATGTTTTTCCAAATTAGTTGAAAGTAGCAGATATCATGTTACTATATTCCTAGTACTTTAGCATGTGTTTCCAAGACTAAAGACAGCTTCTTAACTAACCACAGTACCATTATCCCAATATCCTTGGTATGCTGGTGTTATCTAATAAATGCCCCGTATTTCCTAATTCCCAAAATTTTCAAAAATATTTTAATAGTCAAAAACAATCAGGAGCCAGTCAAGAACTATTGGTGCATGTTGTTGATCTTGAACATCCCACCAGCCCTGGTTCTGGTCTCGGCATTGACGTGATTGAAGAGCGGAGGCTGGATGTTTTGTAGAATGGGCCATGATTTGGAATTATCTTAGTTTCCTTAGGACTGGTTTTGCGTGAAGCAATCTGAGGTGAGCTCTGCCTAGGGGGACGTTGCTTTCTATGAGTGTCACCTGGAGGCACAATGTCAACTGGCCACATCAGGGGCTTGCTGAGTCGACTCCCTTGTTTAAGCTGTAAAACTTTTACACTGTAAAACTTTTCCCATTTATAATCCATACACAATCTTTGCAGTGATACTTTGTGTTCTTGGGCAACTTTTGGCTTAGCATTTTGGCATCTATTTGTGATCCATACCTCTTTTCTCTTCCGCAGCTTCTACACCTATTAACTGCTCTGCTTTAAAGGAAAACTCCCTCCACCCTTTGAAGGATCACTCTGGCCTCGTGGATTCTTTTTACATTTAATGTGTTATAATTTCCAATTATTCCTTTTGATGCTCTACTTGTTCTGACTCCTGTGTTCCTTTGAATGTCTCCTTTTTTTTTTTTTTCAGGATTTCCTACACAAAATGATATTCCAAACTGACCTGGAACTTTCCCTTCCTCAAATTTATGATCAGTTATTTATCAAATGACTCTATTTTTTAAAGTTAGTTAACTAATTAATTCATATTAAAACAGAGAAAGGTGTTTAGATCCCAAGATCTGGGTGTTGGGGAATGATTCTGGATGGATGTCTCATGTACATCTTGTCCTACTGATTAGCCCCCAAAGTCTCCTCAAGCCCTTTGTAGTTCACTGCTCCTTCCTCTCTCTCCTATCCCCAGGCAAGCACTGACTTTTTCCTGTCGCTACAGAATCTTATTCTACTAGATTTTCCACTTACCTCAAGGTTTCTCCACACTCGTCAGCGGAGGCCTGAACTGCTCCCAGTGCTGAATACACTCTGAGGATTGTGCTGCCTGCTTCTTTCCAGTGGTCCCTTCTCTGGCCTTGGGAAGTTGCCTCACATGCCTTGCTTAGGGCACTTAGCTGAAGACTCAAGAGGAATCCTCTTCAGGTCTCTGGAATTCCCCAACAGCACAGACCCTCCTCTCCTGGCACCTTCTCATCACACCATGAGGCCCTGGGGATAGGACTTCAACCTCTGGCTGGAGGTGGAGCGCAATTCAGCCATTATCAGGGGAATGTCAAAATGGTTCCAAAATTTTGTTGAGGGATTTTTTTAGTATTAATGGAGATAATAATTTTTATTATTAGTTATACCAGCATAATATATTACAATAATGGTTTTCCTAATACAGAGTTGTTGTTACATTACTAGAACAAATCTCATTTGATGATTGTCTTGGATTTTTGTCCTATATTTATTAAGTTTAGATATCAATGTTAAACTTGTTTATAAAAAGAATTAGAATGTGTTGCTTTTTTTCCTATGCTGTAGAATGAAATATTTGCCATTAGATTATTTGCTGACATCTTTGGTGGAACTTGCCTGTGAAATCCCCTCTGCTTAGTGCTTCTGTAGGTGGTTGTTCTTTAATAATCTTACAGGATTTCTTTAAAAATGTTTTTGTTAGTGCATTATAATAGTTAACATCATAGTGGGTTTCACTTAGACATTCATACATGTATATAACATTGTTTGCTCCATTTCAATTTCCAGTAATTCCTTTTTCTTCTCCTCTCCTTTCTCCCCTAGTCTCCTCTTTTACTCTATTGGTCTTCCTTCTATTTATATTTTAGTTGTTGTCCCTGCCTCTACTGATCTCCCTTCTATTTTTGCAAGATTCCCACGTTTTTATTCCTTTTTTTCCTCTCTGGCTTCCACATATGAGAGAAAACATTTGCCCTTGATTTTCCAAGTCTGGCTTATTTCACTTTTCATGATGTTCTCCAGTTCCATCTGTTTCCCAGCAAATGATATACGTTTGTTTTTCTTTATGACTGAATAAAACTTCCCTGTGTATGTATGCCACATTTTCTTTATCCATTCATCTATTGATGGGCACCTCAGCTGGTTCTGTAGCATAGATATTGTGGATTGGGCTACAATAACATTGATATGCATGTGTCATTAGTTTTTGGGTTTTTTTTTTTTTTGTTTTTTTGTAATGCACGTCGTTAAAACTTTCTGTCTCTATTGGGGCGTGTTTGGTAAATTGCATTTTCCTGTGAAATTACTTAGTTTATGTAGATTTTCACATTCATTTACTAGGTCTTTTATGCCTTTTGAGATGTCCCAATTTAATGGTTACTTCCATTTTATAATTCCTTATTTGGCAATAGCATATCTGCATTCATTGAAAAGTCTCCAATGTTTGGTTTCAACTCCGTCATTGCTGAACACCTATTTCTTGCTTGGTGACATCATTTCATTCCTGAGAACATGGAATGAAATTCAGTTTTGCTCAGTTTGAAATTTCCTGGCTAGAAACATTGAGCAAAGTGGAGACTATCTTTTTCTGAAAGTGAAATAATATTGAAGTACCATTTTTTTAACACTGAATTTAGTTAGCATATTTTGATGGGGAAAAATTGTAATTATACAAAAAAAATGAGATTCTTGAAAGATTCTTGACCTGTAGTGGTCAAGAAGTTTAGGGTAAAAAACTCAATAGAAGTGAATAGTCATATGAACTGAGCCTGAATTCCAATGTTATTATTTTAATGGATAACAAAAGCGAAAATCATCATGTCTAAGTAGCTTATTTTGATGGCGATTTTGGAAATTTATGTCACGTATTGCTGTTTTAGACACTGAACATTTCCTGGGCTTATCAGATCCTTTTACATTTTAATTCAGAGAATGGATTTGTGTTTCCATTGTTCTTGGATAAAATACAAATTTCCTAACTGTTGAAAGATCCTTCCCAATCTAGTTTTCACAAACCTCTTCTTCTCACCTCTCCCTGAGCATCCTGTGTTCTCATTGTGCTTTTTCTTTCATGATGTGACCTGCTCTTTCTAACCCACAGGCTTTTGTAAAGGCTACTTCCTCACCTTAAATGCCCTGCCTTTTTTTCTTTGCCCCAGTCTCTCCATTAAGAGTCTCAGTTTCAACTAAGTTCCACTTCTTCTTTTGAGTTATTTATTTGTTCTAATTTGTTATATATGCCTGCAGAATGCATTTCAATTCATACTACACAGATAGAGCACAGTTTTTCATGTCTCTGGTTGTACACAAAGTAGAGTCACAACATTCGTGTCTTCATACATGTACTTACGGTGATGATATCTAGCTCATTCCACTGTCTTTCCCACACCCCTGCCCCCTTCCTTTCCCTCCCTCCCCTTTGCCCTCCATTCCTCCCATGCTCCCTGCCACCCCAATTATAGATCAGCATCCACATATCAGAGAAGACATTCGGACTTTGGTTTTTTGGGATTGGCTTACTTCACTTAGCATGATATTTTCCAACTCCATCCATTTACCTTCAAATGCCATGATTTTATTCTCTTTTAATGCTGAGTAATATTCTATTGTGTACATACACCACATTTTTTTTATCCATTAATCTATTGAAGGGCATCTAATTTGGCTCCACAGTTTAGCTATTGTGAATTGTGCTGCTATAAGCATTGATGTGGCTGTGTCCCTGTAGTATGCTGTTTTTAAGTCCTTTGGGTATAGACCAAGGAATGGAATGGCTGGGATATCCCAGGATATAAAATCAAAGGCATAAGTCACCCATAAATCAAAGTCATTCCTGTACATCAGTGACAAATCTTCTGAAAGAGAAATTAGGAAAACTACCCCATTTACAATAGCCTCAAAACAAACAAACAAACAACAACAACAACAACAACAACAAAAACTTGGGAATCAGTGAAAGACATCTATAATGAAAACTACTGAACACTAAAGAAAGAAATTTAAAAAGACCTTAGAAGATGGAAAAATCTCTCTTTTTCTTGGATAGGCAGAATTAATATTGTCAAAAAGTTCCATTTTTTGAGAAAGGTCTTCCCTGTCTCCTAGTTAGGTCAACCAGTCGAATCCCTTGCTGTGTGCTCCCTTAGGACTCTGCTTTTCCTCATTACGATGGCCCATATTGTAATTCTTGCTTCATTATGTGTCTTCTGAACTCTCTAGGCAGGCACTATCAACAATATCATTCAAAAATCTGTGTTTCCTGTTTATTGAAGTACTATTCACAGTAGCCAAGATGTCGAATCAGCCTAGGTGTCCATGAATGAATGGAGAAAGAAAACACTGTGCATGTATACACCATGGACTATCGTTCAGCCAATAAAAAGAATAAAATCCCACAATTTATGCAACATGGAAAAGTTTGGAGGACATTGTGTGTTGTTTGTTGTTGATTTTTTTGGACATTATATAACTTATGCAAAATAAGGCACAGAAAAACATACACTGTATGTTGTTATTCATGTGGATTCTGAAAAAGTTGATCTCACAGAAGAAGAGAGGAGGCTAGTAGTTACAGGGTAACAGGGAGGAAAGGACACAGAGAGTTGGTTAATTGGTTAAAAAACAAAACAAAACAGGTGAGGAAAAGTTCATGTGTTCTGTAGCATCATAGAGTAACTATTTTAACATAACTTTTGTATATGTTAAAATGATTAGAAGAAATGATCTCAGATATTCTCAGCAGAAAGACAGATTTGCTAATTACCCCAACTTATCTTTATATGATATATGCATATATAAAAATATCATACTGTACCCCACAAATATGTACAGTTATTATATATCAATTAAAAACTTTAAAATTGGATTTTAACTCAGCACTAGAGGATTTAATTTAACATTTTGTATTATAAATTTAAATTTTTTATTACATAAATTCATTTATTTCTATCTGTAATTCCCTGCAATGATAACTTATGAGCTCTGAAGCATAGACAAAGAAAAAAATAATACTTCTGCGTCACAATCTCTTTATAAAAAAGCGTATCCACAGTATAAACATTTAAAATTTTATTCTTACCTTCTTTTGGGGGTTGGCATAGAAAAGTTGTTAAAAATATTATAGTTTATAACATGAACTCCGAGTAAAGCCATGCATTTCCTGCAGAGGAGGTACTTTGGGTGACAGGACAGTGCATCTGGAGCCGACTGGAGACCTGGGAGAGAACTCCTAGTGGTTTGGGCTGGCTTCAGGGTTGAATATGAGGTGCAAATTAGATTTTTGCTCTTCCCTCTGGAAGACTGTAGATGTTAAAGCAGCATTGTGTAGCTTTAGAGATTTGACAATTTTTTAGTCTTGCCTTTATGTTAACATTGCAGTTTGATCTACTCCATGGTATTTGGAAAAAAATATCGGTTTACCATGGTGATAAATATGGTGTGAAAACACTCAAATGGGTTTAAAAGATGACTTCAGAGCTATGAAATAATCAACCCAAGGCTGTATTAGATTAAGAAAAAGATGGTTCTCTTTTGCTGTTTTAAAAAGCAAAAGAGCACCACCTGGTGTTGTACAAAACTATTGACTAATTTTTATTTGATCTGGAATAGTTCATTTCCTAAAATTTGTATTTCAGAATGCTTTTCTCCCTATTTTATTGTACTTATAATAGTGCTACTGATATTTTCCCCAAAGTATATGGAATTAATTTTTATGAATAACCAATGTATTTCTGTTAGAATTAGGCCTTTCCTTTAATGTTTAAAGCATTTTAGGAAAATTCTTCTCTTACACCTTCCTTTCATGCAATCTGCAGCAGAGGTGGAACCACCCCCCACAGAGAGAGTCCCCTGCTGTGCATGGAAACCCAACCACCTGTGCCTTTGTGCCCAGGCCATACCACCTGCTGGCTGATCTCCCCAGTGACTGGGTGCAGTGGATATTGAGGCCTCCCTGGTCCTGGAAGACAGATGGCTCCTTTGTCTGCCTACCTAGTGGGGAGGACTTCTCCAGGGCTTTGCCAAGCCTTTCTCAGGTTGTATTGCTGTCTAGGGTGCTTCATTTCAACCTCTCCCTCCATCCTAACCTCAGATTACACTTGCATGCAAGTTAATGTCTCTCCCAACCTCCCCCAGCCTTCCCCTCTCCATTGTTTTATACAGACATTTCCCTATATAAAATCCTTGCATATTCAAATCTGTCTTGGTATCTGCTTTACCAAGATGCCAGGCGAGTAAATAACCCTTCTGAAAATCTCATGAAAAATGAGAAAGCGAGGGCATCAGACTTGTTTTCCAGTATCTGGTTTGTCTACTAATGGGTTCTCTTTTTTAAAATATTTATTTATTTTTAGTTATGGGTGGACACAATATCTTTGTTTTATTTATATGTGGTGCTGAGGCTCGAACCCAATGTCTCACACATCCTAGGTGAGAGCTTTACCTCTGAGCCACAACCCCAGCCCTTATGCACTGAATAAGGTCATGACATCTTAACCTCAAGTATCTTCTGCTTTGTTGACAGCACCTGCTGTGGAAAAGGGCAGGTGTCCTGGGAGACCACTTGACCCTGTGAGACTCTGTAGCCACAGGTTGGACTCCTCATGTAGGAGCATCTACATTATTGGAATATCCTAGAGGATAATCAGTGGTATATCGTAAAAGACACTTGCAGTTCCTTGCTAGAGTCCAAGTGCACCGATAACACAACTTCTGGACCTGGCCCTAGGGTCTAGTGCTCTTGATTTGCTTCCATCTCACTGATACTTACACAACTCTAGGAAAATAAAACTTCACAGAGTGATAAAGTGGAAAGAACCAGAGCTCAGGACACAGAGTCCCGTGTTTGAGTACTGGCTTACTAGACCTTGAAGACCTTGGGTAGGTCAATTGCTCTTTTAGCTCAGTTTCCTGATCTGTAAGATGGAGATATAAATCTCTGACTCTTTCACACAGTCACACAGCTCAGATTAAGTGAGCCACAAAGGAACACTCAGTAAACTGAAGCAAATTGCATTCTAAGTTTACATTATCATTGTTTAAGTGTATTTGTAACAAAAATATCTGCAACAAAAGATCGATAGTTGTTTTAATCTTTTATAGGAATTTTGAATTTTCTAGTACATGCTAATAAAATTTTTTGAACCAAAAACTTCTGAAACAACTATTTAAAGAGACAATATGGTTTTAAAGAGAACTTACTTTGCTTCTGCATATAAGATATATGGATTATTTAATAATAGAGAATAACATTATGTCATTTAATTACCTTTTAAAAAGTTAAAAATGAAAACAAGAATAATTATAAATTTAAGTCAAATGAAAGATCTGGAGAAAAGTCATTCTCTTCCTTTAAGTTTGTGGTGGTGGTAGAGGAGGGCTGTGTTTGCTGCCTGACACAGGGAAGAATGAATGCAAACAGCTTTGTTTATCTGTAAACAGGAGCAATGGATAGTATTTTTGCTCTAATGCTTTTTTGTGCTCTCTTGTAGGTTGTTTTTTTTTTCAAAGACTGCTAATAATTTAACTTATCTCCAGAATTCTATATTAAAACTAGAGCTGACCATATTGTTGTAGAATAACAAAATATTGTCCATAAATTATTCATTTATAAATAAAACAGAATAATTGTACTGTTCAATATTATTCCTCATGTTTTATGCAAGTGTAACTGTGATAAGTGTAATAGTATTATGAAGTACTTTAATTATCCTTATTTTGGTTAACTTAAGAAAAAAGAGGAAAAAATAAGATACTGGTGTCTCAGAGATTCTAAGGGAAAGTTGTCTTGGGAAGGGCAGGACAGGCAGCTCTGGGGCTCGAAGGAGCAACTTTTCTACCTCTCTTCATTTTGCCCAAGATTCATGTTCCTTAAATTAAACTCTGGCCATGGTTACATTCTGTGCCTATCTTTCGGTCCTGAGAGGGTAAAGTGCCTTCCATGCAATACCAATCCCACACAGTAGTAGAAGGACCATCCCTCAAAAGAAGGCCCAGGGATGCTGATCAGGGGAAAAAATCATACTCCCTGTGTGATGTATTCAACTCAACCTCATTCCAAGGCTCTTTCATCTGCGACAGTTATTCTCCTTAGTTTCTGAGATGACATGCGGTCATTCATGACAAGTTCAGATGTCCACCAACATGCTCTTAGGTGTTATTCTTCCTTCTACGTAAGTGCTGTATTAGGCAGACCAGGCACTGGCTCATGACCACTAAGGCAGGGGCGTTTTTATTCTACGTGTTATAAATGTGTAGAGCGACTGCTACCATTTAAAGTTAAGGCAGAACACGCAGGTCTGCTGCAGGTTTGGCACGTCCAGGTGACCTGTGTTCTTTACTGCTTTCTTTTTTCACTATGGCCAATATCAACAGGGGAGTGGGGGCCCAATAGAGAGCATAGAGGGCCACACAGAAGTAGTGTTTTCTCTTGCAGACAGAAGCTCTGTCTATACATGCCCACGGGGAGGAAACAGGCATGGTCTTTGAGACAAACTACCTGGGTATGCCTGCTTTAAGAATGACTTCTGGAAGCATTTTAGTTTAGAGTTAGGTAGGAAGGTAGCACTAGAAAGGAGGTAAGACATGCATTCCACACCTGAAAACTCAGAAGAGTGCTGATTTCTATCACCACTGGGTATACATTACAAGAATATCTACTATCTAAATAGGGCCTGTCTTGCTACTCTCATGTTTGGTAACATGTAAAACATTTCACACATTCAGATTCTGTTGTTCATGAATTCACATTGTAAATAGTTACTAAATATCCTTTAAATATATAGTTTATCTATTATAAAAACAGATATTCTAGCAAAAAACACTAGGGGGCATTCATTACTCTTTTTCAAACACATTTGTTCACTGTTTTTATATGCAGTTGTTCATATGTTATAGTTTGTTCATATGCTTAAGAAATTAAGTATAAATATTTAATTTTCTGAAGCATCTCAGCATATAAAAGAACACTCAAAAACCAAACAACATGAAAATAAATGAGTGGGTCACAAGGTGCAAGAGACCTAATATACACTGAAGTTACAGTGGAAGCCAATTTTAAAATAATCTTAAATGTGACAAATTCTCTTACAATCTCTCACCATATAATGTGAAAGATCAAGGTTTTGTAATTTCTGGCATAGGAAAAAAACTGACATTACTTTAGACTTATTTTATTGAACTTTAACCTTTCAAATGTACATGGAATTTAAAAACAGAAAAATAAATAATGAAGAAGCAGTAATGCTGAGTTCAATTTTGCTTTCCCTAATTGTTATTTTATAATATCAGAACATATTCTGCTTTTACTTCTATTCCCACTCTTTTCTACGGTGCTTACTTGTTATTTTGCTCTTTGTACAATTTAGTTTATGTGTTCACTTTTTCATTAGGCACATTCTTGAAGTTTTAGCTGGGTATTACAATTATCAAAATATTGTGCATGCCTCTGCAAAATATGCTCAAATAATTTGAGACTAAGTGAAAATCCTCACAAACTTCTGCTAGAGAGACAATGGAAAGGAGAAGAAGGATTTTTTTTAGCTTCGATTTCTTTTTTACACAAATCTTAATTGGTACTTATTAGTTCTAAAGGATGATGAGTTTCGTGGTGGCATATTTGTACATGCATAACATAATTTGTTCAATTTCACTCTTGAAAGACCCCAGCCCAACAACCTCAGGCCTAGTTGCAAAACCACCGAGGCATGTCACAAACCTACGCAGGCACCAGAGGTATTTTTCAGATAATTAGTTAGGTGTAACCGGTTGGGAAAGGACAAAGGACCAGGTCCCTAGGCATGCCTGAATGAGCAGGAACAGGAGGACCAGAGTGCAAATATGTAGCTTTTATGTGGTTCTTTTTTAGTAACATACAGTGAAAAACAACTTTGCCCTTTAGGTAATCTATATGCTGGGTTTAAAATTAACCAATAAGAAACCTATTGTTTCCCCCGCGCAAAAACAGCCCCTTTACCCTATAAAAATCTCTGTATCCCCAAGCCCGGTGTGCCAGCTCACCAAAGCTCTGGCTGAGGTTCTGCTGGGCACCCGCAGGCGCCTGTGTCCCCCAATAAATCCCTCGTGCTTTTTGCAGCCAGTGTTTGGTGTGATTCTCCTTGGACAGGGAAACGGGGGTCTTTTCACTCTCTAGCACCTCCGTTGTAGCTTCAATTTCTTTTGCACAGATTTATTTTAGACCAGACCTATGGTTACATATTTTCTTGATTTTAGGCTACAATACACAAAATGTAAGCAATTTTGCAAACAGGTGACATTGTAAGACCCATGTTTTAACAAAAATCCAAGAAAACAAATATTTTCTTAGCATTTTTACTCTTAGTTTTTGTCCTTTCATGTGAATTTTTTATCAAAATCTCTTGAGTATGATCTTAATATATTCCTCCCCAGCCTTTGGAAACTCACTTTTCAGATCAAAGAAGAATCTAACAAAGTTATATAAATTTAAACTATATATATATATATATATATATATATATATATATATAATCTTTAAAAGTATAAAGTGCTGTATAACTGCAAGAAATTGTCATCTTGTGTACTGAGTTCTGACTTTGACACTTATCAGCTCTGTGATGTCATCTGAGAAAATGGAGATGACAGCTCTTTTCGACTCCCCCCTTTGCGAGTCTATGCTTTCCAGAGAAGTGACAATCTAGTGATGGATAGTGTCTAGGTAAAGGGGAGGCAGATTGTATGGGGAGAAAGAAGATAGAAGCAAGGGAAAAATACATAAAATAAGGAAAAAATATAGAAATGTAAAAATGAATTTTTCAATTGATTGTAATGCAATATTACCAAGCTATAAGATGAGAAAAATACAAAGGAATGTTTACATCTCTTTTAAGTCAGTAAGCTTAGAATATCATGGTTCTATGGGTTTCTATTCATGGATTATTCCAATCCATTTTTGATCTTCTAGTTCTTTTTTTTTTTAATCAGTGTGGGATTAGGAAATGAAATGACAGATTACCTTAAGCATAATTAGGAAGGTAAATCTGTTAGAATTCAAAAAAACATATGACTTTTAGATTATTCAGTAGGGTATAGTAGCAGGCACCTATAGCTCCAGCTACTCAGGAGGAAGGGTGACTTCAGCATAGGAACTTGAGATCAACCTGGGAAAAGTAACAAGACCCCATTAAGAAAAACAGAACAAACCAATAAATGAACCAATTTGATGCAACCAATTTTCTTTTACAGAGATTCATCGTCCAGCAAGCACATTTACTAGTGTCTGCAGATCATGCCTTACATACTTCATCACTAAAGCATGCTCATTTCATCTTGTGTGAACATGTTTTTAGTAATTCCATTTCTATTGAACTCAATTTGGAGTCTAGCTTTTACTTTCTGGGGGCTCAGCTCAGAGAATCCCTGGGTGTGCCAGAGCCATCTGCCTCCTGGTGAGATACTTGGTCCTCCTCTAATGTCCAGCCTCAGTCTCCTGGGTTGCTAACACTACCACTGATTTTCCTCTCTATACTTACATTTTCCCAATTCTCTTTAAGAAGCATGTATTGCTTTTGTAACAGGAAAATTGAGGTTCTAATCATGACTGTTGTGAATTTTTAAAGTATCATGCTGGATCAAGGACATTTTAGTTTCCATTAATCCAGTTGATTTTTAAATGCTCTGACAAAAAAATGTGTAAAGTTGTTATTAAAAATGTCTAATTTTTCTATGCCACATTTCTACCATAAATTAAGGCATGAGAATAAAACCTGCTTGATGCCCTTTTAAGAAAGAAAAATGTCTCAGATTTATAGTGATTCTTTATGATAAGTGAAAACAAGTAGTTCTCAGACCAACTTATTTGTACAAATGTTTTCGACTTTAATATTCACAAAAGTTTAGTCATTACTGATAATTACTTAAGCATATCCTTCTTTATTAGAATTTAAAATGCCCTTAAATGGATTATGTTATTACACACAGAAAGGTTGTGCGTACTCTTTTAGGATAGTTAATATTTCATTTTTAAGTGAAAAATGTGCAATAAAAACTATATGCTCTGACTTACCCCACACAGTGTTCAAGCTGTATGTGTGCATGTGTGCATGCAGATGTGTGCATGTGCTAAGAGCCATAGCCAAGATGCATGGCATTTTTTGTTGAAAGGTGATGCCAGCAAGCCATTGAGATGATATGATTATGTTAAGATCTGCATTCTTATGGATATTAGACCCCTGCTATCCACCTGCCTGCTAAGGGACTCCTGGAGAGTTCCCATTTGTTGGGGAAGTGTGGTAGGAGGGAATTCCTGTTGGGTCCGGGAGAAGGGCAGCGGTTGGCAGTCCCCCCCCCCCAAGGGTAAGTGGCATTGGCGGCAGTTTCAAAAATAAAGTTTGTTCCTGCTTTGTGCCCAGCCAGACTGCGGCATGCATGTGCTTGCTTGTATGTTTGCATGTAATGCTGCAAATTGTTTACAGAGGTTGTATGTGTCTGTGGTGAAATCATAGTATTTTTTTCCTGTATTTTGCAAATATTTATAGTGTTACAATTATAAACACATAAAATATCTTAAAATAGAATTTCGAAATTCATGGAACTTTAATATATATCTGTAAAAAGACTATAAGGAATTACATTTAAAAAGCAAGTGAGATGGGGGAACTTGGAGGAGCAGAGAAGGGAAGGGCCTGCAGCTCCTTGCGCTGCACCCACGAAGCTGAGAGCTCCGCGAGGTGAGTGGCGAAGCTCCCTGAGACGTGATGCTGAGCCGTCGGGGGTCCCAGAGCTGCAGGGAGAGGGCACGTTGAGCCCCAGAAAGGGAACCCTCCCGCCCAGCTCCCGGGGCGGTCGGGAGAAAGCGGGCGGCGGGGACAAGCGGCTGACTGGGGAAGGGTGCCCCGTGGGCGGAGTTGGGGAAAGGCAGAGCGGCGGGGCCAGCCCCCCAGCCCCACGCAGGGCCCAGTCCGCTGTCGCCCCTGGGCGGGAAGTGCCCCCGCAGCGCTGCACTGTGGACAGAGGCGGGGTAGGGTGGGGCCTGGGAGCCCAGAGGAGGCTACCAGCAGTATTCCAGTATTCCCAGGGTGCGCCCGAACCACAGATGGAACCAGGCACAGAGAGCGCCCTCCCTGGACCAGCCTCAGGACCCCGGGAGAAGAACCCCACATGGCGGGCGCCCTGAGAGCTGGAAGACGCCCGCTGCGCCAGGCACCCTGCAGGCAGCGCACCTGCTGACCAGGGCGGACACCTGCTGTCCAGGGAGGGCACCTGCTCTCCAGGGTGGACACCTGCTCTCTAGGGCATACACCTGCTGTCCAGGGAGGGCACCTGCTCTCCAGGGTAGACACCTGCTCTCTAGGGCATACACCTGCTGTCCAGGGAGGGCACCTGCTCTCCAGGGTAGACACCTGCATGCACTCCAGCGTGGCACCTGCTGTCTAGGGAGGGCCCCTGCTCTTCAGCGCGGGATCTGCACTCCAGGTAGGGAAACCTGCTCACCAGAACCTGCTCTCCAGGGCAGGACCTGCTCTCCAGGACAGACACCTGCTCTCCAGTGCAGACACCCGCACTCCAGGGAGGGCACCTGCTGTCTAGGGCTGGACTGTACTCCAGGGCAGACACCTGTGGTCACACCCATCACGGTGAAGGCGAAGCCTGTGAAGGCTCAGTCCCTAGGCCCTGAAAGTGGGTTTTCCTGATGGGGTTTCAGAGATCCAGAAGCCCAGCAGGCAGGAAGCGCCACACCAATAGGGGGAGTGGATGGAATCTCAATCCCCACCAACAGACTTGACCACCATGCAGAAACAAGTCGTCCATCTCTCATTATGAGTTTTCTCTTTTTTCTTTTTCTCTATTTTCCCTCCACATTCCTAGTTTTTAGCTTTTTAAAAATTTTAATTTTTTTTCAAACATTGCATTGCATTTTTTTCACTTTTTTTTTCATTATTCATGATGCTCTGTGTGTGTATGGTTGTGTATGTTCTCACTGTGGGGATAGGTATATGGAGCCATATAACTTTATTTACACATTAATAGCTGTCTCCTGCAGGTGTTCATTATTTAGACTAGATTAGACTACGTGCTATATAATGATATGAGGGTTCCAGCCTTTTCAATCTTACATTTGCTGGTTTGTTCCTACCTAGGTTCTGGGCCCTCCTCACTCTCCTTTGCTCTCTTTCCCCCACAGCATTTCTTGTTCCCTCCTCCTCTCTTTCTTTTTTTGCATTACTTTCAGTTAACTTATTATTCCTTCTTCTTTACAAGCGACACTGGTTCCCTATCTTCTGCTTCTCCTCCTTTTCAAACATTTTAAACTTTCTCTTGCCTTTCCACCCTATTTTCTCTTACTGAAAAAAAGGGTAATCCCCGTAATTAATAGAAATTATATGGATTATGTAATTCCTACCCATTCAAGTTGTGATTATTAATAGGGTGGACAACATAGTAGATACTTACTATCAAATGCCTGATGTAGATCACAGTTTTTTATTGTTGGTACTGCTATTAAATGATGACCCCACCATTCCTACAAGGTAGCAATTAGTGTTATAGATGTCAAAGTAAATACTGACATTTATCTTAAGATTGTACATCTGTTGTTGATATTAGTGCCACTCCTGGCTCCCTTCTCCCTATAAGAGGAGCTGGAAAGAGATTGGGATACTTTAACATCACAGAGTAAAGATCCTGCTGTTGAGAATACATCTCAACCAAGCAACACAATTTAGCCCCACCCAAGCCTTAACATTAGGAGACAAAAACCCCAAACCAATAATGAGGATCCAAGAAAGAACAATCAGATAGGAACCTTAGGTCCTACCTCTTGATATCTACTCATATTAGAGAGAAATCCCAGAACAAATAAGATAAGTACGCACAAAAGGACCCATGTAAAAAAGAGGAAGGGGAATCCATCTCAATTGGTGTGCAAGTCCAAGACCTCTGAAAACATGAGGAAGCAGGCAAACAAAACTCCCTCCAAAACTCACAATCCCCCAACAAAAGATCCCACTGATATTGAAGTGGACAAAATCCCAGAGAAAGTTTATAAAAAAGTTATTATTAAAATGTTCAATGAACTAAAATAAGATCTAAGGGATGAATAAAGAAAGCAAATACAGGAAATGAAAGAAAACTTTAATAAAGAAATAGAAACAGTGAAAAGAAACCAATCTGAACTCCTAGAAATGAAAGACACAGTCAATCAAATTAAAAATTTATATGAAAGCATCACTAAGAGATTAGATTGCATAGAAAACAGAACTTTAGCCCTTGAAGATAGAATTTCAGGCTGGAAGAGAGGCTATATGAACTTGAATACACAGAATGCAATAAAGGGAAGAAATTATAGAATATAATCAGAATAGACAAGAAGTCTGGGACAATATCAAGAGACCAGAACTGAGAACCATTGGGATAGATGAGAACAAGGAGATACAAACTAATGACATTAAGCACATTTTCAATGAGAGAGTCACAGAAAACTTTTCCAGTATCAGAAATGAGATAGACATCAACACATAGGACACATACAGAACCCCAAATCGATTCATCAAATGAGAAATTCTCCAAGACACATCATAATCTAAATACCTCACATAGACAGTAAGAATTTTAAAAGTTGCAAGAGAGAAACATGAGGTCACATTTAGAGGCAAACAAATAAGGCTCACTCTGGTTTCTCAGCGGAGACCCTAAAATCAAGAAAGGTCATGGATGAAATATTCCAATCCCTAAATGAAAACAACTTCCAGCCAGGGTTACCTACTATACCCAGCAAAGGTCTGTTTGAAAATTGAGGGACAAATAAAAACTTTCTATGAAAAGAATAAACAATAACAATTCATGATCACCAAGCCAACACTACAAAGAATACTTAAAGATAAACTGCACAGAGAGAAACTCAAAAACAAATCCCCAGACTCCTAAATAGAAGATCAATAGAAGAGAAATCTGCTAAATGAGATGTAAGACAGTATTAAATACAGCAAAAAATCAAAATGGAAGGAAATTATAAATGCATACTGTTTTAGTCAGGTTTTTGTTTATTTAGTTTGATTTGATTTTTTTTGTCACTATAACCAAAAGACATGACAAAAATAATTAAAGGAGGAAAAGTTTATTTGGGAACTCACAGTTTCAGAGGTCTCAGTCCATAGACAGCTGGCTACATTCCTTAGGGTCCAAGGAGAGGCAGAATATCATGGCTGAAGGGTGTGGTGGAGGGAAATGGCTCAAGACATCACAGCCAGAAGGGGATAGAGAGAGAGAGAGAGAGAGAGAGAGAGAGAGAGAGAGAGAGAGAGAGAGAATGAGAGAACCCTCAGATATAAATTATCTACCTCAAAGGCATGCCCTCAGTGACCCACTCTTCCAGCTACACCCTATCTACTTTCAATTACCACTAAGTTAATCCTTATCAAGGGATTAATTTATGGATTGGGTTAAGGCTCTAATAACCCAATCATTTTACCTCTAAGCCTTCTTGCATTGTCTTACAGATGAGCTTTTAGGGGACACCTCACATCCAAACTATAACATATCTATACTAACTCTCAATGTTAATGGTCTTAACTCTCTTATTAAAAGACAGATTAGCAGAATGGATCAAAACCCAGATCCAAGTACACACTGTTTACAAGAGACTCATATTATAGGCAAAGACACCTACAGACTGAAGACAAAAGGATGGAAAAATATATTCTACACAAACAGACTCTGAAAACAAGCAGGAATAGCTATTCTCAGATCTGACAAAACAAATTTCAAACAAAAATTAATCATAAGATACAAAGAAGGCCACTACATACTGGTAAAGATAACAATTCAATGAGAAGATACAGCGATAGTGGATATTTATGCCCCAGATGTCAGCACACCCAATTACATAAAAGCACTTCATGGCATTCAATTTCAGATAGACCCCAACACAATAATACTGGGTGATTTCAACACACTCTTATCACCAATAGACAGGTCATTAAAACATAAAACTAATAAAGATATTTCCAACCTAAATAATACTATAAATCAATGGACCCAACAGAAATCTGCAGAATATTTCACCCCCAAACAGTGGAATTTATCTTCATTTTAGCAGCTCATGGATCTTTTTCCAAAATCGACAATATTCTAAAGCACACAGTAAATTTTAGCAAATACAAAAAAATCAATATAATCCCAAGATTCATATCATAATATAATGGAATAAAACCAGAAATCAACAGCAAGAAAAATAATGGAAACCACATAAACACATGGAGATTGAACAATACTGTTTTCTCGTGTCTTCTTTTCCGTTCCATTGGTCGTCATGTCTACTTTGGTGCCTATATCACGATGTTTTCGTTTCTACAGCTCTGTGGTATAATTTCAGATCACATAAAGCCTCCTGCTTTTCTTTTCTTTCTTAGTGTCATCTTGGCTGTTTTGGGGTCTCTTATTCCTCCAAATGAATTTAAGGATTTTTTTTTTTAATTCTGTGAAGAATGTCCTTGGTATTTTGATGGAAATTGCATTGAATCTGTATGTTGCTTTTTGGTAGCAGGGCCATTTTGACAATATTAATTCTGCCTATCTGAGAATCTTGGGTGTCTTTCCACCTTCTAAGGTCTTCTTCAACTTCTTTCTTCAGTATTCTATAACCATTATAGAGTCTTTGACCTCCTTGGATAGATTAATTCCCAAGTGCTTTTATTTTATTTTGCTTTGAGGATATTATAAATAGGATGATTTTCCTAATTTCTGTTGGCTGAATCTCTGTTGGAGTACAGGAAAGCTATTGATTTATGGGTGTGGATCTTTTATTCTGTTACTTTGCTGAACTCATTTATAAGCTCTTGAAGTCTTTCGGTTGAGTTTTTTTTTTGGGGGGGGGGTTTCTAATATGTAGGATCATGTCATCAGCAAATAGAAATAGTTTGATTTCTTTTCCTGTTAATATCACTTTGATTTTCTTCTCTGGCCTGATTGCTCTGGCTAACGTTTTGAGGACTATATTGATTAGGGATGGTGAGAGTGGACAGCCTTGTTCCTGATTTCAGAGAAAATACTTTTGGCTTTTCTCCATTCAGTATGATGTTGGTTTGGGTTTATCATAGACATCCTTTACAATGTTGAAGTAAGTTCCTTTGATCTCTAGCTTCTATAGTGTTTTTTGTTTGTTTTTGTTTTTAAAAATTTTAGTTGTAGATGGACACAGTACCTTTATTTTATTTATTTATTTTTATGTAGTGCTGAGACCCAGTGCCTCACATATGCTAGGCAAGCTCTCTACCACTGAGCTATAACCCTAGCCCTCTCCAGTGTTTTTAACATGAATGATCATTGGATTTTTATCAAAGGATTTTTCTGCATCTATTAAGAAGATCATACAATTCTTGCTCTTAACTGTTTTTAAGTGGTGAATTACATTTATTGATTTGCATATGTTGAACCAACCTTGCATCCCTGGAATGAAAACCATTTGATCATGGTGTATTATCTTAGTATGTTTTTAAATGTGGTTTGATAATATTTTATTAAGAGTTTCTGCATCTATATTCATCAGGAATATTGCTCTATAGTTTTCTTTCCTTGATGTGTCTTTGTCTGGTTTTGGAATCAGGGTTATACTGTCTTCATAGAATGTATTTGGAATTGTTGCCTTGCTTTCAATTTCATGGACTAATTTAGAAAGAATGGTGTTAGTTCTTCTGTAAATATCTGATAGAACAGCTGAGAATCCATCTGGCCCTGGGCTTTTCGTTTTAGGAAGGCTTTTAATTGGTGTTTAATTTCATTACTTCATATCAGTATGTTTAGGTTTTCTGTGTCTTCTTGGTTCAATTTGGGAAGGTCACATATTTTTAGAAACTTGTCAATGTCTTCTCTATTTTCCAGTGTATTGGGGTATAAGTTTTCAAAATAGTTCTGATGATTCTCTGGATTTCAGAAGGGTCTGTGATTATATCATCTTTTCATCTCTAATGTAATTGATTTGGGTCTTATCTTCCTTTTGGTCAGTTTGGCTAAGAGTTTAACAATCTTATTTATCTTACTGAAGAATCAACTAAAAATAGATTCTGGAGAAAAGACAGTCTTTTAAACAAATGGTGTTGGGAAAACTGGATAGTATATATATAAAATATGAACTTAGACCTCTGTATCTCACCCTACACAAAACTCAAACTGAAGTGAATCAGACTTAGGAATTAGACCAGAAACTTCGCAATTTCTGGAAGAAAACATAGGGTCAATATTCTATCATATGGGTGCTGGCACCCACTTCCTCACCAAGACTCCTAAGCTCAAGAAATAAAACCAAGAATCAATAAGTGAGATTTTATCAAACTAAAAACTTCTGCACAGCAAAGGAAATGATCAAGAGTTTGAAAAGAGAGCCTACAGAATGGGAGAAAATCTTGGCCAGCCACTCCATGGGTAGGAGATTCACATCCAGAACATATAAAGGACTCAAAAAACTTACCAACAAACAACCAAATAACCCAATCAATAATAGGGAAAAGAACTAAACATAAACCTCTCAAAAGAAGAAACACAAATGGAAATAAATATCTGAAAGAATGTTCAACATGTCTAGCAATGAGGAAAATGCAAATTAAAGGTACACTAAGATTTCATCTCTCTCCAGTCACAAGCAAGAATATGAGCAACAATAAATGCTGGTGAGGTTGTGGGGAGAAAAGAACACTTGTACATAGTTGGTGGGCTTTCAAATTAGTGCAGCCACTCAGGAAAACAATATGGAGATTCCTTATAAGACTAGGGATGGAACCACCATATGACCCAGCTATCCCACTCCTCGTTATTTTCCCCAATCAGCTAAATTCAACATACTGTTGTGATACAGCCTCTTCAATGTTTATAGCAGGACAATTCACAATAGCTAAATTATGGAACCAACTCAAAGACCTGTCAATAGATGAATGGGTCAAGATATTGTGATATATATATGCAATGGAGTGCTACTCCCTTATGGCATTTGCTGGTAAATGAATGGAAATAGAGAACATCATGCTATATGAAATAAGCCAGACTTTGAAACTCAAAGATCAAAATTTTCTCTAATATGTGTAAAATAGAGTAAAATAAAGGAAAGGAAGAGGGAAGGATAAGCTATCATGAAGATATATGGAAGATCAGCAGTGTAGAAGAAGAAGATCAAGAGGCAGAGTGGAGGGGTGGGAAAGGGAAGGTCATGCAGAATAAAGAATTCTTTAAAAATCTTGTTATGTGCATATAAACACACCACAGGGAATTTCACCATTATGTGTAAGCAAAAAGAATCAATAAAATATAAATAAATAGATGAGTAGATGGAAGTCTAGGAGAGAAGAGGAAGGAGAACAGGGGAGGAGAGGGAGAACAGGAGAGAGGAGAGGGAGAACAGGAGAGGGGAGTGGGAGGGAAGGGGAGATCATGAACTGTAATCAAATTCTACACATGTATGATTTTATCAGGATGAATCCAACTACCGGGGATAACTATAAAGCTCTATTATCAATATTAGTAATAATAATAATAATAAAAAGAAAGTGCGCATGACTGTATCTTACAAGCAGAAATAATATAGGCGGGACACAGGAATTTTGTATTAAGAACTAAGAATATTTGGTTCTATAACAATGCCTTTTAGATAGCAAGCACTCAATAGATGTTGAGTGAACCAGTGACCTCAAAGCACCTCTGCATGTCTGACTCCGACTCCATCCCCTGCTCTACTACCCATCACTCCTCTATCACACATCCCCTGCCCTACTACCCGTCACTCCTCTATCACACACTCTTCTGTTACTCCCTCGAGGCTGAAAACTTCCTGAGGCCAAGGGCTGCTTCAGGGTTATCCATCATTTATGGTACTACTCCTGACTTAGACAAAATTGGTATTACATAAAGGGTTGGTGAAACAAATTATTCCATTTATCATTGACCAAATCATAAACACAAGAGACTGTCCACAGCACAGACGTTCCTCCTTATGATGGCTTGATTTCTTTTTACATCCAGAACTCTGCTTCTCTGTGGGAGTGGCTAGTATAAACTACACAGAAAGAGGCAAGAACCATGGGTCTAGAGCTCAGTTCTAGGACTTCTTGGAAAAGGAGATTTTCTGCCTAATCCTCAGCTTGTTCATGCCAGAAGGGTATTTAATAAGATAATTTCTCTATTTGGGGGCAATATTTGGAAAGAATTCTATTTACAAGTTTTCTTTGGACCTGAAATTAAATAAACAATACTTGTTTGGACTCTCAGAACAAAATCAATCCAATTCCTCATTGTCAACCTGAATTTTTTGGGGAAAAAAGAGAACCAAAACATTTATTACAAATAAATGCAAAAAATTTGTATTCCTATCTTATGGGTTAATGCCAATCTTCATTTAGCTCAAGATGAAGAAGACTGAGAAAAAAAAAAACATTAAAGTGCATCACTCTCCCCACCCCAGTTTTCCATTCAAAGAGGAGTAAGTAGCCCATCTAGAGGGAGAACCCAGGGAGCCAGGCAGGCAGAGAGGAGGTGGGCTCCTCCCTCATCCTAAAGCCTCACAGCTTTCGTTTTTCTCCTTTTATTCATAACTGGACACAGCATCGTTAGAGTTTGGAGTCTTCACAAAGCTGGCTGAGTAAATACTAGCCCAGTCTAAAATTATTTCTCTTGTTTCTTCACAACCAGTTAACACATGCAGGATTAAAAAAATGTTCTTGGCAAAGTAATTAAGGCTCCTAATAAGCGTATTTATTCCATATAGTTGTTAGAAAGGCGGGTAACAGATTCCCTTTTATTCCCCAATCTACTCTTCACGAATATTTCATTCATTCATGTAACTGACATTTAGCTCCTACTATGTGCTAGGCTATTTATAGATTCTGGGCATCCAGATAGAAATAGGAACAAAATCTTTCCCATCACAGGACATACTTCATAGCAAAGGGCAGGGACATGAACACACATGGAGCAGTGAGTCCACAGGTATGGGGAGGGAGGGAGACTGCTGTCATCATGGCTCTTTCTGATAGGACACTTGAATGAGGCGTGGAACAAGCCCTGTGAATGTCTTTGGGAAGGGCGTTCCAGGAAGAGGGAACAGTCAATGGAAAGACCCTGAGTTGGGTGGTATGTTAGGGGCATGTCAACAAGAAGGCTGAGACGGTATTAAGGAGCTTGTGGATGTGGGAAGAGATTTGAGCTTGTATTTAAGTGTGTATGTTCTGCTCCTCTCTGGATTACCTTCAGGGCTCAGTTGTTAGATGGGGTGACCTGCACTAAACAGTGATGCTTTTATTTATTTGAATAAAAGGACTACAAATAATACAAGGAAACAAAGCACAGAGTTTAATGTAAAATGGTGTGATGAAATCTTTGCCATCGGTGCAGATTTTGTATTTGTACAGTGTTTTAAATTTAAGATATTTGAATTGGAATTGGATCAGAAGGAACTGTGTACAACATCAAGTACATCTTTATATTTCATAGATGATTGAATCATGGCCTGGAGAGGGTAGCTGACTTTGGTAAGGTAGTCATAGCTGCAGCGCTTGTCAGACGCCATGCTGAGTGCTTTGCACCTTAAAGGGTCACAGCAGCCCTGAGGGAAAGGTGTCCCCACGTTGACGCCTACGTTGCTCAGGCTGAAGAAGCTGAAGTAACTCACCATGAGTAGAGCCTGCCCGTGGCAGAGCTGTCAAAGGCAGCGGCAGCCCTCTCTCCATGGACAGTATGACTGCTTTTTTTTTCCCCCTTAATATTTATTTATTTTTTAGTTGTAGTTGGACACAATTCTCTTATTTTATTCATTTATTTTTTTTATGTGGTGCTAAAGATGGAAGCCAGGGTCTCAAACGTGCAAGGCGAGCGCTCTACCCCTGAGCCACCACCCAAGCCCAGTGTGACTGCTTTTAAGAGTGACTCTTTGGGGCTGGGCTGTGGCTCAGTGGTTAGCGCTTCCCTAGCACGTGTGAGGCACTGGGTTCGATTCTCAGCACCACATAAAACTAACTAAATAAATTAATTAAAGGTCTTGTGTCTATCTACAATTAAAAATGTTAAAAAAGGCGCTCTGAAGACTCATATTTCACTTTTAGACATGAAAAAATTCTAACGTGGTGTGCTTGAGCTTTTCCTTTGCTTGACCCCAAAGCCCAGGCTGTGGACCGCCACGTTCCATTGCTTCTAAGTGATGATGTGCTCCAAGTCCATAGGGTCTTAAGCCACAAATCAAACCCCTCATGGTCCCCCTTGGTGTCCGTTTCATCTGCCACCCCCATTCCTGGACCCCATCCTGCCCCTTCCAACCCATGGCCTCCTGAGTGGAGGTAAAGGGGTGTGAAGCCTTTCTCCCTCAGCTGCCCCTGCCCCCCATCCCTGCCCCAGATGCCCAGTTCCTCTGACAGCACCAGCCTCGGCTGATTATTGAATTTGGTCAAGGTCAACGTCATCGTTCCTACTTGCCTTGGATGATTTTGCCAGGTTGGGTTAGGAATGTTTCCAAATTAAACTGCACAGAGATTAAGGACAATAATTCTACCCGTACTTTTTTTTTTTTTTTTTTCCCCTTCTGAGGAGTTCTGCGCTTGGGGAGAACCAGGAGGAGACACAGAGCAAACGCAGCGGCGCAGACTCCACCCTTCTGCCAGGAATTCTTCCTCGTTTTTCATTCTTTCCTTTTCTCCAGAGACAGAGTTTTAAAGAACATTCAGAGGGAAACATAAAAGGCCAACGTCTTTGGGGAAGAGAAATATGTGCTATCTGAGCAGAATAGCCTGGATCATCATTTGCAAATGACACAATAATATCATGAAATACTAAGACCCCAAAATGGCAGGCTACAGTCCTCTGAAGTTTTCTTTGAATTTTTGCCGTGTCTTTGTTTCGCTTTCCTTGTGGGACGAATTTATTTTGCACATCCCAAGGACTCTGGAGAGTTGGCTTGCACTTTGGCTGTCCACAGCTGGCTAAATATTCTTTGGCCCTCTTCAGCTTGGATCATACTTGGGTTTATTGACCAGTAGGGTGGGGGGAGTGTGTCAAAAGAATCCATTCATTTTCAGAAAGCAAAATGAGCAGGACGAGTCTAAAGACTGGGGAATCTTGAAAATTTGAAAATAGACTTAGCAAATCTACTCTAGAGGTATGTACACAGGAAGTAATGAAACAAGGAAACAAAGTTATAAATGAGAAGTTATTTATTGAAGAGAGATTTATAATAGCAAAAGTAGGAAACAACTTAAATGTATAGGGGAATAAAACATTTTTAAAATAAATCATGCTTTATCTGTTTAGTGGAATACTACTTAACCATGAGAAACTAATGTAGATATATATTTGCTTGAATAAAATAATTCATTCTGTATCTTTAAAGAACAAAGCAGATTATGTATATACACACAAATAGTATGTTTACACATAGAGTAGTTATGATATTCTTTGGGCAATTAGGACATAATTTTTTTTTCTGATCATCTGTGCTTTTAATTTTTCCTGCTTAAGACTTAAGAAAGTTTCAATCAGCATGGAACACAAACACTTAAAGCTGTCTAAATGAGATTTCCTCATTTCCTTTTTTTAGGTGAGATGCATTGGTATGTGCATCTCTGTGAAGAAATAAAACATTGCTTTTGACAAGTTTTCCTATTTAAATTAAGGAAGTTGCTTTAAAAAATTAAGGTCAATTATTTTACTTTTCTCCTCCAAACCCTCCCCAAGCTCTGAATATTACTTGGAGTTGAAGTGACAGACCTTATAATGACCCATAAGGTCTGACCTGCACTGACCCTTCCTTGCTGGCCTGATTTCATCTCCTCTTTGTGTCCTCCAGCTCACTCCTTCCAGCCACCCTGGCCTCCTGCTTTCCTAGAACTCTCCAGGCTTCTCTCTTCCCTGTGCCTTTTGCAGTTGCTGATCCCTTTGTCTGGAATGTCGTTCCTCCAGATTGTTGGTCTGGCTCCATCTCTCAAGTCTTTGCTCGGATATCTTTTCAATGAGGCCTGAACTGACCACAGGCATCCGGCCCCATTTCCCCAGCACTCCTGTTCCCCTTGCTCTGGTCTAGGTTTTCCTCCTGGATGGTATGGTACTACTTAATTTAGGGGGTGATTGTATGAGCCCGTTGTTTGTTGTTGAACACACAATGCTAGAGACTGGGGAAGTTCCACCGAGAAGAGGTTCTGGAGGGGCAAGGTCGAGAGGCTGCATCTGTTGATGGTCTTCATATTTTCAGAGGCCCGTGGCAGCATGCAGCATCCATCACCTGGCAAGAGAAAGGGAGTGCACACGGGACCCCCTTCTGGTATAAACCACCAATGCTCAATCCTGGAGGTCCACCCTGATGGCCTTATCTACTCCTGATCACTTTGCAAAGCCCCCACCTCTGAACACCATGGTTGGATGAGGTCTCCACCCTCTTTGTACCTCACCACAGGGATTAGATGTCAATACCCGAAGCCTTGGGGACACTCCAACAATATCCAAACCACAGCAGTGATCATTGTATTGAAAACACTCTGAATTCCATGAATTACTGGGTTGGCAGCAAAGATGTTGATTGACTTAAGACTTTGGCAAATATGCACGTTGAGTTTCTGGGAAGGCATGAAAAGTAGAAACAATAATATTATCAGCTGCTAAAGAAGAACAAAGGAAAGAAGGGTGAAAAGCAGTTAACTGTAAATGAAGGCAAGAGACAAAAAGGAACAAATGTAGAAAATGAAACATAAATTAGGAAATAAATGCAGGTATGTGTGTTTTCAATAAAAATCAGCAGAATTCTCCACTGAAATGCCAACACCGACAGACTGCATTCCTCCCCTACTTTTTCACACACATCTCAGTTATTTATAGAATAAGACAACAAAATATTAGGAAAAATGGAAGATTTAGGTGACATAATGAACAGGCTGAGCCAAATAGAAAATGGAACCTTGCAACTGAGGGAGATCCCTTCTTTTAAGCTCATCTGGATCGCAGTTGACTCTGTTGTTGGTCAGAGAAAGAATTTGAAGAACCAATATCCTATTGATCATGGTTAATTATTTTCTCAACAATTATGTTAGGCATCAATGACAACAAAATAATAAGATAAATCTCCTATATTGGAAAATTAAGAAAAATTTCCCTAGTTCATTGGGTCAAAGAAGAAGTCATACTGTAAATAAGAAAAACTTGGTTTGTAATAAGAGAGAGCCTGTGGTTATGTGGCCAGGTGATGGACATGTTAATTGGCTTGGTTAATCATTCCACAGTCTACACATACGTCAGGACACACACTGGGCCCCATGACTACAATTAGTATTTGTAAATTTAAAACATTTTCTTAATTAAAAAAATTTTTTTTAGTTGTCTATAGTCCTTTATTTTACGTGGTGCCGAGAATCAAACCCAGTGCCTCACACATGCCAGGCAAGTGCACTACCGCTGAGCCTCAGCCCCCAGCCCTTAAAACATTTTAAAAAGAAAAAAAAAAAAGAAAAAAGAGAACTTGTGGGAAATTTATAACATTAAGTACTTATAAAAATATGTAAAAATCCAAAAAGTGTTCATCTCGTCCAATTTCTTTAGGAATTAGAAAAACCACAGTAGAATAAGTATAAATAATGTAAAGGGAAGAAAATAATAAAAGTTAGAGAAAAATTAATAAAATTAAAGAGAAAATGCAATAAAGAGGATCAAGAAGTCATAAAGTGATTCTGAAATACTAGTAAAATTACCAAATAGATGGCAATATTTGTATTAAAAAGAGAAAGGTCACCAATAACAAAAAAAGGAATGAACAAGAGAATAGTAGTATAGACAGAACAGAGAATGAAAAAATAAGAGAAAATTACAAACAACTTTATCCCAATAAATTTAAAATACATCCGGAGAAATTCCTAGAAAAATGTTTAACCTAATTAAGAAGGATTTTAAAAACCAAGTAATCTTATAATCATTGAAAAAGTTGAATTGGGATTTATATATATATATATATATATATATATATATATATATATATTTAAAAAATTTAAAAAATTTAGTTGTAGATGGACACAATATTTTTATGTTTTATTTGTTTATTTTTATGTGGTACTGAGGATTGAACCCAGGGCCTCATGAGTGGCAGGCAAATGCTCTACACTGAGCCACAACCCCAGCCTGGGAGTTACATATCTTTTCACAATGGAATTATCAGGCCAGAGTTTTTCTGTTGAGTTCTAGAAAACATAAAGAAGACATAATATCAATCTTAAAAATCTAATTTCAGATATTCCCTAAATGATTGTATGAAGATAGTATAATTATGATATCAAAACCAAACAAATAGTACAAGGAAAATTGCAAACCAATGTCATTCATGAGAATAGATTGGAAAATTCTAAGCAAGTTTTATAAATCTAGCAGTGTACAAAAATAATTATACACAGTTACCAGGTTGAGTTTTTCCCATGAATTCAAGTATTATTCAGTGCTATTGCTAAATGTCTTTTATCACATTTCAGATTGAAATATTAACCCAGAAATGAAAAAAGCTGGTAGACATGCTTATATAAAAATTAAGATCTGCTAATCAAAAGATATCTTAAAGTGAAACACAAGAGCCAAAAAGAGAGAAGAAATCTGCAATATGTACAAATTACTAAAAAAAAAAAAAAGAAAGAAAAAGAAAGAAAGAAAGAAAGAAAGAAAGAAAGAAAATTCCCTTTAAAAATCAGTAACAAAGAGACAAGAAACCCAACATAAAATAGGCAAATGGCCAGACCAGGCATTGAACAGAAAACAGAAATGACAAAATATTTATGAAAAAATGTTCAGCCTCACTGGTAATCAGTGAAATGCCAATAATAAACAAAGGTACGAGGAGGTGTGCACCTTAGAGTGGGGAAAACCACAATATGACATTACCAAGGTTGTCGAGCATGGGGGTAAAGCAAAAACTCTTATATGCTAATGACTCATACATATTAAATATTATTTTATCATAGATAAATTCTAAAATTTTGGAAAATTTGGGATAATCTAGTATGTGAAAGATATGCAAAATTTACAAACAAGCAACAACACTCCTATTTTCATACCTAGGAAAACTTTAGCTCCGTGGAGCAGGAGGAGTACAGAAGAGCAGTCACAACTGAATAGCTTAGGATAGTCCCGATCAGGAAGAAACTCAAATATTCATTGGAAGGGGACCAGATAAACAAAAGGTGGGGATTTATGCTGGGCTGAGCCACACTGACCTGTGCCTATTCACATCAGTGTGGAAGCTGCTCGCAAGCAAAATACGAGTGTAAAAGCAAGTTCTAGAAGCCGATGGGCTGAAGTACACAATGAATTTTTGGAGTAATAAAGATACGTGGTGAAATATGAAGAAAATATGATAATGATAAGAACAGTTCAGGGTTGGGGCAGAGAAGGAGGTGAAGCAGGGCTGCCCGGGACACAACTCCAGGAATGATGATCTCTGAAACTGGGAAAGATGGTAGTCACCAGGGACGACCATCCAGGGGCTTCAATATTAAGGACAATGGACTGTTTACACGGTGGGTCTTCTTCTTCTCCTTCTCCTTCTCCTTCTCCTTCTTCTCCTTGATAATGGTTAGGTTCTTAAGCCGAGGAGTAGATAATATATAACCTTTTGCATGTAAAGAATTAATAAAACAGAAAAAGAAGTCTACAAAGCCTGCAGATGGCTGATGCGAATTTTTGTTCCAGCCCCACTTCTAATATAAAACTATGTCATCTTTGGCAAGTCACTTAGCCTCCCTGGGCCACATTTTTCTCATTTTAATAAATTGTTATAACAAATCCAGCCTTACCTCTTTTATGGGATTGTGTGAGGATCAAGTGTACTTGAAAGCATTTGTATGTTATTAATCAAACGAGAGATTCACATGCAACACAGTTTTCCTACATATGAACTCAAAGGTTTATCTCTCCAAGCTGGTGTTTGAAATCCACATGATGAGAGGTGAGAACGATCAATTTAATCACACAGTTCTTCTTCTGCCAGTTAGTGTTCTGTGTGGTTATTAGCCAGGACTGTTGAACGCTGTTAGCAGGCGAGCCGTAGCTGACCTTGGAGAGAACATTGGCTGGTTTTGAATGCTGGCTTTGTCATTTATTAACCCTGAGATGTTGGCAATTTGCTTCCCACCTATGCTCTTCCATTTCTTTATCTGTAAAATGGTGGTTTTATTCCCCCAAAGGGAAGGGGAATGTTTTCTTAAAAGATGGCGGGGCTCCCCTTCGTTCTTTGTATCCAGGTTGGCTGGATGGGAAGCAGAAGGAGCAGCCCAATTTTCTTGCCCAGGTCATTCAAGCAAGTGGTGGATTTTCATGATGGTGAATAATACACCCAGCCTGATGATTTTCTTCTGCGCTGGCAGCCCATCCACAGAGAATAGGCCTGTTCTGCCTTTTGCTTTTTGACTTGTGTGAGGACCACTTGTTAGGCAGGGAACATGAGCTCCTCTTAGGAGAAACTGCCACCTTCTCTCTTCCCCTTCGCACCTCATCCTCCTGAGTCAGCAGTAGCACATCCTCCCAATAGCACAGCCCGGGCAACTGCCTTTGGCTGTAACCACTGGTATGTGCTACAGAGTGCAGCAATCCTGGGCAGACAAATGAGGCTCGAGATCCTTGCCCCATGCCATTGGAGCTCTTGTCCTTAAACTTGATTATTATTAGCAGATTGCTGATGACTAAAATCCAGAGACAATTAAAAAAAAAATCAAGCTTCTCATTTTGAGATAACTATAGATGGCACATGCACTTAAAAGAAGTAATACAGAGCCACCTACTGTATTCTTTACCCAGTCTCCCCATCTTGCAAAACCATAATACAATGTCACAGTGATCCAGGCATCTCACTCAGATTTACCTGTGTCGACATCGTGCACACTTAGTTCTGTGCAATTGATTATTCTGTGTGTAGGTTTGTTTATCCTCAATGAGGGGAGATAAAAGACAGTTCCATCACCACAGGATCTCTTGTGTTGCCCTTGACAACACCCTTACCCTCCCCTCCCATTCCTGACCTATGGCAACACAGAATTGTTCTCTCTCTCTCTCTCTCTCTCTCTCTCTCTCTCTCTCTCTCTCTCTCTCATTTCAGGAATGCTCTAGCTGTGTACGTACGGTAGCACATACCTGAAATCCCAGTGACCCAGGAGGCTGAGGAGGAGGAGCCCAAGCTCAAAGCCAGCCTCAGTAATTTAGCAAGGCCCTAAGTAACTTGGCAAGACCCTGTGTCAAAATAAAAAAATAAAAAACCAAGTCTGGGGATGTGGTTCAGTGGTTAAAGCCCCTGTGTTCAATCTCTGGTACCAAAAAAAAGAGGTTTAAATTAAGCCATATACTTTGTAACCTTTGGGGATTAAGATTAATTTCTTTTTTCAGATTCAGGAGAAATCCCTGGAGATTTATACATTGTTGCATGTATCAAGAGTTCATTCTGTCTTACTGCTAAGTAGTATTCCATGGTATAGATGTACCATGGTTTGTTTAAACATTCATCTAGTGAAAGACATTGGATTATTTCTAGTTTCTGGCTTTTATGAACAAAACTCCTATAAATATCTCTGTGAAATTTTTTTTGGTGAACGTAAGTTGTTGTTTCTCTGGGCTCAATGCCCAAGAGTACAACTGCTGGCTTGTGTGATATTTGCATGTCTGGTTTATGAGAAACTGACAAACTGGTTTCCAGAATGGCCATACAATTTGACCTTCCCAGTGCAGGAGGGACCCAGTTTTCTGGTGTCCCTGACAGCACTGGGTGTCATTGTTACCTGGGCCCTGGTTCTGTTTCCTGCCACAGATGCTCTCCAGGGACAAAGCTCTGTGCAGGGCTTTCCAGGTCGCTGCTACGTGTTCCCAGGGTGGAAACCACACAGAGGTACCAACAGCTTTCCAGTCCTTAGCATGTGGCTTGGCAGATGCTCATTACAGATTCCTTAAGATCCAGCAAGTCACACTCTTTTGAATTTATTCTTGGTTCTTTTCTTGTTGAGTTCTCTGTGGTGTTTGAAAGCATCTCTATCCTCACTTGCAGAATATGAGACCTCTGCGCCCACATAACAAAACCCAGATGGACTCTGAGTGTCTCTGCTTTAACAACGTATCCGTTCCTAGACAAAACACTCTGTTTTTTTAAAACAAGTTTTCCGATCGTCCAGGCTGACTCAGGGGCCAAGCTCCTGTACTAATCCCACAGCACAGGAGGGAGGAAGTTCTTTTTCTTTTTCTTTCTTTCTTCCTTTCTTCTTCTCCTTCTTCTTCTTTTTGGTTCTGGGGACTGAACCCAGGGGCACTCAACCACTGAGCCACATCCCAGTCCTTTTTGTATTTTATTTAGGGACAGAGTCTCATTGAGTGTCTTAGTTCCTCTCTAAGTTGTTGAGGCTGGCTTTGAACTTACCATCCTCTTGCCTCAGCCTCCCAAGCTGCTGGGATTACAGGCAAGAGGAAGTTCTTGAAAGAAAAAGATGGATCAGGAAGTGGAGAGATTCCCTAAAGTGTGTGAGAGACAAATATTTAGTAGCCCAAAGTAGAGACTTAAGAAGAATCCTCACCATGTCAGGCTGGTAGAAGAAAGGATCAAAGAGGCTGTGTTGTAGAAGTGAAGCCCAGCAATGGATTCTAAAATACAGGGAACCCAACAAAGTCTACACCAGCACGTGAGGGAGGAAAAGAGTAAGTCCCCAGATGGTGTCAATGCTGGATACTTAAATCCCTTTTAAAATCTGGGATTGTAAACTGAGATTCATTCATTCAACCAATACTTATTTAGTGCCTACTCTCTCCAGCACTGGGTGTGAACTCTTGATGACAGGGACCAGGAGCTGACCAAGGACAAACTGACTGTCACAGAGAAAGGAGAGGGCCCACCTGAGAGTGAAGCTCAGGTGGGGAAAGGGGCACTGAGGAATGGAAAGGACAACAGTCCTCCTGACCTGGAGCACCTGGATCCAGGTGTGCCTGATGCCCATGTTCTACTTCCAATTGATGAAAAGCCTATAATTAACATTTCTACTCCACCTTTATTACTGAGGAAAACACATGCTGAGTGTGCATAATTTAAAATCAGAATCTTCTGTTCTGTCTAGTAGCACTTACTTTTATTAAAAGTGTGTCTATTATATACCTCTCTGGATTAAGACAATGAAGTGAATCATTATCATAATTTAACAGAATATAAGTTCCACAAGGTCAGGGATTTTGTCTTGCTCACTGTCACGTCCCAATGCCTAGATCAAGGTGCCTAGAACTCTCGGATTACCCTATATTCCCATTCATCTTATGATAAGTGCTTTCCTTTACCTTAATTCTCAAGGATGTGGGAAGGTGGTGGCTTCCGGATGAGCGTGTCAGAATCACCCAGGGAAATTTGATAGTTGAGAACTACTGCTCATTCGAGTTATGAATGTCTTTTTTTTAAATTAAGTTTTGCATGATAAAAAACACCAGTCCATGTGAAATCAATCATGAAGTATCTTAAAAACTTCACTGTTTTCAGCTTTGTAAATGTTCCATAATATTTTTTTTTTTAAATTTGGTCTTTTTAGGTATACATGACAGTAGAGTGCATTTTGACATATTGTACATACATGTAGTATAACTTATTCTAATTAGGATCCCATTCTTGCAGTGGTACATGATGTGGAGCTTCACTGGTTGGGTATTCAATATGAACACGAGAAAGTTATGTCTGATTTATTCTACTGTCTTTCCTATTTTCATCCTCCTCCCTTCTCCTCACTCCCCTTTGTCTTCTATACTTCCCCCTGCCCCCACACTTTTTTTGTGTGTGTTAGCATTGTCTATGAGAGAGGACATTTGGCCTTTGTATTTTGGGGATTGGCTTATTTCACTCAGCATGACAGTCTCCAGTTCTATCTATTTACTGGCAGATGCCATAATTTCATTCTCTTTTATTGCTGAGGAATATTGCATTGTATATATATGCCACATTTTTTTATCCATTCATCTGTTGAAGGGCACCTAGACTGGTTCCATGGTTTTGCTATTGTGAATTGAGCTGCTATGAACATTGATGTGGCTGCATCAGTGTAGTATGATAATTTTAAGTCCTTTGGGTGCAAACCTAGTAGTGGAATAACTGGGTCAAATGGTGGTTCCATTCCAGGTTTTCTGAGGAGTCTCCATACTGCTTTCCAGAGTGGCTGCACAAATTTGCAGTCCCACCAGCAATGTACAAGTGTACCTTTCCCCCCCATCCTTGCCAACATTTATTGTTACTTGTATTCTCCATAATTGCCATTCTGGCTGGAGTGAGATGAAATCTCAGTGTAGTTTTAGTTTGCATTTCTCTAATTGCTAGAGATGTGGAACATTTTTTTCATATATTTGTTGACCATTGGTATTTCTTCTGTGAAGTGACTATTTCAGTTATTTTCCTTTATTGATTGGGTTATTTGTTTGGGGGCTCTTTATGAATCCTGGAGATTAATTCTTTATGTATTCTGGAGATTAATGCTCTATCTGAGGTGTAGGTGGTGAAGATTTGCTTCCTCTCTGTAGGCTCTCTCGATGTTCCATAATCTTAAACCCTCCAAATCCTTAGTGGCTTAAAACAATGGCTATTCTAGTCTATCATATGACTTTGGGGATTGAGGCTGAACTTTTCTGGATAATTCTTCTCTTCCATGTGGTGTTGACATTGGCCATGGTGCATATTCACTGACCAGTCTAGTGCACCTGTGTATATGCAGACAGAAAGGATCATTTTCCAAACACCTCTCCTCTACTGGACAGTTTTTTTTTTTTGTAGTAACCCATAAAGTGAAACTAATAATACCAATGCTCACGAAAGATGTAGAAAGTGAAAAATCTTCTCATACTGAACTTCGTGTAAATAATCTTACCAGTTTTTTAAAAAGAAAGTAAAATGGATATTATAGTACTAAAAAAATAAAAAAATACACACTTTATGTGCAATCTACAAACATCAATATTTTTCGTTATAGTCTTATATAATGATATTTTAGGTAAATAATGGTTATTTGTAAAAATTATTTCTAAATAGTAACTAAAAGTTATTTTAGGAAAACTGAAAATTCTGCAAAAGATACAATTTAGGAAACTACTATCTTGTACCATTGATATAAAATTTAATTTTCTTTAGATTTAAAACACTTATTTAAAATACAACAAATTTTAATTTTTAGTAATATTATATAGAATATTATATAGAATATTAGATAGTTACATTATATAGAAAAAGAATATTCTGGGCTGGGGATGTGGCTCAAGTGGTAGCACGCTCGCCTAGCATGCGTGAGGCACTGGGTTCGATTCTCAGCACCACATAAAAACAAAATAAAGATATTGTGTCCACCTAAAACTAAAAAATAAATATTAAAAAAGAAAAAGAATATTCTATTCTGTTGAGTAGAGTGGAATATTCAAATTCAGCACAATGTTTCATGTACAAACTAGAATTCGTACTTACCAATCATCAATATTATACCTTTGAATTTACACCTTGTTTCAATTCTTTACATTTTAAATATACATAAAAAACCCCAAGTTGTCAGTTAGAATGGCAGAATGAAGAACTTGAGGTCTGGTGGGGTTTTTTTTTTTGTTTTTTTTTCCTCCTTATTGACCATTACACTGTCATTGTTCACTTGAGTCTGCCATTGAAATGCAGAAGTATGTAGTAAATATATAGTCCTTGGGGCTGGAAATAGAACTGTCCCCGAAGACCTTGAAGTGAATGTGTTGCTGAGCCTGAAGGTGCTAGGGTTGACCTTATAACTGGAGCTCTCCAAATTAAGTTCCATGTCCATGCAATGTTTATTACAGAATAAGTCACAAAAAGGTGCTCATTTGAAGTACCCACGCAGATTGTTAAAATGCCAGTAACCATAGCAATTGTTTAGAAATTAGACCAAAAGAGGTTTGTTGTTGTTGTTGTTTAGGTAGTAATAGCTTATCTCTGATACGGTGCTGTGTGGCCAACCTATGGTGATATAAAACAGCCCAACTTGTAAAAATCATTTCTAAATTCTCCACACACATGAACTCCTTTATTACCTGCCTCTGGGGCAGATTAGTACATCACAGCTTTGGAGGGTCCAAGACCTTCAGAGCTTCCACAGGACGCTGGAGAGCTGAGCTCTGTGGAGACGGTCAACGGGAGCACCACCGGTGGCTCCTAGCAGGGCAGCCCTGGGACAGACCTCTCACGTGGCCATGGAGGGCTCCCGAGAGAGGACCCTAAAAGATGCAGTCGGAAGCTGCAAAGCTTCTTAGACACACGGCACAAGCCAGGATACTGCTTCCCATGCGTTGTACTGGTCAATAATTCACGACAGTCACATTGAAGTTCGAGGAAAATTTTAGCCTCCACTTTTCAGTAGGAGTAGCTAAACGTCTGCAGGAATCTTTAATCTTCCAGGGTCAAGGTACCTTTTTATTCCCATGATCTTTGCATGAGTTTTGGCTCCTCTGCCTCCTTTACCTCTTATCTAACAGGTATCCCAGGCTTCTGGCTCACCTTCTGTCATAATCTTAGAATTTATGCATTGATTATTGTGATTTCTGATTTTACTCCGTTCCTGTTTCTGTTTATTCCACACACCCCACCGGAGGCCATCAGGGCACAGGTGCCCAGGCTCTGGAGCCATGCTGGCCAGGTCCAAAAGATAAGTATTCAACCTCTCTGTGTTCCAGTTTTCCTGTCTGTGAAATGAGAATGATGACATTATCTAACTGTGTGACATCTGTCTTCTCCAACTGTGTGACATTTACATGGCTTACTGTGTACAAAGCACTTGGGAAAATGTCTCTGGTGTGGATTATTCTTTTTTTTTTGGGGGGGAGGTGCTGGGGATTGAACCCAGGGTTTTGTGCATGTGAGGCAAGCACCCTACCAACTGAGCTATATCCCCAGCCCCATGGCATGGATTATTCTTAACAAATGATAACCATTACCATTACGTATCATGATTTGGGTTACACAGAAACAGCTTCCGAAACAAAGATCTAAGAGCAAGCAGTGTGTCTGGGAGACGATCCCAGCAAACACAAGCAGGAAAGCCAGGACAGGAAAAGGAAATGAATGGGAGCCAGTAAAGGGCCTGTCACAGCCCAGGAGACCGATCCTAATCCCACGGGGGAAGTCTGGGAGCCAGTGTAACTCTGTGTTTCACAGTGGCCTCAACAAGAGGCAAGGGAACTGGGTAGCACATATACCACCTGTCACCATTGCTGCATAAGGATGTCTGTAAGGTCAGTGAACACCCCAATATGATACTTCTCTTTATGTGTGACAGTCCTCAGGAAAAGGGCTGTGGGTGAAGATGTGGTTGTGGGCACAGATGTGCTACGGCCTGGGGGCCGTGGTGGTTTCCATGAGACTGTTACTCATCTGCCCAAGGTTATAAATCGGGGTTCTCTTGCGACTTTACTGCTCTGAAAACTGGCCAAACCTAGCTTGGAAAGAAAAGAAAGTGATTCCTGTGAGCTTGGGGGGAGAAAGGATTAGTAGAGGAGTAGAAGTAACCGAGGACAGTGCCAAGGATAACCATCTCGCATGCCCACGCCCGAGCCTTGTTGAGCCCTCTCACCATCGGGCTCTCTGTATTCATCTGCTTTATTTCCCGATGTTTCCTTTTATTATTCCTCCATTCAGCAAGGCTGAGCCAATCACACAGTGAGCATTAATCTTGGTCATTGCCACTTTAAATGTAGGATGACAATAACATACGTGCAGTGAAGTAGGAGAATTTCTCACTTACCAGCCCACTGCAGATTTACGGCTGCAAAAACAGTCTGCAAGCTGCAGCAGGCACACACAATTTTTTTTCCCTCAAAATACATTCATAAATACCGAGGAAGTCGTTGTAACTCACAGACTAATGTTTTAAAGTCTGGTTTGAGCTTGCAAAAGTCATTCAACACTACTGATCAGTTACCCTAGGACTGGAACCTTCCATCAGATTCTCAGGAGCCTTTCCTGAAATCTATACGGGCAAAGCAGGAAGCAGGCTGAGAAAGAAGTCTCGAGGGAAGGGCCTGGGCTTGGCCCGCATCCCTCTGGGTTGCTTTTGGATCTGATCTCTGACCCGGGAACCAAAGGGAGGTGGTGCAGGGCTGGTTTTCATCAAGGAGGGCTCCCACCTCCTCCTGGAGTTAGCTGGACTGAGCCACACGGGGAATGTGTTTCAAGTGGTATCCTCATTAAAAATAAAAACCAGGGGAAGTCATAGGAGAAAAGCACTGCAAATCACCGCTGTTTGTTTGGGCAGGGTATTACCACTGTGCCACAGCGTTTCTCTTTTCTCAGTGTGGAATCAATCCCTTGAAACCAGAGCTAGCTGCGTCAGATGTCCAATCAGCTAGTATTTGGTGAGGGCTCAGAAATATACCACTGAGTGTGTGAGTAGGAAAAATAAATAAACGAATAAAACCCCCCCAAACAAAATGAAACTAACTGGCTTGGAGGAGTCTGTGGCTCCACAGGACAGACTTACATTCAGAACAGATGTGGAGGTACAAATGCACTGGTGCACGGGTTCCTGGTGTGTGCTTGGGAAGAGGGACTTGGTTGGAGAAAGGGGAGAGGTCAGGGAGGAAGTGCAAAGCCTGGACTGAAGCCTCTTCCCTGACTGGAGGGTGAAGCGCACTAGGCAGGGGGAGTTGAATGTTTAGCTCATCAGCTTTAAATTGTGGCTGGTGGCTACTCTATTGAACATCACAGGCCAAGACAATGCTTTTATTCTGAGACTGAACCACCCAGGGACAGTGGAAACGGGGGAACAGAAGGGCTGGGAGGAGGCAGGGCCGTCTTGGTTGTGGAAGCTGCTGCTTGTGGGGAGAAGGCCCGGGTGTTGGGGCCCAGGGAGTGGACAGAAACCATGGCAGGTAGTCATCGAACTCAGGTGAAATTGACCCAATGTGAGATTAGCCACTGTCCTGGGAAAATCCAGTGTCAGCACACTTGAAATATCATGCCATGGCCTCTGTGTAGATCCAGACATTTCCATCGTTCCTAAGGGAAACCCCGAAGCCAGTAAGCATTGCTCAGCGGCTGCTGTCTCCAGGCCCTGGGAAGCGCCATCTGCATTCACACAGCCTGACCCCGTCTAGGCATCTCAGGTAGATGGACTCATGCAACATGGGGCCTTCTGTGTCTGGCTCTTGTCACCTCATAGCAGCACTCACTCTTCACAACACTCCACGGGTGAAGCAGCCCAGATTTCCAACCGGCAACAATTTATATATATATATATATATATATATATATATATATATACATGTATATAAAATCTACAGAAGGGATGCCTTTACGTGTTACGGTGTGCATGAACCACACTCGTTACTTTAACAGGGAATTTAATCTACGAAATCATGAACCAGATATGAAGTTGTTAACTAGATAATGAAAATGGAAAAAGAGATACCGCAGAGGGGGCCGCTGCAGGAAGCAGCCACCCATCCTAGGGTTGGAACAAAGAGAGTGGAATTTTAAAACTCAGAAATCTGGAAGAACCCGAAAGAGCTGGAACTCTGACCTTGTGGGCAGCATTCTGCTCTGCTTGTGCTGAAGCCTTCGAAGGATGCCTGGGGCTGGTTCTGGAAGGGCCCAGAAAACCACAGAGTTCAACCACTGCTACGGGAAGGCATGGCTGCTGCCAGGCTGGGCCCAGAGGCTTTGTGAGGTGACTCTCACAGGACCAGCAAGCAGAGGGCAGCCTACAGAAGCCAGCAGACAGGAAGGGCTGGCCCTGCTCCCTCCTGCAGCCCCGCAGCCCCTCTGCCCCCGTGGAAAAGCCTGACAGGGTCTCAACTGACAAAGGGACTGAGGTTTGCAGAGCTCCAGCCCTAGCATCAGAGTGCATGGGGATAGTTTGGAGCCAGAGGAAATCATTTAATAACTGGCACTGACTGTAAAAGAGAAGGACTTTGGTTCCCTGACAGAGCTGGCGTGTGTAGGGCATCGCCAAGACCGCAGGCACGGATTTCCATAACCACGTGGAGTCTCATGCTCCTTTTATTCTTTGCAGGGTGTAGGCAAGGAAGACCTAGCTGGCCAAGGCAGAGTGAAGTAGGATGTATTTTATTGTATTTAGATCCTTCGAATTTTCAAGTCCCCCTACTCCCTGCCGTTCTCCACACTGTAAGAAGACACTTACTGCAGGTTTATAGCAACACCCGAGCAGCTCTGTTGCTGCATCTGGCCATTCAGGGAGGAGTCATGCCATTCTCATCTTCATTAAAAAAAAATTGAACTGTAATCCACAGACTGCAAAATTGACCATTTAAAAATATCCCATTCAGTGGTTTTTAATAGTGTCATAAGATTTCATAATATCACTACTAATTCCAGAATGTTTTAATCGCCACCCTCTCAAAAAACCCTCCATATTCATATTAAGTAATTGGGCACCTACCACACTGACCTCCAACTCCTGTCATCCACCAACCCACTTTCTCTCTCTTACCGATTTGCCTTTTCTGGAAATTTCTCATATGTGGAATCGTACAATATGTGGCCTTTTACACCTGGTTTCTTGCATGCAGCATCCTGTTCTCAAGGTTTCCCATGTCGTAGGATTTACCAGTGCTTCCTTCCGGTTTGGGTTGCTGAATGATATTCACTGTGTGGCCCCATCACATTTTGTTCACTGGCTCATCAGTTGTTCCTGTGGTGAGTTGTCTCACTTTCTAGTTACTGTGACTAATGCTGTGGTAAGCGCTCACATGCAGGTGTTCTTGTGGACACAGGTTTTCATTACTCTTGGACGGCATATTCTAGGAATGGGACTGTTGGGTCATATGATCTTTTAGTCTGTTTCCCAACACCTTAGACTGGGTAGTTTATACATGAAAGACATTTATGTATTTATCTATTTAGGGGGCATTGGGAAAATTAGTTTTATCAAACTTTATTTTGATTTTTCTTCCACATTTTAAATTGGTGCATTATAGTTGCACATAGTTGTGGGATTTGTTGTTACGTATTTTCATTTGCACACAATATAACAATATGATCTGGCCAGTAGCACTCCCCAGTGTTCCCCCTTTCCTTTTCCTCCTCCTTCTCCCTGGTCCCTTTCCTCAACTTTATTGACCTCCCTTAAATTTTCATGAGAGCCTTCCACTTTTCTCTTCCATTCTTCTCTCTAGCTTCTACCTATGAGAGAAAGCAAATGACTCTTGACCTTTTGAGTTTGGCTTATTTTGCTTAACATAATATTCTCCAGTTTCATCCATTTTTCTTGAAAATGACACAGACTAATTTTTCTTTATGGCTGAATAAAACTCCATTGTGCATATACTACATTTTCTTTATCCATTCATTCATGGACAGTCTCGGAGGCTGGTTCCATAGTTTGGCTATTGTGAATTGTGCTGCTGTAAACATGGGTATACACGTATCACTATAGTGTGTGACTTTAATTCTTTAGGATAAATACAAGGACTACCAAAGCTGGATCATATGGTGGTTCCGTGCCCAGTCTTTTGAGAAACCTCCATACAGATTTCCACAGTGGTTGTGCTAATTTATAATCCCACCAACAGTGTAAAACTTTTCCTTTTTCTCCAGTATTTATTATTGGTTGTATTCCCCATGATGGCCAGTCCTGTTGAAGTGGAATGAAATATCAGTGTAGCTTTGTTTACATTTCCCTAGTTACTAATGATATTGAACATTTAAAAAAAGTTTTTTTTTTTTTTTTTTTTTTTTTTTTTTTTAGTTGTAGTTGAACACAATACCTTTATTTTATTTTTTTTATGTGGTGCTTAGGATCGAATCCAGAGCCTCGCATGTGCTAGGCGAGTACTCTGCTGCTGAGCCACAACCCCTGCCCCAATATTGAACATTTTTTTAAAAACAACATTTAAAAAAACCCAACATTTTGTTGTTCTTTTTTTTATTAGTTGCTCAAGACAATACAATGATCTTGACATATCATACATTTGATTCAAATGGGGTATGAATTCTCGTTTTTCCATGTGTACAGATTGCAGGATCACATTGGTTATACAGCCACGTATGTACATACAGCAATACTAGTGTCTGTTGTTCATTCGTATTTCTTCATATGAGCAGTATCTGTTTCTTCATTTGTCCACTTATCAATTGGCTTGTTTTGGGGGGAGATGTTATTTTTTTTTGAGTTCTTTATATATTCTAGATATTAATCCTCTGCCAGAAAAGTAGCTAGCAAAGATTTTCTCCCATTCTGTAGGCTCTCAACATTCTTAATTGTTTTCTTTGCCATGCAGAACTTTTAAATTTGTTGCCATCCCATTTATTGGCTCTTGCCATGATTTCTGGATCTTTATAGGTCCTCTTGAGAAAGTTGTTGCCTATGGCCATATGCTGGAATGTTGACTCTAAGTTTTCTTCTAGGAGTGCATGATTTCTGATCTAATTTGTAGGTCTCTGACTCACTTTGGGTTGATTTTTGATCAGGGTGAAAGATAAGGGTCTAGTCTCATTCTTCTACATATATATAGCCAGTTTTCCCAGCACCCTTATTTTAGAAGCCTGTATTTTCTCCAGTGAATGTTGTGGTACCTTTGCCAAGGATCAGATGAGTGCATCTGTGTCTTCTATTCTGCACCATTGGTCTATGTATCTGCTTTTATGCCAGTGCCATGCCATGCAGCTTTTGTTACTATACTATATCTTTGTAGTATACTTTGAAGTCAGTATTGTGATGCCCCCAGCATTTCTTTTTTTTTGCTTAGAATTGCTGTGCTATTCTGGATCTTTTATTCTTCCAAATGAATTTAGGACTATTTTCCCTAGTTCTCTGAAGAATACCATTGGTATTTTGATGGGGATTACATTGAATCTGTACATTGTTTTTGGTAGTACGACCATTTTAACAACATTAATTTCTCTTATCCATGAACATGGAAGGTCTTTCCATCTTCTTGTGTCTTCTTTAATTTCTTTCTTCAAATTTCCATAGTTTTCATTGTAGAGTTCTTTCACTTTCTTCATTAGATTTATTCCTAGGTATTGTATTTTTTTCCCCCAAGGTTTTGTTAATGTGATTGTTTTCCTGACTTCTTTCTTAGTACATTCATTATTAGTATATAGGAAAAATATTGACATTTATATGTTGATTTTGTAACCTTCTACTTTGTTGAATTTATTTATTAGCTCAAGCAGTCTTTTGGTGGAGCTTTTAGGATCTTCTAATTATAGGATCATGTCATCTGCAAACAGTGATAATTTGACTTCTTCCTTTTCTGTTTTTATTCCTTTTATTTCTTTCTCTTCCTTAATTGGTCTGGCTAAGATTTCTAGTACTATATTGAATAGGAGCGGTGAGAGTAAGCATCTTTATCTCATTTTCCCCATTTACTCTGTTGGCTTTGGATTTTTCATATGTCTCCTTTGTGATGTTGAGGTAGAGTCCTTATATCCCTAGTAGCTTCTTCAGTTTTTTTTTTTTTTTTTTTGTCATGATGGGTGTTGAATTTCGTTGAAGATTTTCTCTGCATCTACTGAGAGGACCAAGTGATTTTTGTCTTTAATTCCATTTATGTGATGAGTCACAATTATTGATTTGTGTAGGTTGAACCATCCTTAGATCTCTGGGTAAATCCAACTTTGTCATGATGTACACTCTAAATATGTCGTTGAATATAATTTGCTAATATTTGATTGAGGATTTTTGCATCTAAGTTCATCAGGGATATTGGCCTGTATCTTTAATGTGGCAAACCATTCATTTCAACTCACAGTTTTGGGTCTGGGAAGTCTAAGATTGGGCAGCTGCATCTAATGAGGGCTTTGTCATGCTGCCTCCACTCACGTTGGACAGTGGAAGGGCAAGCTGGTGTGTGCTGGAGGAACTAGCCAAAGTGGAGGAAGCTGAGCCACTTCCCAACTCTGCGCCCTGAGGCAACCAGTCCACAAAAACCTACAGTGTCATTGTCGTCAGGGTTTTACACTTGCTCTCTTTACAAGGAAAGAGCTTGTTGGATTCAGTATTTTCAGTCTTATTAGGATTATTTTTGACTCATCTCAGCAAAAAAATATACACAGGACTTTATCTAAAACTGTCAACACTTATGAAAGTGTTGAAAGACCTGATGTTAAATTAGAGCATCTATTTTTTTGATTAAATATTCTGCTTTTAGAACTCTGTCTTGTAGGATAGAAGCATTAGTATCAAAGCACATCTGAAAAAACCCTAAAGTAGGATTATTGGTAGTAACTAAAACATTGGGAAGAAAACCTATATGCCCATCAGTCTAGGGATTGGTGTCTTACTGATTACGTATTGGTGTATGATTGGTGTATTTACTAATATTATGTACTGATTATACACTTATTAAAAATGAATTTTATGGACTGGGGATAGAGCTCAGTTGGTAGAGTGCTTGCCTCATATGCACAAAGGCCCTGGGTTCGATCCTCAGCATCTCTCTCTATCTCTCTCTCTCTCTCTCTCTCTCTCTCTCACACACACACACACACACACACACACACACACACACACAATGAGTTTGAGGCATATCTGCTAATCCAGAGGGATATCCATGATCTACTATGTTTAAGAATATCATCCCAGACTTGTAAATAAGTACAAAGATGATCTTAATATCCTGTTGTACCATTTCTAGCAAGCCAGAATGAAAGTTGTCTAGCTTTCTCCCAGAGGGAAATGAAACTTGGTTTGACTGAATGTTTACACGTGTTTAGGGCCAGAAATTTGATGAGTTGGTAAAGTTAGAGGTTAACATATTGGGATCAAACAATGGATGATCAATTGTTGTGGAATTTCCCCTTAGTGTTCTTTATGAACATCTTTAACTATTAAATTAAGAATGAATTCACAAAATAAAGCAATGAACACAATGGCATTTTTTTTTCTCTCTGCAGAAGATGATACCAAGTCATGATTTTATTTCCCTGTAGGACAATGACCACTTCCATATTTACTCTAGCACTTAATGGCTGCACTCCAAGTTTCTCATATACAAATTGAATCAGCTTTCTCATTCTTCTGGTTTATTCATTAATGATTAAAACAAAATTCTGACATGTGCCCATTACTCTTTTTGTATGGGAATTTCACATTGATGTGATAATGATTATTAAATAAAAAAGCAAATTGCAGAGTACTGTGTATAGATTGCTTTTCATTTACACACCTGTCTCTATGTTTGTATCAGTGTGGATACAAGTGTAAGAAAAATAACATAGTGGAGTGTTAATGTTACTCCAGTTACCTTAGGGGGTGCAAGGGAAATTATATGTACATTGCTTTATTTTGTGAATTCCTTCTTAATTTAATAGTCGAACACATTCATAAAGAAAATCAGGGGAAACTCTCTTAGAAGATTCTGCAACAATTGACCATCTATTGTTTATTTCCATAGAGTAAACAATAAATTCATAATGGAAAGCTTGCATTTCAAATGAAAAATAATTTCACAAAATTGGAGTTTTGTTATGCCAGCTGCATCCACTCATGCTTGTAAAAATAGTTTGAAATGTATTAAAACACTTTTCTCTTTTGCTTTTATGTATATATAACCTAGCCTATGTGGTGGTGCATGTCTGTAATTCCAGCATCTTGGGGGCTGAGACAGGAGGATCTCAAGTTCAAACTCAGCCTCAGCAAAAGCAAGGTGCTAAGAAACTCAGTGAGATCCTATCTCTAAATAAAATACAAAATAGGGCTGGGGATGTGACTCAGTGGTCTAGTGCCTCTGAGTTCAATTGCCAGAATCAAAACGAAACCAAAAAACAGAAAAACGTAACCTTTGTTCTGATTGTTCTAGGGATCCGTTTACTTGGGGTGGGGAAGAAAAGAAGGTTATGGAAAGAACCTAATTCCTCAATTAAAATTAGGTCCAAGATGATAGTTTTGTAATCCAGGCTGTTGTCTGAAAAGATAATAGTTTGTTTTTGTATGTGTGTGTGTGTGTGTGTGTGTGTGTGTGTATGTATGTGTGTGTTTGTGTGTGTGTGTGTTTAATCCCATATTCTCCCACTTTAGTATACTAAAATGCAAATTTGGAGCACTGAATCCCCAGAGTAGAGGAAGTACCCTTCTGGGCCATGAGTCTTCTGCCTGTCAGGGGAGATCATGGTAAAGAAGGACCACTGGGTATCACCTGCAGAGATAGCTCAAATTACAGGATTGGACTAAGGTTTAAACCAAATTTAACATTAGTAATCCCCCCCCCCCACAACTGCCCAGAGAAGGGAGGGTCATGAGGAAAGCTGTATTAACTACAAAGAAAGTGAGACGCTGTGTTCTCACTGTAGACTTGGGCCGAGATGTGAGGACTTGACAGTGCCTTTACAGTTTTGTGTTTTATAAACCTAGTTAGGATTGGGTACAGTGTGGGGCAGTGGTCAGGGCCTGGGCTCTGAAATCAGGTTGACCCTTTAATATTATTTATTCTTTGGTAGGTAGTTTATTTAACTTGCAAGAACCTCAGTTACTTGTCTGTAAAATAATTATGTGCACAGAGTGCCCCATACAGTGCTTGGCACAAAGCAGGCGCTCAGGAACTGTCAGTGATCTTCACGTCTCTCAGGGTGTGATGTCAAACCACTCAATTTTGGAGAGAGTCTATAAAAGTGCTTCTTTGCCAGTACAGAACACATTGTGGATATTGCCTATTATTGTTCCTTGGCTCAGGAAAATCCCCCATTACTTAATATTTAATAAGACATTTGTAATGGTTGCCACCTCTTTTATTAATAGAATGTTTTCTCTTATTAGAGTACAAGAGAAAAGCTGACTGAACTCTTGGGTGTGGGTGTGTTCTGCTGAAATCCATAAGAATTTCACCAGGGCAAGTCTATTGGGATTATAAATATGTGTGAGTGTGGTTTTGGTGGTTTGAAAATGTGCAAAGAACCTCTTTTATGGGAATTTTTAATAGTATATATATTGCATAGAAAAAAGATGTTGAGGGTCATGATTCAGGAAACTTGGGCAAAATAATCTTTAATGGATCATTTATCTTATTTAAACTGCCTGGACGGTGGACAATTTGTTTGTCTGTTTATTTATTTATGTAGTACAGGGACTTGAAAAATAGACAGTTACAGTTCTCTTCTCCCTTTTGCCAGTATAGCTGAAGGGGTTATTGTCCACATAAAGACTCACTAATGTGAGAGGATTATAAGGAATAGTGTTAAGGAAGACTTAATTAGTGTTTTAAAAAGGCATTGATTCTTTTGATTAACTCTGAGACATGTTTGGACAAATAGGCAAAGTGAGGTAAAACAATGGAAATATTTAGTGAACTGATCAGATCAACATTATGAATAATGGTTCGATTTATAAAAGGCTTATTGATTTTTGTTAAATGACTTCCAGATGTGTTTGCATTTTTATAACTTATTATAACCCATATTATAATATTTATAAATAATGCAGAGAATTCTTTGGAGATGATGCTATATATAATAAACTGATCTACACCAGATGGCATTAGGTAAAAGGCAAATACTGCTAAAGTTAAGGGTCTATGTGGTATAGGATTTTAAGCAATTTTCATGCAAGTTGTAAAATACCAGATACGTAAATGTAGAAATGTGCATTGCTTCTAAAAGGGAAATTTTCAAGTTTAATCAGATTCTCATCTCACATGTGAGATGGCCATTTTTCTGTAAAGTTAGAAAGTGCTACTATAATTATTAATTCTATAACTCAGTAGTAAGTGATAGTTTTCAAAGACCACTTTCCCAAATGGCTAGACAACTCTTCATAAAAAATCAGGTTGATTTTGGGAGATGTGGCATTATTAAATAATAATTAAAGATGCAGGGCAAAACATATTGTATACAATATATATATAAATATTTCTATAGATGTATAAACACACATGTACAGTATGTGGTTGTAAAGTAGATTGAGGATAACATAAGTGTAAGAGAGAAGAATCTCACCTAAAAAGAAGGAATCAATTTAAAAACTGTCTATAAATGTAAAGCAATTAAATTTTATTAGGATAAGTGGTTCTGAAAGATTAAAGTAAAAAAAAAAAAGAAATAAGATAAAAGTAAAACAATGTTTTTTGGTGGTGCTGAGGATTGAACCCAGACCTTGTGTATGTGAGGCAATCACTTTGCCAACTGATCTGTTGAGCTGAATCCCCAGCCAAAAGAAAAATGTTTTCTGGAAAACAGAAGAAAAGAGAGAAACAAACGTAAAAAAGCTCAATTTTTCTCAGCAAAGCTCTGTGTTCTGCCTGTACCAATAGTAGATATCAAGTGCCATATCTGGAAAAGTGCCTAATTTCATCTCATGAGCTCATTCATTATGAGAAATCTGATTATCATTTAAAAATTCTATCATTTTGTCCTAAACTCATCAATGAAAAAAGAGACTGGTGGACTGGATTAAAAAACAAGACTCAACAATCTACTGTCTCCAAGAAACTCACCTCATGGGCAAAGACATCCACAGACTGAAGGGAAGAAAACGTATCATTCACATAGATCTCATAAACAAGCAGGGGTTTCTATACTCATATCAGATAAAGTGGACTTCAAACTAAAGTTCACCAAAAGGGACAAAGCAGGTCATTTCATACTAACTAAGGGAATTATACACCAACAAGACATAACAATTGCAAATATTTTTTTCCCCAAACAATGTAACATCTACATACATCAAAGAAACACTTCTCAATTTCAAGAATCAAATAGACCACAACACAATGATACTGGTGACTTTAACATCCCTGGATAAATCCTCCAAACAAAAATGAAATAAAGAAGCTATAGAACTAAAAAATACAATTAATATTTTAGGCTTAATAGACATAAATAGAATATTTCATCCATTAGTAACAATATACTTTCTTCTCGTAGGACATGGATCCTTGTCTAAAATAAACACACCTTAGGTCACAAAGCAAATCATAGCAAATGGAAAAAAAATAGAGATAATAGCTTGCATTCTATCAAATCATAAAGGAGTGAAACTAGAAATCAATGATAAAATAAAAAAATAGAAGCTAGTTTAACACCTGGAGACTAAATAATACACTATTGAATGACCAATGGATAGCTGAAGAAATCATGGACGAAATAAAAAAATACTTAGAGGTAAATGAGAACAGTGATACAACATAGCAAAATCTCTAAGACACTACAAAGGTGATTCTAAGAGGAAAGTTTATTGCATTGAGCTCATTCATTAAAAACAATAGGAAGCCACCAAATAAATGACTGTTATGTCTCAAAGCCCTAGAAAAAGAAAAAGAAATCAACACCAAAAGCAGGAGAAGATAGGAAATTATTAAAACTAGAGCTGAACACAACAAAAAAATTAAAAATTCTGTTTCAATGAAACAAAAGTTAGTTCTTTGAAAAATTAAATAAAATTGATGAACCCTTAGCCAAGCTAATGAAAGAGAGAGAGAGAGAGAGAGAGAGAGAGAGAGAGATAGAGAGAGAGAGAGATAGAGAGAAACTCAAATCACTAAAATTCATTATGAAAAAGGAAATATCACCACAGACACTATTGAAACACAGATGATAATCAGAAACTATTTTGAAACTCTGTATTCTAATAAAACAGAAAATCATAAAGATATCAACAAGTTTCTAGGGACAGACGACCTACCCAAAATGAAACAAAAGGACGTAGAAAATTTAAATACATCAATTTCAAGCAATAAATTGAAGATGCCATCAAACAAAGCCTACCAACAAAGAAAAGCTCAGGACAAGAAAGATTCTCAGACAAGTTCTATCAGACCTTCAAAGAAGGCAAACACCAATACTCCTCAAATTATTCCATGACATATAAAAGGAGGGAACCCTTCCAAACTCATTCTATGAAGCTAGTATCACCCTGATACCAAAGTCAGACAAAGATACGTCAAGGAAAGAAAACTTCAGACCAATATCCTTATTAAGATGAAAAAATTCTTAATAAAATATTGAAAATCACATAAAAAATATTGAAAAGATAGTGCACCATGATCAAGTGGGATTCATCCCAGGAATACAAGGTTGGTTCAATACATGGATATCAATAAACAAAACTCACCACATTGATAGACTTACAGACAAGAATCACATGATTATCTCAATAGATGTAGAAAAAAGCATTTGACAATATTAAGCATCCATTCATGTTATGATCACTGGAAAAATTAGGGATAGTAGGAAATACCTCAATATTATAAATGCTATAAATGCTAAACCCAAGGTGAACATCATTCTAAATGGAGAAAAATTGAAATCATTCTCTCTAAAAACTAGAACAAGACAGGAGTGCCCTCTTAATTTTATATTCTGCTACTTTTCTGAATTCATTTATGAGTTCTAGAAGCTTTTGAGTAGATATTTTGACTTTATTAAATATAGAATTATGTTGTTGACAAATAGGTATAGTTTGAGCTCTTTTCTTATTTGTATTCCTTTAATTGCTTTCTATTGACTAATTGCTCTGGCTAGGGTTTCTAGGACTATGTTGAAGAGAAGTGGTAAAAGAGGGCATCCCTGTCTTGTTCTAGTTTTTAGAGGGCATATATATATCTATCATTCGTATACACACACACACGGAATATTACTCAGCTATAAAAAAGAAATTATGTAGCAATTTCACCTTTTGACAAAAGTAATAAATATAGTATTAAAGATCTCCTCATACAGAGACACATAACTTCAGGGGGTGCCTTTGACAAAGACTAGAATGTTGATGGTGCTCCTACAATTGTGTAATTTGGGAACACCAAGAATTTGATGCTGTTTATTTTTTTTAAGAAATAAATTAATATAAATGCAGAGAGAAAACATTAATAATTATTTTAGTGATAGCCTCAGAATTCTCTGAAAGAAAATAGTAATTGTGGGCTGGGGTTGTGGGTCAGCGGTAGAGCGTTCGCCCCACACATGCGAGCCCTGGGTTCGATCCTCCGCACCACATAAAAATAAATAAGTGAAATAAAGGTGCTGTGTCCAGCTACAACTAAAAAATAATAAAAAGAAAACAGTGATTGTTTTAGATGGGTGTGCTTCATTAGAAAGATAACTCTCCTTTTGGCATAGCACAAAAGACTTAAGCATTAATCATTTCATGACAAGACAACCTTCCAGTGAAGAGATGGCACCAGGACCATCTGGGCCAGGTTGCAGAGCTACTGAAAAACAGAAAGCAGTTGAAGAGGCAGGGCCTTTAGAGTCATCATCAACATATAGGTGATTCTCACCAGTTATGGGGACTACAGCTAATGTTTGGGTTAGATATTTGTGGGCGTTTTTCATAGAAATAAAAAAAATGTTTTGTCTGGTGGTTAAATTTGAAGTAATTTTTTACTTTTGTTTTTAATATCCCTCTGAGCTATTTACAATGATCTTAATTAATTTTTTTAATATCCCTTTTCTATGTTCTTTAGTGATGCATTATGGTTGTACATAAAGGAGGATTCATTGTTACATATTTGTAATCATGTATCCGAGTCTTCACTTTGAATAATGTCTGTTTTATGAAATTAGGTGAACTAACATTTGGGACATAAATCACTACTATCATTATATGTTTTTTTGCATTGTTCGTTTTACCAGTATGATGTGACCTTTTTTGTCTCTTATGATGAATTTTGGCTTGGAGTCTACTTTGTTGGATACGAGCGTATTTTTTAATCCATTCTGCTGGCTTATGTGTTTTAATTGAAGAGTTGAGACAATTTACATTCAATGTTTTTTTCTGGAGAAATGTTTATTTATTTCTACCATTTTACCTTATTCATAACATTTGATTTGGTCCTGTTTCCCATTTGTTTTGCTGTTCTTCAAATGTTCATTTATTTGCTCATTTGTGAACTCGGGTTTGTTCTTGATTTCTACTGTGTGAAGTATTTCATTAAGTGTTTTCTGTAGTGCTGGCTTAGTAGCATGAATTCTTTTAGTTTCTGCTTATCTTGGAAGGTTTTTATTTCGTCGATTCTAGAGAGCTTTGATGGATACAGCAATCTTGGTTGACAGTTTTTTTTTTTTCTTTCAGGATTTGGAACATTATTCTGAGCCTTCCTGTATTTTAGAGTTTGTGCTGAAAAACTAGAATTAATTCTGATTAGTTTGCCTTTATTTGTAACTTGACTTTTTTCTCTTGAGGCTTTTGAAATTCTGTCCTTGTTCTTTATGTTGGGAATTTTAATTGTAATGTATTATGAACAGGTTGTTTCTTGATCTTGTTTATTTTGGGTTCTGAATGCCTTATGTATTTGGATGTCCATCTTATTCTCAAGTTTTGAAAATTTTTTTCCTCTATTATTTCCCTGAAGAGGTTATCCATGCATTAGTCTTCATCTCACAACCCTCTTTAATTTCAGTGATTCTTAAATTTGGTCTCTTAAGGTCATCCCAGAGTTTTTTAATATTCTGGTTATGGTTACTTATTTTCTTTTCTTTAATAATCTCTGAATATTCAAGGTCAGCCACTTTGTCTTCCAGGTCTAAAATTTTGTCTTCAGAATGATCTATTCTATTAGAGACTTTCAGCTGAACATTTTATTTGCTTTATTATGTCTTTAATTTCCAAGGTTTCCATTTGATTCTTTTTTAGTATCTCTATCTCACTCTTGAATATTTCAATCCTACCCTGTTCTGACTTCCTTAATTCATTCAGTTACTTTTCTGTGTTTTTTTTGAAATTAATTGATCATCTTTATAGTCATTCTTTTGAATTATTTTCTGATGTTTCATCCATTTCAATATCTTTGGAGTCAGTTGCTGGTGAATTATGAACTTTAGAAGGCATGTTGCCTTATATTTTCATATTTCTTGTATGTCTGCGTTAAGTTTTATGCATCTATTAGGATGGATTTCTCTTTCACTATTATGTGTGGTCATTTCAGGGCATAATTTTCTCTTACCAAAGTGTTAAAGGCCTATTGTAGGTGTGGTATCCTCAACCTTTGTGTTAGTTATCTCTGTTTTTGCTATAGACTGGATGTCCATGAGTAGGAATTGAGTCCTCACTCCCAGCCTTTCTCCTTGGGGCCTGGTCATTAGTTTGGTATTTTTGTGTGTTTTATTCTTTGTATTAAAGTATTGCTGAAATTTGAGTTTTGTTAATTTGTGTATTGAATAAGGTGTCTCTTGGCTGGGTTTAATTCAGCAGCAGAGTGTTTACCCTATGAACTTGTAGTGTCCCTATAGATTCCCAGCATATCACAGTATAAGGGGAAACAAACAATAGTATCAACCAAAGAAAATAACATATAGCATCTAAATAAATATCCAACACCTACTATGACATCTACAACAGCAGTCACCACAAAAACAGGAATGGTAGGGTCGTCAATTGCCAACAGCAAAGAGAGCTACTAACTATCCTGGCATTAAAGTAAACCTTAGGTGTCAACTATGCCACCCATGGTACTAATAACTACTACACAGTAGGGGCAGGAGTTATAGTTCCAAGAGATAGTAAAAATATGGTTTATTCAAATAAAAGAAAAAAAGTAAAAAAAAAAAGTTTAGGATGTTTAAAATATGAACAGAGAAAAAGCAGAAGAGATGTAGCAATGATGTCTGCAAAGGAGGAGAAAATATAAATAGAAAAAAAGAGGAAAGGGTGAGAGAAAGAACAAGAAGTAAAGTAGAAGAAAGTGGAGAAGGAGAAACATGTGAAACAAACAAAAACAAAAAACCCTAACTTTCAAAAGACAAGGCAAAGAAAAATATCTTAAAAAAGTTAAAAATGGGAAAAAGGAGACACATATGCATATGAACTAACGAGCACAGGAAGAACATACACGCTCATACAAGGGAAAAGATTATTATGAAAAATGAAAGAACGGTCTCCATTGAGGTGGTCGGAACTGTTGACAAGGTTGGATGATCACTGCACATACCTGACTTCTTGTGTTTCTTCTTGGTCCATGGAGAGAGGGAGAGAGGGAGAGAGGAAGAGGGGGAGAGAGAGAAGAGAAAAAGAGGGAGAGAGAAGAGAAGAGAGAAGGGAGAGGAAGAGAGAGAGGGAATGGGGCGGAGGGAGGAGGCGTAGATATGATGCAAGGGAACTGGGGATTCTTAAACCATTCCTCTCTGTGTGCTGCTCACTGAGCTGCCAGTTGAAGTGGCCTAAGCCAGAAGCTAGTTGAAATGGCGCTCAGCTTCCCTTCTCACCAGTATGAGGTAGGACGGAATGGGAGGTATTCTTGATTGGAGTTTGCACAGACCAGATTGATGTGCTCCTGGGGAGGGACTGCAGCAGAGTCCTACAGGAAGAGTTCTGTAGGCTGGGGCTTAGGTCTAATTAGGCCTTAGGGACCTTGTTGGGTGGTATCTGTTCTGAAGAGGTTAGATCAACACAACCCTGGGGTTGACCAGATGTTGATCTCTGCTGGGAGTCTGGATCTCAGAAGCCTCCCAAGAGCCCACTCACTGGGAAGGGGAGCCAGCCCCCCACAGAACTCACACACGATGCTACCCATGACGACGGCCATCCTAGGCTTAACCCCTGGATGTACACACCTGCATGTTTAGTTTCCAGACCCTCATCAGCATCTCACCTGAGCTGCCAGACTCAAAGAGAAAGCAAGGAGACTCCCTTCTGTGTTTCTGACTAGGATTCCCCTGGGTAGGATCTTCTCTGTGCCCGTGTCACTCATGTTCGCTGGGTGCACCGCAGGCCACAGGGCAGGTACTCTCTAGGAGAGTGGCAATGTTTTCTATGATCTCCCAAATTCCCACAGGAGCAAGCTGTAGCAGGGCCTTCCCAAGATGGCAGCTGCTCAGCTGTGGCTTGCCTGTGGAGCACTACAGATCACTTTTTCAGACACCAGGTCACGCGCAGCCTTTGCGTCAGCTAAGCACAGCCTGCTTTTCTCTTCCACCAGTTTTTCCATGCCAAATCTGTCTGTTGTGTCTCTCTCTGTTATCCTCCTTCTCTGGGGTGAACTGGCACTGCTGTTGCTGCTGCAACCTGCTTGGCTCCAAAGTACTTTCTTGTTCTTTGTTCAGTGCACCTGAATTTCTGAGTCTCTGAATTTCTGAGTCTCTGTTCAGTACTGAATTTCAGTGAATTCCCCTCTTCACTCACCTTGGGAGAATCAGTACTCCCCTGCCTGAAGCCCAAGTTACAAATCAATGCAGCCTTCCTCTGTTCAGCCATCTTGAATTTTCTGTAATTCTTTTTTAAATTACAGAAACACAATTAAATTAATTTTTTTTCTGTTTTCATAGCTATGTAAATGCACTTTATGTTGTTGAACTGTATTTTTAAAAATGATCGAGATGGTCATTTTATGGTATAAGTATTTTACCATAACTTAGAAGGCCACATTTATGACACATAGACATGGATATGGATATCACCAAACCTTGTGATCTAGAGGTAAAGGAAAAAATAACAAAATCCACGCGCTATAATTTTTCTGGAGTGATTATATGACTCCTGGAATTCCCTGCATTGTTTATTTCAGTATACTGATACCAATAGGAGACAAAAATCCCTGTGGAGGCAAGACAACCAACAATTAAAAAGTTAGTGTACATTACAAGGACAGCATCTCATGATTTTTCTTTGTATTTTCCATATTTTATTTATGTCCTTGCCACCACCCACATGTTTTAAAAACTGCCACCAGAGGGCAGGAGTGGGCCAATGTCAGGCAACGTGCATTTGAATCTGCCAGGTTTAAGCTTTCCTTTCAATTTCCTCACACAGGAATTACTGTTCCTATTACACAGGTTAAATAAAAATAAGTATATTCCCTTGATAGTCAATCATGTTGAGCATCTTTTGATACACCTGTTGGTTATTTGTGTGTCTTTGGAGAAGTATCTCTCAAGTTCTTTGCCCATTTTTTAAAATTCTGTTTTTGTTTGTTTGCTTGCTGAGCTATAGGGGTTTCTTATGTATTTTGGAGATCAACCCTTATGGTACATGGTTTGCAAATATTTCTCCCATTCCCTAGGTTGCCTTTTAACTCTGTTGATTTATTTCCTTTGCTGTATGGGGCCTTTTAGCTTGATGTAGACCCACTGATATATTTTTGGTTTTGTGGCTTGTGCTTTGGAGGTCATTTCCATGAAACTGTTGCTAAGACCAGTGTTGTGTTAATTAGCTTTCTGTTGCTGATAGAAAATACCTGAGAAAATCAACTTAGAGGAGGAAAGATTTATTTTGGTTCTCGATTTCAGCGGTTTCAGTCTGTGGCTGACTGACTCTGTGGCTTCAGGCCTGAGGTGAGGGGGAACCTCATGGCAGAGTGGCAGACTGAGACAAAGCCACTCACCTCCTGGCAGCCAGGAAGCAGAGGGAAGGCAAGTAGGGAGCAGGGGACAACGTTTATCCTCCCAGGGTGTGCCCCAGACACCTGAATCAAACATGAGTTCCTCATGGGGAGGTCACGCCTTCAACACATGATCCTTTAGGATACAGTTTAGATCCAAACCTAAATAGGATATAACAACATTAGATAGATCATCTCAGATCCATTAGGAGGGATGTTATTTTAAAAAGGATAAAAAGTGTTGGTGAGAGAAATCAGAACCCTTAGACCCTGTTGGTAGAAATGTAAAATGGTCTAGCAGCTATAGAAAACAATATGGAGATTTCTCAAAACATCAAAAGTAGAACTATCATACCATCTAACAATCCTACTTCTGACTATATATCCAAAATCATTAGAATGAAGATCTTCTTTTAAAATGTTTATTTTATTTATTAATCTTATTTTTTATGTGGTGCTGAGGATTAAACCCAGCACCTCGTGTGGGCTAGGTGAGCGCACTACCTCTAAGCCCCAGCCCCAGCCCCCTGGAATGAAGATCTTGAAGGGCTGTCTGCACTTCTGCAAGTCCCTTCATTGTATTTATGCCTGAATCTTGAGGCCCAAACCTTGGGATTTAGATGAGTGGATTTTTGACTTAATATACAAATTTCTTGGAGTGCTAACCTGATAGACTGACAATTGTATTTATTATTTGTGAATATCCCCAGGTACACAAACAGAAGATCCAGTCAACAAATAGTCTTAGTTGTCCATCGAGGCCTGACTGTTTCACTATCTTTGCCTCTTTTCTTAATGTCTGTCAGTGTTCTTTTCTTGATGGCCCCTCTGTGTTCTCTGCATTCTCTTCTTCTTCTCCCTGTCCTTCTGTCCTCTCTTTTCTTTCCTTGTCCTTGTCAACTCATAGATCCTTGGGCAGATTCCATTCTCAGTGCCTGTATCACAATGAGAATCGAATGTGGTAAACAATTAGTGACACTCTTTGAATATTTTCTTTTGTGAAAATTTAAAAGTGAAAGTTTGCATTAAAAAAAAATGAAGCAAAATCTGGGCATAGTGATACATGACTGATCCCAGCCCTTGGGAGGCTGAGACAGGGGGATGGCAAATTCAAGGTCAGCCTCAGCAACTTAGGGAGACCCTGTCTCAAAACAAGGGGCTGCAGGGTGTAGTTCAGAGGTGGGATACTGCTGGGTTCAATCCTCAGGACCACAAAATATATACGTACATAAAAATTTAAAAAGTTTGTTAATAAAACATGCCATACTTTTGGAGGCATTAATTTTATAACTACTCAATAAGGAGAAGAGAAAAGGGTGTTGATTTTCAACTTTTCCAAAGGGTTTTTCAATATTCTTATACATTTCTGTAAATAAAATTAATATTAATTCCATTTAATATTTAATATTTAATAGGATTTGTAAAGCCTTAGCATCTACAGTCTTAAAATCATATATTATGTACTTGATAAATTTGTTTTGTAACAATGTTCTGTAGAGATATTCTCTGAGTTTAGTACTTGCTGTGAGAAGTGGTAAAGGGTTTATTTTTATGAGAGGGAAAGAGAAAAACAAGAAAGGACATTTGAGACTAGATGAACAAGGGCTGACATTATCACCTGTAGAAGTCAATCCCCCCTTCCACCCCTTCTTTGTAAATCAGGGACACAGACCACGGGCCTGGGTGGAAGGCAAGTAGAATGGCTGAGAGACATGGGCTCTGTGTAAGGTCCTTGCTTAGCACCTAGAAGGCCATCTTAAGTGACAGCTGCCATTTTAAGGAAAAAAGTTTTGCTTTCCCGCCCAAGGGCCTTCCTGAGAAAGGCTCACCACCTCCTCATACCAACCCAGCCCTCAACCACCCGCATCCACGTTAGTCCTCCCCTCTGGTTCCTGAGCCTCCCCTATAAAAGTCCAGACCCCAGGCCTGTTTTGCCTCTCTCTCCTACAGAGAGAAGGCCTTTGTCAGCTCTGACAGTCAGCTCTCCTGTGGATCTCTGCCTGGTCTCCATCTTTCATTTCTTGCTTTCCCTTCACTCTGTTGCTACAAGATGGAGGGATTTTGTCTTGAAGGATACCAGGAGGCTGGCCCTGAGTCAGGGCTGAGCTGCTGGCCCCAGAGACAAAGTGCAGTCACCACCTGGTTTTCAGATCTGCTGGGCAACGGAAGAAGCAGCAGGTAGACACCAAGTTCTTCAATGCAAGGGCGAGGCTCCACCGCGGGCTGAGGATGGAGCAAGCCAGGTGTCCAGGACCTGAGAACGACTTCTAGGAACTGACCTTAGGCCATGGTCAGCAAGAAAATGGGAACTTCAGTCCTGCAAGGAATTGAATTTGGCCAGAGGCCTGAATGAGCTCCAGATGAGAATTCAGCCAGGCCAGCAGCTTGAACGTGAGAACCAGAGCAGAGAATCCACTTGAGCAACTCCAGGACTTGTCATTGACGTGACGGTGGCGTCATAAGCACCTGTGGTTATGAGCTATTACATTGTTGATAACTTTTGTTGTGAACAATAGAAAATTAACATTGTGCTATATCTTTGAAAGTCTATCCTTTAAGATAGCTTCCTGTTCATAATTCAGCTTCAGACAGGCTCTGCCTCCAGTCAGCTATTTGACTTTTGGTAAATTGCACAGTCCTGAGTCTGTACAAAGGAAATAATGTATAGACAAAGGAAATAATGAGGAACATCTTCTGTGGTTTCTAGGCAAAGACAATTAATTCACATTAATGAAAAATTTCTAGTCGTTCTCTTGGCCTGTGGTAGACCCTTGCAAATTATTAGTTCCTTCCTTCCCTTCCTCTCTCCATAGTCCATTCATGATGTAGTGTAAAAATTTTCAATGTATGGTCATGGGTCCTTTGGAGGTCTATGAGATCCTCTTAGGGGGTCCTTAAGATCTAAGCTATGTATAATGACACTAAGATGACATTGAAATTTTTCATTCTGCATCTTTTATAAGTGCACAGCAGAGTTTTCCTGAAACTACATGACTTACAACATCACAGATGGAATGCAAAGCAGACCTGAGAATCTAAACATCTATTGTCAGACACTAAAGAGATGAGAAAAAAATATAAATGACATTCTTAAAAATATTTTTTATTTGGAAAATGTAGTTTTTTTAAAATAAAAATGCAATTTATGGTAATATTTAATATTTACTATTGCATTTTAAAATGAATTAATAAAACTTTAAATTTTCTTGGCCTTAATTTTCAATATGGTAAATATCAATAAACAAAAACTCTTTGAGATCCTCAATAATTTTTAAGTGCAAATGGGTCCTGAGACCAGAATATTGTGCATTAGCAGAGAATCCAGAATTTCCCAGAAGTGTTTATCTTCCCTAAGGAGATTAAAAGGTACTTAGGAAGAGTTCTCTGGAAAAATAAATTTAGGAACCATGGCAATGTATTCACCTGTGATAACCAGTTTTCCATTACTGTGACAAAATACCTGGAACAATCAACTTAATAAGGGAAAGGATTTATTTTGGTTCATGGTTTCATGGTGGCTTGGCCTTGTTGCCTTGGCCCAGTGGTGACAGAGTACACCATGGCGTAAGCACACAGCAGAGTAGGCCAGTTTACAACATGGTTCCAGAGAGACAGGAAAGGGCTGGGTCCCAATAGCCTCTCAAGGACATGCCCCCAATGATCTAACCTCCTCCCACTAGGCCCCACCTCCTACAGGCTCCACCACCTGCCAACAGCTCCACAGACAGGGGCTAAAGCCCTTAGCACTTGGGCCTCGGGGGATTTCAGAACCAAACTCTGGCATCACACCCACTCCACGGCTGTGCTGCATATTAAAGGACTAGGTAATTCTGGCAATACAGACGGGCAGAGTCCACTTAATTCGGCATTTCTCCAGCTTCAACTGCTCTAGACTATAAAGTTGACATTTTAGCTGGAATTATTTTACCAACCCTTGGGAGCAAGATTGGGATGCAGGCTCAGAATGTGAGAAAGTAGATTCATTTTGAGGACGTCAGAAAAAAAGAAACGGACATTCACAACAAGGAAGATAACCTTTCCCAAGGATTTTTTTTTTTTTTTTTTAAACAGAATGCCTATGGAGAGATCAACAGCCTCTGGATTCCAACGGGGCAGACCTCCTCTGGCCCTTGGATTCTTGCACTGCTCTCCCCCTGCTCTCTCCCCTTCACCCTTATCCATTGTTGACCTCCCATGTGCTTACTTATCCCTCCCTACACTGCCTGCCCCAGACCTTATGGAAAAATTAATTAAGTATATCTTGCTTTCTTCTGTTTTTTTTTTCTGCTTTAAAAGAGGAATCATTGTTTTTAAAAACAGTTTTCCTAAGTCAAATATTTAGTTCATTGTTGATTCTCTGTTAATTTTTCATGCTCACTTACATCTTTAGGCTCTTGTTTCTTCAACCTACCTGGGTCTCAGGTTCAGCACTGACATGACCCTAGGAGTGGGGACCCACGGAGACCCACTGCTCCAGGCGAGGGTTTAATGACAGAGGTAAAAGTCTTTCTCTTGGTCTGTAACAGCTCAATTCTGTGACATAAAAATCTCTCTTAAAATAGTCTGTGAAGAAAGTTGTAAAGCTGTAAATCATTACATGTTGCCCCCAGCTGATTGCTCAGGAACCTAAACATAGCAGAGGAGGGTATTGGGGATTTGAGGAAATTCTTGCAGAGAAGCAAGAGAAAGAGAGCTAAAGCAGAAAAACCTCAACCGGTGATTGGAGATTAGGGGAGCGAGAGGGAGATGAGGCTTTTGAAACAGAGAAAGACTATTTTGAAAAAGCCTTCAGAGACGTCACAACACTTGCACAAGGAAGGCTAGGGTGGAAAATGCTCTCGCAGGGACCAGGGCCTGGGGCAGAATCACCTTCTTGACCATGAAGGTCCTTTTCCTCCTGATTCCCCGAGTCCCTTCTCTTCCACAGTGACGGGTCAAATAACTCCAGCGAAGAATGGGATAGTCAAGGAGGGCTTAAACCGGGGCTGGAAACTGGGTATTTATATTTGGAGGTTTTTGGAAGGTGGAAGGGATAATGGCCTGGGAGACGGCAGGCCGACTCTACAGGTGTGTGAAATCGCTGGTGTCAGTTTCTTGGGCTCCAGGGTTCCATCGGTAGCCTCTCAAATGCCACCTCCACAGGCAGGACCCACCTGCACGGCATGTTTCATTTACTTTTATTTTAAATAATCAACTGAGAGGTGACTGCAGCTGGATTGTGTCACCCAAAACATGCCTCTTTGACATAAGAAAATAATTTTGAGCAGAAGGCAATTAAGAAGTAGCACGTGGAGGAAGAACTCTCTCTGTCCTCTCCCTCTCCTGCCTACCTATGGGGTGCAATTCTTCTTCACTGGAGACAACTCTAGACCCAGCCCAGAGAGGGCACTGAGGCATCTGCACACCAACCTTCCTCTGATTGCATCCCCCCGGGGTTCAGTCTCTTACAGTCTCATGGCTCAGGAGCCTAAAGCCTGTTCCTTTTCCTGTTATTTCTCCACAAATTTATTGTCCTTTGTTGCTGATGTTTTATGAGCCAGAACTCTAAGCCACTGCTTTGGGTGACTTTTTGTCAAGCTTTTCTTGCACAGTGAGTGCTGCATGCTAATAAATTGTATCCTCTCGTTAATCTGTCTTCTGCTACAGGGCCATTCCAACCAAGAACTGGTGAGGGGTGAGGAAGAAAAAAAAGAAATTCTCCCTGACAGACGCCATTAGTCCAAGGCAGCTCCAGAGACCTGGGTAGGTTCTATGTAAGCAAACCTCCCCAACTCAGTGTGAATGGTCATAAGATTTTAGGAAAATGAAACTTAAACTTAGCCAATCAGAAATGGAAGACGAACCTCTAACAAGGGACTTTCCATTAGAATGATCCAAATAAGGCTATGGCTCCACTTCACCCAACAAACATTTCCCTTCTCTTGTGTCTGTGTTCACCTTATAAAAGCCTCCCTTTAGCCCTTCAACGGAGCCCCTGAGGCATGTCTGGATTGCAGCTGCCCGAATCAGGAATTGCTATCTGCTTAAGTAAACTTTTGAAAGCCTTGCTGTGCCAGAGTTTATCTTCTGATACCACGGACGCTTCCTGGCATTGAGTTCTGACTGCCCTGTCCATTGCTGGAACCTAACCACACAGCAATGTTACACACCTAGGGGTGACCCTGGTAACGTCTCGGGGAAATCTCAGTACTCCCGTCTTGGGTAATGGCAGACAAGGTGTCTAAAAGCAAAAAGCATTTGCCAGTGTGCTTTTGACGAGTAGTGTTCGCTTTTCCTTTTGGTTCTTTAGTGTTTATGCAGGTGTATGTGAAAGACTGAAGGTAGAATATTTCAATAGTACAACAGAAATTCTGGGAGGTTCTTCCATATTCTATACCAAAGAGCTCAATGAAGATTGTTGATTTTATTAATATAAGAATGTATTCCTGGGCTGGGGTTGTGGCTCAGCGGTAGAGTGCTCACCTAGCACGTGTGAGGGCCTAGGTTCGATCCTCAGCACCACATAAAAATAAATAAATAAAATAAAGATATTGTGTGTAACTACAACTAAAAAAATAAATATTTTTTTAAAAAGAATGTATTCCTTTTATCTCGTCCTTTTTGAGGAAATTTTTTCTTTTTCTTTTGACAATTTTAAAACAAAGACTGGTTGTCTTCTGATTCCAAATAGTTGAGATCTACGGTGTATTTCTTTCTGTTTGTAAAAGATGCAATTCCTCAGACTGTGTACAAATTCCAGTTGATGTTTTTTAGAAACTGATGGAATAAAACTCAGTGTGGTAAGCTGGTAAAAAAGCAGAAAGCTGAAGTCATTATTATGACAGTGAAGCAAAATTCAAAACTTAGACTAGAAATAAGATGTGCTTAAATTCATATTTTTTAAAGGAATGAGCTCTTTGCTAATAGATTTGTTGAGGATTAGTCTCTTGGAAACGTGAAGGACACTCCGATTTCTCATCTTCGGATCTTTGATGAGCGCACACGTCTCTCTAGGAAGCAGGCTCTCCAAGTCTATTTTTCTTTTCTCCCCAGGGATTTCATTCATCTCCTCCGTATTATCCCACAGGGTTAGGCGATTAGATACGTTTATGTTATGATTTTCTCTGAGTGGATTTAAATTCCCTTACTTGGAAGCCATCCCCCGGGGAAGGGAGAGGGCTTATCTTTGCTGGCCATGTGGATTTTTGTGAACTCTCTCATTCAGGATGAAAGCAATTTGCATTCCACTAGTGCTGAGCTATCTCTTGTTCCCCACGCTGGTGATTACTTTGCAGTTGCTTTCTCCTCTGTCTGGAATGTCCTTTCCTGGCTGTTAGACTCTTTGTTCCCTTTTCAGCCCCCTCATTTATGAGTCGATTCTTTGGGAGGCTTTTCCTTTCCGTCATCCTAGAGCCCAGTTACCACAGCCTCCCTGGTACCTGCGCTCCAGGAGCACACCTCTGCTTTTCCACAGCCTCACCACGTTGTGGCCCGAGTGCTGACTCTCCTCATTCCATTTCACCTTCTGAGACTAGGGCTGCTGATGATCTTTCCAATTTCTGTAAACTTTGGATGTGGGTTTTCACACAAGGCTTCTTAATAATATTTAATAAGTATTTACTGCCATAGTTCATCAATTCTATGATGCACATATTTCCCCCCTATTTAAATATCTTCTAAAATCAGGAAGTGTCTTAAAATTGATGAAACCTTGGTTTTAATGAAATACGATATATGCCAGCCAGTATACTACTGCTTTATTCATATTACATTTCCTCCTTAATAATCTAGTCGGTTCAGTGAACACTCCAGTTTATGGATGAGGAAACAGAATCTTAAAGGGACACATTAATCTAACCACATTGCTGTGTGGTTAGATTCCAGCAATGGACAGGGCAGTCAGAACTCAATGCCAGGAAGCGTCCGTGGTATTAGAAGATAAACTCTGGCACAGCAAGGCTTTCAAAAGTTTACTTAAGCAGATAGCAATTCCTGATTCGGGCAGCTGCAATCCAGACACAGCAACAAGACGCAGAGCAGGGACTAGCTCATAGGTGTGGATGTGTGATGCGTGTTCTTAGTCACTGTTGGGGAAGAGTGGTAAGAATGAAAGTCACCAACATTTTTAGGACCTCTATGGTATGCCAGCCACTGTGCCAGGCACTTTTTTTTTTTAACCACTTTCTGTTTTATTATCAAAAAACATTGTGAGGGCTGCGGCTGGGCTGGGGCTCCGTGGTAGAGCACTTGCCTAGCACACAATGGGCACTGGGTTCGATCCTCAGCACCACAAAAAATTGAAATAAAAATATTGTGTCCCATTTACAACTAAAAAAATACACATTAAAAATTGTGAAGCAAATATTACAATCTTTATATGATAGATAAGGAAACTGAGGCATGCATTAGATAGCTGGATCTAAGTTGCAATGCCGGGAAATGTGAAGGTGGGATTTGAAGCCTCTTCTGGAAGGTTCCAAAGTCTCTTTTACACAGTTTTAGCAAATGGTGCCCTTTCAGTTTGAAGAAAACTACGTATTGATGGAGATAATCAGAGATGAACAGATGATATAAAATCCATTCTTCAGGAGGCACAATTTCCCTCCCTCCCCCTTTCCCTTCCTCCCTCCCTCCCTCCCTTCCTTTTTTCCTTCTCTCTCTCTCTCTCTCTCTCTCTCTCTCGTCCTTCCTCCCTCCCTCCCTTACTTTTTCCTTCCTTCCATTCTTGCTTTCTTCTTTCTTTCATTTTGGTACTGGGGATTGAGCCCAGGGGTGCTTAACTGCTGACTCACAGCCCCGATCCTTTTTATTTTGAGACAGGGTCTCAATGAGTTGCTTAGGGCATCGCTAAATTGCAGAGGCTGGCTTTAAACTTGTGACCCTCCTGACTCAGCCTCCTGAGCCACTGGGATTACAGGCCTGCACCTTCCTGTGCCTGGCTGGGTATTCATTTCTTGAATGATGATCCAAGAGTGTCTTAGACTCTTGACTTTCCTTAAAGATAAACAGTAGTGATCACTCTGCTCGTGGTCTGTTTTGTGAACTAGTCTTGGTGGTGTTGGCCTACAGAGCAAAGGTCATGCCCTCCAGCCTCCAGTGCCTCACTGTGAACCCCAGAAGTGTGTGCACAGGTGATAACCCAGGGCTCTATCAAGCAGGCACAGCCCTGTAGCATTGTGTGTTGAAAGGCATCGATTTGGCATCATAAACACTTTTAACTGATATTCCAGATTTGGAACTGTTTGATGTGTGGCCCTATGAACCTGGTTCTCTAGATTTAGTGACTTAGAGTGGAATGGACCCTAAACCCACTGGATAGTCCCTATGTATGAGGCCTAACATTTACATTTATCTGATCTTTCATTCTTTCCCCCTTTTTATAGGAAAAGCAAGATGGTGTCCTGAACTTATCAGTTATTTGACCACGGCCAGAATCTCCATTGCTACTCTTATCGTGGTACCGTGTTTAGCGGTGACCTCTGAACTCAGATATGCAGTCTGTAGTTGTGAAGCTCTGAGAGAACTATGTGTGAACATGGCAATGCTTTCGTTTTCACCTGGTTGAATTTTATATGTAACTAAATTAATGAATTTAATAGAGCATTCGAGAGTAGAGGTTCCCAGAATGTGTTCTACGAAGACTTAGCCCTGGGAGTTGGCCTTTCAAACATGGGTGTTGGTCACACCAATTTAGGGAGTGGAGCAAAGATATTCTGCCCTCACAGAGTTCAAACATTAGTGAATTTGGTGCTCTGGAAAGTCTGCCTGTGAAGAACATTTTCTTTAATCCAGTGATCTCCAAACTGATGTGAGCATGGGACTTGGTTTGGTGAGCCATGGACATCTTGGAAGAATGCCCCCTATAGCTCTTCAGGGAAGACTCTCTGTGGCAGAGCCTACAGTGACCCCTGGCATCCTCCCTCCTTTTCCTTCAGGAAGGGATCTCTGAATTTCAGCTAGGCACATAGCTTCCCGGCTGGAGATGACGTTTTTTCCAGGTTTTTTGCAACAGTGTATCAGAATGTTTCTTTGCCAACAGAATGTGTGCAGAAGCGATCGGGCAACTTCTGTGCCACTTCCTTAAGGGGAAACTGTCCACCTTCTATTTTCCATCTTTCCTGCTACTAGCTGGCTGGGGCCCAGATGAATCCTGGGGATTAAATTTTGACCATATTCGAAGACTCCTTTCCAGGAGATGCAGAGGGAAGAAAAAAAAAATCAATAGAATCTTGGTCTTGGATGGTATTATGGCCTAAAAGTGTATCTCTGAACTGTTTCATGAAAGACAAATACAATTTCATTTTGTTCAAACCACTGTATTTTGGTGTCTTTGTTACAGCAGCTTAACCTAAACTGTCACTAATCACTGTCTGGACTTCTCTAAGAATGTTCTGTTTGGGTGGCATAAGCTTTCTGAGTTTTATTGGTTCTTCCTGATGGATATTTTCAATGAGTGATAGAGAAATTCCAAATGCTTTAGACAAAGCTAAAAATTGACGTAAAAAGAAACATTTAAGAAAGAAGTTTTGGACTTAGCATTAAAATACAGAAAACACTCAAATCATGAAGCATTTGCTTGACTGAGCCAGGTTAAAGGTTAGACTTTCTAATGAAAGCATATGAGGTTTTAAATGACTCATGTGATATATAATGTCATTAATTCTTCTAAGTGTGTTTATACATAAATGTCTCAAGCTACTGAAATAAATGAATGATTCATATTAGCTTTAAAAGGAAAATCTTTGGGGTTTTCTGTGTCGCCTCAGTATTTTAACTTGCCATTATTTAAAGGCTTACTCGAGACTTCTAATACCAGACGCACTGGCAACAATGTCAATTCTGACCTCAGTCAAACATAATAGGAGAGAGCAAATTGTGTTTTCCTCAGAAAAGAAAAACCACAGCATATTTTCCTCCTGGAATAATTTGATTTCCTTTCACAGTAAAAAGTCCAGAGAAAACAGCTGCAGTTCTACCATCCACCTCCATGAGTTGAAGCTGAATGTCTGTGATTTTACTTCCCATAATGACCTTTCTACAGTAATGCTCGATTTCCACTTTAGAGCCCCTGATTACTAGATTGCTGCAAGATCTTAATGGAACTCAGCACGCTCGGCTTGGCTCTGTTTGGGGTGGTGGCATCTTGCCTGCCTCTGTGATGAATGTGTCTAGGGCTTTAGCCCTGAAAACCCCAACCTCCAAGGGACAGTCAATTTTGTCTCTGACATTTATGAAGGACACCTGTGGAATGTCTGACCACGGGCCAGAATCTCCATCGCGACGCTTATCGTGGTACCCGTGTTTAGCGGAAGCCTACCAACGGAAAGGAGAAGCTGACTAATTGGAAATGGTAACGGGCTCTGACTTTTTCATGGCAACTTCTGTAAAGCGGTGTGAGATTTGATCAGTGTCTGAAAATCTTTATTTCATTGACAACTAGGAGCAGATCAGATCTCAGATTCCCTCTGCTGGCATCAGAGTCAAGCTAAACCTTTTATAAGGGTGTACAGGAATTGTAAAGAAAATGTGAAACTAAGGGCTTCTGAGACTTTCCTTGTTCTCTGCTGGGTTTCCTAGAATTGAAAAGAATTGTTTCTTGGGAGAAAGTTAAAAACTACTTGTTCAGAGTGAAAAACAGAAAAGGAGTCATGATGCCTTTTCTGTTTCTCGACTCCTGAAAACGGATTTGATGCATTTTCTGCTCTTTATTTATGGATTATAATATAGTTCTTTGCAGGGAATCTCCTCTCTGGAATATTTCTCTCTCAACTGTCAATGAAATCCAAAGGCATTCATGGGACTCAACTGTGTGAAGGGTTTGGAAAGATTCACTATTAAAGCAAAATAGCACTGTCCCTTACTTCATAACATCTTTTCAAAAGACAATTTTGAGTCTTTTGGATGCAGATGCTACAAAAAAATGCAAAATGTAGTAATAGATAGCACAAAGGTATGGGCTCCTTTCATGAAAGAAAACCAAAGTATTGATGATGGGTGCACCTGCTCAGATCCCAGACTTTAATTTTCCCTCTTCCTTATTCTTTATGAACAACAAATCACAACCTCACTATTCCATGCCAGAAACGAATTCTCCACCGAGGTACCTTGAAGAAGTCCTGTGGCCGGGGGAAAGTGACAGCTGCCCTTTGCTCTCTGACAGGGACAGGGCAGGGCTCTGCTCCCTCCTGGCTACCCACCCTCACTCAGAGGCAGGTGCTCTGGGCCCACAAGTCCCCTCCCACCTGTGTCTTTACAGGGACATCAGCAGGGGAGCTGATGGTGCTGGAGAAGCACTCTGTTATGCAGCCGGCATAGAAGAGACCAAATTTGGCTGCTTGTTTGCCTGTTTTTCCTGGGTCTGTGTGTGCTGAATTGATGGACATGGCCAGACAGACAGAAATATATCATTGCTCAATCAGCTCTTTTGATAGCTATGGGTCTATTTGTTCAAGATACTTACTTGTAATTATTCCAGGAAATTAGAAAACACTCGGAGTCTGCTGTTTCTTTATGGGGGCAGCAGAAACTTCTCAGTTCTGTTGTATTTGGAGATATAAGCAAAAAGGCCAAAGCAGACAAAGAGCTCCTGATGACCTGGAGAATCTAGATGTTAACCCCACCACTGGGACTTAGTTTATTATTTGATTTTGATAAGGTGATGTTAACTGTGGAAGGTGCACACACATACACACACACACACAGACACATGTGCACAGAGAAAAAAATGCAGTTGTAACTGGTAGCTAGTGCTTGATTTGACAGAGAAAGGAAACAAATTTTCATAACAGTTGCTCTTTATAAAAAAAGTAATTCCCATTTTTATTTGGGCCTTTATAAATGACTTAAGAACTTTGTCCGAGGATAGTAGGAATCTTTTCTACCCTTTGTCTATTATTAGTCATAATTGGTCATACATTTAAAAATTAAAAACTAAGAGCTACACTGACAAATGTGGCAAGCTTGCGTTCTTTGCCCTAGCTTTGGCAGAGCTCTGGGTCAGGCTTGTGTGGTCATTTGTTAGAAGCCAGCAGAGGCACGTGAAGTTGAGTGGACTATAGGACTCCTGCAGGCCTCAGCCTCCTGCCTGTGTATTTTTAGGGTCTGCTCAGGGGATGTCGCCTATGTACCCATAAACAGTTCTCTGCTTAAAGATGTCCCTTACCTGAGAAAACACCTGAGAGCTGCCACTACCTATTGTCCCCATACTTCTGGAGCTCCCCAAGCTGCAAACTGGAGGACCCAGGAGAGCTGCAAGTTCTGCGTCTACACTGTCCCTTTAGAAACAAGCTGTGTTCTACACAGAATGCATGTGGTAAGCTGGGGACACTCAGACTGTGTCTACAAAAAGTTCCTTTGGGAAAAGAGGTTTTTTTTTTTTTCTTTCTTTCTTTCTTTGCAGTTTTGCCTGGACCAAGCAGTCCTTGCCACCATGCTCCTCCCCTTGAATCTCAGGGTCTACCTTGGAAAGCCCTATTTCTTGCAGCTACATTCCCTCCAGGCAATAGGTTTGTATGGTCACCTGTAGGCTGCCACTACTTCATCAGACATGCCACACCACGTTGAGTCCTGGCAGAGGCAGCGATGTGGGCTGAAACCAAAGTCTCTACACATGCTTAACAAAATATGCACAGAGTACCACGAAGCATAAGGTCTTTCAGTATAAAATGCCCCATAGTAACTTGGTTTATGCATGTATGCTTCATTTATAATCCAAATAAATTCTTAGTTCCCATATGGCCCAGTCTTGGAATAGCACCACATTAAAGAGACACAGTCTAGAAACCAAGAGTAATTAAAAAGTAATTCCCATTTTTATTTGGGCCTCAAAAGTACGTTGAAAGACCACAAGTTTGTAACCCTTAGTCACACTTCTAGAAGCTCTTTCTTCTCCCTCTCCACTCACGTCCCTTGGCACTCCTAGGCCTTTGTGTGTTCTCAGCCCCCGACACGCTTTGCATTTGGCAAATGTTGGGACAGAACCCAGGGCCTCGCACGTGCTAGACAAGCGCTCTTCTTCGGAGCCACACCCCCATCCTCCCGTGTTTTCCAAACCTGTCTCCATGTCTTTTACTTTTTTGGCCTCTTATACCTTGTATTATATATATATTTTTGGCTTTCTGGCTTAATCCTATTTGTCTCAAAATTGAACAATTTTTTTTTCTGGCAAAACTAAACTCATCTTACAGGGCCAAGCAGACCAAGACAAGGTCCTTGTTAGTAAACAGAAATGATGAGGCTGGATCAATAGTTTCAGTTCCTCTTGTCTTTATCTGCCTAGTGCCTATACTACCCCACAGGCCTAGGGAGGCCGTGAGGACAGAAAGGGACGGCATCATCTCCAACTTTAGGGTATACAAGTCCCATCGAGGGTACTGGCACGTACAGAAGTGGGGCAGGTGTGAGAATGGAGTTAGGGGTGAGGCCACAGGTATGGTCAGGATGTGCCACTCCCAAATACGGCACCTGGTGATGCCAAGTGTTTAAAATTGAAGGAATCCGAGAAACAGCTTGGCGAGAGCTGTGCCTCTGACCTCCTTCATGTGAGCAGGGCCTTCCTATCCTGGAGGAAGGGAACATCTTTATCTTCAGAAAAGGAGACACAGAAGCGTGTGGACCCAGCAGGCCTTGCTAAGGCCTGGCTCTGCCACCTGCTACCCTTGGTTGTACCCTTCTGCCATCACCGTTCCCCACCACTTGCTAGTCTTCCTCAAACCCAGTACAAAACATTCAGATTTCGTCAGGCCTCCATTTCCTCCCGAAGCCTCTTATGCCATGTGAAACCTACACTAAGTAAATCTGTGCACTTGCCTCTTGTTCATCTGCCTGCTCTTATAGGGGCCTCCACCGCGAGCAGAGGGTGGGTGGAGAAAAAGAAATTCTTGGCTCTTCCAGGTGACACCAAGCTTGGATGGGTCAATAAAGATGTTGGGGGTATGTGTGAGGGTTCCTCTACCCTCTTAAATTCAGTGATAGGAAACTGTGAGTCTAACTGAGAAAAGATTGACAGGAGAAAAGGAATATAAATTTATTAATTAAAAAATATAAACAGGAGTTCACAGAAAAATGAATTGAAATGAAACTCAAAGAAGTGATCAAAGTTGGGTGCTTATAAACTTTTAAACATATTTTTTTAGGTATCAACGAACCTTTATTTATTTATATGCAGTGGTGAGAACCGAACCTAGTGCCTCACACATGCTAGGCAAGCGCTCTGCCACTGAGCCCCAGCCCCAGCCCTTATAAACTCTTCTTAACAAAGGAAAGAGGTTTGGGCTTCCAGGGACAATAAATGGTGGAAAAGTGACTATGAAATATACAGGGGAACTAATGGAAGTAAAGTCATTTTAGAAGTTTGCACAGACTCACTTCTGTGTTGGCTCTTGGTCTCATGATACCAGTGGCTCTTCTTGTCGTGGAGATGGGACTAGGAAGATCACACCATTCTTAGGGAAGCAGGGAGAGCTGTGGAGCAGCCCACCCATCAGGTTGATGACGACCTCTTCCCTTCTCTAGAGAGACTCCCATGGTGCTTGGTTAACAGGGTTACGTAGTACAAAGTTTCAATGGTAAAACCCATAGACCTAAAGTAGTGGAGGTATTAAATTAATGAAAAGCAATGAATTGTCATTTAAATATTCCCAGTGAGAGGCTGAACATACACATGGACAAGGACCAGACCATACATGACAATAGGACTTCCAGGTGCCCAGGAAGTTGAACCCACTGGCTGAGAGTGAAACCACAGTCTCTGGGCGAGTGCCCCCAGGTTTAGCTGTGACCAGGAGCTGGACTCTGGCTCCTGTCTTATGTGCTCACTGGTGCCTGATGTCTGGTCCTGTGCTCATTGATCTTCTTCCTATTCCTCTTATCACCTTTGAGACCAACAGTTTGATTTCATGCTACATCAAATGTGCTTCTTTCCTTTATATTCATGGTGTATGTACCAGGGTCTGGATTTTGAAATTTTAAGGGAAGCTTTTTTGAAATTTTAATCTAATACACCATTTCATGTCTCATTAATGCAATCGAGAGCCAGAACTATGTTGCAGATTTACAGAAATTCACTGGTGAACTGAAAACCCAGGAATTTGACGGTTTTCTTTCTGCATACTGCCCTAGTCTAGGGGAAGTTCATATTAGGAAGCTCTTCTCTCTGCCTCAGTGTTGAAGACACAGTATGGGAAAGATGGGTAGGACTATGGTTTAATATGTTCAAATATTACCTTGGATATTGGGGTGGGATACTTCTTGGATACTTCTCAAGGAATGACTGGATTGTATGTCCTTTCAGTAATGCTATTTTTTTTTTTTTTTTTTGCAATAAGGCTTTGATAAAAGTTGGTCAGAGGCCAATTTGAGGTTGCATTTTCTGGCAAGGAACCTAACTTCATGTGTTTTATATTCTTGATTAAGAGCAGATCTATACATTTAGAAATCAACTGGGAAAAAATTGAGCAGAAGACAGGCTTAAAAAGTCTCTTACAAAAATTAGAAAATTAGTTTTTCTTCCTGAGCACATGATTACTGTAATCTTTGTCTTCTAACATAAAAGCAGTTCTTTAAATATAAAGGGATATTCTACTTTCTAGACCCTTCCATCAACACTTTCTTTTTACAGAGAGAAAAGGATTGCTGGGGATAACTATTCTGCTCTCTGACTCATGCAGGCTTTAGATCTCCAACCCCTTGGTATCCTTATGTCACTTTTTAATTAAAACTGGAAAGCAGGATGTCCATGTTCTGTAGACATGGAATTAGCTAAGTCATTAACAGAGAGTAGAACTTTGAGAGCCCTGAAAAATAAAGAAAAATATGTAAAATTCAGTGATGACTTGTGCAGAACTGTTTTCTCAGAAAGATCTTGGCTTTCCTTTGTGCAAAGAGGACCATCCAACAGGTAGTGGTGGCGGTTGCACAACACTGGATATGTAATTAATGCTACCAATTTGCATTTTATTAATAGTTAAAATGGCATATTTTGTGTTAGGTATGTCAAAAAAATTGAAAAAGATCCCTTTCTTTTGTAGTCTTGAAGAAGCTTAAGAAGGTCATGGACTGGTGATTTATATGATAATAGAAGGAAGAAGCAAGACTCTACTCCTGTGAGAAAAATGATTGAAAGCTCCTAGAAAAAGATTCTGTATTGATGTTTTATGAGAAAAGACTTATTTTTAGGTTACTGACTTGTAGAGACTGATTTCTTTTTTTTCACGCCTGGTTTCATGGCTAAGATGTATATAGATACTGTAGAATTCATTCTTTTTTATTTTCCTCTTTGGAAAATAAGAACACGGTACATTATCTATTTTATTTTGGGAAAGTTTATAATCATATAAAAATAATTTGCTTAAAAAAGATCGTGACATGAGAAATGCGTGGAATCAATAATCTTCGTGGTTTTGAATCTATTGAGCTGTCATGCCCTGAGAATTCCAAAGGAATGGCCCTTTTATTTATATTCAAGGTCCCTACTGACTTTCATTTTAATTTTTGTTTGTTAATTTTGTATAATCTGAAGACAAAAATTGCCGGTACTTGCATTATGCAGATATTTTTATAATGAAGAGAAAGGCACACCTATGACATGGCCTTTAGAAGGTAGCCTCGTTTTATCTCTGCAGATGTCAAATTACCTCAACACAATGTCTCTGTCCACGACAGCTGGATACAACATGCGTAACTTTTATATAATTAAAATGCATTCCCATTTTGGTTATCCTGAGATCCATCCACTAAATCTTTTAAAAATAATTCAATCATGATTTTGAATGAAATAAAAATATTTCTGCCCCAAATATAAAGCATTGTTGACCCAAAGACAATCAAACTACAGAGGTACTCTTGCTTCTCTCTGCCTAAAGGCAAGACAGAGATTCAGAAAGACACAAAGTCTAACACTCTGCTCCCTTTTCCCCTCCCCAAACTAGACGTGATTATTTTTTTACGACGCTTCCTTGTCTAGCTCAGAGAAGAGCACCAGGGGAATCAGTGAGCAGACTTTTCCCCATAAATTTACCTTCCCATGGTTTTCCCACCTCTGAAGCTGAGGCTGCTTCCCTTTGTCATGTTTCTCTAAGACCTATTTTTCTATGTTGGACTACTATTGAAGGTTACTCTAAAGCCCCTCGGTGCCTGGAGTTTCTTTCCTCCCTGGTGATGTGCCCTGACTGTGTTAATCAGCCTGCTGGGTTTTCTCTTGTTAATCTGCCTTTTGTTACAGGACTCTCTCTTGGCTACAAAGTTTGAAGATTGAGGAAAATTATTTTCTCCCTTTTAGTTTACAGAAATGTAGAAAATTCTACTTGTGTTTAGTTGGTTTTAAATATGAAGTTTTGAGACTCAGTGGATGATGTCTTTAGAGGATCTTGACCTTCCAGTTCTATAACATTGAGTTATAGTAAAACAGATATATATTCAAACACTGTTGGAAGGTTAGAAAATTGTCCATAAACAAGAAGCAAGGGTTCAAGCTATTTGAGTTCCTGTAATTCACACATTGGACGATCCCTTTTTCCTCTGTAAATGAATTGCAGGTTTCATTATTTTCCTTTTACCAAGATTATTTAGGTTATTTTTAATCTTCAGTGTTAATCTTCTAGGGCAGACATGGTCATACAGAAAGCACACAAACACACCACTAATAGAGTAGTCCAGAGTTACCCTATCAGCAAGATGTGGTCTATAAAAAACACGGATATGATTTTACATTTTCTGCAGAAATTACTCTGCAGTAAGCCAGGGATTTTTTTTTGGCCACAATGGTATTCCCTGCTAAGAAATAAATAAGCCATCCTATTGAGAAGGCTGCCTGGAATTTGGCTATTTAATTGTTTTCGTGTGTTTGCTTTGGAAAGGGTATGAACCCGTAACCAGTCTGTGCAAAGGTCAGGGCTGGAATCCTGGGCCTCTTCTAGAGCTGAATGCTCCCTTAGCAGCCTGACTGGGGTTTAGGGCATCTGCTTTCTGGGGAAATAAATTCTATCGCTTTTGAAGAAAGGAAAAGTAATTTTAAGAAAAGGACCTCTCTCCAATCTTTTTATCCTTTACTTCCTTTTTTCCTTTGGTGTTTCTTAGAACCATACAAAAATTCAAGTAAATAATCATAGCTAAACCTTTGCTCCTACAAATAGCTTCCAGACAAGGTATCATGCAGTTAAATTTCTTGCATGAATCGCTAAATCTTCCTTCTCAGGTAGATGTATTATACCATGTAATATTGCACCAGAAGGAAACAGCTGCTCAGAGAGAGATAATTTGCTAAAGATCCCAGAGAAATGTATTATGAAAACCTGTATGTTGGAGCTAGCATATTTTAATTTAAGTTTCAATAAGATAATTAACATTGCTTAAGTTGTAAACATTACTAGAGATATAAAATATTTTTAGAAAATTTTAAATGCTTTTTTTCTTTAAATGCGCTAGTATAAAGAAAAAGACTAAAATCAGTCCTTTGATCATTTTTATTCAATTTCTCCTTATGTTTACTTTGGATGAGGTTGAAAAATCCCTCCTTTTCTGATTTTCGAGAATGGTCAATATGAAGTTTATCCATAGCATTTGTGACCATCTATAACTCTCCAGAGGTAATTTGAGTTGAATATTCAAACACTGTTGGAAGTGGTTGGAAAATACATTTCAGGACATATGGTATTTTTTGCATATAATTTCATATAACTTTGTTTTACAAAACTGTAAAATCAATAGACAGGTTGTTTGTTTTATTTTTAGTCAATCTTTAAAATCATGTTTTGACTTTTTGTCATTAAAATTTTGCATGTAGACTTTGAATTTTAGCTCTGATCTATAAACCTTGGATGTTGTCATTATTGACCTTATAATTTAAGAAAAGCTGAACAAGGGAAAATTAATAGTTTTTTTTTTTTTATGTGCCCACAATCAAACTGTCATTACCATGTCTGGAGACGCAGCCAAAAATAGCCAAAAAAGGGAGTTTTACCTGAGAGCTGCTTCCTTGCAGAAGACGTTGGAACTATAAAATGAGAGGACCAACTCAGTGACAGTGTTGCAAAATTGCTGTGTCAGCCAGTAGGGATTTGAACACTGTCTTCATAATTCCAAGACCTATGCTCTTTCTTCACTGAGGTCTTCATGTTTTATTTTCACCTGGACCTATGGTTATGTGTTGGGTAGGGTTTGCTATAGATGTTAGCATGGAAGGCCTATAGGAAGCTAATTTCTCCCTAAACTAAGACACATAAACCTATTTATGAGAGAACAATTGGAACTGGATCATCCTAAGAAACCCAGAGTATGATCTACTCCAAAAGGGTCACTATCCTCAGAAGCTAAGCCAGGAGATATGCACACTGTGTGACTATGATTTGCAGTTCTAAAGACTAGGGTTTGACTAGGTTAGTTGGTTCTGAGGCCCTACTTTCTCAAAATGCCACCGGGTCACAAATCATATTTTGTGTGATGGAAGAATCCCTCTTTCTAAGGGTACAATATTATTGTACTCACACCCCTTTAAAACAGGAAGGGATTATGCATGTGTGGGTGTATTAAACTGCTTGTTAAATTTTATCGCCATATACTTGCCTTTCTCCTAATTATGTGCTTTGGCAATATATATTGACATTTGGAGGTGTTGGCATCACTGAAAATGCAATCTTTTAAAATTTCAAGCACATTAACCTATGATGCAAGGGAATAGTTATATTGAAAAAAAGTATTGATTCATTTCCAATAGTAAAAGTAACCATTTTCCCTAAAAGATTTGGCCAATGTAAAAATGTGTTTAGGAAAAAAATGACTTGTTACCCCACTAATCAGATGAATGCTGCTGTTATTTGCCAAATTGACAGTTATTCAGAATAAAGCTTTGTATGTGTTGCTATAGTCAAGAAAAATGAATTAAGAAACAAATGTATTTTTTTTTAGAAATTGAGACCTTTATTCTAAATTTTCAAACATGTTAATTCAGTGTTATACAAAGCATCTTATAAGTGTTCTTAATATCTATATTATTTTTAACTATAAGTAACATTAATTGTGGAAATTGATAGCATTCACTGTGATTATGTGTATATAGTCACAATATAATATATGTCATGTATATGTTATATACATTTATATATATGCATACATATATATCTATGTATGTATTTTAGTCGTAGATGGACACAATACCTTTATTTTATTTATTCATTTTTATGTGGTGCTGAGGTTCGAACCCTCACACGTGCCGGGCAAGCTCTTTACCACTGAGCCCAGCCCCAGCCCCTTACTGTGATATTTTTATAGCTGCATATATCATCTGTGATCATGTACTCCACCTTTCTTCTACTCTCTCTCTCCTTCCACCTCCCCTGGCCTCTTTCCCACTCACTTATTGTCTCTCTATACTTTGAGGACATCTCTTCTTTCTTTTTAATTTCCAACATGTAAGAGAGAACATATGGATACTTGGCTTTCTGAGTCTGGCTTACTTCACTGAACATGACATTCCTCAGTTTCACCCATTTTCCTGCAAATGACAGGATTTCATTCTTCTTTAGGGAGGAATAATAGTCCATTGTGCGTATAGGCCACATTTTCTTTATCCATTCATCTGTGTATAGATACCTCGGCTGGTTCCATATCTTGGCTAGTGTGAATAATGCCACGTAAACATGGGCATGGGGGTCTCTCTTTTATATACTCACTTCATTTCCTTGGATACATAGGGATAGCTGAATGATATAGTACTTCCATTTTTAGTTTTTTTTTTTAAAGATAATTCCAAATGATTTTCCATGGTGGTTATATTAATTTACATTCCCTCCAACAGATTTTTTTCCTCGAAATCTTTGCCAGTATTTATTAATTATTTTTGTAATAGCCTTTCTAACTAGGGTAAGATGGAATCTCACTGTAGTTTTGAATCACATATCCCTGATGGCAAAGATATTGAGCATTTTTTCCAGATATTTATTGGCCATTATATTTCTTTTCTGTGACTGTTCAGATCATTTGCTCATTTTGTTTAAAAAAATTGGACTGCTTTCTTTTCAATGTTAAGTTCTTCATAGATTCTAGATGTTACTCCTCTATGAAGCAAATAGCTGGCAAAGATTTTCTCCCATTCTGAAGGCTGTCTCCTCATTCTGTTGTTTTTCTTTGCTGTCCAGAAGCTTTTTACTTTTATGGAGTCCTGTTTGTCTTATTTAACTGTTGGGTATTAACACCATTCATGGTAGAGGATTAAGGTGCATAACATCATTGCATTCTAGCATTTCCTAGAAGAATAATAACAAAACAATTATTGTATAATGCATTTTTTAAGAGAAAAAAAGGTGTATGTATTTTTTCAAATATACATTGAAAATCTGATTTCATGTAATAGTCAGGTTTATGCAATCTTGAAGTCATAGTAAAAACGTGGTTACCTAATTGTGATATCATAGAGTGTGTATCTATTTTCTTCTTGTTTCCTATCACACAGCTCCTAAAATCTGGAATTTCTGGAGTAATGAGTGGGTTTTTGTTGTTGGTTTGTTTTGTTTTGTATGCTAATGAGATGGCTGACGGCTGGAGGCCACAAGATTGCTTCAGAATGAGGACTGGTTTCCAGAAAGACCCAGCCAGGCATGACTGCAGGATTGCAGCTTTCAGCCCTTCTGAGGTGCACTGACCAGTTACATATGAAGCTCCATTGAAACTTACAAGGCCTGGGTTCTGGAGTTTCCAGATGGAATACATAGAAACAGCTGGGGCGTGCTGTACCCAGAGAGGGCACAGAAGCTGCCCATCCGTTGCTATGTTCCTTGTCCTGTGTATCTTTTCCATTTCCACCTCACTATTCATCTGTGTCCTTTGTAATATTTTTCATAACAAACTAATAAATGTAAGTATTTCTCTGAGTTCTGTGAGTCACTCTAGAAAAATCAGTCAAAGCGGGAGAGGTGGCCTTGGGAACCACAGATTTATAGATGGAAGGTTAGAAGTACAGGTCACAACCTGAGATTTGCAATTGGCATTTGCAGTACAGGTCAGTGTTGGGGGATGGGGCCCTCAGCCTGTGTCAGAATTGGGCTAATTATGGGGTCCCCCCGTTGTCCACTGAGCAGTCTATAGGAGAACTGATTGGTTAGTGTGGAGGGAGACCCCCACATCTGGTGTTGGAAGTGGTGTGTGACAGTGGTAAAACCACCCTGGCTTTTTCCGATCTCCTAACACCTAGTATTAAACGATGGTCTCTTCTTCCAGCCCCAACTGCGAACGATCCTGCTGCAATAACTAATGGTTTGCTTTACTTCCTGCTTAAAAACAGCTGGAGAAAGAAACCATATGGAACAAAGCCTAAAAGTATTCATACGTAACGGACTGTATTTTTAAAAACTGGTTGTGAAATAATTTCCCTCCCACATACTCTAATAGAGCCTTGCCACTTCCCCATTTTAGGACGTAGAGTCTAATTCTCTCCTTGCCTTGAGTTTGGGTGGGATAATAATTGCTTCCACAAATGGAATGTGGTCAACGTGATTTTGTTTGACTTCTGGTGCCAGCCCAGAGTGGGCCGTGGCCTCTATCTAGTTCTGTCAGGTTGCTGGCCCTGGAGAAAGCGATGCATGCTACCAGCGGCCCCCAGACAAAGGAAGGCCTGACCACTCACAAGGAGAAACCACACAGAGGAGCATGGCACCTCCCTGGAGAGAGACGGGCATCCGGACCTCCCCAGCAGCTCTGCCCTGCTTTGTTCCACCTCCTCCTACTGCGTGGCTGCAGATGAACCGCCGGCTGCCAGACCCAGGGCTCTGCCGGGCTGAGCCCTTGTAGAATGCCTGGCCTACAGCAATCACGAAAGGTAATAAGATGATTGTTGTTGTAAGAGACTCACATCGAGGTGGTAACTGGAGTGGAGTCTGATGCAGACATGGAGTGCAGACCTAACAGAAGCCTACTGTGTCCCCAGGTCTTGGATGGGGCAGTGGGCAGAATCCCTTAGGAAGGGACTGCTGCTCAAGAAATAATTGTGCATTGTCCAGGGAAGGCATTAGTGAGGGCTGGAAGGACCTGGAGCAAAGTGTCAGCAGAGCCTCACGGGTCTCAAGAAGGCTGCCTGTGAGGGGAGACGCAGAGCCAGGACAGCCTGATGGTTTGGAAGTTGGAGAAAAGGCACCTTCTTATACAATGGCTGAAAGCTGAGTGAAAGTAGAGCCTGAGGCCTGCGCCCAGAGACCCCAGTGATCTGGCTTACGCCATCCCCAGGCAGAATGAGGACATTTCCATGGCTTCTTCTCATATTCAATGATTAATCATATCATAACACAAAAAGGACAGTGAGACCCAAAGAAGAGATGATTCCGTTTTGAACAGAATGTGAAGGGTTGAGAGAAATCTTTTCAGACAGCAAACTTTTCAAAAAGAGCTGCAGGAGGAAAAACTGCGGGCTGGATGGGGCTAGAATATTTTTGGGAACAGCTCAGGTCCTAGGGCCTCAGGCAATCCACCGGCACCGGAGAGACCCCCAGAGGAGCCTTCCCTGAATTCCTGGGCCATAGGATCTACAGACGTAACCTAGTGATGGTTGCCGTTTTAATCCACTCCTGTTTGGTGGGATTTAAAAAATCGAAATGGATGATTGGAACATATTTGAAGGATAAGAATATTGTATAAAGTAGTAAGTTTTCGTTTTTTTTTTTTTAATTTTAAAAATAATTTTGCCATTAGGGAGTAAGGTAAATCCTTTTCAGGTAGGTAAAGATTAAATGTAACATGTCTTATTTTAGAAGTAAAAACATTAAAAAAGGAAAACTTCTGCTTCAAGATTAAATCATATTTTATTTAAATGGTGAATCATCCGTACGCCTCTTTTTTTCATAACTCATCATTGAAGCAGCAGGGAAATATTTTTAGAGTGGAGACTTTAGCTTTCACACCAGAGGTGTTGCAATATATGACACCGCTTTCCAGAAAATGAGTTTTACAGACAGAAGAGCTGCAAAACATCGTTTTAATTAAGCACTTAATTTTCACCCAGAAGTTAAAGTTTCCAAATGTAAATACAGTTTCGCACCATTTGAGCTTTCACAATGACCTGCTGAAAAAGCTGACTGTAACTTTCTTTGGCATAAATAAAAGATGAAAGGTGGCTGAGGCTTTGCCCTTCTTCCATGATGGAGAGATGTTGATCTGAAGACAGGAAACCCACCCGCTGACGGAAACTAGGGGTGAGTGAGCTACTTTGAAAAGAAGTCATGGTGGGGGCCTTGCTATATTCCAGACTTTCCATAGGTTCTCACCCTCCCCTCTCTCCTTTATTTTCTTTCTCTTCCCTTTCTCCTCCTGTTTCTTCTTCGGTAATTTTTAAAAGAAAGCTTTCTCTATGATCGGTCAAAATATCATTTCTCTTTTCTTTGGCTCATCTGTTTATCATTCGTATCTATATAAAGTGCTTACCCGCAATGCTATTCAAGCATAAACCCCTCATTGTATTAGAAGCAGGTGACCACCATCTCTAGCAGTCAGAGAAATGCAAATCAAAACCACCCTAAGATACCATCTCACTCCAGTAAGATTGGCAGCCATTAGGAAGTCAAACAACAATAAGTGCTGGCGAGGATGTGGGGAAAAGGGTACTCTTGTACATTGCTGGTGGGACTGCAAATTGGTGCGGCCAATTTGGAAAGCAGTTTGGAGATTCCTGGGAAAGCTGGGAATGGAACCACCATTTGACCCAGCTATCGCCCTTCTCAGTCTGTTCCCTGAGGACCTTAAAAGAGCATACTATAGGGATACTGCCACATAAATGATCATAGCAGCACAATTCACAATAGCTAGACTCTGGAATCAACCTAGATGCCCTTCAATAGATGAATAGATTAAAAAAATGTGGCATTTATACACAATGGAATATTACGCAGCACTAAAAAACGACAAAATCATGGATTTTGCAGGGAAATGGATGGCATTAGAGCAGATTATGCTAAGTGAAGCTAGCCAATCCTTAAAAAACAAATGCCAAATGTCTTCTTTGATATAAAGAGAGCAACTAAGAACAGAACAGGGAAGAAGAGCATGAGGAAAAGATAACATTAAACAGAGATGAGTTGGGGGAGAGAAAGGGAGAGAGAAGGGAAACTGTATGGAAATGGAAGGAGACCCTCATTGTTACACAAAATTACATATAAGAGTTTGTGAGGGGAAAGGGGGAAAAAGGGAGAGAATTGAATAACAGCAGATGGGGTGGAGAGGGAAGATGGGAGGGAAGGGGAGGGGGGATAGTAGGGGATAGGAAAGGTAGCAGAATACAACAGTCACTAATATGGCATTATGGAAAAATGTGGATGTGTAACCGATGTGATTCTGCAACTTGTATTTGGGGTAAAAATGGGAGTTCATAACCCACTTGAATCAAATGTATGAAAGATGATATGTCATGAGCTTTGTAATGTTTTGAACAAACAATAAAAAAAAAAAAAGAAGCAGATGACCAGAGTAATGATTCCTGATTTGAGGGATTCCCTTTTTATTCTGGGAAATAGCTATATATTGAGCTCATCATAGAATTCTCAGATAATATAAGCCAAATTAATAATGTGATTGAGGCCATAGGAAAGGGACTGATCAATATTTTGGACATGAAGCTGGGGTTTGAACAGTGGTGTGCAGGAGCTGGCTTGCAAATGGCTTGTGAGAGCTGGGTTTGAGGTTTTTTTTTTTTCATTTGTTTTTAAAATAAAATAGTAGAGCTATAGTTCAGATGTGATCTGTTCCCCAAAGATTCATGTGCTGGAAGCTTGGTCCCCAATGTAATGGCACTGAGAGGTGATGGAACCGTTAAGGGGTGGGGGGTAGCGGAGGATAATTAGGTGGTGGGAACACCACCCTGGGAAGGCAATAATGGCTATCTACTGGAAGTGGGTTGGGTCTCTTGGGACTCACTTAGTCATCTGAAGAGCTGGGTGTTTTAAAGTGAGGCCCTCACGCTCCCACGTGGCCTAGTTCACATGCACCACTGACCCCTGCCCCAACACACATTCCCACTGTGTGATACCATCCACTATGTTATGGTGCAGCAGGAGGCTGTTGCAAGTTGTGTTGGAGCATTTCTTTTCAAACCTCCAAACTGGGAACCAAAATAAACCTTTTATCCTCATACTCAGGCTCAGGTTCTTGGTTATAGCAACATGAAAGGACTAAAACATCTTATTTAAAATTAAAATAAACTAAATATGTTGCAAATGACTCACACCAATGACTTTTCCTGCATATCCATATCAAGATTGCAGAAACTTGTTGTTTATCAAAAGATGTTCAAGGGGGAATCCAACTCCAAACTACACAGAAGACTCCATTTTAAACAGAATATGTTTTAAGCGTGCAGCAATGCCACAGGTAAAAAAGCTGTGGAATGTTCATCCCCTGGGCTCCACTACAGACAGGATAGACAACAGGACAAACTCAGAATTCACTCTAAAATGGAATGGAGGTTGCCATCATCTCCAGCAGCAGTCCTCACTCCACACTGCCCTTCTTGGTCTCAAAGTGCCTTCATACCTCTTCTCTGGACAGGTCAGAAGCACCTCTTTTTCTGTAGCAGTTGAGAGCTGGTTCGTTCCATTCTGCTAGCAAGGAGTTCATGGGGCTGCAGTGATGCTTCCTGGCACCTGGCTCAGATGCTTGAGAATTTCTGATGCTCTGCCACGTCCACAAGAAGTCCTCAAGAGAGAAGAGCTTGCCGATCCAGGGTCATAGGTGAACTCATGCTGCCATACCAACACGTATTCTGTGGGTTCCGTGCTCCTTGGGCTCTGGGGCAGCTGCCAGTGTGGAAGGGGTGCTCTTCAGACCCATCCTCTGCCAGGTCTTTTCCAGTTAACATTACCTGCATGTTTGTGTATGAAAATACACCAGTTCCTTGAGCAGGCACAGGATGTGGCTTCAGCTGGTGGCGGTGGCAGTGGCAGATCAGATCATGATTTTGCTGTTTCCTCTTATGCCTTTCTTCCCTCTGTGGACCAGACCCCTGTATTTGAATGGTAGAAGTAGGTGATTCCTCACTCATCTTCCCAGAGATGAATTCCACTCTTTTTTTCTCCCCAAAGATGACCGTAAAACCAAGCTGACCTTCCCTTAAAAACATGTTATAAGACCTCATTCCAGAGGTGTCTTACCCAGAAGAAAATAATGTCCATAAACTTGAAGCCAGAGGGACACCAAGAAGAATGTGAACAAACAGGATGGCTATGTTCCTTTCAATTTAGTACCATCAGATCAGACCCTCTGAGCTCCAATCACACTCCTGCATGACTGTCCATAATAATCGGCAGGCCAGTTTCTTGGGATTTTGCTTTGGAAGGCTACATGTCATGTGAAACTTACGCTAAATACATTTGTACACTTTTCTATTGATAATCTGTGTTTTGTTCTAAGCATCTCAGCCATGTGTAGTGATGGACAAGAAATGATGTTACTTTTTCCCTCTGACAGAACCAATTGTTCCAGCACTATTTGTTAAAAAGTCTTTCATTACTGAATTTACTTTGCATCTTTCTAAAATATCCGTTTCCGAATACATAGGGGTCTACTTCTAGTTCTCGATTCTGCTCCATTCTTCTGTTTGTGTATCTCAAATCCAATATTACATTGTCTTTCCTGTAGGTTCTGAACTATTTTTATGCTTGTTATAATAAAGTTTTTTTTTTTTTTAAATGAAAACAGGTTGGAATAGGGACTTGGAAACAGGTGCATTTGGGTTGAGCGACTCAGGTAGCAGTGCGTGGCTTCTCGGCTGCCATACTTGCAGAGGTAGGAGTTGGGTTCTCCCTGATTCGAGCACTTAGAGTCCTTGTTCTTGCTTTGGGAGCTGCCAGTCACCATGCTGTTCATTTTGCAGGAAGGCAAAGTAGGCAATATCTGAGAACCGCTGGAGAGTAGGAGAGATGAGTCAAATTATATGCGAGTCTGAGGCTCAAAGCCAGCATCTAGGATGGTTGGTGTGATTCTCCAGCTGCATCAGGAAGTCTACCAGAGGCCTGCTGGGTTCCTCTTGCCCACAGTCCAGGTGTTCCTGTCATGTCCACGGGTCTGGCTTTGTTTTCTCTGGCTAAGAGCAGCATGGAGCTGAGACAGAAGAAACCTGTGCTGCCCAGGGGTCTTGGCCAAGCCTTTTACTGTAGTTTTATGATGAGTTTTGAAGTGTTAGGCTTCAACTTTGATCTTGATCCTTTAAAAAACTTTTATGACTTCCTAGGTCCTTTGCTTTTATAGTGAGTTTCAGAATCAGCTTGTCAATTTCATAAAAACAAAACGAAACAAAAAAACCCACCAAACAACAAAAAACTCTGGTAAGAATTTAATTTGCAGATTTATTTGGAAAAAAATTAACATATGCACAATATTAAGTTTTGTGACTCATCCACCTAGTATTTTTCTCCATTTATTTAGGTCTTTAGTTACTCTCAACAATGTCTTATAGTTTTTAGTGTACAGTTCTTTCACATCTTTGAGCAGATTTATTATTATTTCATCCTGTTCTGCTTTTATTTAGTACTCTGAATTTATGTTTCATTCACTTCTTTTTATGACTTGATAGCTCTTTTGTTTTTTAAGTATCAAATGAAATTCCATTGTCTGGATGTACCATCATCTGCTTATCCACTCACCTGCGGAAGGACATCTTGACTACTCCTAAGTTTGCAATTATGAATCAGCTTCTATAAATGTCTACATGCTCATTTTTAAACAAATATTTTGTTTTAGTTGTAGTTGGGCACAATACCTTTATTTCATTTTTATGTGGTGCTGAGGATCGAAACCAGCACCCCACACGTGCTGGGCGAGTGCTCTACTGCTGAGCCACAACCCCAACCCCTATGTGCACGTTTTTGTATGAACATAAATTTTGAACTCATTGGGGTAACCAAAAAGTGAGATTGCTTGTTCATAAGGTTATGTCAATTTGGGAGAAACCGCCCATCTGTCCTCCAAGGTCATTGTGCCATTTTGCATTCTCGGCAGAAATGAATGAGAACTCCTAGTGTTCCACGTCCTTGCCAGCATTTGGTGTTGTCAGGATTTTGGATTGGATGTTAGATGTTTGAATAGATCTGTGGACCTATAAGATCTATTCTTATAGTAGCATTGGCAATTTCCTAAATTTCCTAATGCTTTGTGAAGTTGAGCATCTTTTTATAGGATTGTTTGCTATCAGACTTTTTTTTTTTTTTTTTTTTTTACTGGCCCATGAGTTAGTGACCTTTGAGTTGCTGCAACTGAAATACTTGACAAGAACAACTTAGAGGAGGAAAAGTTTATTTTGGCTTCCAGTTTCAGAGGTTCAGTCCATGGTTGGCTGGCTTTATTACTCTGGGTCCAAGAGATGGAGCATCATAGCAGAAGGGTGTGGTGGAAGAAAGCCACTAGGCTCATGACAGCTGGGAAGCAAAGAGAGCCAGCAAGACACCAAAATATAAACCTTAAAGCATGCCACCAGTGACCTACTTCCTCCAGCCACATCCCACACAGTCCATTCAGATGACTGATCCATCAACTATGGTAATCCATTGATTAGGTTAGAGTTCTCCTAGCCTAATCGTTTTACTTCTGAACATTCCTGCATCAGCACAGGAGCTTTTAGGGGATAGCTCATATCTAAACCCTAACATTCTATCCCTGGCCCCAGAAAGCTCGTGTTTATATCATTTAGTCCATCTCCAAGAGTCCCCGTAGTCTTGACAGTTTCAGTATTGCCCAACAACCTAAGCCCCAAATCTGAAACTCAAGGAAAACTCTTGCCTGTGAGCTCTTATAAAGTTCAAAATCAAGTTACACCTATACAATATATAATGGCACAGAGTAAACATTTCTATTCCAAAGTGGAGAAACAGGGGCAGAGAAAGAAGGGATGGGACCAAAGCAAGACATAAATCCAGATGAGCAAACAAGTCCTGTAGACTCCTATCTAGCACCTGGGGTACGTGGCGATGAGATGTGGGCAGCCCCATCCCCTGGCCTTGCTAGCTGAGCCCACGTGGCCCCTTTCTTAGGCTGGATCTGTCCATAATGTGGTGTTTTGGGTGCACTTGAAATGAATAATAGTGTTGATGTTCTCCCAGAGATCACTGTCTGTTACCCAGTGTCTAGTGTCTTGAAAACCACTGTTTCATACATAATTTCTCTTGTTCTGGTGTGTTCCAGGTGGGTAGAGTGAGTCTATTCTGCTCTTCTTAGGTGGAGGCTGAAGATCTTTTGTATATACATCTCCTTTCTCTTGAGTAAAAATTACCAGTCTCCCCCTTTTTTGTTTCCTTAGTTTTCTTTGTAACCATCACTAATTTATCATCAAATTAAAAGGCAGAAGTGTGGATTTCCTCCCCCTGTGTTCAGACACGTCAGGTAAACTCTCAGTTTAATGATTTTCCTAGGGCCCTCCCTGCTGAAGCTTTCTTTCCTCCAGTTTCAGTGCAGATGAGTTGCTGTCCCGATCCTCCGCATGGTTGTTGTCCTGGGATTTCAGTTAACTGATGTTCTAATTCCTGTTTGTTTCTCTTTGAAGGCGTTTGATCCCCAGCACTCACACTGTGGGCCTTGTTTTCTTCCTTCCTTCCTCTCTTCTTCTCTTCCTCCTCCTCCTTTCTCTTTGGGTGGTTCAGGAAATCAAACTAAAGGACTCGAAGCCTCACACATGCTGGGCAAGAGCTTGACCACTCACCTGTATCCCCAGCCCAGATTTCTAGTACTTTTCAAACCTAAACATTCATATATTTAATTTCTGTCATCTTATAAATTTTTCAAAAACATTTTTTCCCTTTTAATGTTTCTTTTCTATTACATTCTATTCTTGTTTCATGAATTTAATATCGTGTCTCTTTGAGAATATTAAATTCAGTGTGTTTAAAGTTTTATTCTCTGTGTTGACTCTATTTCCTCTGAGATCCATTTTTCTTTTTTCTTTTGTCAGATTTCTCTTCAAATATCTGGTCAATTTTGCTTGTTCATAGTTAAGAATTTGGGATTAAAGAGCTGAATGAAAGTTGTGTATGCTGGAAGTGTCTGCTGATTGATTGGGCTTCTCTGCAGTCTATTTGGGTGGAGAGTAGTCTGAACTCTTGAGTGTGCAGATTTTTTCCTTGTACATGGCCAGTCTTCCCAGGTAGGAATGATTTGCTGTTTGTTTGGAGCTGTAAGGCTCGCTGCCCACATTCCAGAAGTCAAGTGGAGGGAGGGTCTGAGTTATCTATTCAGCATCGAAAATCTCGCTGAGCAGGGCATCATAACCTTCACTGTGCACAATGACCCCAGTCCAGAGTTCCTATGGGCAACCTCTCATTTTTTTGCTGGGGTGGTCGAGGGCATCTAGGAGTTTGACTGCTTCTTATGGGGACTGATGGCCAATCTTTCTATTTTTAGTCCCCAGCATCTGAATTTTAGAGTTATCCATCTGGTAGACCCAACTCTGGAGCCTTCCTCTGGTTCCTCAAGGATTGCCTCTGGTCTTTTCTCTGCAGACATTTAGTTTCCTCTTGTCTTTGAAGTTGGTCATTGTAAGTCCATGTGCTTTCCACCCCCCAAAATTTAGTTGGCATTTCTCTTTTCTATTTTACTCTCTCCTACTCTTTTTGTTCTGTGGGTTTGTAATTAAAAAAAAAAAACCCAAAACTATAAACAAACTCCTTCAATGTGATTTTAATGTATTCTTAGTAGGGAACAGAGATTAATGAATGCATTGAGGTATATTCTTTTTAGTTTAATTTTTTTTTTTTTTACTGTGAAATGTAAAAAATAGCACACCGAGTTGCACAAAGCAATCAGCCAGGTTAAGAAATGGGAAATGTCGGACCCACCAGAACCCTTCTCCTGCCTGGAGTGCTCACCCCATCACAGTGGGATCCCAATATCTTGAAACTTATTCTGTGGCCTTCCAATGTGTGACTTGATAAGTAATCCAAATTCCCCAAGTTTAAAAAAACATAGTCAACATTGACATGGGCAATGCGTAGCAGGTCTTTTGGAATGAGGTTTCCTCCTGCTAGTAGTGGGGTGTTCGGGTAAGGAGCACTGGCAGGCTCCATCTGACTTTACCTAACATTAACTTCATTAAACATGAAACTGTTGCTCTCTTGAAATTCTATAAGACTGCTCAAATTTTCCAATATCATTTCTTTTTATGTGATTTTGGAAGGTCTTAGGGAAACATTGAAATTTTACTGTGACAAAGAGAGAGAGAGAGAGAGAAGTCAGTTGGAAAGCCATATTTCTTGGTAATATCATTTATTCTTTACTTACTGAAAGCCCAACACCCTTCCTGTACAAAGGACATAGTTTTCTGTGAACCAGAAAAACTATAAATTTTACCAGCTGGTTTTCACTGAGAAGAAATATCAAGAAATTCCTCCTGTGGGCTCTATAAATGCTGAGATAGTCGACTGACACATGAAATATAATAAGTGTAGTTATTCATGCTCTTTTTCCTTCTCTCCAACATGTCCTAATGATTTGTTATTCTACTCCATTTATAAATAGCCACAAAGCAGAGTCTCACTAAGCGAGAGGCCTGCTGTTTTTTCTTATGTAAAGTGTCAAGTGAGTTGAATATTTTGGGGCACTAAATCTTTGGCACTTGAGCGGAGCACACTTTAATGATTTAGCACATGGAGGGTGAATTGGTTATCCAGCTTTGTCTACAATTAGCTTCTTTCTTCTTCTTCAGGAATCAAGTTGGAATATAGATCCTTTTTAGAATTTTACTATTTGTAATATAAAGAGAAAGATGGGGAAAATAAGGACTCTCGGTGTTCCTCTCCATGCATGAAACGGGGAGACTTCTGCAACTTACGAGGCCTTCTGCCTGAGAAACGTGGTGGTGCAGGAAACTCCGGAGCCTCCTAGTTCCAGTGCTCTGGGTCGCAGTCGGTCCCCAGCCACGCTGTGTTTTCCTATCAGTCTTGATAGCTGTTGAAATGGATCCTCCCGGACCTCAACTCAGGGAGGACAGTTTGTGTACACCTGACCTGGGAGATGCTCTGGCCTGGCGAGATCTCCTGGGGAGTGTGTTGAGTAGACTTTTGGGTTCTGTCCCCAGGGAGTCTCACTTTCAGGCATTTTGGGGTAAAGTGTTTGGTTTCTGTTCCTGGACTACTGTGGGGGAGGGAACCCTTCACTGTAGCCTCCCAAAGTCCTGACCTCACACCATTGTCATTGCTCTGCCTTCCTCTCCCACACAGGAGCAATTTTTACGCACTAGCATTCTCCCCAGGAAGGTGGAGAATTTGGGGGTGTGAGGCTCAATGAGAGAAGGCAGCTGAGAGTGGAGGCCATTGGAGTCTTCGTATCAGATCTCCTAACAGCCCCTGGGCAGCTAAGAGACTTGGAAAAGAAATTCAGAAAGAGAGCGTCAAGGGCACCTTGAAGAAGCTATTTCCCCCTTTCAGCCCTTTCCTCCAAGGACACGCGTGTGTAGTCACTCATCCCGGCCCCGGGCCGGCTGCTTGAGAGGTTTTACTCAAACAGCTGGAGGCAACCCCGGACCATCCATCAGTGTGGCAGCCCGCACCCTCCTGAGGCCTGCTCTGCGGGACTCCGGCTCACTGCAGCTCCACGGGGTGATTCATGACCAAGGAACACTTGAAAATACGGGGCTGAGGAAAGCACACCTGGAATGGGAGCCAGGAGCCAAATGTCCCTCTGTCACTTCTTTGCAAAGTGACTTCCTGAATGTGCCTTGACATTAGTTTTTTTGTTTACTCCGGGAAAGTTGCCCTCGATAATTTCTTGGGATCCATTTACCTCTCAGCCCATTATTCCGAGAGGCCAAGGCTAAGGCAAGAAGTGGCCTTCTGATAAAAATTCGGAGGCCTGCTGCTGTCAAAGACCTGTTGCCACGCCATTTTGATGAGATGAAGTCACCATTCCTGCTCTCTTTGTAAGAAATCCATGTTTTTGTTTTTGTTAAGGTTGGCAAGATTGCTGATTTCTGTTTATTGCTACCTATAGGCACACTTTCTGTTTTTACAGTCTTTTATGTTGCAAAGTCTAAGTTTAAGAGGTTGTGATTTGGCAATGTGATGTGAGTTGAAAACACTTGCTGAGTTCCTACCTGTTGAATAAGGGCTCAAAAGTCTCTTTGAAGGATCAAAGCTCTGAGAGTTTTGTTGTAGTCCATTTGCTTTAAATATTATCGTTATAAATATTATTTGTATTCTGAGGAACAGATTCATTAGTGAGTTGTTGCATTTATCTTCAGGAATAACTAGTAGTTCAGACTTAATCTGCCTCCAATAAGCTGGTCTTCCACTGCAGAGTGCCTCCGGTTGTGTTTCCTCACCACTGAAAAGCCCCGGTTCTCATCAGCCCTGGTGGCCCCTTGTCCCGCGGCCTCCTCCTTCTAACTGAGGCCCAGATGTACTTCGTTCTACCTCAGAAGTGCAGCTGTGCCAACCTTACTCACCACTTTGGCTGGCCCCGTGATGGCCTTCTCTGTGTTTTCAATCTTTATCCACATGGACCTGTCCTTGACTGCCACTAAGTCATCGTTCCAAAGCACCATCTGATCGGGTCCTTCCCTGGCATCCCTGACAGAACAAAGCCACAATTTCTACGGGGACATTAAGATTTTCCTTGTTTGCACATATCAAAAAGCCACATATTTATTCATTTGATCCCCTCTTTTTGCTTATGCTATTTCTGTAGCCTTAATTATACATCCTGTTCCTCACTTTTGTCTGGCAAAGTCCCACTCATTCTTCAAGGTCTAATCCCCAAATAACTTCCATTGTCGATTCTTTTTTTTTTTAAATTTTTATTTTTTAGTTGTAGTTGGACACAATACCTTTATTTCACACATATATATTTATTTATTTGAGAGAGAGAGAGAGAGAGAGAGAGAGAGAGAGAGAGAGAGAGAGAATTTTTTTTAATATTTATTTTTTTAGTTTTCGGCAGATACAACATCTTTGTTTGTATGTGGTGCTGAGGATCGAACCCGGGCCGCATGCATGCCAGGTGAGTGGGCTACCGCTTGAGCCACATCCCCAGCCCCCACTTATTTATTTTTATGTCATGCTGAGGATCAAACCCAGGGTCTCACAAGTGTGAGGCAAGTGCTCTATGGCTGAGCCACAACCCCAGCCCCTCTGTCGTGGATTCTTATCTGACCATTTATATCTAAATAAATGCTATTTTCATTCTTATCTTTCCTTTGACCTTAAGTGTTGCTAATAAGCTTCAGGCTATCTTTAACACCTATAATTAATGCAAATTTACATGTATTTGTGTATTTCTGGTAAAAGCAGCTATATATTTTTATCAGATTTTCAAAAGATTCAACAATTCCAAATGGTCGAAAACTACAATATTATAATTTATTTGAGAGAATAATATATATTTTATTGATTAGAATTTTAGTACAGGGCTTAATTAATAATTTCTCAATAAATAATCAAAAGGGTAAAAAATAATATTGCATTTAAAAATCCTTTAATGGGAGAATCCTCTAAATTTGTATTCATAATCATATTGCAATAGTGAATACCGTCTATTTTTCTGTATATATATATATATATATATATATATATATATAGTATGAAGGTTTGATGTATTTAAAAGACTCCCCGCCCCCCCCCCCCCCCCCGCAAGATACTGTAACTTAACTGGGCTTTATCTGGTATGTTAGGGCAAAGGTATGATTAGAAACCTTTTAAGTTATCTCAGATTGTTCTTATGGCTCCTGAGAAAGAGCCTAGATTAAACTTCAGGTGGGGACTGGGATTGGAGGTGAATTTGTATCTGTCCCAGTTTCTGTGGCATGCCTTGGCCCTTGCCTTTGATCATGTCTTGATGACTGACAGGTAGCATACTGCTTGCCATGTGTGACGTCACAGGTGTGAGTGCCCCCACCTGCAGCAGAACCCATTAGTACTTCTGCCACCCCATTTCCCAGGAGTTGAGGGGTAACCAGGCCAGATGACAAAACTGGCTGCAGGAGGTGGCTGGCGGTTTACTTGTTGGTTGGTCTGCTTTTTCTTCCCTTGGAGATCAGAGCAGGAGCGGTTTGCAGATCGGGAAGGGTTTCCCGGGGCCAGGAGAGAGTGATTACAGATGACAGGGAAAAAGTGCTGGCCCTCCAGAGGTCCCATGTGCTCTCACTTGCAGTTTCTATAAATAAAGAAGCTTCCTTCTGCATTCAGAGAGCGTGCTCAATGGCAGAAACAATAGCTCTGTGGAAAAGAACCCTTTCTCCTACTTTGTAAAATATTGCTTTGTTTTTTACAATATTTATCTATTACAAGCTAGGACAAATCTAAGGGCTTATAGTCTATTCACATACAAAATGCATACATTGTATAATGCATTCATATATATATACACATAATACATATGTATGTATATATGTAAAGTCTCATTTAATTTTGATAAGAATTCTGTGAAATAGGAAAGGACAATATTATTATTCCATTTTTTAAAAAAGAAAGCAAACTCAACAGAATCACACAAATGAACCTGGAATCAAAATTAAAATTCCAACTCCTAGACCTACCTATGTCCTTTGAACTACATCATACAATAGCAACCACTATTCCCAACTTAGCTATAATAGTTTGTAATCTATTGCTAATTTTGAAAAGAAAAAAAAATCTCTTTTACAAAATGAGTGGCAGAATTATTTTACTGTCTGTGATCAGAAATACTTGTATGTCCTTTGAAACATACAAATATTACTCTAAAGCACTCTATTTTAGAAATAATTGTTAGTTGCAGAGCAGGCTGAACAAATGTTAGCTGCAGGGTGGGCTGAACACTCGACCCTCACCCTCATCCGTCTGGTTCCTTATAGCTTGTTTGCCTTAAGTCTGAACACTCAACCCCACTCAAGGCTGCACACTTGACCCCCACTCATCTGGTGCAAAGGAAACCCACATCTAGCCCCTGCTTGGTCTCCTTGAGGGCAGAAGATGACACCCTTAGCAACCACTGAATGATCCAATCACCAATCAAGGCAGCTTGCAGACCCCAAAACCCCATTAGATTTTGGCTATAAAAACTCTCTCCTGTCAGGCCCCCCCCTTGCTCTCTCTTTCTTCTCTCTCTCTCCCTCTCTCTCGTCTTCCTTCTCTGTTAATCCTACACTGCTGCAATAAAGATTTCTTGGTTGCTCCCAGTGTTGTGGTCACTTTCCTTTCATCTGGTGCCGAAATCCAGGAAGAGGGTGAAAACCCACTTTTGGGCCCCTCTTCCTTTGGAAGTGCCACTCACAGAATGACCTGAACCCATTTTCTCGACACCAGAACTACATCCACCGCCAGCCTTCAACTGGTGAGTCTCCCGCTCCTGGAGTCCTAAACCCAGTGGTGGTCTCAGGAGGATTTGACCCTTGGTCATCTGGCAAACCTCTCTGCCCACCTGCGGGGAGGAAAGCCCCCCACCACAGCCTTCAAGGCCAGGTGGTACTCAGGGACTCCCTCCTCCCGCAGATGCGACTCTAGGGTCCAAAATTACTTACCTTTCTCTTCCTTGACATAGACTTTATAGGTCACCCTCAAAGGACGGTGTGACCTCCGGGAACACATAATGGAGAACTAACTGTTTATCATCCAGCAGCCTCTGTAGCGCCCCGAGAGGGAGGATCACACACCACCCAGGCCTTCACGGTTGCGGTGGCCCTCATAAAGTCCTCTCACCTCTAAGACTCAGCCACTAGTGATACGCTTACCCTCCCCTTCCACTCTCCTTTCTCCAGCCCTGGAGTCACCGCCGCTCCAGGAGGGAGTCTCCTATGGCTCTGGCCTCATCCAGGATGGGAGCTTCGACTGTCAGAAATTGGTGGCAACCAATCTGTGCAGCTCGAACCTGCCACTGGGCACTGTCTGATTTTGGCTCTAGAGGAGATGCCCCTTTTGCCAATAAATCAGCTTCTTCCCCCTCCCCTTATACCACCTTTGCGACATGGGTAATGCATCCTCTCTGCTGGTCGATTCTCCCTTACAATGCCTTTTAGCCAACCTCAAAACCCTCCCCTTGGGCTGGGGATGTGGCTCAAGCAGTAGCGCGCTCGCCTGGCATGCGTGCGGCCCGGGTTGGATCCTCAGCACCACATACAAACATAGATGTTGTGTCCACTGAAAACTAAAAAATAAATAAATAAATAAATAAAAAACCAAAAACCCTCTCCTTGACACCAGATATTAAACCCCCCAAATTGATCAAATATGGCACCCAGGATTGGTCCACTTATCCCCTAGATATTGAAAGCAAATAGCCCCCTTTTGGGTCTCTGGATCCCTTCATTCTAAGGGATCTCTACAACTACTGTGAGCATTTGAAAAAATGGGTAAAGATCCCCCTATATCCAAGCTTTCTTCTTTCTCTGATCCCATCCTGCCTCTGTACCTCTTGCAAACCTCTACAAATTCTTCTATCTGCAAACCCACCCCCACAATCACCGATACCCAACCTTCTCCTTCTCTGGACCCATCCACTACTTTTGACCCTGCTGATGAACCCCCACCCTATCGCCTGGCTCAAATAGGTCCTCACCCTCAACCCTCTGCCCCAGCCCCTCCACCATCACCCCTGCCTCAACAACCTCTTTCAACTACTAGATCCAAAAACCTACACCACTGCCCTTCCTCAGACCCTTGCCCCCTTGCCGAGGTAGCAGATACTGAAGGTATGCTTCCCGCCACTCACTCCTCTCTTCTCCTGTCAGTGCCCACACCCGGTCCCACCAGGCCCTCTGACCAGCTAACCCAAAGCTCGAATGAGCTGAAGAGGGCCCTCAGACCCCCATCTGAGATCTGGTGAAAATGGCCTTTTAAGTTACTCTGTCATCACTAAAACAAGGTCACTGAGAATTTAAAGTCCCTTACAAGCTTTTTGGGATATTCGCTCCCGTCCTCCCCTTGGCTCTACCTGTTCTGCTGCTCAAGTTGTCTTTCTAGGGTAACCCCAAACCCCTTCCCATTATTCTTTTGCATCTCCTTCCTCATTCCCAGATCCACCTGAGCTGCTCTCAGCCCCATCTTCCCCTCTTCCCCCCACTACCCAGGTCCACAGAGAAGCCTTAACTGACCTTCTCCAGAATCTTCACCATGCTGACTTGAGGACTGTCAGCAAGAGAATCTCTACAAAAGAGTTCAATGTAGATAAACTTCCTCTTTTCATGTTGCCCTGTTTTACTTGGCCACTGTGTGGGCAGCCCTCCAGATGCTGGACACCCCCTTACTAGTTTTTCACAAACATTCACTCAGTGTAGGAGTTTGTAGAAATAAGTATATAAGGCCTCTGGCCTTGATCTGGGGCTTCACAGTGTTGTCCACATTTCCAAGGTAAGAGAAGTTACCACTAGGGCTCCATGGTAACAGCGGGCAGCAGGAGGGAAGAACGGGGAGACACCCCTTCTCAGGTGTCCTTTAAGGGTTAACTTGCCCAAAACAGTGAAAAAAACCTGCTTTTATGTGAACTTATGCAGACTGTGAAATTCTGAGCCCCTCCCTTTACATGCTGGGTATAAAATTCTGAAACTCCCTGTAATTAATTGATTACAGCAGAAGCTGTGCCCCCTGAATCTGGCTGCAGCCAAATAAAACTATTTCCTGCTGTCTTAGATACCTTTCCTTGTCCGTCCCTACAACAGTATGATTCTATATACTTAAACATTGTTTATATTTTCATGAAATGGTAAACAGATGTGATTAATTATGTACTAGAAATAACAAAATATCTCTTATCAAAATGGAATAATTTGCCTAAATTCAGAAATTTACAAGGATTATTTCAAGGTGTGAATAAAGAAGGGGTTAACAGATTGGAAAGATAAATTAGAAGGTTCTAGGTATGGAAACCATATTTAATAGAAGGAAAAAAGGTGTTTCTGGAAAAGAGAGTCTATATGATTAAGGAAATAAGAGGGGTTAAGTAAGTGATAAAGAAGGTCTTTGTAAATTGGCTATATAGAGTAAGTTGGCCATGTATGTAACTTTTATGAGCAAGTAATCTTGAAGGAATTAAGGATTATACACTATGGTTGAACAACAATGGTTATTTTGCAATATTGTAATATGTTAATCCTTTAAGAGCTAAATTTGATTAATATAAAAACATAAATTTAATTGTGGTGCTATTACTCTTATTTGTATATTAAATGTGTTCATATTTTCCAGGTATACAAGTCTTTAAGATAGAAGCTTTAAAAGAGCAGTATATCAAGCTGATGTTCTCCAAAAAGGTTGCATGGTAATTTAGGCTTATAAGAATAACATATTGGAGATTTATTTATATCATTTATGTTCTATAACTGGACCTGTTATCAATAAGATTAATATAAAGTTCTATACAATGCGGAATAATTTAAATGTAATATCATATTGTATTAGCTAATATTCATGTGACCTTGAACAACAATATATGTAAACTTTATAAAATTATATTTAAGAAACAAAGATCAGCTTCAATACTAGAACACTTTACCTAAGATTTATAAAGAGCCAGCCTTACCTGAGATAAGGCTCTGCCTTCCATCTTACTACATGTCAAAATGACCCCAAAGTAGGCCAGACTTCAGTTAAAACCCAGTACTCTTAAATTAAGACTGGTGAGACTGACTTGTTAGATGTTTAAGATCAAGACTTAAAATTAAACTTAAATTAAAAGGGCCAAGAAAACCAATATTTGGCTCTTCCCCCCTGAGTCAGTCTGAATCCAGGGAACAGGGAACTTCTCTAAAGAGCTTTGCAACTCTGGGCCACATCACCTCCTGATCAGGGAGCTTAATGAGACCACTGGAGAATGGAAAGCCAATCAGTGCACTTGCTGTGAACAGGAGGGTCATTGGAGACAGGAGGCATCCCTGATGCTTCCAAGGAGAGCCATGTGGTCAAGCAAGACCTGGACCCATCCTAGCACAAATGGCACTAGCAGAACTAAGAAGCTGCTCTCAAGTTCCCTCAAAAGTGACCCCTATGGAAACTTGGCTGACTCTTAACAATAGAGAGAAACAAAGTCAATTTTGACCAACTTGGTCATAAACACCTACCAAAAACAGTGAAGCCAAAACACAGTCATTCCTTGGGATAATGGACAAGGACGGCAAGAAAAGAGGAGACCACAACTAGGCCAACTGTCTCCATGGGGAATGTTTAGTCAAGTATGGCCTTGGCTCCTCCCCCTCGGAGGACCCCTCCTAGACCTCTTTATGTTTCTCCTAATAGAACCATGACTATTAAATTGCCTACAGAAGTTCCTGCAAGATCAGATACACAAATTCACCAACCAGTCCGTCAATTAGTTGCCTCTTTAGCCTACCAGCCCCTGATACCCAAGAAGGAGACCTATGACTCATGACCAACTCCTCTAGCTCTAGAGATTCTTCCCCTATCTAAACCCCTCCCTGACTCCTTCTGCAGGTTTTACAATACCTCTTTTACTTCCCAGGAACGAGAGCTACTCTCTAACAGGTCCACTCTTCTTCCTTGGTCTGCTCTACAGTATCCCCACAAGGAAGCATCAAACCTAAACTCCCCACACCTCAGATGAGGGGCCACCAGCCAGGTGAAGACTGGAAGATCAACTTCACTCACATGCCTAGGCACAAAAAGCTTCGCTACCTACTTACTTTAGTTGATACTTTTTCAGGTTGGATAGAAGCCTTACCTATCTCCAGGGAATCTGCTGGCACTGTTGCTTCCATCCCCATCCAGCAGATCATTCCCAGGTTTGACTTCCCACCTCCATCTAGTCAGACAATGGTCAGGCCTTACTTCTCAGGTGTTCAACTAGTCTCCAAAGGCCTCAACATCACTTGGAGGCTTCACATACCCTACCGACTCCAGTCCTCGGGTCAGGTTAAGAGGGCTAATGGAATTCTCAAGAATCATCTCACTAAACTTGCTATTGAACCCAGGCTGTCCTGGCCCCATCTCCTGCCATTGGCCCTCACCTGAATTTGGGCAGCCCCTAGAGCTTCCTCAGGCCTTAGCCCCTTTGAGCAACTCTATGGGTGCCCTTTCTTCATCAGCCCAAGTTTTCCAGACACTCCTCCCCCTCTTGTGTCCTACCTGCCCTATCTCACACTTCTACACAAACTCCTAAGGGAACAAGCAGACTGGGCCTTCCTGTGCCATCCGTTGCCTCAATCTCAGCACAACCACAAACTGAATTGGACCCTCTTCAACTGGGTGACACAGTCTTACTTCGGGAACTGCATTATCAATCGTTGGAACCTTGCTGGACGGGACCCCATACAGTCATAGTTACTACCCCAATGGTGCCAAGCTCTTGGGCCACTGGTACCATGTCTCCCACCTTAAAAAAGCACCTGTTCCAATGTCCAGTCCTTGACTTCCACAACTCTGGGGCCCACCAAACTCAAAATTTCTTGACAACCCTCTTCTTCTTTTACTAATCATTACTTTCTCTCAGTCTTCTATCCCAACCCACAGATGGCACTTCTAGATCCAAGCGACATGGCACCAGGATGGCACCACCCACTCTCAGTTTATGGGTCAAGGCGATTGCCCTTTCACTGGCTGCAATTGGGCAGTCACCCTTAACATTACTGGATTTAACCAAGCCACCTCCAATATTTCCCAGAGTCCCTACAACAGGACCAATGGCTGATTCCAAGGATCTCCACCACTCAGGAATGGTTTGATGCCATTGACAACCTAAGGCTTCAAGAAACCTTTATGGACTTTGCCCCTTTTGAGATAACTGTTTATAGCCACTGGATATTTCCTCTAGCTACCCTGGTGTTTCCAAGCCTGTCCCCAAACATTCCCTCCACTCTCCCAGGCAGGCCCCATGAGGCCCCCTCTCAGCAGGAAGTAGCCAGATGGAATTACGCCATCTCCCCGCCACTTAGAAAAACAAAAAGGGAAGAATGTTAGTTGCAGAGAAGGCTCAACAAATGTTATCTGTAGGATGGGCTGAATGCTGGACCCTCATCCTCACCCTCACCCTCACCCTCACCTGTCTGGTTCCTTATCACTTGTTTGTCTCAAGCAAAGGAAACCCACATCTAGCCGCTGCCCAGTCTCCTTGAGGGCAGCCAATGACACCCTTAGCAACCACTGTATGATCCAATCACTGTACGCCAACAAGGCAGCTTGTAGACCCAAAGACCCCATTACATTTTGGCTATAAAACACTCTCTCCTGCCAGTCCCTCCTCTCTTGCTCTGTCTTTCTTCTCTCGTCTTCTCTCTCTCTCCCTCTCCTTCTCTTGCTCTCTCTGTCTTTTTTCTCTTCCTTCCCTGTTAATCAGACACTGCTGCAATAAAGATCTCTTGGTTACTCTGAGTGTCGTGGTCACTTTCCTTTCAAAAATTGACAAGCAAAATGCATCTGCTTCATACTAAATGTGCTTATTATTTTGAATGAAACAAGCTACTAACAAGATCTTGCCTTACAGAGATTTTAGTGTAAAGGGATTGAGGTATTTTTCTAACCTTTCAAGGCAATTCTAAGGTGCAGCTAGGGTTGAGAACCCACCATGGGGAGGCAAGATTGGAACCAATTTTGACGGGATGCCGAGACCTGGACCATGATAATGACAGAGGAAATGAAGAGGCATTTCCAGGAACGACTGAAAAGGAGTGGGGATCAACTGAGATAGCAGAGAAGTCCATTGACCCTGCAGTTTCCAGTCTACTGACAGAGATGACTAATCTGTTAATAAGCTGGCTTGATGGGATGGGAATAGGATAGAAAGGCATCAATAAACCTGGTTTGGGACATTTGATGGTAATGAGATACAGTTAGCAGTACAAAAAGAGACCCTCCCCGGAGTGATTTGTTCTCAGCCTTTTGTGAGGTCCACAGTTGTAACAAGCTGTTTGTTTAAATTAGTATTTGATGGGTGCATTCTTACGAATGTTTACTCAGGTCTATCAAATATTGTGACGTGAGCAAGTTAGCAAATACTATACTCTTACTTTTCCCAGGAAGGGTTGAAACTTAGTCCATCGGAGGGCAATGGCGGCCGCCTTGAGTGACCTCTCGCCTAGAAAGTGTCCTGATGGCACCTGTTTCCATTTCCATTCTGCAGAATGGTCAGATTCGTGGGCCATATTATTTTGGCTTTAATGGGAGGGTGGTGCAGACCCTATTTTTATGTGCCTTGTGGCTCAGGATGGGACTTTTGTTATCTCTGTACTTTTTTGGGGGCCTGGAGTTAAACGCGAGCTGGGTGGGACCTGGGCTGCATTCTGTGGCTACGGACAAAGCAGCCAGGGCGTCGCCTGTCCTTCGGTTTCCAGGGGATTTCTGGGAAATCAGACGGTAGTTTGCCCCAGGAAATTGTTTCTTTGTGGCTAAGACCAGTGTTTACACATTCTCATGGAGGGAGTCTTTAATAAGATGTTCCATTTGCACACAAATTGCCCTAAGAAGGTATTTTTACCCTCTTTTATAAACCTTGGCATTATAAGAATGTATCACAACAGTGGCTCCGTTGTGAAAATCTGTCCAGGGATGAAAGTTTGAGGTTCCTTTTTAAGAATGTGAGGACCTAAAATGACTTGATCTGGTAGATTTCATGCCTCTCCTTCATTGGTCGCATGATCCTTTTTTTATCTTTGGAAGAAAAAGAAAACAACAAAAGATCCCCAAACGTGTCAGATTTTTAAAATCTTGAAATGATTCATGGGAAAAATTTAGGAAATAATTTTGCTTCATTTTACCAACGAGGAAACCATGACCTTGACCTGGAAAGGTTAAAAAGCAATCTCAAGGCTCTACAAGAGGTTCATTGTTCAGTTGAAATTTGACTTGGAGAAGCATCTTTGGCTCTTTTTTTTATTTATTATTATTATAATTTAAAAATATTTTTTAGTTGTAAATGGACACAAGACCTTTATTTAGTTATCTTTCTGTGGTGCTGAGGATCAAACCCAGGGCCTCACACATGCTGGGCAAGCACTCTACCATTGAGCCACAACCCCAGCCCTCTTTTTATTTCTTTACATAAGGATTTTTAAAACATTAGACCTAGCAGAGGTTTAACAGCCATTTCAAAAAGGTCTAATGATATTCCAACGGATTGAGAATGACTGTGAAAAATAAGGCAGGAAACATTCAGCCTTCTCCTCATGTTTAAAGCAGGAATATAGCATTATCCTCTCAGTGGAGACATCTTGAATGTCATGGTTACCATGACTTTATTTTCGTTTCTTCCTTGCCACCACTAATTGTTTATAATATAACTGCTTTTTTTTTCACACATTTCCTTTGTTCTATTTCCTGGTCATTTTTTCACTGATAAAATGAAATACCTGAGGCTGGATACTGTATAAAGAAAAGAGGTTTGTTTATCCTTTGCTTTTGGAGGCTGAAAGTCCAACAGTATGTGACTGGTTCTTGTGAGGGTCCCCTGGCTGTGTCACATCATGGTAGATGGTGTCATTATGGGAATGTAGGCAAAAGGGAGAGATCAGATGGTAAGACAGGAAGGCAGGGAGACTGGGGAGAGGCCAGCCTTGCTCTTTGATAATAATCCCCTTGCAGAAACTGACCAGGGTCCTGTGATAATCATCCTAGTCTTTTCCAAGGGCAGCACCTTTGACCTAATGACCTCCCATCAGACCCCTGTTAAAGGCCTCACCACCTCCCAACATCACCACACTGGGGCCCATACTTCCAACACCTGAACCCTCGGGGCACAAGCCAAATCCAAATCATACCCTGGACTTGAGATCTTCCAGGCCTCATGATGATAGGGAGAAGATAAAGCTGAGATAGACACAACTAGAACTTTCCCCCCTGAGGAATGGCAGGAGAATGCAGCATTGGAGAAAAGTGGGGACGATGTTATACCATTAGACCCATGTTCATCCGTAAGATGTTGGGAAAAGTTGCCTCTTTCCAAGTCAGGCTTGGACTGGACATTTTCTCTGTTCCCGTGGTGGGAATTATGTGGTCTATAATATCTCCTAGCTCTCTGTCCCCTTCAAGTTCCTTCAGACTGTAAGTATCTGTGGTTCCTGAGGAGGAGCCTTGTTAGGGATAAAGTGTGAGCATATATTTATCGTCATAATTAATAATAATTCTGGTGGTAACATTTTTCTCATCCAGGTCTTTTGAAGTCGAGTGGAAAACGTTTTGCAAGAATTCACAATGACTCAGGTTTATGGCCCACATAACTAGCCTTTTCCCTGGTCTTTTTCTGCCATGAGAAAGCCAGGAAGATGGAACTGGTGAGCTGTTTGCCTGGGACCTCAGGACTGAGCATGTTATTTATAACCCAGCTCTGATTTGAATGTGTCCTCCAAAGTTCCTGTATTGGGAACTTAATCCCCAGGCAACCGTGTTGAGAGGTGGGGGGTCCTCAAGATGTGGTTAGATCTGGAGGACCCTCCCTGGTGAATGGATTCATGTCATTAGCTCAGGAATGCATTCGTTATAAAAGTGAGTCTGGCCCCTCTTGAGCCCTTGCACTTTCTTGCTCTTCTGCCTTCCTTCATGGGATGATGCAGCAAGAGTCTCTCATCAGATGCCAGCCCCTTGATCTTGGACTTGGCAGGCTTCAGAACTGTGAGAACTGAGTTTCTGCCCTTTAGAAATTCCCAAGTCTGTGACAGCAGCACAAAATGGACTGAGAAAACACTCAACCCGTATTTCTGGATTTCCTGATAGAAATTAACTTTTTCCAGTAATTCTCTTCTTCACTGTAGAGTGAAAGTTTAACAAGCACCATCTTCCTCCTAGATGGACACAATCACACATCACACTAGTACTTTGGAGGTAAATGGAGATTTCCATTCTCCTAATTATCTACTACTAAATAAAGTCCTTTCTCTCTGCTGTGCCATGAGGTAGGGCACATAGTCCACTGACTTCTGCTGGATTTTAGCTCTTTCTCAGATCTTCTTTCTTTCTTCAGTCTGTCCTTCTTATCTTCCTTCATTAACTATTGATTGAGCATATCTGATGGTGTAGGTATCTAAAATATCTGAACACCAACCCCAAACACATCGATTTGCATTACAGACAAATAGAGATGAAAATGGAAGAGATAAGGCTAAAATAGAAATGAAAGCTTTAATGACTTCATGTATATATAAAGCCTTCAAATGCAAGCTTAGTGGAGCCAAGGAGCAGGGTTGGTACCCCACTGAATTCCAACAAGAGCCTGGGCAAGCTGCACACTCATGGCGCCTGATGAAAACGCATCCTCTGCGAGGCGCCCCGCGTACTAACATAATCTCCATCAGGTCCCACGGCAGTTGGCTGCAGGCATTCATAAGGGGAGACTCTTAAATACTACTACTGTTCTAGATGTCAGAGGCTAAAGTACTTTCAGGAAAGGCTTTTTAATCTTCTTGTGTTTGAAAAACATAAAATGAGGTGATGACTGGCAAATGGGAGCAGGCCTGTTTAATATTAAGATTATGACGTAAATCGACAGAAGCCCAAGCATTCCAGGTCCTGGTTGCCAGGCACCTTCTCCTTGCTCCCCTCCGAGTCTAATGATGTATCGTCAGCCTCAGCTGAGGTACAAAAGGGCTATTGGACTTTGGAGTCCATCTGCTATGCATGCAAAGAACATAACTGAACTAACACTGCCTCTCTTTTCCTTGGTTTCTTGCCACCTTGATTGTAGTTCATCTGGGGCGTGTGAGTACTTGATGCCTTGAGTAGAACATTTTGCAGGACTGTGAAAAGGCTGAATGTAAGCTCAGGTAAGAACCTGGGGGAAGGCGTCATCGGGCGAGTCACCCAAGCCATCAAACATAGGGCGCAGGCTGCCCGCAATTCACCCACCGCCACGGCAACTGCTGCCAGCCATTTTTAAGGCTTTCATTTTGCCCTTGGTCTTGGTTTTTATTTTTGATTGTGTGTGTGTATGTGTGTGCCTTTGCTGAGGACGTTACATCAGGCTGTATTTCTTTTTGAATGGATCACTCCATTTACGTCTCATTTTAGTTTACAAATCTTTCTTAGACCAGGCGTCAGCCTTGGTTTCCTGCTGGGAGACACCCTGTGGAAGATGTCTATGCACAAAGTGACACGGGTGGACCATGTGCCTTGGTCTGTGGCTTAGATAAAATAGTCTCTTAGTGACGTGCACCTCCCTTCGAGTTAGGGTAACTTCTTCTCTTTCTTTTCTGTTTGAGCCTCATTAAGGCAACTGGGCCAAAAATAAAAACTGCTGCTCCAAGACTATGCCAAGTGGCTTCAAAAGAGGTGACAGGCATTTAAGTTCAGGAACTCCAAGGAAGGTTTTGACAATGTATTTCCTCATCCTGCTCTATGTGTACACACTTCTACTGTGTGTTCAGGGTTTTTTCCCCCCATTTCTTTCTGTTTATAATTAGGATCATTGAGAAACTATGGATAATCTGTTCTTTAAAACAAAACTTTCTAGTTGCATTAACTAAACATCTCTCTCCTATAGCATCAAGTATGCTTTTTTCCTTTTGTGCCTGATTTTGTGTTTTTTGAATCTGTGACTTCCAAGGGACAAACCTTGGTATCTTTAAATAGCACATAATTAAGAAACACGATCAAGCCATTTACAGTGGATGCAGTTGCAAATATGTTTTCTCCCCTTAGTGCTGTTGGGTCTTCAGTAAGTTTTGTAGCAAAAGCATCTTTTCTTTCTTTTGTGGTGCTGGGGTTGAACCCAGGGCCTTGGGCAGGGCAAGGCAGTCTTCTACCACTGAGCTGGGCCCCTTGCCCCTACATTTTTTTTAATAAGTAAATTTGTTCTTTATTTTAAGAAGCATTTTTTTATAACTCAAGAAAATTAAGAAATTGGACTTGAAATCCTAATTTGTCAATCTCAGGTGGATTTCTTTTAAAAGTCAGTAGTGGAGGACAACTCCGTTTCTGCATTTAGTTTTCCAGATGCTTCTTTATGGGCTAGTCGGAAGGCTAAAGCAATGCAGATGAGCAGTTCCCCAAACTGTCAGATCACAGGAATCCTCTGGGCCTCACTCTCTGGAGTTCTGGAGAGGGAAAGATGAGGACATGGGAGTTTGTACTTAGTTTCCCCAGTTGATTCCGAGGAGCAAGTCCATTTGGGAACTAGGGAAGAGATGGTAAGTCATTTTTTCCCCCTCTCTAGTTCTAAAATTCCATGGCTATTCTCTACGAATCATGGTCCAAATAACAGACATTCAGAGCTAGAAGGTATCTTAGAGCACATTTGGAGTAAATTCCTTATTAAAAACAAGAAAGTTTTGTTTTATATTATAGAATATTTGGAAAATGATCATTAAATGGATAAAAGAAACAACTAAAAAACATTATTTCCTATTCTCACTACTTAGATATAACTGTATTTATGCTTTGGGAATTTCTTCCTCTTGAAAATAAATATCTAAAAAATGGTAGGACACTGTACGTGTATGTGCATAGACATTTATGTGTGTGTATATATACATTTATATCCTTATATCCTGCAAATTTCACTTACATTTTGGGAATGCTTTCCATGTCATTAGACATTCTCTAAGGTTACATAGTCAGTGGTTTGGCTTTAACACAATTGTCTTGAGGATTTTCCTATTGTTTGTTGTTCAGTTTCTTTTTCTTTTATTAAAAAAGATATTGAGATTAGTTTCCAGAAAGTGATCACATCCTTGATAATTTTCTTGAGCTAAGAAGATGAATTTCTGAAGTGTTGTAGCTAGGGGCAGGCTCTGAGCCATGGAACCTGTGTTTGTCTGTAAGTTTTACCAATTATTGGTAGTGCCAACTTTGGCAAAGTTTAGCGCCCTGGTTTCCTAATCTGTAAAACGGGGCTGATTATAGTATCTATGTCATGGGATTGTCGTAAGGGTTAGATGGGTGAAAGCTCTTAGAAAAAGGCACAAGACAGTAGGAGTTCAGCACAGGTCTGTATTCATTTGGCATTAAGACAAGACACTCGTGAGGCTTCTGGACAGCTAGTGCAAATTTTCCCTCCAGAAAGACTGGAGGGAAAATTTCCCACCAGAAATGTTCCCACCAATGTTCCCACCAGAAATGTGGGAGTATATTTCTATACATCCTTAGTAAACTTGGCAACCTTTTATCATTTAGAGATGAAGAAAGCAAGGGGCGGCAAGGTCACGTTTCTTACCCTTAATCACAGCTCAGGCATCAACAGATTTGGGACTGGAATGCAGATTCATAGCTCCTCTAACTTGTCCTTATCACAGGTTAGATTATTTTTTTTACAACCCCCCACCCCCCCCACCCCAATTCTGGGAGTAGAGCCCAGGGACCCGAACATGCTAAGCAAGAGCTCTACCACTGAGCTAACTCCCGAGCTCAAGATTTTTGCATTGTAACACACGTGGTTTTGCAGGATTGATTGGAATTAAGCCTTCTTTGTTTCCCTGCAGATACAACCTAAATGCAAGAGCAATGGACCAATAACGAAGTTCATGCTCCAGTGTGCTCTCTGTTTAATTGATCGCAACTCATACTCCACCCCCCAGAAATGGAAATTAGCATTTATAAATATTTATAGGAGAAAACCTTCCCCAAAATGTACAAGATTCATTTAAAATTTATTGTTCTCAATAAAAATGATTTTATCAGTGGATCACTAGAGGGCACTGTGACTCTTCAAGTTTTCAAGTTCTGTTTGGAAAAATTCTGCTCTAAAGGTCTTTTAAAAAGAAATTTCAGTGAGATTTTTCTGTGGCATCCAGAAAATATAATCAAAGAAGAGTTGGAGAGGTGCATACATATGGAGTGTGTTTAACTGATCGAGAGGTTGCCTCTTTGGGTTACTGGTAAATCCAAGTTTTAGGAGTTGTTAAAATATGAAAATGGGCCCAGTGCGGTGACACACACCTGTAATCCTAGCTACGTGGGAGGCCGGGGCAGGAGTATTGCAAGTTCAAGGTCAATCACAAACTTTGTGAGACACTGTCCAAAAATAAAAAAAATAAGGGCTTGGAAGGGAGCTCAGTGATAGAGTACCCCTGGGTTCAATCTCCTGTAAGGGGATGGAGGGAGAAAATAGTATGTTTTCATCTACCTTCCTTTTAATTCGAGACGATATTATGTAGTTATAACTGGAATACTTATGCCCCTGGACTACTTTATTTTACTGTTGTACTTGTGAACATTACTTGAGTCAACTGATGTTCATGAAATATACATTTACACTATAGTGATTTTAAAGTAATGTTAATATTTATATATTTTTTTCTCACAAGGTGATCTGAACTTTTAGTTGTTTCTTTAGAATTTACCTGAAACAGGTTTCAAAAGCATCTTTATTTTTAATCTTTTAAGTACAGTACTAAGGAAAAAGCTCTCCTTGCACCCATGATGGTATATCCCCATTGATTGCTAAACCTGGGATCAAGTCAGAAAAATTGGTAAGCAGCACTGTTTTGCCTTTTAAAAGAACTTTTGGGAGGCACTACATGATTAAATAATGCCTTTCTTAACATTTTATATGATGATTTAAATTTATGCAACACAAAACTCCAAGAACATCTGAATGGTAATTGCTGGTTTTGATAAACTTGAAAATGATTTACTAATTTTTTCCCCTTTATATGCTTGTCATTTCTCGAAGGTTGTTGAGAAGACAATCCACAAATCCTGGAGTTTGTTCTGGCTTTATTAACTGCAGTTGGTTTAAACAAGGAGGGGGTCTTAGGTTTAAATGACCAGAAAGACTCTTAATTTCTGTTATTGCTCCTATCTGGAAGTCAATCTATGGTGTGTCCCTAACAGATTGATTTCACTCTTTCCTAACCAAGCTCATCTTCCACAACAGTGCACCTGCCCAACCCACTTCCCATTACCGTCCTTTCCTGAATTCAGAGTTTATGTTGACCATAAACTCTATCACTTATTCCCTCTCTCCTGTCTCTCAATAATTAATTAGGCTAACAAACAGGCTGCAGAGCCCTGTATCTCTAATTGTGTACATATATTTTTCATTTCTAGAGTAATAGCTTTTAAAAGTAGCCAAAGCTTGTGATACAGGTCTTACTGTATCTGCCTCAAGTTCAAACCTTGCTTCTGTATATAGTTCCCTTTAGGGTTTATTCATGGTAGGAAGCCTTCCTCTCAATATCAGTGTGTAGTATGCTTGATGCAAAGTGAGATTAAAGGTGAAGGGTGCCCCTGCTTTTAGTCTCATGGACTCGGTTAGCACCTGAAATAATTGGTGGTTAATAGGGGCCAGTTTTGCTCTTAAGGGTCCACGTGGATATGGTGTTCACTACTTTACGTATTGCTTTTTTTTTTTTTTTTCCTGTTCTGGAACACTAATCAAGCTTTTCCTGCCTCATTCTCTGCAACATGATAATAACAGCATACACCACTGAACACCAACATATAGGACAGGTTGAGCACTTCACATACATCATACAGGTCTTCAACATGCTCTTGGCCTAAGCAGGATAGCTGTGGTGTTCTTGGGGAATCTAAAATGGAACATATTTCCAGAAAAGTCTTCTTGTGGCATTGAAAATTAATTCACCAGAATTATCTGGAGGTAAGTGACTTTATATATGACGCCAGGACTCCCTTCATTACGTTTTAAAGATAGTATTCTGGAGAAGGAATCATAGAAGGAGAAAGTATGTAATGGGCTGTCTTAAATATATTAAGCTATTATTTTTCAAACTTTCTGAATTCAGTGTTTCCTTGAAGCCATTCTGTGGTTATGCCCCCCCAAGAGGGGAGAATTGCTGTCCGGGAAGAGGAAGATGGCTGTCAGTGAAGCATAGGTAAGGCCAGGTACGCAGGTGCCGGCCTCTGCAGGTGGGAGGGATGATTAATCAAAACGACAAGCAGTTTCGGGCCTCGTGGGTGGGCGGCGAGAAGCACCCCCACGGCCTGCACGCGGGCTGGAGAGGCCGTGATTGGCAGGCCCGAGGAGTCAGGTGGGCAATGCTGGCTGCTAAAGGGCCGTGCAGGTGCGTGGCGGAGGCGGCCTGCGACCTGCTACCCCGGAGATGGAGGACACGCTGGAGGTCGCCCGTGGTTCTTCTGGGCCTGGCTGGGCCCCAGAAGCTGAGCCAGTCAGCAAGACTGCGGCGGGTGGCCCGAGGAGAGGAGGCCCAGGTACTGGCCTGCGGGTCTGTGGGTGGGGTGCCGCGGGGGTCGGGGCCAGGCTTGCGCACCGGTCCTACGGTTAGCGCTGGCCCCGCTGCAAGGGACTTTTCTGACTCGCAAGTGCGGGTCCTGCCACCTGAAGCAAAGCGACCTGAACTGAGAGGTGGGTTTTGTTCTGGACTCCAGGTAGTCGGGAGCAGGAGGCGGCGGTCAAGGCCACGTCGCACCTGCTCTAGGTAAGGAGCCGCACGGTCACGACACCCTGCGGACCTGCGGGGCATGCGTCCAGTCCCCCAAGGCACAACTTGGGTTAAGGAAAAAGTTTAAAAAACAACTTGGAGGAGAAGCTCCTAACCCTGTTTACTAGGTGTGTTTTCTCTCCGTGTAAAGACGCCAAGGTCGCACTGCAGGCACAGTGTCTTGTCGCACGTTGGCCCTCGGCGCTGTCTGCGAGCGTTTCCCCAGTTCTTCAGGTGGTCGGCGGTGGTCCCCTGACCCCTCACCTTCCTCCTCCTCTCCTTGACGTTCCTCCTGCTTTACTACCGCCACCGCCTCCGTCGTCCCTCCCCGGGTGCGCGGGCTTCCTCTCGGCCCAGCCTGTACTGGGGCAGCCTCTTCCTAACGCGCCCCGTTAAGGCCTCGGCCCCACCGCCGGCTGCGTGTTTGGCCCCAGGTGAGTCGTGCCTCCTCCACCACCTGAGGGGTGATTGGAAGCCAGTCCTGCAGCTCCGCTGTGAACCCACCACCGGGGTTCGCCAAAGGAGGACGACATTTACTTGGGAACAATGGCATTTTCTGTGTGAGGTTGCCGAGGTCTTCGTGCAGGGTTTAGACCTGGGGTCTCTTGTGAGGTTCTCGGCATGTGCAGGAGAGCCCCTCCTGGGTCACCTCCCAGCTTGATGCCTGCATCTGTAGTGCCTGACAGAGCGGTCTCATTCTGGTTCTTCACTTTCACATCGAATGTTGGAAGTCTTTGAGAATTAACAATGTGAGCAGTTTTACTAGAAAAAATGTCTAGGACCTCCGCACACTCTGTTCTCTAATCCTCAATTTTTGGCCGAGGCCTAAAAGGTAGTCCTCGTAGAAGGGAGAGGGAGGGTAAAGAGATCCTGACCCTGGAAAACGCCCGTAATTCTAAGAACGTGCTTTGCCAAGAGTCACTCTTACCGGTTGGAGAAGTTTCTTTTACAAAGTGAATTTATTCTTAGTGTATTTTTTTGGGAAATTCTGGGTTTATTTTACACTCAAAGACATTTGTGATTTTTTTTTTTTTTAACCCTCTTTAGTATGAGTGGTGTGAATATCTGGAATTGGCATTTTAAAATTTGGGTGTTTTTAATTTTAATCAGGTAGCTTTATTTTTTGGCTTGATCTTCTAGATGAAGCCTAGAATGAGTAATTATTTAGTTTTAATAATTATTGAAGAAGTTTTAATTATATTTTAAAACTTAAAGATGTCATGCTCTAGGTTTGCTTTGATTAAAGAGCTTATAAGATTCTGAAATTCTTGAAAAAGCCAGGCCCTGAAAAGGAAAACTTGGCAAAGCTCAAATTTGTATATAACACTAAAGGGAGATGATTTTGGTGTGAAATATTAAATATTAAAATGATTTTTCTGTGGTGAAATGAAGATGGAAGAATACATAACCTGGAGAAGTTTTAGAAACTGTATTTTAAGCTTACAGGTACCATTGCCTTTTTACTTTGTGGCAAAGGTAGCAATGCCATAGTGAATCCCAGTACTGCAGGTTCAGTTACAGTGTAAAATTATTCTCAGAATGGCTCGTTACTTAGCAGATTGCATCCTGGAGGTCAGTACCAGGGTTAGCTAAGGGGAAGCAAATTTTACAGAAACCGGGATTTTACAGCCTTGGTACCAGGCTGCTGATAAAGTGGAAGAGGATTCAGTTTAGACTGAAACTTACTATAAACGGCTCTGGCTCTGCTCAATCTTAGTTTCAAATATTAGGGGAAAAAGCACGTGTATTTTACTTGAATTTCATACCACGCAGCATTTATTAAAAAGGTGCATTGCTACAGGTAGCAACTGGGGAGTAAAACTCTGCTTGGTGTTGGCACTGCCCCAAGGGAAGATATGACCCTCAGATGGTAGCTGGGGTAAGAAAAGTTGAAAATAAGAGTTTTACATGTGAATAATATCACCTGATGAAATGGAAAAATCTTCGGTGTTATAAGTACAAAGAACCCTATGGAACAAAGATGCCCACAGAACAACACTTCCAAATGAAAAGGAGCAGTTAAGGTTAATGGTAACTTAGACCAACAGATCACTTTTCTATACCATTAGATCTCTGTACATGTATCTGCTCAACTATTTTAATAGTGTTTATTGAGATATCAGGATTGACTGTGATGGTTTCTTACATGAGTATAATGTACTTTAATGCTATTCATCTTCTCTATTTCCCTCCTCCAGCCCCTCCCTTTCCCCAGTCTCCTATTTTCATGTGTATGCATTTTAAAAGGTTACACAATCTTTTTTTGCTCCGGAAGAATATTGTATTGCATCTTTAGAGATTTCCTGTCAACTCTTCTGTAGAAAGAATTGTTCTTGGAAATGCGGCTGCCTGGAGCTAGCGTTTGGCTAGTGCAGTTTTTTTTTTTTGTTAATCTTGTTGATGAGCAGAGGCCCCATCAAGTATGAGTGTGATGCACTCATGGGGAAGAGGAGGAAATGGTAATGAGCCTAACCCAGTATTGTGTAAATTTTTGCAGAAGAAAATGCTGCAGATGCTTATCAGTTATTTGTAAAGTGCTTCTTTGCTTGGTGGAGCATTTACTTATAAAAAGACCAAGTGTCAATATTGAGACACTTTGTTGGTAAAAAAAAGCAAAGTTTTTGAAAGGGGAATGTTTCTGGACTACAGTGTTTGAAGAGCATGTGGTTATTAGATTAATGAACTAAACATTTAAAGAGAATGTCCTGCATCTGTTGGAACTCTTGCTACCAAGCATTTGCCCTGGGCAGAATCTTCCCAGCTGATTGTTAGTAGGGGGGATGGTGCTTTCCCTATACCTCTCAGGTGTGTGGGTGCATCCAACCAAATACCTGGCACATGTCCTCGGAGCTTTTTCATAAGGAAGCTTGTCTTTTCATGGAAGTATTTCTTTATCTCAAGTCTTATTTCTTTTTCTGCCTTTGTTTTCTTGGTGTATACCATTATTGTGTATGACATGATAATCACAAAGTCCTGTGGTTAAAAGTCACAGCTACAAATAAGTTCCCTTTGCTAAGCAATAAATACAGCAGATGGGAAGGGATACTCTAATCAGAATGTGTTTTGTTTTTAACCTTCTGCCTGGTCTTAATATTTCACATTCTGCATTTGTTTTTCTCTGTCCTCCATAATTCAGGCTTCACTTGAAGCCATGGTTTCAAAGACGATTTGTACACTAATGAATCCCCTCTCCTACTCCCTCCCCATCCCCAGGCCACAGACTTCCTTTGGAGTAGCAACGTGCTGCTCTAGTGATGGGTCCTGCCTGGTCCAAGCCAGCACTCCTCAGTGGAGGCCCTCTGTTCTGGGCAGAGCTGGCCTCCATCATTGGGAATGTTCTCATATCTCGGTGGTTTTGACTTCCCTGACCCCTAGACAGTAAATGCCATTGCTGTGATGGCCTTCGTCATCATTGAGATGATCAAAATGGCCTCACGTGTATCTTCCCTGGGGACAGGGAGAGGAGTACTTAAGACTCCTGAAAACCAGTGGTCTGAGCTGATCACGATTCCTGCCTTGGACTCCCCGGCCCCTCATCACTGATCTGAGTCATGTGATCCATTTAGGGGCACTAGGACATAAAGGAGATTGGCTGCTGGGGCTTCAGGGCGAGCTGTTTGCGTTCTTAATTGAGAGTAGCTGCAGCTGTCACAGCCCTGTGCTTGCTTCCTGCCCTCAGTAGGGCCTAGAGCAAGACTCTCCAGTCTCTAGCCACTTTGCCACAGAGGGGCAACAAATCAATATGCCGACATCAGTGGTAAAGGGGAGGAGAAGCCGAGTGGACATGCCGTCCTTATCTCTGAGGAATAAACGTGGCCCACTTCATTGTCTCCAGCTGCTGTTGGTCAGGTCCTCTAAATGCTTGGGCTAAAAGCACTGGCCCCATAGTGTGTGAGATCTATTCTTAGATCAGTGTAAACACGAGACAAGGATGGTTGACACCGCTTGAGTCAAACTCCATTTGGTAATGAGCTTTATTTTCCTGCTGGAAAAATTTAAAAATGAGAAGGGATTTTTGAAAATATTTTCAAAAGGACAATTGAAAAATATTTTCATGTGTATATATGCAGGGGGGGAACCCCCCAAACACCTAAGTCCATTGGGGAAATAGCTGTTACTTTTCCCCCAGGTGTTTTTTAGACCGTATTGAAGACATTTTAAATACAATTTTAGAGGAAGAGTTGTACTTTCACTTGAATTACTCATAGTCAGGCATGATGTCTAATATGTAGTAGTCCGTAACAAGTGGCGACATTGGGTAGAGTTCTTGGTCCAGCATGACATGTGGCAATTGAGACTCACCTTTCTGGCTGAGTGCAGATGTGACAGTACCTTGGTTGATGATTGTGGTCATTGCTGTAGACCACGTGGCCTTGGCCTCTGTTATTAGCTCCAGACAGCTTCTATTCTCTTCTCCACGACCACACCCTGAACTTCTTCATCAGACAGTGAACCAAGCCAGTGTAGGATCTCCTGAAAGGTTTTTATTCCATTCTGACTCCGTCTTTCTGACCCCTGGTCCTTTGCCTGGTCTGTCCTCTCTTCTGGTCACTTCCTGTTCTCTGCCTTGCCCAGTTTAATTTCTGTGGCTTGTCATTTTAACTAACCATTTTCATTGTACATGGCTTGCCAATCTTTTCATGTTCTCTCTAATTCTGGACAGAATCTCTTTATTTTCCTATCCTCCAGGGCCTCCAGCCACTCGTACCCCCCCCCCCCCACTCCCCTTAACAGATAAGAATGTATTACATCTCACAAAGAAAATCTGCCCTCGTGTCTTCCATTCATGTCTTCCTGTGGTAACTTTCCGTAGGACCTCTTCACCTGGAGTCTGGATCTCAAGACCATCTTCTTGGGGACTTTGTTCTACATATCATTTCCCCCCTTTTTTTCTTACTTGATTTTTAACTGATACATAAAAGTTAGCTATTAATAGGTGTACCATGTACTTCAATACATGTGTAATGTTTAAATTAGGTTAAACATATCTAGCCTCAAACTTTTTTTATGATGAAGATTTTTCAAAATCCTAGTTTTTGATAATTCATAGTATGTTATCTATGCAGGGTAGTCACACCCCAGAACTTTTGCTCCTCTCTAACTGTAATTTGGTACCCCCTTGTTCAACGCCTACCTCTCTGCCTACAGTAACCACCATTCTTACAGATTCTTTTGGAATTCAAATGGGACAGATTTCCCATCTTATAACCAAATCATGGCTTCTGGGTCCCTGCCTACTTCTGTGCCCTCCTCACTCACCACGACCTTTCTTATTCTAGGCACTGGTCTTAAGTTCTTTCAGTGTATTTTCTGCAACTTGCTCTCTTGCTTTCAAAGTTTTGCATATATTCTGTTCTTCTCCTACTTAGCTAGAGTTCATCATGGAAACCACTTCTTCAGGAAGTCTTATTTTTTTCTCCTATCACACTTCTAGTCTGAGTGGGTCCTGGGCACTTTGTGCCTGTGTAATTGGGCATTTATCAGTGTTTGCCTGTTGATTGCCTGTACAGAGCTCACCGTCTAACCCACAGAGTGGAGGTCAGCATGGCACCCCGATGACATGCTACTGCACAAATGCTTAACACAGACTAAGTGAGCAGATGAAGTGACTTTTTGCTATAAATGTACAGAATGTAAACGGCTAACGCATGGGTTCCGGCTCCCTTATTGCTGACCTTCCAGTCACTGGGAAGGAGGTGCCTCTAAATGTCCATGTCTGGCAAGCAGAAGAGATGAGCTGCCAACCCTGGGTGTGATCAGCTGATATCTCTGGGAGAGGTTGAAGTATGGAGGAAAGGGCCACCACTTGGTACAAAGGAAGATGGCAGAGCTGATAGGAAAGCTGATAGGTCACACACCTGGGTGTCCTGTAAGCAAATAAGACTTCCAAGGAGGAATACTTGATAGGACTGATTTATTTTTTCTCAACATTCTTAGTTTCTACAAAGAATGCGTGGTCGGATGCGTGGTCGGATGTTTTACCTTGCTCTATTTTTTTTTTTTTTTAATGGAGGGTTACAGTTATTACTTGTGTTTTAATTCCAGAATTCCACTATCTGATACAATGGGATTCAATAAGCAGGTGTTAAGTGAACAAGAACATGATGGATTAACTGGTCAAGTCATGGACTCAATGCGTGGCAGCCTGGGCATAACCGATTTTCCTTAATTCTGTAAGAAATGTCTGCTAAATCGTGCTTGGATTTCAATAGCATCAGGAAAGTAGAATGTGATTAGGTGTTTCTTACTGGATGATTTTAAAATGAGCCAATCCTACTAAACATTGTCTTAATTTTTGGAGTATAAAAGATAAAAATAGATGACTCATTAAAGAACATTAACTTAAAATATTAAAATCATGCACTATCTTCACCAAAAAGCCTTGGTAGAAGAGAGTGCTTATCAGTAAGGACTTATTTTTTACAGGAGTGGTGATGTTAGAGGTGAGGGATGTTAAGGGAGATGGGGAAGACCTTATTTATGTTCCCCATTACCTTGGGGTGGTGAGTTCTTCTCCCCCCCCACCCCACCGCCAGGTTTGTCTCCCTGCCACTCTGGGCAGGTTTTGTCCTGAAACCCATGAATGGAGAGAGCAGAGGGCCTCCAAGGAGGACAGTTGGTTTGACTCCTTACTGGGTGCCCTTGAACACATCCCACCCTTTCTGAGCTCTAATTTCCTTGTGTGAGGAGGGTGATCCTAACTTGCCTCCTGGGCTGTGCAAGGATGGAGTGAGATTGCATGTGGTAGCTAGTTCATACCAGTTGGGCTGTTCTCTCTAGGTGCTATGGGAAAGTATTTGATTACTGTGTCTTTAATCTTAGGTTTCTGCTATTTGGTTTGCTGTTAGGATCTTGAGATACACAAATGATATTATGTATAACATCTTGGAGGTGGAAATGTCACAGATATGCAGATACTTTAAGCCTCCCTCCCACATCTTTTTCCCCCTTTTAAATATAAGCCAAGAAGTTTGTTCTTGGAGTTTGTTCTTGGAGACACCCTTCAGAGGGCTTGCTGATGTCCAGACTTGCCACACAGCTGCAGCTGAACCTGTCCAATTACCTCCAGGGTTTTGTCTTGGCTCTATTCTGTTGGAAAATTGCCTGTTTGGACAACTTCCTTGGATAATTTCCCTTTGTCTAACTAGGGGACTCATAAATTCATGCACAGGGGGGCAGATTTTAGAAAATGAGATTTGGCCATAGATAATCACAATTTCAAGGCCCTTTCAAGGGTGAGAATGACAGACTAGCTGGACAAGGTAAGATTTCAGACTTTGAAGCTGCATTCTGGAATCCAGATTATTTATGCATCAATGTAGAGAATGCATTGCTTATCCATCATCCTGTCCTGAAATATTGAGGTCAGGAATAAGAATGTTCCACACCCCGTAAAATACTTGTCCTGGAGTATAACTTAACTAGAAGAGAATTTTTAAATATGTAGAAGTTCTACTTCAATATTCAGTGCAGATATAGCTCTTGATGCTATAAAATGAGACCCATTTCCTTCAAAGTATAATTTTTGCTATAAGGAAGATTTAGGGAAAGTTATCATTTCTTGTATCCCTTATTTATAAATTAGTTTCATCACAGAAATCTGAAATGGCCTTAATGGTTATCTCACCTATAAAATCTGTAGGGCACAGTATTGTTCCCAACAAAATACTATGGATTAAATGTGGGTGGGGAGCATTCAGACAACACAATTGCATACTACCGTTCAGGAAGAAAACAATACTGGGGGTCAACAGAAATTTACAGATGTGTTCTGCAGGATTTCCAGATTTCAACAAAATTGTTTTACCCTGAATAATGTTGGGTTTATTCTTGGCCAAAATGCAACTGAACAATTCACTATGTCCCATGTGGAAAGCAACAGCTCAAATAGGTTAGGATGCTGGTTCAACTTTGCTTCTATCATCCACTGTAAATTCAGTTCTCTCCAGAAGTGAGACCACTGCATGATTAAGCCAAGTTTAGAGTTGATGTAACCAGTCTTTGTTCTCAGACAAGAGACTTCCATTTTGGGAATACAAATTTTGTCTGGACATGCTAGTGGATGTCACCCTGACTTGGAGAACCAATCAAAGTTTTAGAGTGTGTGTAGCCTGTTTTGAAATGAGCACAATAGGAAAAAGTAGTCGTTTGCATTTTTTTGTTCTAAAGAATAAAAATTGAATACTAAGTTCATAGTCAAAAGGTCCATGTAATGGACATGTTTTACAATCTCACAATGGTTCTGCCATGAGACGGAGCCATGGTCTCACTAGACTGTGCTTGTGAGTGAACGATGTTCCTGCTTTGGCAAAGAAAGTCAACCTAGTGCCACATCTCTCAGGCTGCATCATTCTGAGAAGGGATTCCTACTTTATTAAAAATAAGTGGGGGGAGCCCTGCCGAGTGGGATTTATTAAACACCATACAAAGACAATGGAAAAACTGTCTAGCTGTGAGAAAACAAAAGTGATAAGAAAGAACACAAATGGGGAAATAACAAATACTTCTCTGGACCCCAAGAGGCAAAGGGGTAGAGTATGAAATAAACTAAAAACTCATTTTATTTTTTATTTTTTATTTTTTTTTATTGGTCGTTCATAACATCACATAGTTCTTAATACATCATATTACACGGTTTGATTCAAGTGGATTATGAACTCCCGCTTTTACCCCGTATACAAATTGCTGTATCACATCAGTTTCCCTTCCATTGATTGACATATTGCCTTTCTAGTGTCTGATGTATTCTGCTGTCTGTCCTATTGTCTACTATCCCCCCTCCCCTCCCTCCCCTCCCCTTTTCTCTCTACCCCTTCTACTGTAAATCATTTCTTCCATTTGTATTCTCTTGTCTTACCCCTCCTTTCCTCTTATGACATTTTGTATAACCCTGAGGATCGCCTTCCATTTCCATGCAATTTCCCTTCTCACTCCCTTTCCCTCCCACCTCTCATCCCTGTTTACTGTAAATATTCTTCTCAAGCTCTTCGTCCCTACCCTGTCCTTGTTTCCTCCCCTTATATCAAAGGAGTCATTTGGTATTTGTTTTTTAAAGATTGACTAGCTTCACTTAGCATAATCTGCTCTAATGCCATCCATTTCCCTCCAAATTCTATGATTTTGTCATTTTTTAATGCAGAGTAATACTCCATAGTGTATAAATGCCACATTTTTTTTTATCCATTCATCTATTGAAGGGCATCTAGGCTGGTTCCACAGTCTTGCTATCGTGAATTGAGCTGCTATGAACATCGATGTAGCAGTGTCCCTGTAGCATGCTCTTGTTAGGGCTTTAGGGAATAGACCGAGAAGGGGAATAGCTGGGTCGAATGGTGGTTCCATTCCCAGCTTTCCGAGAAATCTCCATACTGCTTTCCAAATTGGCTGCACCAATTTGCAGTCCCACCAGCAATGAACAAGAGTGCCCTTTTCCCCGCATCCTCTCCAGCACTTATTGTTGTTTGACTTCCTAATGGCTGCCAGTCTTACTGGAGTGAGATGGTATCTTGGGGTAGTTTTGATTTGCATTTCTCTGACTGCTAGCGATGGTGAGCATTGTTTCATGTACTTGTTGATTGATTGTATGTCCTCCTCTGAGAAGTGTCTGTTCAGGTCCTTGGCCCATTTATTGATTGGGTTATTTGTTATCTTATTGTCTAATTTTTTGAGTTCTTTGTATATTCTGGTTATTAGGGCTCTATCTGAAGTGTGTGGAGTAAAGATTTGTTCCCAGGATGTAGGCTCCCTGTTTATCTCTCTTATTGTTTCTTTTGCTGAGAAAAAACTAAATACAAGATTTGTGGTAAATAGCTGAGACATGCCACTACCTTTTACTCAGGTTTTTTTTTTTTTTAAAGGTATGTTATGAATGTCAATTCACCATCCAAAATTGTAATGTTTGAAAAATTCTGGAACTTCTCAAGCATAAAATCTTTTAGAATATGGGGCTAGATATTAAAATACTGACGTTATCTGTTGTGTTGTCTAAAGTACTTTGTCCTTTTTAGTGTTTTCCCACCCCCCCCCAGAGTCTACAGTGACTCTTGCTTGAAATTGTCCACCGATCCACCTGTAGTAGATACACAAAGTAAGCCCATTACCTTTAAAAGTGGCTCACATGTAAGCGAAAGCTTTCAGTTTCACTGAACGGTGTAACTTTTCTAGATACCTACACCGAGCTGTGCAAATAACTTCAGAGGCAGTTTGTGGAACCCTGAAAAATTACTACTCAGTATTGTCATTTAAGGATATATTTTCCTATAACTTATGTCATTTTGGAAACTTATTCGGTGTCCTTTATATTGTAGAGTAATATGTGGAGAAACAAAGAGGTGCAATAAGCATCATTTTAGAAGCATGAATTACAGAAGTAAGGGTGAATTTTGTACTGCTTAATGTAGGGGTAATAAGTTACGAAACTTCTAAGTAATGCTGCTGCAGAATTTTCACTTAGCCAAGTTTATGTACCTTATTTTTTTTGAGACTGGGGATTGAACTCAGGGCCTCTGTCACGTGAGGCAAGTGCTGACCGTTGAGCTCACCCTAGCCCTAATGTTTCTTTTATATTTGGTGCCACTATGAAGTCATCAAGAGATCATTACAAACAAACCTCTAGTGAAGAATTGAGACGTAAATTATGACTGGGTTAATAATGGTTTAGAGGTTGGTAGTCTTAATGCATTGATTTAGTGGACCAGGGAGGTACTAGAGAGTGATGGAGAACTATTTTGTTTGAATTTTAAGTTCTTTAAGTCATTTAAGCATACTCATGGTATTTTTTTGTAACATAATTTAAATTGAAACTGCAAGGTTCGTTAAGTGCTCATCAATATGGGAAAAGATGTATTCTTAAACATTTACTTCACCAAAAATCGGCTCTAAAAGTTGATGGTCTCCCCTTTGCAAGGTGTCTTTAGACTGTGCCTGTACTTATGCCTCCATTTGTTATTTCTTTGAACTTTCAATGGTCTCAGACGGATAAGCAATCATTGTTCATGTCTTTGTGCACTCTTCAGAGGTCAGAATTTTGGACATATTTCCAGACTGCCTGTTGTGGAGAAGTTGGGCAAATGAGAGGCATCTATCCTTCTAACAAAAGAAGTCAAATCGGTGAAGATCCCTTTCCTTTATACTAGGAAGTCTGAGAAACCTGTACAGAAATAAGTCCAACTTTAATTTTCTTTTAACTAGTAGACAAAGTGGAAAGCCATCGGGAGTGGAGTGCCTTTTGTTTTCCTCCCTGTGTACCAGGCGGTGGTCTCGTTTCTCCTTTGGAAGAGCAACCTTCTTCTAACTTAGGCTGCAGCTCACAGGGGTGAGCAGAAACCCAGGCTGGCAGCACTGGTGCTGTTAAGGATGCGGAGCTCTTCTAGGGGATAGCGGAGGTGAAATGACCCCAAACAATGGTGTTGCTCAAAGGGAACCTATTATCCTTTAAGTGACTCTCTGTTTTGGAGGAAGAGTAAGCATAAGAAAAGGAATTAGTGCATTTCATTATGAATTCAGTTGAAATCACTTTCTTACGTAGTGTAGAAGAGACCGTGTGAGATGAACGCACGACAATTAGAGGCAGGAGCTAACTCTCAGAAGCTCTGACTGGCTACCGGAGGCAGGATTTATTTCAAAGACCTTCTGGTAACCTCAGCTCTAATGTTTGCTTGCACAAAAGGCTCAGTGAATCGGGAAGGGGTCCACGCGGTCCCTTTATGTCATAACCGGCATTTAAAACTGATTTCCAGCTTGGGGCTCTCACTTTGGTTCCAAACCTGAAACTTTTGGCATCAGAGCTTATGTTCTCATGGCCAATTTGGATTTTTTAAAGCAAAAACTAATTTAAAAAGTCTCCTGGACAACAAGTGACTGTAAAAAAATAACATTTTCATGATTTAAATGGAAACAAACCAGAGGTGGCTGGATTAGGTTTCTTCTAAAATATACACGTTTAGCGATTAAGAGGAAAAAGTGGCTGAAAGTCTCCCCTCCAACTTTTAAACTCCAAATAGTTGAACAGTTGAGTAGCTCAGGAGTCTCCGGTTGGGACATCTTTGTGGAAAATATTTCTGGCAATGAAAGTACTAATAAAAAAAAAAATGGGAGATAAACTTGTTTAGGAACTACACATCACAAATTCATTATTAAAGATTAGTCTTCATGATATTTATCTTAGTGAAGATTGTTTGGAGAAATGTTAAGAGTTGGGAATATTGGGGAGAGCAGGAAAAAAAAAATAAACAATTTAAGGAAAAATGGTGAGGAAGGAGGACTTTCCTAAATGGCATTTACTGTTACTGTGTGCCCTGAACTCTCTCTAGGTGTGTGCATTTTCTTAGCTACTGTGGACTTCAAGTGGGAGGGTGAGAAGGTTAGGCTCTCCTCCCCCCCGCCCTCTACAAAAAGAGCTTGATTTAGATGACAAAAACGTTAAAGGGTGCCAGTGGGCTGTGGCTCAGTGGTGGAGCACTCGCCTAGCGTGCGTGAGGCCCTGGGTTTGACTCTCGGCATCATGTATAAATATATGAATAAAATATTCATCAACATCTTAAAATTAAAAAGGGTGCCAGGGGCATTGGCACATGCCTGTCATCCCAGTGGCTCGGGAGGCTGAGGCAGGCAGATCATGACTTTGAAAGCCAGCCTCAGCAACTTCCTGAGGCCCTTAGGAACTTAGTAAAACTGTCTGGTCTGAATATAAAATATATGCAGGGGAGGTAGCTCAGTGGTTAAATGCCTGTTGGTTTGATCTCTGGTAACAAAAAATAGTGTGTTGAGGTGGGGGGAAGAGAAAGAAAGCTGACAGAAATGTATTATTTGGGTTGGAGGAGGTTTAGTAAATGTCCTTAACATTTTGAATGAACTGAGAAAGTCGGGCCGGTGGGAAATGGACAATCCCATCTTGTCTCATAGAGCTGGTGCGGGAGATGGTGGTGTCACGTGCTGGGAGCAGCAGGCTTTCTCCCACCACACTCCAGAGCTGGGTGGCATTGCCCGCCTGTCTTGGCCAGCATGGGAGTGAACAGGCGTCTCCTGCAGGACCAGGGCTGCCCCACACTGGTGGCCTGCATCCTGGGGAGGGAGTGGTGAATGTTTGCTTTCTGGAGGCAGCTTACTTCCAAGAGAGGGAAAGGGAAATGAGCTGAACAGGCCATTTTATTTTTCTTAAAAATTTCAATCGGTAAGTTTGCTTTTGGGAGGAGGGTGTAAAGTTTTGGCAAGAGCCCAAGAATGTTGTTTTAATGGGGCTCCTTACACATGGAAGGAAATATTAAGAACAGGAAAGGAGAGTTTTTTTGAGGTTTTTTTTTTTTGTTCTTTTAACCCAGTGGTTACAAATGAGGATTGTTATCTTCCCCTAGGGAAGTTTTGGGTTGTAGCTGTGTTCCAGAGTCCTGATGGTGTTCAGTGTGTGGGGAAAGGATGGTAAAGATCATGTACTGGACAGAATTGTCCCTTGCAGGGAAGAATTGCCCCAGTAAACCCACTGGAGGTGCTCGAACTTGGTCTTCCGGCCATCTCTCCTCCCTGGGGTGCATGTTCAGACGTGGAATGATTAGAGAACCCTGAAAAGAAGACGGCTGTGTAAAGGGGCGAGGCGAGTCTGGGAGTCGATAACACAACATCACTGTCCCACCTTTAATTTTCCTGCCGTTGCTTCCAACTGGAGAACTGGCTGGAAACACATTAATAGATTTGAAAGGAAGATACTTGGCAGAGTAACCAGAGGATGGAAGGAAGATTCGGTTCCACCAGGATACTGGTGGAGCCAGACATGCAGCACTTGTGACCAGCAAGTAAAAATTTAACTGCTTGGTAAGGGCTACTTCCAATTAATTTGACTTACTAGATCTGGGGGGTGGGGGGGGGACACCTAGGTGCACTTCCTCAGGCCTCAGAAAGTGTCGTATTTTCAGTCTTGCTTCTAAGCTTGAACGCTGCGATGCGGGCAGCCCTGATCTTGCCTGAGATGTCGGGTTTTGTTTTTCGGCATCAGCGGGACCCTCCCAGTTCACTATCAGAACTTCATTCCAAATCCCTTGGCGCCCCAAGTTCCTGCATCCCAGGGTGAATCTTCTGCAGGCTCTGTCTGCTGACCTTCCCCTGGGCCTGGAAAGGAAAGGTTTTCCGTCTCCTGCCCCAGTCTTGTGCTGTGTAACTTGACCTTTGAAGCCTGACTTTTATGGAGTGTCTACTCCAGGCCCATGCTGGTGTCTGGATATCTGGTTAAGATATTTGTTTTCATACCATTTTTCTAACCATGTAAAACAACCCGACTCTGCTCAGTGGTGGAACTCGGCTGTGGTGCCGTTCCAGGCAGCAGATGCCAGTCTACCTCCTGACGTCTAGGAAGTTTAATCCATCTCTGACATGTTCAGGCCATGCCTGTGGAGCTTGAGCAAGCTGTGCACCTTGTCCGAGTCACCATCGTTGGTCTAAGGCCTATGGTATGGTTTAGATATTAGGTGTCCCCCAAAAGCTCATGTGAGACTATGCAAAAAGGTTTAGAGGTGAACTGACTGGATGATGAGAGTTTCAACACCATCAGTGAATGAATCCCCTGGGAGGGATTAGATGGTAACTGTAGGCAAGAGGGTGTGCCAAGGGGGTCCCCGGGGGTGTGGCTTTGGTGTTCATATTTTTTCCTTGTTAAAGCTCCCTGCTTTGTGTCCTGCTCTTAGCTGTTTTTCCTCCGTCACTCTTATACCATGATGTTCTGCCTCACTCCAGGTGCTGGGGAATGGAGTTGGCCATCTAAGGACTCAGATCCCTGTAACTGTGAACCCCCAAATATACTTTCTTTAAAATTGTCCTTTTTTGGGGGGGTACTGTGGATTAAACTTGGGGTCACTGAGCCAATCCCCAGCTCTTTTGTGTATTTTATTTAGAATCGGGGTCTCACTGAGTTGCTTAGCACCTCATTGTTGTTGGCTTTGAACTTGTGATCCACCACCTTCAGCCTCCCAAGCTGCTGGGATTACGGCAGGTGCTGCTGCACCCGGCACTAGTTCTTGTTGGGTCTGTTGGTCACAGCAGTGAACAAGCTGACTGCAACAGTCTGAGACTGAAGCTGCGTGTATTGGTCAGTTGTCTACCACTGTGACCAAGTAACAGGTAACTGACAAAGGGAAGAAGAGTGTTTTGGCTCCTGTCTCGGTCCGTGGTCACTTGGCCGTGTTGCTGGACCCTGTGGTTCATGGCACATCTGGGCAGGAGTGCATGATAGAGGCTGCTCCCTTTATGGCAGCCAGAAAGCTGAGAAAGGGGCAGGGAGTCCAGAGCCCCCTGGGGGCATGTCCCCAGTGACCTAATTTCCTTCTACCAGGCCCCATCTCCGAAGGTTTCGTGCCTCCTAGCAGTGCCACAGGTGGGTGACCAAGCCCTCAAAAACGTGGAGCTTGGGACACTTGAGAGCCAAACCCCACACTGCTCATCCAGGTGCTACTTAGAGTAGCCACTCGGTTAGGAAAGATGCCATAAACTGCTGAGAGACTATTGGGGTAGCAGCTGAGACCTAAAGCCACCTGATTATGTTGCAGTGTCTTGAGAGATCAAAAGCCAGCCATAGAGCTGAGAAAAAAACACTTGGCCAGCTGCCAGTTATATGCTACTGTCTTTGTCTATTCCTGCTGCTATAACAAAATACCTTGGTCTGGGGAACTTAAAAACAAATTTGTCACTGTGGTGGAGACTGGGAGGTCCAAGGTCAATGTGCTGAAAATTTGGTGTTGAGTGAGGGAGTGTTCTCTGCTTCAGAGATGGAGCCTTTTTGCTTCATTCTCACACTGTGGGAGGGCAGCAGGGGAGAACAGCTAATATCACATTGATGAAGTTTCAACCTAAGCATTTTGGGGGAGGCATATCAACTATCAAGTTTGAAATGCAGTACCAAAAGTCGGCTTTTCTTTTTAATTAAGATACATGTTAAAGTTTCAGATGTTCAGAAAACTTGAGCAGAATGCATAGGGTTTGCAGCTGCCCTGAGTTTTCTCCCTATCTCCTGTTAACATCTTTGGTTATTATGTAGTATGTTTGCTAAAACGGGTAAACTTGGTATTGATACGTTATTCACTGAATTCCATGGTTTACATTAAGGATTTAAAATGTGTGACACTACTTGGTATAGTAGACTCACTGCTCTAAAAGCCCTCCTATGTGCTGTCTATTCATCCTCCCTCCCTTGCAAACCACTGTCAACCACCGATTCTCCCCCCACCCTCCCCCACATTCCTAGTTTTGCCTTTTCCATGATGACATTTATTTGGAATCCTACCGTCAAATAGGATGTAGCTTTTTTCACATTGACTTCTCCAAATGCTATTTCAGTCTGCCAGTTTCCCTTCCTGGTTATTTCTCAAACTATCCTTAACAAAATATCCTAGTTAAGTGTAAAATGTTACATTTTAAATATAATTTCAGAATAAAATCCATCCATTCTTAAAACAAAGACCTAGGAATAGCTATTGGGCGGTGAGGTTTTGTGTGGGTTTTTCTGTTTGTTTCTTGAGTCCCATAGCAGCATAAAACTGACATCGAATCCAAGGTGGTCAGGCAGGAGGAAATTCTTTTGCACGGCTCTTTTTCCTGTTAAACTGATTGGATGAGTCCCATTCACATTAGAGGGCAATATTTTGTCTACTGATTGGAATGTTAATTTCATCCAGAAATACTTTACAGACGTAACTAGTATAACGTTGGATCAACTATTTGGTCACCTCATGGTCCATTCAAGTTAACATAGAATAGAACTAACCATCACAGAAATTGAAAGACACAAACTATTGCTAGGTCTAGTGAGAATGAGAGGGAGATCGGGGGATGTTCTTCCTTTGCATAGACACAGACGCAACCTAACCCGTCGGCTGGGTTGTGAGCTGTGTGACAGTTGGGCCATCTAGACCATCTCTCCATCTGGCCTCCCAGAATGTCTGCTGCAGAGCACATAGAAGGTTGAACTTGGATAAATCAAAAGGTGAATAAATGAAAGAAGCTCTGTACTACAACAGGTGGAGGAACTGGGTCTCTTTTGAAACCACTTACTTGATGGCCCCAAATTGGCAGCTTTTTTTGAGGGGACGGGACAGTGGTTTGGTTTGAGATGTCATAGTCGACACTTAAAGAACCAATAAGTTCTGTATTCTCAGTCACTGAAGATCTTAATGAAGCAAAGTGGCAGTGTATTATTGTTCACTGTCCGGATTTTGTGTGGTATGAGCTGCAAGGGGCAGTGATGGTGTAGCAGAGTTAAAGTAGTAAGTGGAGACCACAGATCGCTCCAAATTCAAAGATGTGATTTAAAGCCAGAGCTTGCCCATTTCCCCCCCCCCCCAAGTTTTACAGGTAAGGTTTGCTCTTTCCCTGAAACTGTTTTTCATCTGCAAAATGGGACAGTAATGCACTGTGAATAGGGTTGTCGAGACTAAAGATCATTCAGTTTTAGTGCTTGAAGATAGAATGGAAGGCAGGGTGGCATGGGTCTCAGCCTGGGTCTAACTGGCATCAAAAGCGAGATTTGCTTTTGTCGTTGATCAAAAGACCTGACCGAAAAACTCAACTTTTGACTCAGCTTCATAGGATTGTCTGTGGTTGGCTGGTGGGAAGGCACAGTGGAGGGGGAGCTCCTGGGCAAGCAGGGAGAGGAGACACATGGGAGGAAGGACAAGGGTCAGGGACAGATGTAGTCTGCCGTGCCATACCCCAACAATGTTTCCTTCAGCCATGCCCCACTTGACTGTGGTCTTCACCACCTCCCAGAAAAGTTCATTCAAATGACTCGCCCATCCAGTGGAGTAATCCACAGATGAGGTCAGAGCCCTCATGAGCCAATCATTGCCTCCATGAGCTGGTCATTGCCCCAAAGCCCACCTCTGAGCCTTGCTGCACTGGGGACTATGCTTTGAACACCTGAACTTTTGCAGGGACATTTCGGATCCAAATCATAACACCATGCAAAGCAATTACTAAGTTATTTAGAGATGTCAAGGAAGCTCTTTGGAAAGAACTTTTGGATCATTTGTATAAAGTGAAAATCCTAATTTCTTAATGTCATCTTAAATTTTCATTTGGCCCGATATTTCATATCTGCATACAGTGGAGAGGGGGAGTTGCAGTATAACAAGGATATAAGAAGGAGCAGCTTCACAGAAACCTCTGTGAAACATAGGGTATCTGTAGGACTTAAAGCCCATTTTTACAAAAATGAGGAGAAATATGTTCTACTTCATCAGACCTTCACCCATCATTGGTACCCAAAAGCAGCTCTTGCCACCTTGGGCATCGGGCTGAATGTAGAACCTTAGAATACTTAAACATTCTGGGGATGAGCTTCAGAGGAATTAGGTAAAATCCACTTGTGTAGCCTGACACTAATTTAAATCACATTCAAGAAAGCAGATCACCATAGGGCTAGTAGAATAATTTCGGGATCTCCACCACAGTGCCTGATGGAAAGCTCAGATGAGGTCAAGGGGAATGGTAGCCTGCTGGGAGGTCCTAATGGTTTCACTGGGGGTGGAGCTGAACTTGGCTGTAAGCTGTATAAAAAAGGGCTCAAAGTAGAAAACGGGATCACTTATGTTCACAGTATTCATGACATAAAAATAACTTGAGAAATAAAACTATAGGGGAAAAATCCCCATGAGTATTCATGGGAAGATATAAAAAATTCCTTCAGAATCATTTGCAGTAAATATGGGGATGAGTTTCAGAGGGATTAGTAAAATCCACCTGTGTAGCCTGACACCAATTCAAATTGTATTCAAGAAAGCAAATTCTGTGGTGCATGTGTGGTGGAACAGCAATGTGATAAATTTGGACACTCAGTGTTTCAATGTTCTGGTCTATTTCCAGGATACCTGTCGAGTAGAGTATTGCTAAATCCTACCTAAACATTAGAATTACTTTAGGTGCTTTTGGAAAGCAGGGATGTTTGGTCTATCTCCCCTAAATTTGGATCCTTTGATCTTTTCTCCCCACATTTTTTAACTAGTATTTAGTTATACTTAACAATGGGATTTGTTATATTCATGCATGCAGATAACATAATTTGGTCAGTATCGCTCCCCAAAACTCCCCTTCCCCATCCCCCATTTTTAAACTTATCTCCCTTTAATTTTCATGAAGGCTATATGCACATTTCTTATCCTTTTTCCTCTCTAGCTTCTGCATATGAGAAAACATAACCCTTAACCTTCTCAGTTTGACTGATTTTTGCTGTAGTTTCATTCATTTTCCTGCAAATGACATAATCTCATTATTTTTATGGCTTGAAACTCTTGTAAATATATGCCACATTTTCTTTCTCCATCCCACGGTTTGGCTCTTGTGAATTGTCCTGCTATAAACATAGGGGTCCAGATATCACTGTAGTAGTCTTCAGGGGAAATACTGAGAAGTGATGTAGCTGGGCCATATGGCGGTTCCACGATGAGCCTTTCCATAGTGAGTGCCCTAATTTATAGTCCCACCAATCGTGTAAGTCTTCCTTTTTCTCCACATCCTCTCCAGAACTTATTTGTATTCTTGATGGCTGCCATTCTGAATGGTTTGAGATGAAATCTCAGTGTAGTCTTGATTTGCATTTCCACTTTCATATATCTGCTGGCCACTTGTATTTCTTTTTTATGAAGTATCTGTTAAGTTTATTTGCCCATTTATTAATTGGGTTATGTGGTTTTATTGGTGTCTTTTGAGTTCTTTGCATATTCTGGATATTAATCCTCTATCGAGTGTTTAGCAAAGCTTTCCTCCCCTTCCGTAGTTTCTCTTTACATTCTTAGCTGATTCCTTTGCTATACAGACACTAAACTTGATGCCACCGTATCCTGTTTATTAACTCTTGGCTTAATATCCTGAGCTTTAATGTCCCATGGAGAAAGTTTTTGCCTGTGTCAACATGCTGGAGATTTGACATTACATTTTCTTCTAGGTGTTGCATAGTCTTTAAAATCTAATTTTTAGGACTTTGATCCAGTTTGACTTGATAAGGAAAACCAGTTTTCCAAGTACACTTCTTAAGACTCTTTTCTCCAATGTATGCTTTGGCACCTTTGTCAAGGATCAGGTGACTGTAGATGTGTGGTTGTGTCTTCTACTCTGTCCCCTTGATCTACGCGTCTTTTTATGCCAGTACCATGCGGTTTTTGTTTCTACAGTTCTGCAGTGTAATCTGAAGTCGGGTGTTATGGTGCCTCCACCATTGCTTGTTGGGCTTAGAATTGCTTAGGCTGTTCTGGGTCTTTTATTCCTTCAAATGAATTTTAAGGCTGTTCTGTAAAGACTGTCATTGGTATTTTGATGGGGACTGCATTGACTCTGTATATAGCTTTTGGTTGTAAGGTCATTTTTAACAATATTCTGCCTCTCTATGAACATGGGAGGTGTTTCTTGTGTATTAAATTTCTTCAAAATTCTATGGTTTCCATTGTTGAGTTTTTTCTTCATCTTGATGTAATTTATTTCTAGGTGGGGTGTGAAGTCTACTGTGAATGGAATTATTTTCCTGATTTCTTTTTCGGCAGATTCATTATTTGTATATAGGAAAGCTATTCATTTTTTTGTAACCTAAGTTGCCAAATATATTAGCTATAGTAGTCCTTTGCAGTTTTTGGATCTTTTAGGTGTAGGATCCATTCTGCAAACAGTGATAATTTGACTTCTTCCTGTCCTATTATAATCTCTTTTATTTCCTTCTCTTGCCTAATAGCTCTGGCTACAATTTCTATCACTACATTATGAGTGTCTTGTCATAGATATTAAAGGGAGTACTTCTGGTTTTCCCCTATTTACCAAGGTGTTGGCTTTAGGTTTATCATATATTATAGCCTTTATGACTTTGAGGTAGGTTCCTTCTATCTCCAGTTTCTTCAGTGTTTTTAATCATGAATGGGTGCTGGATTTTGTCAAAGAACTTTTTCTGCATCTCCTGAGATTAAGTGATTTTTTTTTTTTCTCTTTTAACTATGTGATAAATAACACTGATTTGTGTATATTAAATGATCCTTGCATCTCTGGAATCAAATCAACGTGGTCATAGTGTATAATCTTAATGTTGAACAAAATTTGCTAACTTATCACTTCTGCATTTAAAGTTCATCAAGGATATTGGTTTGTAGTTTTCCTGTTCATTGTGTTCTTATTTGGTTTTGGCACGAGTAGGATACTGGCTGCAGAGGAGGAAGTTGGAAGTGTTCCATCTCTTTCTATTTCATGGAATTATGAGGAGTATTGGCATTATTTCTTTAATGGTTTGGTAGAATTCTTGAGTGGCTTGGTAGACTGGTCCTGGGCTTTTCTTTTTTGAAAGGCCTTTTCTTACTGCTTATTTCATTGCAAGTTTTTTCTGTTTAAGTTTCTATGTCTTCTTGATTCAGTTTTGGCAGATTGTTTAGAAATGTATCCATTTCTATTTTTCCAATTTCTTGAAGTTTTCAATATAATTTCTAATGATCTGGATTTCTGTGTCTGTGGTGATTTCTCCTTTTTCAACTCTAATTTTATTGGAGTTTATCTCTTCTGGTTAGTTTTGGTAAGGAATTTTGAATCTTATTTTGTCAAAGAGCCAACTCTTTTCATTGATACTTTGTATTTTTAAAAATCTTAAGTTTCATTGATTTCTGCTGTGATCTTTAAAAAATATTTATTCTAGTCGTCAATGGACCTCTATTTTTACTTATGTGGTGCTGAGAATTGAACAGTGCCTCACATATGAAAGGCAAGCGCTGTATCACGAGCCACACCCCCAGCCCATTTGCTCTGATCTTAATTATTCCCTTCTACTGGTTTTGGAATTGGTTTCTTTTTCAAGGGGCTTTTGAGGTATGTTATTAGGTTAGTGTTTTTTTTTTTATTTCTCCCCCCCCCATAGGCACTCATAACCACAAATTCTTTCTTCTTAGAACTGCCTTCATAGCGTCCAAGAGGTTCTGATATGTTGTATCACTACTCTCATTTGACTCTAAGAATTTAATTTCTCCTTTCACCCATTCATCATTCAAAAGAATTGTTCGATCTCCATGTGTTTATATAGTTCTTATAGGGTTTTGTTGTGTTGTACATTTCATTCCATTGTGATAAGATGCAAGGAGGGGCTGGGGTCAGGCTCGGCGGCAGAGTGCTTGCCTAGCATGTTCAAGTCTGTGGGTTCAATCCTCAGGACCACATTAAAAAAAAAGGTATTGTGTCCAACTACAACATATATATTTCCATGATTTTAAAAAATATATGTATTTCATATTTTAAAATTTATTATTAGTATTTGTGTGTTAAGAGTTGCTTTGTGGTCTAAGATGGGAAGAATTTTGGAGAAGGTTCCATGAGCCATTGAGAAGAAAGTGTCTAGCTGTTGGATGAGATAATCTACAGATAATGTCTGCTAAATCCATTTGGTTTATAATATTTTTCATTTCCAAAGAATCTTTTAGTCAGCCTTCTGCTATGACTGAAAGATTAGCGGAGAAAACGTGTATTTTGGGCTCACACTTAGAGGTCTTGGCCCATAGATGGCCAGCTCCACTGCTCTGGGCCCAAGGTGAGGCAGAACATGATAGAAGAACGTGGTGGAGGACAGCAGGTCAGGACATGCCATCAAGAGCAGAGCTCTGCTCAACAAGGACAAAACTTAAAACTCAAACCCATGCCCCCAGGGACCCGCCTCCTCCAGCCACAACCTACCTGCTTATAGTCACCACCAAGTTAATCCCTCTCAGAAAATTAATGCAATGATTGTTAAACCTCTTATAACCCCGTCACTTCATCTCTAAATGTTCTTGCATTGTTCCACACGTGAGCTGTTAGGGACACCTCATCACAATCGTAACAAGTCCTTTCTGAGTTTAGATGATCTAGGATAAGAGAAGTGTTGAAATGACACTGTATTATTGGACTGGGGTCTACTTGAGACTTGAATTTGATTAGATTTGATTAGTCTTTTATGTAATTAGCTGTACCTGTTTGGAGCATAAATATTAGTTATTGTGATATCTTGTTGGATTGTTCCCTTTACCAATATGAAGTGGCTTTCTTATTACTTTTGAAGTCTGCTTTGTAGAATGAGAGTAATTACCACTCCTGTTTTGGGACTCCATTAATATTGTACATCAATTTCCTTCCTTTCACCTTCAGCCTGTGGCTGTTTTTTGCCTGTGAGGTATCTCTCACAAACAAGATATAGTTGGGTCTTGTTTTTTAAATCCATTCTTCTAGGCTATATCTTTTAATTGAGGACTTGAGACCATTTATATCCAATGTTGTTATAGAGGATATTTCTGTAATTTTGGTTTATGTATCATCTTTAAATAGGTCCTATTTCTCATTGGCTTAGCTATTCTTCAAATGAGATTTTTTTGTGAGTTCTGAGGTTTTATTTTCTTTGGAGTATTTCATCATATTTTGTGGTGCTAATTTAGTAGTCATGGATTCTTTCAGTTTCTGCTTCTTTAGGTTTTTATTTCCTTTTCAATTTTGAAGGATAGTTTTGCTAGATATAGCAGTCTTAGTACAGTTTTCTTTCAGGACTTGGAACACATCATTGCAAGTCCTGCTTTTAGAGTTTATGCTGAGAAATCGGAAGTGATTCTAATCAACTTGTCTCTAAAACGTGACCTGATGGTTTTCTCTTGAGACTTTCACAGTTCTCTGCTTGTTCTGCATGTTACACATTTGAACCTCAACGTGTTGTGGAGAGGCTTCTCCATGAATCTATTTGTGGTTCTGAATGCCTCCCATTTCTGGATGTCCACCTCATGATGAAGGTTTAGACAACTTAATTTTCCCAAAGAGTTTGATTCATTAGCCTGCATTTTATAATCCTCCTTGATTCCTTTAATTCTTAAATTTGGTCTCTTCACATTGTCCCAGAGTTGGACATTCTGATCATGGTTCCCTGTTTTCTTCAGTGCTGTCTGAATGTTCAAGGCTGGCTTCTTTGACGTCAGCTCTGAGATTGTCTTCAGCATGGTCTACTCTATCGGACTTTGAGCTGAACAGTGTCTTATTTTTGTTTTTGGTACCAGGGATTGAACTTGAGGGTACCCAATCACTGAGCCACATCCCCAGCCTATTTTGTTTAGAGACAGGGTCTCACTGAGTTCTTAGCACTTCACTTTTGCTGAGGCTGGCTTTGAAATTGTGATCCTCCTACCTCAGCTTCCCAAGCCACTGGGATTACAGTTGTGCACCACTGTACTCGGCATCAGCTGAACATTTTATTTAATTTTACTTCCAAGATTGCCGTCTGGTTCTTTTTCAATGTTCCTTTTTTTTTTTTGTACTGAATTTCTCATTCATATCCTGTACCAAATTTCTTAACTCATTTGTGTGTTCTATGTTCTCGTAAATTTGAATTTTCATTTTGGTTTGTTTGAATTCTTTGTCTGGTATTTCATTTACTTCAGTATCTTTGGAGTTAGCTGCTGGTGAATCATGAACATCATGAGGTGTCATGTTACCTTGTATTTTTTCACATTTTTAAATATTCCTGTTGGTTTTGTGCATCTGTTGGTAGGATTTCTCTTCCACTCTTACAGGTGAGATTTTTTAGGGCCCATCACTCTTACCAGAGTGTCCTAGAGGGATATAGGTTGAGATCCTCCTTGGAGGTTGGTATCCACAGCCTTTTCTTAATTTTGCTGTAGCTATGGATTTCTGTAGGTGGGACTTGGGTCCACCCATAGCTATATCTACTTGGGGCCTGGTCATTAGGTTTTTGTCTCTTATGTTCCTTATATTAAAGCATAGCTGAAGATTGTTAGTAATTTAAGTATAAAGCAAGGTGCATTATCTTGAGTTCACAGTAGACTCTCTACCCCGTATCCCTGTATATTTCCAGCACTGTACACAATAGGGGAAAACACACAATTGCAACAACCAATGTAAACAATAAGCACAATTAAAGTAATACCCCTTTGTTACCATGATATCTGCAACATTAATGACTACAAAAACGGGAATAGTGGGGTCAGCAATTGTCAACAGTAAAAACAATAACCACCTTGGGTAGCATCTAGGCATAGGCCAAGAATAACGGATGCATGGTTTTCTTATGTTAATACTTCCTTGAGGAGGAGTAGGATGGTGATGTTTATTTCTGCTACATTTTGCTGTAGGTATGACTCAACAATATAGTTCAGGATATATTTCCTGACAAATTGCTGTTTTGTATCTATTTTATTCAAATACAGAGCTTTAACAATCAGCTGACTTGTACATGAGACTGGGAGGACAGCATGAAAACTACCTAGCTCAACAAGAACCTGTGCCAAAGCAATGTGTTAACAGTACCAAGATTCCCTTCAAGAATGGTGGGCCGTTATCACCCACAGTTGAGTAGGTACATGAAGCCCCAAATTCTTGGCTATTGCCTATGGCTGTAGTAACCTGGAAGACTTTTTAAAGCATCTATAATCAACCACCTTCCTTGAGCCACAATGAAATGATCAGTAATGTGCCATTAGAATGTCTCTGAGCGATGTGACTTCCAGGTTTACTCTCTAAGAAAATTAGGTCTAAAAACCAGGCCACAAAATTAGATGATATATTAACATATTAACTACAAACATAAATAAGCCAGTTCACTTCTAGGTGATACTACGGAAGACACTGGCTGGTTTTATAGATGTCAATTCGTTGCTTTCCTTGTGGGAGACAATTAGCTGAAAATTTAGTTGTCTATTAAGGCTGTTTGTGGTTTATTGTGATAAAAAATGCACCATATGCATAAAACAGATGGCCTTTTGGAATATACATAACAACTTTATTGAGGTATAATTCACATGTACAATTTACTCAACTTATGCACTTCAATGACTTTTCATATTCACAGAAACATCACAATTTTAGAATTTTTTTTCCACTTCAGAATGAAACTTGATACCCATTAGTAGTCACTTTCCATTTCCTCCCAACCTCTGCTTTCCCAGCCATCGACGACCACCAATCTGTTCTTTGTCTATAGATTTGCTTATTCTGGACATTTCATAGAATCATACAACACTGTTTTTGCTGACTGCCTTTTTCAGCTAAGTATAATGTTTTCAAGGTTAAACCCCGCTGTATCATTTCACTCACTTCCACGAGTCTATCACACATTATCCATTTATCAGTGGGTATTTAGGTTGTTTCCTCTGAGCTTTGAGGAACAATGCCTTGCCAACATTCATATGTAGGGTTTTGTTTTTGTTTTTTTTTTTGGGGTGTGTGTGCGTGTGTGTGTGGGTGGAGACATATGTTGTCATTTCCTTTGGGTATGTACATAGAGTGGAATTGCTAGGTCATATGGTAATTCTTCAACATTTTGAGGAGCTGCCAGACCACTTCCCAAAGTGGCTGTACCATTTTACATAACCACAGCACTATAGGAGGTCCTAAATTTTTCACAGCACCTCTAACACTTGTTATTGTCTCTTAAAATTTTGGCCATCCTAGTGGCTGTAAAGTGGTATCTCAAAACCGCTGAAAAATTTAGTGGTTTTTATTAGCATTTTTCCTATGACTAACGATGGATAATGATTACTGTTTGTTTTGAATTGGCTTTTTCACTGCTGTGACTAAATGACCCAACCAGCTCAACTGTAGAAGAGGAAGAGTTTGAGGGCTCATGGTTTTGAAGGTCTTAGTTGACAGAAGGCCAGCTCCATTCCTTGGGGCTCGAGGTGAGGCTGAACATCATGGCAGGACAGGGTGGCGGGGAAGCAGCTCACATTCATGGTGATCAGGAAGCAGAGAGACTCCACTCTCCAGGTACAAACACATACCCAAAGCCACACCACAATTCCCACCACCTTGACCCATATCCTCCAGCTTCACTTACCACTCAGTTCCTATCGGGGGATTAACTCACTGACTGGGTTAAATCTCTTCGAACCTAATCATTTCTCCTGAACCTTCCTTCTTGCATTATCTCACGTGAGCTTTTGGGGGACACCTCACATTCAAACCATAACACTATTTCTATGACTTCTTGTGAGAAATATCTTTTCAGATTCTTTCCCCATTTTAAAAATTGGTTTATCTTTTTATTTTTGAAGTTAAGAGTTCTTTACATATTCTAGGTTGAAGTCCCTTGTCAGATACATGATTTGCAAAAATTTCCATTCTACACATTTTTTGCTTTTTGAATATGGTATCTTGATTAAAAATTACAAATTTTGATGAAAAACGTTTTTGATTATGATTTTGGTGTCTCATCTAAGAAACCATTGCCAAATCCAAGGTCAAGATGACTTAACCTTAAGGTTTTTTGCAAGAGTTTATGTATTTAGGTGTATGATGCATTTTGAGTACAACTTTTTTGTGATGTAAAGAAGGGGTCTTCTTTTTTTTTTTTTTTGCATGTAGATATCCAGTTGCCCCATCACCCTTTTTTTTTTTTTTTTTGGAAAGGCCATTTTTCCTCGTTGAATTATTTTAAAAATAGATTGTGAGTAGGATTTATTTTCCTGGACTATAAACCCTATTTCATTGTTTTTTTTTTTATACACTTATACAGAACCACTGTCTTGATTACTATAGTTTTGTATTTATATTCAACTTAGAAAATATGTTCTCCTTTTGCAGGATTCTACTACTTTGGCTTAAAATTTCATACGAACTTTAGGATCAGATTGTCAATTTCTGCCAAAATTCTAATTGATATTTTGACAAGAATCGTGTGGATTCCGTAGATTGAGTATTAGAAATATCAAATGATGTTGTCTTCTAATTCATGAATATTTACTGAGATCTTTCCATGTACAGTTGTGTACTGTTTAATGACAAGGGTAAGTTCTGAGAAGTGCAACTTGGATGATTTTGTGTGGAAATTACACATACACAAACATTAGTAGGTGACAAAATCTTATGGACTGCTGTTTATGTAGTCGTTGATTGAAACATTTGTGTGGTACATTATGATATTTAAACCTTAAATGCTTTCAATAACATTTTGTAGATAACTGTACAGGTTTTGCACTTTCTGTTTAAAATTTGCTAATTTTGGTGCTATGGAAATGAGATTTTGATTTCATTTTATATCCTCCATCTTTAGCATATAGAAGTACAATTGACTTATGCATACCGGTCTTGGACCTCTCGGCACTTCTACATTCTGACTTTTCTGTATACAAAGACACATCATATGCAATTAGAGACAGTGCTATTTTTTTTCCTTTCCTTTCTGGAGGACTTTTATTTCACCTTTTTTGCCAGGAGCAGAATTTTCAATACAAATGTAAATAGAAGTGGTGAGAGCAGACATCCTTGTTCTTAGAATTCTGTCTTTCATCAGACTGTGATGCTAGCTGTGGGTTTTTCTCAGATGCATAGGCTAAGTTCCTGATTCTTAGCTTCTTGAGTCATTTTTAACATAAAGAAATGTTGATGTTTGCCACATGCATTTTCTGTGTGTATTGAGACGGTCGTGTTTTTGCCCTTTGTTGATAAATTTTATGACATGGGTCACGTTCTAAAATCCTTTTCCTACACTAAAGGATTTGGTTTGGTAGTGTTTCCTTGAGGATTTTTGCATATATATTCATGGAGATATTGATCTGCAGGTTGTGATGTGTTTGTCTGAATTTGCTGTCATGGTAATACCGGCCTCATAGGAACTTTTCTCCTAACTTTTCTTGGAAGTGTGTTAGAACAATTTGTACTAATTTTCCTAAATGTCTGGTAGAATTTACCAGCGAGGCCAACAGGTCCTGGGCTTTTTTAGTGTGAAGTGTTAAAATATAACGGGTCAAAAGATTGACTTAATGTTTTGACTTTTACCTTCTGAATCAAGAGATTCAGTTTTAGTGTTTTTTTTTTTTTCTTCTTTTTCTGGTAATGCTTTGTAATGTCAGAGGTCTTATAAGGAAGCTCATTTGGAAGAGGTAGGAAGCCAATACACATTTAAGAGAACACTGACTAATGGTCAGCATTGAATGACACCAAGACAGGAGGACATGAAGAAAGTGGCCACTCTGCGATTTTAGGTCGAGTGGCAGGAATAGGTCTTGCTGAGCAGTGATGTTTTGAAAGCCAAGTGATGGTAGTGAGCCAGCCACACAAGTATCAGTAGTGGTGCAGGCAAGAGGGAGCTGTTGGCCTACTTGAGCAGAAGAACCAGTGTGGTCAGATGAACATGTGAGGGGCAGATAGGCCACACTGATGGGTCTGGATTGTACCGAAACAGCAGGGGGCCAGGGAGAAGAATTTGGATTTTATTGTGAACAGAAACTAGTTGAAGCTTTTAAGCAGGGGACTACTACAGCCTGTCTTCTGCTTTAAAAGACGATTCTGGCCCCTCTGTAGGGAATAAATTATAGGGAGTCAAGAGGGGAAGCCGCTGATGGGAGACCAGTTGTGTTTTGTGGTATCGACCCAGGGAAGAGCAGGAAGTGTCTGGATCAAGGAACGGTGGACGTGGAGAGAGGCGGGTGAGTGTGGGAGTCTGCCAGGAGGGTCAACTTGCCAATGGCTTAGATATCGGTGAAGAGGCGGGAGCAGCCAAAGGAGGAGTCTGAGCTTGTGAATTGAGCGTCCGGGTGAAGGGGGAGGAGTGCAGCCTTGCATGGGGTTTCCACAGCCAGGCTGCGCACTTGCCCTGTTCTCGCATCCCGAGGGCCTGTCATGTGCTGGTAGGTGTGGGAAAGGGAAACTGTTGATAGTGCTACAAGATAACAAGGGAATTACTGTGTCTACCCAGTCATTTGCTATTTTAAGGGGGACACATTTTGACTGTCAAGACAGTGAAGGACATTGTCTGTACAATAAGACAGGCTGCTTTCCCAGCTGCTAGGTAGTCCTGAAGGTTAACTCTGACCTTTCTGGTTTAGGACAACCAGAAATGCTTCTAAGAAGGAACCATAGGACTGACTCGTGCAGGAGAACTGGGGTGGGAAAAGGGCAATTCAGTAATTTAATACTAAAATACTCCAATTTGCAACCAAGCTTCTCTTCCTCACAAAGTCAAGGCCGTCTTTGGCCACTCTGATCTCTTGAAAGAGAGCGATGCTGGTCCCTGGAGCTCCAGTGAGGTAGGAGAGTATGTAGAACCATGAAGCATGGGACGGGCTTTGCCAGATCTGTGTACCTTTCCTTGTGGGATCTGAAGACGGTGGCCATCGGGGTACACACTCGACTTATTGCCCAATTTTAGTTTTTTCCATTTAAATGTTGTTTATTTTTGTTGGTAGTGTTGGCCTCAGACTGTATATTTTTAAAAGCTTGAAAATTAGCTTTTTGTTAGCCTAAGGATCATCTATATTTAGAGGTTACATAAATTTCTTTTGGGTGGCGATTTCCTCCCACCTGGTTTCCGGCTCATGAGGGCTTCTATTTTCTGTGGCCAGTTGACACCTCTTGTCTCCTCCGCCCACAGCTTTCTATACAGATTCTTAAAACCTTCTGAAGTTTTCAGTGAAGACTTGAATACCTATATCTAGATTTACCAGTTTTTAATGTGCCAAGACATTCTCATTGAACTTGAACACAAGTGGCAGACATCTGACAGGTTACCGCTGAGCGCCTCAGCCTGGGTCTGCAGGTGGCAAGGACCTGCACCTCCCTGGATCTCAAGACACGATGAAATCCATGGAACTCAACTTCAGGTGAATTTAGAACAGTTTCATATTAAATTTCTTCAACTCTAAAAATGATCTTTGAAGCCTTTTATCTGGATCTACAAGCCACTTGGCATTGTTACTTTGGGAGGTGGCCTTGAAGTTATGTGCGTTGTCAAGTTATTGTGTATCATGTCTACCCAGTCATTCCCTATTTTAAGGGGGGCACATTTTGACAAGACAGTGAATGACATTGACTGTACAATAAAATGGGCTGCTTTCCCAGCTGCTGGGTAGTCCCGAAGGTTAACTCTGAATTACTTTTCCAGCAACCTAGTGAGTCGAATTTTTACTTTTAAAACTCTTTTTAGTGCTTGTTTTCCAGCCTTTGAACTTTTCACTAAGTATTAGTCATCTTTAATAAAAATATATTTTGTTTATGTGTCTTAATAGCATTTCATTCTCATAAAATTACAGGGAAAACTTCACCAGGTTCAACCAATTGTAGCCCTTAAAGTTTTGAAATGAAACACTAAAGTACACTCCCGTCCTTCCAAGTTAATAAATTGCACAATTACTAAATACTCTGACAGACTTTAGAGTTTATTAATTTTAAAAACTGATGTCAGAAAAAATGTTGAAATGCTATTAAAAACGTCGGGTCCCCTGAGAAGCGCCTCCTGCCGGGTTCTGAATGCCATGGCTTTAGACCAAAGGCTTCTCTGTCTCTGTGGAACTGGGAGCGCTCGCTCCCTTCTTTGGAGGCTCAGGCATTGCCACATTTTTTGTGACTGAGGCAGTATTATCCGATGTAATGTCCCCAAAGGATAGTTTTAATTATTACTGCATAATCTCCAGATCTGTAGTTGGTTGTTGATAGTTGCAACACCAGTGAGAAGTACTCAGTCACTAGGGGCTACGGAGTGCTCATATCTCGATGGTGTTTGTCATTTTAATAAGCTTTTGACATTACTTAAGCCACATTGGATGCGGTTCTTGCTCTTTTGTGTCTTGATACGTTTTTTCCTTCCAGGATTCTCGATGGTCTTTGTTGCATTTTCACATTTTTCCTGACTTATTTCCCTCGAATATATTTTTTTTTTACGAGTCATATACTTCTACAGTTTCTTACTTGGCTTTTCTGCCAGCTCATCTCCAGTCTGTTTTACTATGTGTATTCGGGGAACTCTCCTCCCGCTGCAGGACTCTTAAGGTAGACCCACCTCCTTTAGAGTCTCCTTGTGCTTCAGGATGGTTATCTGTGCAAACAGGACTAAATACTGGTCTGAATTGCTAATGCTACAGCAGCTTTACTGAAAACCATCTTCCTACCCTAAGCTGAATGAACCTGCCTCTCCTGGAGGCCTCCAGCTCTTGTCTCACTCCATCTTGTCCCTGTTGACCCAAATGGTCCTCCAGACCTCATGGTTCATCTCCAGAAACCTCCACCCCTGGGGCGTCTGGAACTCGTGGACGGGGCAGCTGGTTCACTGACTTTTCCACCAAGGCTGGTCAACATCGGGAGCATTGTCTCCTGACCCCTCCAAATCCTCACTCCTCTGTTTCTATGCTCAGTGACCAAAAAGGCCGGTGAGGAGTTTTACCTGTACCTCATTTTGAAAACAGGCTTTGGAGGCAGAAATACAATCTGTTAGATCTCCTGGAAGGAACTTGCATTCTCGTTAGTGCCCCAGAGGAGAACCAGCATGCTGCTGCTGCTGCTCAAGGCGGTGTTCTCTGTCTGGAACCCATTGTGCCCAAGTGCGTTTTGCTAGATGAATTGGCAAATGAGTTGTTTTCCTCAGCTCACTTAAGCTCCTCCTCAGCTGCCTGTGTCCTCCTCGGCCTGGCCCATCACTAGCTGGTGAAGATGTAAACCTCGCATTTCAGGGTTTGCCTCCAGTGGAGAGGGTTACATTGGGATTGTTCTTCCAAACAATCGCCACTCAAGGCGAGGGCAGCAGAAAGCCCTATCCTAAACTTGGGTCCATCTTCAGGAATTTCCCCAGGTTGCAGAGGGGGACAATGTTTTGGGAGCTGGTAGAGATGTCTACTATCATGCGGAGCCCAGTGAGGGATGGGACCTCTGATGGGTGACTGGGGTGGAGGGTGGGTTGAGTAAGCACGAGGAGAGGTGGCCTGCCTTGTTTCTGTGCAGACCTCTGGAGGTGTAGCTGTAACCAGTTGGGTGTGCACATGGGCACACATTTTCAATGATGGCATATACAGTTTTACATTCTGGTTTCATGTGTTATGAAAATGGCAACATACATGAATTAAAACAAGATCTCTCCCTTTTCAGAAACACTACAGTTTGCTAAATATGGTAGAGAAATGATATAACTTTTTGTAGTGTATGCATTGCTTTCTCAAAGCATTAGGTCAAAATAACTTCATGTAACAGCTTTTAGGATGAAAATTCACTGTCCTATTTGGAAGGATGTCCAGTAAGTTTGAACATTTCCTCTCTATGCACAATTTTCCTATTAAAATAAAACCATAAAGTCTTGATACATCGGATCTGTTGTCTTGTGAAGTTTTTTTTTTTTTTTATACTGTGAGTCGTAGTCCTCTACAGCTTTATTTTCAGTCTGAACGCTCTTTTAAGTCTTTGCTTTCCTGAGGACTCTGTTACTGTATCAAAGCCTAGAAAGCAGATGGGGTCTTTCTCCAGGTTCCTGTGTTTTGAAATTCTTGCTTAGTAGCCACTGATTGTGGGTTCAGTGATTTTAATTTCTTAGGTATTTATTTCAGTCCCCATACTATGGAGAATCCACTAGCATTTCAAAGTGAAGTTAAATGTTTAAAACAGGTACAAATTAACAGCATCAACTCCTAGAGTTTATTTTGGAAAACTTTTTTCTGCAGAAACACTGAAATTTATTGCCAATTATGATGTAAATGCCTGACTTTCAGGTTTAGTCTTTTAACTAAATAAAGCTCACATCTGAGGTAGCCAACATATGAATAAGGCAGGGTTTGCCATGTGGACCTTAGTTATCGCTGTTTGAAAAAATGATTACATATTAAATTTTTAAAAGATGCAATGCATACTTAAGATGGAAAAATTCAAACATTACAAAAATAAAAATATCCTCTAATCTTTCCCTGTTAATTGGTTTATGTATCTTTCTTCATCCTGTATACTCCAGCTTTTTCTACTTTAGCTAAAACTGTAGTCTTTCTGAAAAGGGAGATATCTTTTATTAATTCACGTTTGTTTCCATTTTAATGTATTTATTCTACTATTTAGGCTCAATGTAGGTTTTTTAAATTATGTGGTGTTGCACTATCTAATTTTTCTAGCTGATGGCTGGACCTTTTATTTAACTTATGTGTGGTGTTGAGAACTGAACCCAGTGCCTCACATGCTCAGCAAGTGCTCCACCACTGAGCCACAGCCCTGGCTCAATGTAGTTTTTGATTGACTTATTTGGCTTTTATTGTCTACAAATAACTGTCTTGAGTAAAGATTGGTTCAGATATTCGTGAACTTCTTGGAGAACTAAGACTGGGAAGGGAGAAAGGAATCATGGGAAAGGTAGAGAAAGTAAGATGGACCATGAGGCATGTGAAAGTAGGAGCTATGGCTTTGAGTAGTGTAGGAGGGGCCTTCTGCAGTTGATTGACTTACAGATGCTTGCAGTAAGTTACTACAGAAATACTTTTATAATCCAGGCCTGTTGGGTAAGTTCTGAATTCTGTATAATTTCTAAGTGATGCTCTGAGAAGGGTTTTATCTGACAAGATATTAGGTATGTGATAAAACAAGTATTTCATGGTAAATGGGAAATACTGTGACAAAACATTCTTACAGAAATTCACAAATTGTTTTCCAGGTGTAAGATGTTAAATGCATCCATCTAAGCTGCTGAGGTACTTTACAACATGTTCAGAAGGAAAAGGAAGTCTATTACAGAGTCCTATCATTCCCTTAACTCTTTGACTGATGGATACCATCTTTGTATTTGGCAGCAGTATTATTGTTCTTTTTCAGTGTTTGTAGAATGCAATTTTGGCAGTTCCTGAGGGGAATAGAATTTACTGAGGCAGTTTATATTTTTAACATGCAATAACTTGTTATGTCAGAAGCGGCTTTGAAATGCCAGGAAAAAATATTTCCTCTTTCTCTGCCTTTCTTCCTTCGTAACTGCCATAAACAATGCAAGTTGTATATAGAAACTCCAATTATTTATTTTTAATGTTTGACAGAATGGTTTTAAAAGTCGGACACAGTGCCAAAAAGTGAAATGTTTGTTTGTTTTTTTCTCTGAATCCAGGCACTGTGGGAGGGTGGCCTGACTGGGCTGGGGGAGCAGGGGAGGCAGCAGCCCCAGGGTCGACTTTGGGGCTGGGCCACCTTTCCCAGCAGGCCTTCTGTAGCTTGGAAGGAAATTCTCAGGTGCTGTTAGGAAATGAGCTGACGGGACGGTAAATGAAGACGAAAGAAGCCGAAAAGCTCTTTGCACTGGGGCTGAGGGTGCCTCTCTGCTGCAGAGCAGCTCCCTGGCGGGCCCTCGGCCCTGGGTTGCAAGAGCTTTGCTCTGAGTGCCTCGAGACTCAAAATTTCCTTGTGTAAGAGGCACATTCAGTTTTGAAAGGCATGATCTCCCCTTTCCAAGGCCTGAGACTGTAGTATGAAAGATTCTTTGTATATAAGAGCAAATAGCACTACAGTTTTATAAAACATTTTCCTCTTCAGTTTGTCAGATTGGTGATACTGACCTATGAAATCCTTAAATATCAATTGTTATCGTAGTCAGTATTTGGGAGTGAGACTATTTCTCTTGAGTGAGGATGCCTAAAGATTCCAGAATCCTAGTCCTATTGATGGGGTGGGTGTGTGTGTGTGTGTGTGGCCCTGGGCTCAATCTCCAAACACAAAGTGCTGCTGCATCTCTAGCCTGTTTTTATTTGCACCAGTGTGGGAGCCTAGATCACTAGGCGTAGTCTGTAGTTGTCACCCCTTGCTTGTTCATAACATTAAAGGGGTGGAAGAAGTCTCATAGGACTTGACTAAAAGGTATTTTAATTAACTAAAAGGTATTAATTGGGGTAATTGACTAAAAGGTATTAATTGGGGTAAGGATACATATTTTACAAAACATGTATAAACTGTACTTGTTATTAGCACTACTTGTTAATATATTAATCTATTTCATAACTACATAAACACCTGATAAGTGTATATTATATATAAATTCATACACATGAATATAAATGTGTATGCAAATATTAATATACACATAAAAATTCAAGATACAAAACATAACTGTGCACATATATTTTATAAAATACTTGTTACATACTTGTATGTAACTATAAAACAAAGCAAACATACTTGTATATTTTACATACTTTTGTGTCTTGGGGGGAAGAGGTTTGTAGGATGTACAGCAATTCCCCAAGGTGGGTGCGTTCTTGGATGATGTGGTGTCGGGATAACTGCCAGGTTGAGCAGGCAAAACTGCTTTGACTTTTTCTGAGGTACTTAAGCCAGCTCTTGAGAATGAGTGGTTTAGTGACCGACTTCCTCCCAGTGAGAAGTCGTGCCCTAAGCCCAGGTACATTGGTATTCTCTGTGAAAGACGGTGTTGGGGGTAGGTGGGTGGTGGAGCGCATCACTGGTGACACACTGTAAAGCCAGGTGAGGGCCCTCGGCACCTGAGTGTGAAGGGGGGGGGAACAAGCTTGTGCTTTGGGCTGCTTGGGAACCTTGCCCCTCTGTGGAAGAGGACCTTCACCCCATCACTCGGCACGAAGCTGGCAGCTGGATTGTTGTCCCTGACCCCTGAGGACCGGGGGAGCTGAGCTGTTGAAGGATGGATGGGGTGGGCTGCCCTCCAGCTGCCTCATGCCCTGAATAAACGTCTCAAAGACTTGGGTGCTGCTGAGCAGGGCTGCAGGGAGGGCTGGAGGCTTTGACTGCTGATTCCTTCAGTTTCCAAGGGACACTCAGAGCAGCAAGGGCCAGGGTGATGGAGATGATCACCATTTAAGGGTTGCCAGGGAGACTGCTTGAGAAGGGGTTGGGCAGGAGTGTGCTTCAGGGGTGTAGTCGTTAAAGACGGGCCAAGGTGAGACCCCCCTCCCCGCCCCCCGCACCAGTGCTGGAGTTGGCCCCCTTCTGGGAGCTCTGTCGCTGCAGCCCCGGGATGTTATGCTGGACGGTATGTCTGTAATGACGTGGCAGAGCCTTGTGTGGGAGGCTCCGATCATGGTAGCACAGCGGGGGGGGGGGGGGACTGGCTAGCTTGTGGAGCTGGGCTCAGAGCTGGGTGAGCGGTTGCTGCTGCAGGCACTGCTCCAGCATCTCTACATCCAGACCCTGGCCTCTGGAAAGGGGATGAGGACGGAGGCTGGAGGTGGCTGAGTGATAGTCAACCCTGTGGAGCTGTCTTAAACTTTGCCTTCAGCTGACACTAACCTCTAGGGTCAGAAGTAAGGGAAGGGAGTTGGAACGTGGAGGTGGGAGAAGGAAACACCCTATCTGTCCTTCCCGCTTGCTCTCAGGACATAAACTCTGGGAGTTATCTGGATGTGTGACATTTGTCAGGGCGGCTCATGCGACTCATATTCCTTTGATAATTCCACTCTATTCTGCCAAAGGTCCAGTTCCCGCAAGAGTTTCTCACGAGCATCTTCAAACACCCATGGAGTGTCTGATATTGCCTTCTGGATACTTTTGCCAGGCTTTTGAAGAGTTTGATACTTGATGGTCCTTTTTATAACATTTGAGGATGATTTAATTTAAAAGGGTAGCCCTTTTAGGGGAACTTCATGCCACTTCTGCAAATTTAAGTTGGTAATATAACTGAGCACCTGTGGTGTGCCCTGCGTTAGACCTCAAGGAACATAGGTGATCACGTGGACTTAACCTACTATCAGAGGACATTACAAGAAAATATGCATTTGACTCACTCGTGTGGTCCCAGCACTGGGGCCGGATTGAGTTGGCGTACGTGAGGATGACCCCTGGCTCTACTCCCTGCAGGAGGCAGACTTCATTTGTTGTGGAAAGCTTAAATCCCAAGAGGTGCTAATGGTATCATAGACACTTGGGGCACGTCGTTGCAAGAAAAAGAGGGGAGCACTTGGGAAAGGTGCCTCAAACTGGAGGGACAGGAGTCTGGAAGATGAGTGGGAAGACATGATTAGTAGGCAGGAGAGATGAGAACTTTGAGAGGGAGAGTGGAGTTGGGAAAGGAGGCGAGACATGAATGGGGTGGCTTGGCCCGACTGGGGTGGCGAGTGGAATAGAGAAAGCTCTGGGACACAGGGAGTGACAGCCGTGGTGGCCGAGAAGTCTGAGATCCAACAAGCAGCTGAATTTCATGTGAATACAAGTGTCGCTTGGGACAGATCACTTGCAGCTTGCCAAAGTTCCACAGCAGCCCTGAGGGAAGACACTGCTCTTATCCCCAATTTCCAGGTGGGAGATGGTTGGGAAGAAGTTTTAAAGAAGAAACGTAGTGTTAATGGTGAGCAAAAATAAAGGACAGCATTATTTTATGACTTGGCCATTTAAACAAATCTGTTTACATTTTCCCATAGTCCTGTTTCTTTTTTTTCTTTGAAGGGGTGGTGAAGTCATAAACTGAGTGAATTTCGATCAGTGTGTTAAACAGGGCCTGATCGGAATACATTTCTACCTTAATACAGACCAAGAATTCATCAGGTAGGAGAGATGTCCATGTTAACAGACACCTTAAGGGGCCTTGTGTCAGGTGAAGTTTGTAGACACCTTATTTTCACTTTTTGACTGTTTTGTGTGGAAGCTAGACACACAACCCAGTCTTTCCCAGAACCGAATGAGGCGGGGCACAAGCTCAAGTCATCTGCTACTTATCGCTAAATTCTTCGTGAGAGTAGCTCTCAAGAACATGAAAATGGTGGGAGAGGAAGAAAAATAATTTTACTGCAGAAATTTATGTTCTATTTCACAGATAATCTGTGGTTGGGATTTGGTGACTTAAATATAGTTCTGATTATTATATTTTCCTAGAAAAGAGATGAATTTACTTCTTGACTGTTACATTCTTGACAGTTTTATTTTGCAGGGTAAATACTCGATGTCTCCACCTCGGTGTGCTCTCAGGGTGAGGAAGGCGGTTTACATCCAGGTCCTCGCTCTTGGACTTTCTTGGTGGGCTGTGGGGAGACTCGGCCAATGAGCTTGTCGAGTCAGTGGCTTGGTTTGTCACAAGCAATTTCTGGAGTAGAAAAGCTGAACTTTTCTCTAACTCCTAAGCTTCAGCTATTTTTCTAAAGACTTTCTGTTCATACTTCTAAAATCCTAGCTGTTGATACCACACGGATAGACTCGTTATTTTTTAAGTGCTGAGGTCTGAGTTGTTGAATAAGTGAGACTGACCTTGGACATAAAGGAGACTTTGGAGGAAAGAGGGATTTCATTTGCTGCTTGCAGGGTCATGGTGTGTATGAATTTACCAAGAACACAAGTCACATTTTCTCACACCTCCTTCTCCTTTTGGGGCATAAACATTCAGGGAGACCCACAGGTATAAAGGCTGCTCTTTTTATTTGGAGAAAATAATAAAAAAAATTGGGATTGGAAATAAAACTCCTTTGTGCATTCCTTATGAGTGAACAAGCTCTGTGGGCTTCGGGGCCTTCTCGGATCTCCTTGAGGGCATCTGTGGAACAGGAACAGGGACAGGGGCTGGACTTGCCATTACACCCTTTCTGGGGAACGTGGGAGGAGAGAAGGCTCACTGACGTGGAGCCTGGTCGACGGGTTACAGCTCTGTGGAGGGGACGTGTCTTTTCCTGCTAGAGGCCACAGCGCAGAACGGCGTTTGGTAAATGGCTCTTGCTTCTAAGACTAGCCTGAAAGTACGCGAGGCTATGGAGACGGGGTGAAGATTAACGTGTTCATGTTCCAGGTTTTGGGGGGCTCTAGGCTCCGGTCCTCCCTCGCACCTCCCCTCCCTCCAGGCTGCTTTTCTGACTTCTTTCTTTTCCTCTATCCCTGCTCCATCCTCCATCGCTTTCTCTCCCCCTCCTGCCTCCCCATCCCCGTAACAGACCCGCGTGGGCCTGGGGGACTTCAGAGGAGAGGTGCAGGGGGCCTCCCTCCTGCTCGGTCACCCAGACGTGCCACAAGCCTCATCCGTGGGCAGCAGAGTAGCTGGAGAGGGCCCAGGGCTGCCAGGCGGCCTCCTGGAGATGGCCTGAATGTGGTCTGAGGAGGAGCCAGGAGAGGCCCCTGTGGCCTCGAGAGCAGGCGGGTGTGAAGACCTGCGACTGCCAAGGGACCCGTGCTGGGAGGGTGGGTCAGTGTCCGCCTCAGCAGGGACATGGAGCCTTCCCTGGACTCGGGTGGGGTCGGGAAGAGAGCACTGAGTTGACTTTGCTCTGACCAAGGAAGTTCTAAATTAACTGAGTTTGATTTGAGTTAATGCATTTTAGTTTCCTCTGACCAGGCAGAGGGGGCAATGGGTTGAGTTTCGGGGGCGGGGATGTATATATTATTAGACTCACTGCATAGTTTCTACCAAGTTAAACAATAAAGGTGGACGCCAACAAATAATGCATGCGAACAACCTCTGGAACATGGTCCAGTTTTAGATCCCATGTTAAATTGCAGCTGAGCTGATCCAGAAAAGCATTCAGTTGCCTTCACCTTTTAGCAGAAGTGATTCTTACGGTAGAGCAGAGAGTGTCGGGTTCAATCTGATCTCTTCCACCATTGTGATCTAGACCTTTCTTAGGGCTTTCTATCCCTTCAGCTCTTTGATGAAATATGGGCAACAGACCTAAATGGACACTTGACCAGAGAAGACATTAAAATAGCCAACAGGTCCTGTGAGGGCGGAGAACTCAACATCACTAATTACCAGGAAAATGCAAACTAAAGTCACCATGAGGTATCGCCTCTTCCCAGGAAGACTGGTTAGTGACAAGACCAAGGTGGCAAATGCTGGTGAGGATATGGAGACAAGGGAACCCTTGCACCATTGGGAGGATGAAAATTATGGACAACAGTATGTGGGAGTTTCTCAAGAACTGAAAATGGAACTACTATGTGATTGAGCAGTTCCACCAGTGGGTTTCATCTAAAGGAAAGGAAATCTCGTACTCTGTTCATGGCAGACACGAAAATAGCCCACAGGTCCCTCAACTGATGAATGGGTAGAGAAAATGTGACCTGTGTAGACATAATGGAATATTATTCAACCATAAAAAGGAAAGCCTGCCACTTGCAACAACATGGATGGAACTGGAGATCAGGCACAGAAAGACTAGTATCTCAGTCCCACTCATATGTGGAAACTAAAAAAGTTGATTTCATGTGAAGGTGAGAGTAGAATGGTGACTGCCAGAGGCTGGCATGAACAGGGAGTGGGAGGGCTGGGGAGAGGCTGATGAACAGACACTGAGTTAAAGAAGCAAGAGGTCCTGATGTGCTATTTTATAGTAAGGTGATGTACAGGTACGTTCACATACTATGCATTTCAAAAAGCTAAAAGCAAGGATTTGGGAGTCCTTTAAAGAAACGATAAATATTTGAAGAGATGGATATTGTGACCCGATTTCAATATTGCACAGTGTATACACATACGGAAACATTAAGGCACCCCCACTAATAGGTTCAATTTTTATTTTTATGTACCATTTAAAAATAAGCTTAATTTAAAAAAAATCAAAGAATTGAGCCAAAAGAAGCTTTTCCTTCCTCCTCTGCTAGGTCATATTCTTGAGGGTGATGAGACTCATCAGTGGAGATTCCAGGAGGCGGCTTGGTGTGGGGAAGTATGTAGACTTGGTCAAACACGTGCAGTGTAAATTCTAGAACTGCCCATGCTGCGTGTCTTCAGTTCTTTGCTGTGCAAAGGAGTTAGCAGCAGGCTTGGTAGACTTCTGTCTTTCTTCGGCCTCTTTGTAACTCGGACAGTGGTCCACCTCTCCCACTCTGAGTACATGTGATTCAGCAGGTGCAGAGCCCACACGGGCCCAGCTAACTGGGACTCTTTGGTCAGTGTTTGGTTCAGCACAGACACAGGGCAGAATCGTAAGTGGAATGAATCTCGGAATTTTCACTTAAAGAATCTAGAAGAGGAGGTCAACTTTTCCTAGCTGCTAAAGTTATTGAACTATAAACCTGGAACTAGCAGTTGCCATCATGTTGAAGAGGCCCACCTATAGTAAAGCCACCCAGAGAGGAGCACCATGGAGACAGTCCACATTCTGGCAGGGCCTGAGCTCCCGAGTTCAGTCGCACCTGAGGCCCAGTACCGTTTTCGTAGCAGGACTTCAGGGGCAAATGAACAGCCTCTCATTTTTTTCCTTTTCAAGTTTGGAACCAACTGAGTGATGGCAACAAGAGTTGACAGGTAGAGATCAGAATCTGCTGCAATACTAATAAAAGCAGGATTAGTGAGCCCAGTTAGATGTGCAGGCATGGTGTCCTTCTAGGACTCTGTCCTGAGTTGGATTTATAGAGCCAAAGTGTGCTTGGTAAGCTTAACACATGGTAGAAAGAGCCGAACACTCCCTGTCACGAGAGGGAGGCAGATCCCTAAGCCAGGGAGCAGAAGTAGGTGAACTAAGTGGGACCCATTCTGAAATAGGGTCACGTGCGGTAGACTCGTCTTGATTAATGGCAGACCATGGTGGTTCCATGATATATAATGAAGCTTTTTTTTTTTTTTAAAATCTTTGTATGAATTCAGAGCAGCAGGAGTTCCCTTTAATTTTTTTGGGGGGGTAATAAGAACTGCTATTTCTCTCTAATTTTCTATAACTTACAAATGAGTATCTAAAGTTTCCTTCAGTTATACCAGTTCTGAGCAGGTTTTAGGCTGTTACATTGGAGTGACAGCAGTGGGCGAGGACTTGACAGTCTAGCTGGGGATATGGACAGTTTGTGGGCGATGGGTGGGCCATGTGCAGAGTAGGGCTGAGAAGTGGGTGCTGTGGGGGCCCGTGCTCGGCCTCTGTCTGATGGAGGGCTTCCTGGGTGCAGCGAGGATGTGAGGCCTGGAGGGTGGAGACTTTCTTCAATTCAAGCCTTTGGCAAACAGTCTCTTCTCTTTGGCGTGATCATTCCTTGAAGCCTCTTCGTAATGGCCGTGTATGGAGCACAGAACCTGGTATGTGGTGGGTACTGGAAAAAATGACTTGTAGAACGACAACTATGGCATGACTCCTGATACTCATCTGGAGAGTAGAACCACTTCCAGAAGTTATAGATCTGACAACTTATAACTTTCAGATAAATCAAAACCTTGAATATTGGAAATTTGAGCTGAAGAAAACTGAACAGAGCACTAACCCAATTTCCAGCTACAGCCGATTATCATTGAATCAGAGCTTGAATCATTACCATGTGATAATGTGGCATGGTTTACAAAACACTGTCACCTCCTTTCATTTTTTAAATTGAAACTTCCTCTTTTAGGATCACTTTAGATTTACAGAAAAGCCATGAGAATAGTGGAGTTACAGAACATTCTACACCTGCTTCCCCTTTATTGGTATATGGTATATTGATGAAAGTGAATAGATACTTATATCTGGTTATCGTATTCATGATCATTGAAATTATAGTATTCCAGTTTTCTTAATCTTCACCTAATTTCCTTTTCCTGTCCTTGGTTTCCATCCAGGGCACAACACATTGAGTTGTGTAATACATCTTGGCCTTTTCTTGGTTGTGACAGTTTCCGAGTTTCCTTGTGATTGCTGTGACATTTTGAAGAGCCCTGGTTTGGTGCTTTGTAGAATCTCTCTCAATTGGGCTTTGCCTGGTTTCTCGGTTGGGATTTGCCTGGACATGTTTTGGCAGGAGACTGCAGTGATGTGCCACAGTCCTGGTTCCCAGAGTGGATCTGCCTAACACGTTATCTCCCTGAGCGTGGAGGTTGGTCCCCCAGCGAAGCCATGTGCTGGCTTTCTCCTTGGGAAGCCGCTCCACCCACCTTCATCCTGCATTCCACTTGTCAATCCCCCAATCTACAAGGGCCCTTCCCTGGTCATTGCTATTGACAGTCCTGGTGTCGGGAACAGAAATACGGTCTCGCTAAGTCATGGTTTGTTATGAAGACCCAGGAGGTCTGCTTCTAGCTGTGCGTTCCAGTGTGTTAAATATGTGCATTTAAGCTAATGCTTTTGCTGATAATTCAAAGAAGAAAGTCTTCAAGAAAAATTCAGACTTCCCCATAGGATAATGGGAAGCTGGCCAGAGTGTTAGATGAATGTTAAAAATTGCATCTATTTCAGTTGACCCCATACTCTTAAGTTCAAAGCCAAAGTTGCGCGTCCTTCTGGTGGACACCTGTTGACTGCAGTTGATGAGGTAGAAAATCTGAGTGCAAGCAGGAGAGGGAGCCGTAACCCAACGTTTTCTTGGGTAGTCGGGACAAAAGCAGGGGAAACAAATGGTCTACTTCTATTCCTACTCTCCTCTCACTCTGAGACTTGGAAATATGAGAAAGGAAATTGTGAATTTAAAAAGGGGAGGGGCAGGGAAAGGCGGATGGGAAGTCTTGCCCAGGAGTGAGGGCTCCTGAGTGACTGTTCCTGGGCCAGGGAGAGCTCCAGGCTCCTCCCATGGCTTCCAGGAAGGATGTGATGAGTGGAGCCTCCCCTGGGGACGGGCAGACTTGTTGGAACCAGTCCTCCTTTATGCCCAGCTCCTTTGAAACTGTGTACCCACCTCGGGTTAAATGGCTGATGGTTTTTCTGCCTCCAAGTAGAAAGGTCTCTGAGGAACTTTGCAGTTTGACTAGTTCAAGAGCATTAACATTCTCCCGTTCACTTGGACCAGAGGCGGATCAACGGCGATTGTTGCTCCTTGTGAAAACACTTCCCTCCTCTGGCTCTAAATCATGTCTTTTCCGCCACTGGTTTTCTCCTTTGCAGTAGATGACGACTTGCTGATTGTTTTCCGACCAGCCATCTACAAGTTCCTGAATCTATGGGAACTAAAGGAAAAATCAAAATGATGCTTGCTTTTCCTTCCTTGTGTGATAGATGAGTGTCCATCTCATTAACGCCAAATATTTAGTGAGATCCCGAAGCATTCCAACTGGATTCCACCTTTTCGACTCTGTATTAAGGGGTCTGCTCTGGGACAGCTGTTCTGTGCAGTGAAGGCATTGAGGCTTGGTATAGGGGTGGGACATGATGTTTAAGGCCATGGCTCTTGGGCCAGACCACCTAGGTTCCAGTCTGGGTTCTATCTCATACTAATTATGAGATTTGGGGAAGTTCCTTACCCTATCTATCTGTGCCTTGGTTTCTTCGGGTGTAAACTAGGACAAAGTTGCACTAGGAAGGTCATGTAATCGTAAGGATGACATGATTTCAGATGAGTAAAAAACAAACAAACAAAAAACCTTAGGCCAGACTCCGCCATGGCGAGTCCTTTGTGTTTGCTGCCACTTAAAACAAGTTTAAAAACTCGGTATGCATGCTAGTCTTCGGCATTTGTTTCCCCCACTGCCTCACTTTGTGTCCTGATCAGCACTCCTGGTCCCCTCCAGGTGGCTTCCTGCTGGGTCTAGCCACAGTGGGTGCTGGGAGCACAGGGGTGGGCAGAGGCCAGGTGAAATGGTGGCTTTCCCTCGCCTGCCCCCTGCTTCCGTGCAGCTCCTTCTCTGAATGCCGTGCTTCTGTGTGACCTGGGGGCAGCTCTTCTGGGCTCCCGGCCACCCTGTGCCCTCCTGCCCCTTGCAGTCCGGGGAGTGCTAACCCCACCCATGGTTGCCTTGACTTCTCTTTAAGCTCAGTCTTCCTTGCACCGCTATTTCACTAGCATCCTCAGTTGAACGGTCCAGGGAGATGGGCAGATTCTGTTTCCTGGAACCCTGACCCACGCAAAATTCTACAACTTCATGTTTGGATATGACAAGTTTTAGATGCCCCAACTCTGAGTCTTGGTCTTAGTAATAAAGTCTGTTCTTACGAATAAAGGAAAAATTCCTTTAAAATTGTGATTGGTATTTGTAAGTATCTGGGCTCTGAATTCTTACATGGAACGGCTGGAGGACAGGGTTCTGTGCTTTAGATATAAGTGTACGTGGGCGTATTCTTGCACAGAGTGCAGTGCCAGATATGTAGCAGGTGGTAACAAATGACCTGCAGTAGTGAGGGACGTCTCCTCAGCAGTGAGCAGGATGCTTTACTCCAGTGACACATTAAAAGCTTTACCACGATTGCAGCTTTAGTTTCAATCTCTCAACAATTACTTGTTAGGTTTTAAAGGATTTATTGCTTATGAAAGGTGCCAAAAGCATAGCACAGAAAGAAAATCCCATGGTCTCACAATAGACAGTGACTGTCCAAGCTTCTTTCGCCTCCTGCCAGAGAGCCCAGTGGAGCTGATTGAAAGATGAGCTCATTTCTAACTGAAGTTTTGATGATCTGGGAGACTGGGAGGCTCACCTCCCGCTCGGGGAATTCTGAGCGTGCTAGATGAACTCTTTTCTCTTTCTGAAGAGTTGCTCACACAGCACTCCCTCTGCACCCTTGAATGGCCTCAGCTTTGAGGAGAGGGATCAGCTAGTTAGTTTCATGTCTATGTACTTTCTTACGCAGAAGATGCCTTAAATGTGGGTGAACTGGCCAACTGCTGAAATGGCTTGGTGACCTGGATAACTGTCAACAGGGTCCTAGATGAACTGGTCGGCATTAGCACACAGAGCTCTGAAGTACAGCCACAGACCCGAAGGGTTGACCATCACGGACACAGACCTGGAGGTGTCTGGGTTGCATGGACAAGTAGCTGTTGCAGCCTAATTTTCTGCTTTCAAAAGCAAGGGTTGGCAACAGAGCTAGTTTAGGTTTATTCTGATACGTATTTAGAAACTACCTAGACTATATTAAGTGTTCGAGAAATGATGGCAAGGAGTACTAAGGAAAGCCAGGCTGGAGGGGGAGAGAGGGAGGGAGTTAGTTTACTTGAAATGATTACTGTATCTGTGACTAATACTGTCTTTGTGTTATGGCCTAATAGTTTGCAAACAGAAAAAGCCCGAAAAATAGAGGACAACCTTTTGGGGTTTTCAACCATGGCAGTATAAGGGTAGAATGATCAGTTCTTCAATATTTTAAGAATCTTAGGCTCTCGTTAGAGCTTTGACATTTCATCTTGTATCTCATACCGCATGGTTTTGAGAACAGTTCAATAAGAAAGTCTGGAAACATCAGGCAGTGTCCTAGCAGGACAGCCTCTCGGGGCTGTCACGGTGCTGGAGATGCCTGGGTGTGGCCCTCTGCACAGTGGGGTCATTCTCCTGTCCCTTGCACAGGGTGTCCTCTCGTAAGACAGTCATTGCTTCTGGTCCTTGTGCTACTTTCATACAGAAATTCCTGAGCCTAAATTGTTTCCAGGGACATCACAGTGAAGGCTGGGTAAACATTTGTAGAAAGAACATTTCCTTCTTGGGAATTAAATATATTTAAAATAAGAATCTATGGAAATAGGGCTGCCATGTTTGATAGCTAACTATACCAAAAGATAAAAAAGGTTTCTGAACAGACCGAAGATTGGCTTTTTCTATAAGAAATATTTTTGAGGCCCTTGGGAGAAGGCCTCTTCCCCCAACTACAAGTGGGGACTTTCTTGTTAAGGTAGGACTACAATATGTGGCTGAAGGATTGGTGAGCTCCACTAGGTGGTGGCTTTGCCACATGGCCCGCAAAGGCAAGCTGCAAGAAACTGGCTGAAGATTAAACGAATATGAAAGACGGAAGTCGGGATGTGAGCACCAGACCTGCTGAGGGCCAAGCTGTGTGATTTTGGACTTGTCCTACTTGAGAACAAGCCGGGGACGGTCTCATTATCTGTGATTTAGCATGCGTTTATAAGTGGGCGCGTGCATACACACTCTCTGTCTCTCTCTCTAGCACTACAGAATCATGCCATCTGGGAAACAAACCAGAAGGGCAAATTTCCCTCAAGCAGGTTAAAAAAAAACAAACCAAAACATAATATGATAATTACATAGTGCACACAAGATGTGTTTTGAACTTTTCGGAAATAAACGTTTTAGGCACAAGTTCTGTTGCCAAATAATAATAGCCAGAAGAGAACTATGTTTGTGGTTGTCTTCTAATCCCTTCCAGTTCCTTGCACACACACCAAATTATACTCAGAAAAGTGGGGACAACACATGCTTTTTAGGGCAAGTTCAGCAAATTGAACTCTTTGGATCCAAACACTTACCAAAACAACACAGAAAAATCCCAATACTTAACTTCCCTTTCAGAGAACACAAACATCAGAAGGAATGAAGATACCGTCATTTTAAAATAATGCTGGTTTTGAAATAATTAAAGTTTGTTTTTCATAGACTTGGTGGCTTTTCCACTCAGAGGAGTCTTGTTGGAGTCGATCTGTGCCCGTCTTCTTCATCCTCTATTTCTAAGAGGTATTTTTCCTTTTTCTCGTGATTTCTCGTCCATCAAGGACACCCACTTTCCCCTTCATTGGAAAGTACTCGGGTGGGAAGCGATGAACCCTTCAGACTGCTGGACTTTCTCCCTCCGTGGTGAGGTCACTGGAATTCGTTCAGCACTAGGTCAAGTGGAACCACAGCCTGCGGCTGAACACAACTCCCGGAAACTGTCCGTGAAGCTGTCCTAGCCTTAGAATAGGAACCTTTGTTCTTCCTCAGCCACCCTGGTCTTGGCTTCTCTGGATAGAGTGTGCCCCGAGGCGGATGCTCCCCAGAATTGTCCTTAATACTCCTGAATCCCCACCAGCCATTCTGATGGCGAGTAGCAGGCTTCCCTGGGCTTGAAAGACTGCCCTGGTCCGGGAGCATTCTCAGGTCTAAGGGTGCCTGGGAATCCTGGGGGGTGGCAGGGCTGACTCTAGAAATAGAGGCCTACTTGGAAGGAAAAAGTAGAATACGGGTTTGGCAAAAACTGAGGTCACTTTGAAGCAGCCAAAATACAGATACCCTTACAGATTCAGGCCAGTGCCAGTGTAAACTGGCCAGCCCTGGCATCACGCAGTGGGCTTTGGTGATGGAATGGAGTTTCCTGAGAGTGAATTGCATGGCCCCAGCTCCCGGTGCAACTGTGCGCGTGGGTGTCTGAGGAGATGCACCAAGAGGCGGGGTCACTGCAGTAATTTCCTCCGAGTCCTTATTCAAAATTGATTTTTAAAAGCGATTAGCTGGAAGTGAGTGGGAGGAGGAGAGGGAGCGGAAGGTTAATTGGTAAGGGTAGACACAGGCAAAGGTGGCCACTGGAGAGTCCATGGAGATCCAGACACCTTCTAGGTGTCTTCTGGGTCACATTCCTTCCTGTGCCAAGAACCTTATCAGTTAATCTGGGTATTTTTTTTTTTTTTTGGTTGAAGTTTGAAAAATATTCTCTGCTAAACCTTACTGAGGAATTTGAAGCCTGCTGAGATTATAAAATTTTCTGTGCTTTTTCTAATCTTTGGAATAAAACACAATAGAAACAACTTTGCAAGTGAAAGCATAAACTATTTCAGGCCTTATTTAACTTACTTGGTTCTTGGGGTAAGAAATTAGTTAAGCCTGGCAGAAATGTTTACTCTGCCATACTTTCAGAAAGGTAAATGCAATATGCCATCTACATTTTTGGGAGTTTGGTATTCTCGAAGATGAGAATAGCATGATATTTTACAGTCATTGTCGTGATACTGCCTGGTTATTGGTGACAAGTTCTGCTCCCCAACATGTTGACGTTTGAACCTTGGAGAAGCATGCCGAGGTGGGCATATAAAGCAGGGTTTGTTGAGAAAGGGGGTAACATAGATTTCTCCCTGGAGGGACAAGGGTGTCATAGCTGGTATCCTGGTAGGAAGAAGTGAGGTATTCTGTCCTGTTTATGTGTCCTAGGTGTCCTTTGTTCTCCTGCCTTCTCCCCCTATCTTTCTCCTTCCTGCTTCAGTGACTAGGCATTTGACTAGGCCCAGGAGTGTTTGGTGGGATGCCCATGGGAAACAGGTGGGCTGAAGGGGGAAGGGCAGGGTGGAGCAGCCAAGGACACATTAATTAACAACCTTATAGCCTCCCGTAGGGAGGGGCAATTCCAGGGACAGATTCCTTGGCAACAGGTAGGAGCAGGGGCAGGTTCTTGGTAAGGATGGATGAAGGGCTCTGAAGAACTAACACTTCAATCTCTCAGGGGACAGACTCCAACTTGCTGGACTCAAAATTGGCCTCCTTGATAGGTAAATTGAGTCAGGTCCAATCTGTCCTGCCTGCCTGCCTGCATCTGACTTCAGTTGTCTTTAAATTCCGAAGTACACCCATAGCTGTCAACAGGGAAACTTATTCTGGGAGCAGAGATGCTCTTCCACATACATTTACTTTGAAGTATGGTAAGAAATCTGAAGAACATGAACAAAATGGTTAAACAGTGCTTACAAGCTGTGATATCAGGAAATAGCTGCTATTTAAGTGAGAGCTGAACAGCAGTGTAGAGGGGAAAGAAATTTCCTCATTTTCATCAGCTGATAATCAAAACAGTTTGACCCTGGCCAAAGAGAGCCAAAAATATGGGAATGATTATTGAACTAAATGAAATATCAACAAAATTATGTTATTTTGCATTTTGAGTTTCAAGGTAAAAAACATTTCATGAAGATTCTATCATGTATTGACTAAAGAAAAGGTTAGACATGGCTTTACAGGCAGAAATAAATGTGGTATGTTATGATACCAGTGGAAAAATGTATGGGCTATTGTTCCACACACATAGTTCTACTTTAAATTCCACTTCTGACTGCCTGTGTTACTAGTTTGGAACGACCAATTCTATGATGGGAGTGGAAAATGGTTTCATTGACAAGAAAAAAAGGCCTTGCAAGTCTAGTCTCCACCAAATGGTGGTAGTTAACTTTATCTTAAAGTGATGGTGACTGTCATTAAATCTTGTGCTCTGTTTTTACTTTCATGGGACTATTACCCACCCTAACTGCATTAACACTACAATAACAAAATCATGTTTCCTGCTATTTCAAGAAATCTGACATGGTGATGAAAGACATTTCCTACTGGTGATGTCAGTGGTTATTTAACTGCTATTAAGACGGTAATGAAACTCTTTCTAGTCACTTACTCATGAAGTATTCTTCACCACGCTGTGTGAAACAAAATGGCAGACATCATCTTAGATGGTCTTTTTGAAAACTAGGTTTTCATTACGTTAATTTGGCAGAACAACCTGAGTTATGTTTGTCATTAGTGCTTGAATTATTTGCCTCTAAATAATATAAAAAATTGAAGTACCTTCATTTTTTTATTCTAAGGATAACTTACATTTTTTTTCAGTATTGAGGGGAAAAACCCGAGTTTTTCTATTTGAGATAAAAATACGTTGCATACTCTGGATCTAAAATTTGTTCTCTTGTTAATTTCAATTACTGGTGTCATTTTTTTCTCCTGAATACCAGAGCTATGTTTGTCATATTCATGAGACAGAAAACAAATGAGAAATTTGAGAGTCTTGTACTTCTGGTTTGAGATTTAAATTAAGAAATATATCATAGACCTGTTTTCTCTCATTAATCTTGATATTTCCTATTACCTGGCTAGTTGCTTTCTTCACTTTCCTCATATTTTTGGGGAACATTGGGAAAGAAAAGACTTGAAGAAAGATGATGGCATCAATTCAGAAGTGGTAAAAGAAACATTAACATTAACATAGATACAACAAAAAAATATTCCTTACCAACTCTCAAATATGTGATGGAGGTCATACTACATTATGTAGTGCCGGCCAAAGTGTGCAGACCAAAGGATCTGCTCAAGAAAGTAAAAATGTTGGGATGTCAAATCAGTAAGTTTCAAGTTAATCTTATATACACGCAAAAAGATCATAAATGAAAATATAAAAAATGAAAAATATCCTAATGAATTTTTCTTGTCACTGGCTTTAAATCTGTTATTGAAAAGTGTCTTCGATGGAAAACTTAGTTTCAGGAGCTTTATCACGGGTAGACCAGTCTTTGAAGAATCAATGAGTCGACTCATTTTAGTTGAAAATGGCATATTTTTCTTGAATGCCTGAGTGTTTTCATTAGCTTTGTAATAAAGGGTTGCAATAATCTGTCAAGACATCACACTTTTATTAGCCTTTACACTTCAATTTTGCCATTGTTTTTAAACCTTTTTTTTATGTACACCAGAACTTTTGGGAACCAAACACATTAGCTACTGCTAATTTCATAGGACACTTTGTAGATGTAAGTAACATTAGCACTAACATATTTTCACCATTCCCATTGGAATTTTTACCAAGTCCTCAAAAGTATCTGAGAAAAATCTGTTTTTACTGTCAATGAGAATTACATCCCAGATGTATAGCATACCTGCCCTCTATCTGCTAGAGAATGTCAATGACAAAGATCCATTTATATTTGTGCGCTGTGTTTTTTTGACTGATTGGCTTAGATTATTAGAAAATTAAAAAAAATTGCAGCATTAGTCGTATTCTATAGCAGACTTTCATAATTTTGTCTTGACACATTTTAATCAAGTACTTGAATTGGGTGGGTTGGTTTTTGGCTACGTTGATCTGATAGCTCAAATTCTAGGAGTGGCTAGACTGCCCTTCCTGTTTTGATCCAAGATGCTGAGTTGCAGTCTGGTTTTCCAGATGATCCACATCTTTGTAACCATTTGGTTGTATCCTAGTCTTTCAGAAAATGAGTTTTGAAAACTGCCATATAAAATCTGGATTAGTGACAACTTTGCATTTTTAAAACCAAAAGATAATTTATGCTAAATTATTATTTGGGGGGAAATTACACACAATGAATAATGTAGAGAATTCATTCTTAAATCTACCTTCAGGTACTACTTGTGAAATGGCACCCCCTTTCTCCACAGAAAAGCCCTCTTCACCATGGCTGATGTTAGCACTGTCGGCAAAAGAGTCCAATGTAGATAAACTTCCTATTTTTCATGTCGCCCTGTTTACTTGGCCACTGGCCGAGAAGATACCAGCACTCCAGGTGCTGGACACCCCCTTACTAGTTTTCACAAACGTATCCAGTATAGTACTTTGAAGAAATGTGCAAACAAGGCCTGTGGCCTTGAGCTGGGCTTCACAGAGATGTCTACATTTCTAAGATAAGTTACAAATGGGCTCCATGGTAACAGCTGGCAGGGGGAGGAAAGAAGGGAGAAGCAGCTCTCCCCTTCTCAGGTGTGGTCCTTGAAGGGTTAACTTGCCCAGAACAATGGGGGGGGGGTGAAAAAGCTGCTTTTATGTGAACTTCTGCAGACTGTGAACTTCTGAGCCCCTCCCCTTACACACTGGGTATAAAATTCTGAAACTCCCTGAACTCAGGGTTCAGGGGATTGGTTGATTACAGCAAAAGCTGTGCCCTCTGAACCTGGCTGCAGCCAAATAAAACTATTTCCTGCCGTCTTCTGTGCCTTGACTTGTTTGTCCCTACAACATTTAAAAAAAATTTAAAATTAAAGCTCCCAACTGTATGAAGGCAGCTATCAAACTATGTATCAAACCAAGAGCGTCACAAAGCCCTACCTATGAGTCTCAATGGATTCATGTTTAGGAACGCTCATCATGGATGGAAGTAGGTCCATTTAGAGATCTGGTTCGTGTCAGACTTTTTCCTCAAACTGGGTCTACTGTAATATGTTCATGTCAACTTTGTAAGAATCAAAATTTTGCTCTACAGTAGGTTCAGATTAATTCTGTTGCCTTTTATTCTAAACATTTTTGTGTGTCTCCCTCTCTAGATAATGTGATCATTCACTGAACTGTGGATCAGAATGAATCTTCAGCCTATGAGTACACTGTAGAATTCATCTAGTGCTGACATATCAAATCCCAGAGAATTGTGCTTTGAAAAAAGTAGAGTTAGATCATTTGGACCTAATCTGCTGGTTTTCTGGGTAGCCTTCAACAAGTTATTTAACCTCAGTCATAAAATCTTTTAAATCCTTAGATTAAAAGTCCCTGGGTTTAAAATAGTATCAGACTGAATTCTTATTTTACACTATTCTCTGGGGAAATTTTGAGAGCATTACATAGAACCAGAATTTGGCAAAGTGGAATTACTATGGATTTGGGAATTAAGTGAGCACATTTGGTATAATTCTCAATGCTGTAACATCTCTGAATGATGGAAAAAATTCATTTTTGTAAAGCCTTTTTTGAGTGCTAGAGAGACCAGGTGCCATACAGAGAAACGAACGGAGGTCCTTAGTGGCCTGGCAATTAAAACCAAGAGAATCACTGCTGTGACTTATCTTGTGTCCCCATGAGGGATTAAGAGATAGTAAAAATAAATAAGATCGTTTAAAATGTTTTTCTTCATGTCCTGCTTTGGGCGTGACTGGCCCTGGGGGGAGTGAGGGGAGGGCCTGGTGTCACGCTCCCTTCATAAGCAGTGGACACCAGCCTGGAGTCGCACTGTGCCATGTCCGATCCGCCCTTCATGGCCTGTTTCATGAAGTCCTTCTGAAAGTGGATCTTTTTTGAGAGGTATAAAATCTGTTGCCAATTATAAATCAGATCATAATTCTCAACCCGAAGTGTGATGACAGGGTGTTAGATAACCATCAGGATGGACATTTGGACAGTCCTGAGGCCCAGACCTGACTGGGCACTGTAACACAATCAGCCTGCAATTTGTCCTGCATCTGAGAATGTGCCTCCACTCCTATCGGATGGAAGAGCCTCTGTGGGAAGCGGGAAGGCATCTCCAGGTTCCTTGAGTCACAAGACACATCTTTGCTGCCGAACACTTTGCCCCAGCTCCAAGTCTGGTTTTGGAAGTGCAGTGGTTCAGTAGACAGACACTCAACGATTCCTCTGCTACAAGAGGAACTGCCCTTCCAAGTAAGTGTGTCCATTATTTCATGGGAAGTGAAAATATTTCCTATGTTGGGCTTCATTTAAGAATGCTGTTTTTGGTGGGCTAAGATCATCTGAGCACCACTAAATTCACCTGTTCTATTAGTGTTCATGGAGTCAACCTTTTAGTTCTATTTTTAAGGGCAAGGCACTGTCCCACTGAGTTTGAATTGAATTTTCCCTTGGCTCAGCATCTAACTCCTTTCTGGAAAGGCCATTGCTGCTATGAGATCGCTCGTGAAACCCATGGCCAGCCTGAAGTGATTGACAAACTGGCAATAGCAAGGAAAACCAACCACCGTCTCTCCTGGTATTCAGTGCCTGATGTGGTGCTGTGCATCCCTCGTTGACTTTATGTCCTCTGCTCCACAGTCATCGTGTTGTACACAACACATACATTGGTCAGTATTAATCAAGCATTTATTGGGCTCTTGGAATGCATGTGGAGTCTGGTTCTGGGGAAGTGCAGCGCTGATGTTCAAAGTGCCTGCAACCTAGAGCAGACAGATAAGCAAGAGTGACAAAGTGGAGTACCAAAAACAGGGGGCCCTGGGGAATCAGGAGGGTGGCCTCAGACTGCAGAGGTGTCCTGATGACAGCATGAAACCCACTGGCGTGAGTCGCCCTTGACTACGTAACAGAAAGGCTTAATACGAGGATGAACGTTCTCCTCGGGGTTCCCTGGGCTGGGAATTTGGTCACTTTCTGCTGGACGGATCTAGTTCATGACCACTGGAGGTGCCAGCCCAGGCCGTCTTCATGTGAAGATGTGCCAAGAGCAGGAGGATCTGCTTTCAGGGTCACTTCACGTGGCTTACAAGTGTCCCTCTGCTCCTTGGTGGGACCACAGAAGCCACCCATGGGCAGCCCAGCTCCCGTAGGCTGGGGCTCAGCATCCGCGATTCCATGGTCGTCAATGAAGCATTAATTCTTGAGATGTGGCAATCATTGAAAATGTGGGTGTTTGTGTGTCAAACGAGTTTCAGTTAGCATTAGTCTTCATTTAATCCATTTAATCATCTGGATTAAAGGATTTGAGCAAAAGGCTGTAGCAATCGTTCTGTAATTCAGTACCATTGATGGAATAATTCTGGTTCTGTCAGACAGCTAAGTTTCAGAAAACCTCTCGCAACCCAACCACCAAAACTGTATTTGCTTTTAAAATGGGAATTACAAAATCAATTTCTCTCAAGTATTGCTGAGGTATCATTGTGGGCCTCTAAATGAAAACTAGTTTCCTTGGAGGCTTAACAATTAGCCATTTGCATAGATTGGCCCACTTTGTGGGTAGCTGTAATGTGAATTTCAAGCTATATCATGCAGTGGACCATTTAATATTTAATAATGCAAACCTCCTCCGGCTCTTACCTCAGTGACAGAGCCAGTGAGTATGGAGGCTGGAAACCTTTCTTGCCTTGAGTAGGGAAAGTGGTAGTGGTGATGAGAAGTTGATTCTCATTTCATTCACTGGATAAAGGATTTTGCTAATCATGTCTCTAGTTGTGTGGTTGTATCAGATGTGGCTGGGAAAGGTTAATGCCAATTGGCCTTCTCCCAAAACGCTCCTCCACATAAATGTATCAGCTAAGTACATATATAAACCCCAGTATTTTGAATTCAGTCTTCATGCTGCTTGTATATAAAATTCCTGGAGCTGCTGCTACTCAGTCACCTTGCTGTCTGTATTAGCACACCTCCAAATTAATACAGCACATTCATCTGCGTTTATGTGGGACCTTGCCCCTTGCAGATCACACACAAATGGAGGAATATTGAATTGTGACTAGAACATTTTCTTTATCTTGTGGCAGAAATTATCAGCCTTCCCACTTAAAGCAAGACTTCCTGCTTCGTAAGCCCTCTGCAGGCTGAGAGGGTCTAGGCTTCAGCTCCAAGCTTGTTGGAACTGATGCTGTCATGATGGTGTTTCCCAGTTTGTCATATGGGAAAAGCAGAGGTCCAAGATGCAGAGACTGCTGAGAATATATTTTTAAAGATCGACTTTCCTTGATCTACGTAGATATGCTATTCCTAGCAACCCCCTTTCATAAAGCTATTTTGGTATCTTTATTCCATTTTCAACCCTAGGACACGTGGGACTCATGTTCATCTGCTTAGATTTCTGTGAACAGTAGATGCATCTGATCTTCTCCTGTTCATTTCATTTTTTCCTATCAAAGGTCACCCACGGTCCTTCCCGTGGTCTGCTATCTGTTGGACTTCCATCTTTACCAATTTTGAGGAAAAGAATGTAGGCATGGAAGGAAAAGCAGAGACATGCATTCAGTATTGGGACTCTGATGACCTTGGGAATCAGGAACTTGGAAAGACTAGAAATAGAATATTAAAGGTCAAAAAGCTTTTATGAAGGAGTGTGACCTTTGATAACGTATCCCTAAACAACTCCTCGAGCCTGTTCCTGTCCTTACGGTCTTTTTTCAACTTGTCCTAATCACGAGCTGATTCTGATGAGTTATTCCCCTTTCACCTAGTGCTCATTCGCCCTTCCTATGGGTGCCATGAGATCCTTCATCTTTGAAGTAGATGCATCCTCTTATTTTCCTGAGTTGAACGCCTGGCAGTACGTGACAGGTGAGTTACTTAGCTCTCCTGGTCACCTCCAAATTCCTTGCTCTGCTAGCAAAAGAGAAGGGGATCATTGGAGTGTCACAGAAAGCATCCGCCTTACAGGTTGCTCCAGGGCTCTTTTGGGTGCCCCTGAACCACCCTACCAAGCCCTTGACCTCCTGGACACTACCCAGATGACATTTTGCTACTCGGTCAGTAGCCCTTCTTTTGCAGTTAGCGGGATAATGCCTGAAGGGAGACTGCTCTCCAACAGCTGACTTATTTTCAGCTTTTATTGATGTTTTTGGTACCTGATATCCCATCCTTTTTACTCCTACATCGGAGTTTCTGAATACCAGGGGAAAATATCTTGAAATAATAAGCTTTGACCCTTCTTTCTCTCCTTAACTGCAGTCTGAACTGCTCCTCCCTCTGATTGGTGCTCTGAAAGCTTGGAGGAACCATCCTACGTTCACGATTCCCCTACACACTCTATTCCACCACCTTTCCAGCCCCGTCACTAAGTTTCTATTTTTTAAATTGTTTTTGGATACACATCACAGGGTGTATTTTGACAAACATAGATTACAGTTTTGATCCCATTCCTGTGGTTCTACATGATGTGGAGTCACCCTGGTTGTGTACTCCTATATGAGTATAGGAAAGTTTGGTCCAATTCATTCCGTCTTTCCTATTCCCCTCCCCTACCTTCCCTTCACTCTCCTTTGTCTGATCCAATGAACTTCTATACTTCCTCTCCCTACCCTTACTTGTTGTGGGTTAGCATCCACATGTCAGAACTTTGGTTTTTTGGGACTGACTCAGCATGATATTTTCCAGCTCTAACCATTTACTGGCAAATGCCACAATTTCTTCCTTTAAGGCTGAGTAATATTCCAATTTTTTGAGATATATGTATTTACATATAAAATCACATTTTCTTCATTCATCTGTTGAAGGGCAACTAAGTTGATTCCATAGCTTGGCTATTGTGAATTAAACTGCTATAAACATTTATATGGCTACATCACTATAATATGCTGATTTAAAGTCCTTTGGGTATAAGCTGAGAAGTGGCATAGCTGGGTCAAATGGTGGTTGCATTCCAAGTTTTCTAAGGAATCTCCATTCTGCTCTCCAGAGTGGTTGCACCGATTTGCAGTGCCACCAGCAATGTATGAGTGAACATTTTCCCCCACATCCTCACCAACATTTATTGTTACTTGTATTCTTAATGATTGCTATTCTGATTGGAGATGGAACCTGTGTAGTTTTAATTTTTATTTCCTTAACTGCTAGAGATGTTAAACATTTTTTCATTTGTGTGTGTGTGTTTTCTGTGAAGTGCCTGTTTGGTTCCTTTGCCCATTTATTGATTGGGTTATTAGATATATTTTTTGGTGTCAAGTGTTTGAGTTCTTTGTATATCCTGGAGATTAACACTCTATCTGAAGTGCAGATCTTCTATCTGAAGATTTTCCACCATTCTGTAGGCTCTCTGTTCCTGTTCTTGACTGTTCCTTTGCTGTAAAGCTTTTTAGTTTGCCATCCCATTGATAGTTCTTTACTTCTCGTGCTTTAGGAGTCTTACTGAGAAAGTCTGTTCCTAAGCCAATATGATGGAGAGTTGGGCCTACTTTGTCTTCTAGCATCCAACGGTCTCTGGTCTAATGCCAAGGTCCTTGGTCCACTTTGAGTTTTGTGCAGGGTGAGAGAGAGGGGTTCAACTTCATTCCACTACATATGGATTTCCAGCTTCCCCAGCACCAATTGTTGAAGAGCCTTTTGTTCCCCCCAAAGTATGTTTCTGGTGACTTTGTCTAGTATGAGGGAACTGTATTTGTGTGCCTATGTCTCCGTCTTCCATTCTCTTGGTCTTCAATTCTATTTTTATGCCAACACCATGCCGCTTTGTTGTTACTCTAGCTCTGTAGTATAATTCAAAGTCTGGTATTTGTAATGTCTCCTGCTTCACTTTCTCACTGATTGCTTTGGCTATTCTGGGCCTCTTATTTTTCCAAATTCCAGGACTGCTTTTTCTATTTCTAAAAGGAATGTTGTTGGGATTTTAATTAGAATCGCATTAAATCTGTATAGTGCTCCTGGTAATATGGCCATTTTGACAACATTAACTCTGCCTAACCTAGAACAGGGGAGGTCTTTCCATTTTCTAAGGTCTTCAATTTCTTTAGTGTTGGGTAGTTTTCATTGTGGAGGTCTTAACCTCTTTCATTAGATTGATGCCCAAGTATTTTATTTTTTTGAGGCTATTGTGACTGGAATAGTTATTCCTGATTTCTCTTTCAACTGACTTGTCACTGGTGTATAGGAACACGATTGATTTATGGGTACTAACTTCATATCCTGCTACTTGGCTGAATTTGAGTTCAAGAAGCCTTATTGGCTTTTTTGGTCTCTAAATATAGAATCATGTCATTGGAAAATAGGTATGTTTTGAGCTCTTTTTTTCCCCGTTTGTATCCCTTTAATTTCTTCTAATTGCTCTGACGAGGGTTTCCAGGACTCTGTTGAAGAGAAGTAGTGAAAGGGTGCATCCCTGTCGTCCGGTTTTCAGAGGGAATGCTTCCAATTTTTCTCCATTTAGAATAATGTCGACCCTGGGTTTACCATATATAACTTTTACAACATTGAGGTGTGTTCCTACTATCACTAGTTTTTTTTAGTGTTTTGAACATGAATTGATGCTATAGTTCGTCAAATCCCTTTTCTGAATCTATCTAGATAATCATATGGTTCTTGTATTTAAGTCTACTGATGTGATGAATTACATTTATTGATTTTGTGTGCTGAACCAACCTTGTATCCCTGAATGAACCACACTTGATCATGGATCATGGTGCACTACATTTTTAATGTTTTTGGATGTTACTTGCCAGGATTTCATTAAGAATTTTTGCATCTATGTTCATGAGGGATATTGGTCTTAAGCTTTCTTTCCTTGCTGGGTCTTTGTTTTTGGTATCGGGGTGATACTAGCTTCATAGAATGAATTTGGAAGGGTTTCCTCCTTTTCTAGTTCATGGAATAGTTTGAGGAGTACTGGTGTAAGTTTCTTTGAAGTTCTGGTAAAACTCAGCTGAGAATCTGGTCCTGGGCTTTCCTTTGTTGGTAGGCTTTTGATGGTGTCTTCAATTTCCTTTATTGAAACTAATGTTTGAACTTTCTAGGTCGTCTTGGTTCCGTTTAGGTAGGTCATATGTCTCTAGAAACTTGTCAGTGTCTTCACTATTTTCTATCTTATTGGAGTAAAAATTTTCAAAGAAGCTTCTGATTATCATCTGTATGTCAGTAGTGTCTGTGGTAACATTTCCTTTTTTATCATGAATTTTAGTGATGTGAGCTTTTTCTTTTTCACCATGCTAAGGGTTTGTCAACTTAATTTTTTCAAAGAATCAACTTTTTGTTTCATCTCTATTCAATTTTTTTGTTTCAATTTCATTGATTATTGGCTTTGATTTTAACTATTTTCTGTCTTTTATTTGTTTTTCTAGGGCTTTGAGATGTAATGTTAGGTTATTTATTTGGTGACTTTCTATTCTTCTAAGGAATGAGCTCAATGCAGTGAACTTTCCTGTTAGCACTGCCTTTATAGTGTTCCAGAGATTTAAATAAGCTGTGTTGCCATTCTTATGTACTTCTAGGTATGTTTTTAATTTCATCCCCAAATTCTTCTTTCCATTGGTCATTTAATAGTACATTATTTAGTCTACAGGTGTTAGAGTAGCTTCTATTTTTTGTTTTATTTATTTCTAATTTCATTCCACTATGATATGATAGAATGCAAGGCATTATCTCTACATTTTTTTAAGTGTTGCTTCATTACCTAAGATGGGGTCTATTTTAGATGAGGATTCATGTGCTACTGAGAAGAAAGTGTATGCAGTCCTTGATGGATAAAATATTGTATGTCTTTTAATTCTAAATTTTTCATTAGTTTTTTTAAAGAGTGAAGGGGGAGAGAGTTTTTGGCGGACACAACAACTTTGTATGTGGTGCTGAGGATTGAACCCGGGCTGCACGCATGCCAGGCGAGCGCGCTACTGCTTGAGCCACATCCCCAGCCCTTCATTAGTTCTTTAGCTTCTTAGTTTTTGAAGGATCTATCTGGTGATGAGAGGCATGTTTAAATCACCCAGTGGTCTATTTGATTATTGAAGTTGAAGTGTTTGTTATATGTAGGTGCCCCATTATTTGGGGCATAAATACTTACAATTGTTAAGTCTTGTATAATTTCCTGAAGCAGTATGAAATGACCTTTTTGGTCCCTTATTATAGCTTAAAATTGACTTCATCTGATATGAGGATAGAAAATTTGCTTGAGATTCATGTGAGTGATATTTTTTTTTTCTTTTTATCATCAGTCTATGGGTGTCTTTGCCTGGGAGGCAGGTGTCTTTGCCTGGGAGGCGAGTGTCTTGGTTGACAGCATAGTTTTGGGTCTTGTTTTTTTTTAATCCAATCTATCAGTATCTTTTAATGGATGAGTTTAGGCCATTTACATTCAATGTTATTACTGAGACATAACTTCTATTTCTTTAATAACAATTTATTTAATTTGAATCATTTTTTTCCTTTGATTCATTATTCTAATATAGTTCCTCCCTTTGCTGGTTTTCTTTTATTTTTTCATCATGAAATATTGGATTGGGTATGTTTTGTAGTACAGCTTTCTAGTTTTGAAAAATTTTTTAAACTTTTGTTTATCATGGAGGTTTTTATTTCATCACCAATTCTGAGGCTTAATTTTTCTGGGCGTAGTATTGGCTGGCATCTATTTTCTTTCAGAGGTTGGTATATTACTCCTAGAGCTCCTAGCTTTGAGGGTCTGAGATGAGAAATCGGCTACAATCCAGATTGGTTTCCCTTTAAATGTTATGTGTTATTTTCTTTGGTAGTCTTTAAAATTCTATGCTTATTCTGTATGTTAGGGAATTTTCATTAGAATGTGTCTTGGTGTGGGTCTGTTGTAATTTTGTATATTTGTGGTCCTAGAAGACTCTTGTATTGGGTTTTTCATTTAATTGTTAAGGTCTGGAAAATTTTCTGATAATATTTCATTGAAAAGATTGTGCATTCCTTTGGTTTGTATCTCTGAGCCTGTATGTTTGGTCTTTTCATATAATCCTATGTTTCTTGGAAGTTACATTCATGGTCTTTTAATCTTCTCCATGGTCAACTTTATTTTCTAGATTTATATTGTCTTCATTGCCTAAAACTCTCTTCCAAGTGGTCTAGTCTATTGGTGATGCTTTCAATTGAATTTTTAATTTGGCTTATTGATTCCTTCATTTCAAATATTTCTGACTGATTCTTCTTCAGGATCTCTTTGTTGAAATGCCCTTTCTCGTATTTTCTTAGATTTCCTTTAATCTTGTGCCTTGTAGATGGATTAACCATGAGCTTTCTGAATTCTGACATTTCCTACACTGTGGTGTCAATGGAGTCTACTTCTGAGTAGTATGTTATTTGGTATGGTTTCTTCTCTTGCTTTTTCATATTGTTTGTGTATCTACCCATATCTGGATGGATCTGATGCTCTGGAGTTTTTGCTTTATGGGTTTAGCGTCTCTCTGTTACTAGAACCTCACAGATTGAGGTGGGGGAACCCAATGATAGCAACAAAGTTTGCAAACAATATATAGCAGTACACTACATTATTAGTTTCTATTTTGATATCTAGTGTTAATTGGTATGATATGTAGATATAGTGCGATCAACAATTTCCATCAGTAAAAACAGTATATAATCATGTATTATGGCTTAAAATTGAGCAATAGTCTGTACCTTCTACTGTTTTAATTATTGATGTGACATTGGTGATTGAGGTAGACATTTATATACTTCAATTAATATTAAGAAGTGTTAAGTAGAATTGAGCATAAATAAAGAAATAGGAGGATAGAAAAATGTTTGCAATTTTAAAGGGTGAATAGGACAGATGCAATGGTAACTTAAGATATATTTTTTTCATTCTCTTTGAAACAATATGAAAGAATGGGACTTGGATGTCAGGAATAGAGAAATGAGATACAAGGGAGATAGAGTAATAAAGATGACACAAAATGAAATCAAAATAACCTAATTATAAACTCTGACCCCCAAAATAAAGAGAATGAGATAATAATACCTTAACTGGCCCCAAACAAATACTCTACAACAACAAAAAAAGAAAATAAAAAAAAGGCTGTAAGAAACAAATAGGAATGTGTAGGAGTCCCTGCACTAGTCAATACATATGCAAATAAGAACCCAAGGAAACACAAAATCAAAAAGCAAAACAGAACTACTACCTCAACAAACAAGCCACAATAACAACAGCAACAAAGAAAAATCTTGGTCAGTTGTTAAGAGTCGTATCTACTGTGGTGGACAAAATGGTGTTGTGTTCACTGACTGTGCCCACCTGGTTTTCTTTTCATTTCTTTTCAAGGTGTGGTCTAAGCTTGTGTATATGGGCTGTAGGTCACTTGTCCTTCTATTGTGTTGCTCACGGCATTGAAGGTTGGGGTTTAAGACTTCCCAGTTTCCCTTCTTGGGAGGTTAGTGTGGGTGGGCAGGACTGCAGACCTAGAGGTGAACTGGTGTGTGGGGGAAGCTGGGTTGCCGTGGCGGGGGTGGGGGGTGGCAGAGTAGCTGGCCATGTCTGGGTGGCAGGTAGATGAGGGCCTGGTGCTGTATCCTGAGGTTGGCGAGGAGGCTGTGTGCTGGACTGGGTAGGTCTGCGGGGTGAAGCAGCCATGTTGGGGGCCCAGCTGGTCTGTGCTGTGTGGGTCAGGCCTGGGCACCAGGACCTGCAGGCTGACTGTGACGATGTGTGCCTGACCATGTAGGTCTGGTGGCTGAGCAGCATGTGGCCCTCCATGAGTAGGGGCACAGCCATTCTGGGCTGTTCTGGGGGGATCAAGGCCAAGTACTGGGACCTATGGGCCAGCTGCAAAGCTGTGAGGTGGATCAGGGCCTGGTGCTGGATCCTGGGGTTGAGGGGTGGGCCAGGTTGGGAGACTGGACACTGGGGATCCAGGCGAGTCCTGTTGGGTGCTGGTTCCTGGGAATGGTGGATGCTGGACTGGGGGGGAGAGTTGGGACCAGGCTGGTGCCGGGACCTAGTGAGTGGTGGCCCAGGTGGGTGCCTGGCTGGGTGAGCAGAGAGCAAAATGTCCTCACACCCTCTTCCAACCTTCTGACTCTCTCTAGCCACCGCTGTAAGTCCCCACCAGCCACCAGTCCAGCCTCAGGACTCGAGGAGCTAGGGAGAGCCGGGCCTTGTCCAGCCGCTGTAACCTGGGCCCCCCAGGTGAAATGCTCCCAGTGTGTGACTTTCCACAGGTTTGCTAGGCTCAGGCCCTTGCAGACCTAGTGGGAAACTCAGATCTGGGTTCCCAGTTTCTGTGGGCCCTGCCATGCCGCAGGCCCAAGATGGCTCTGCACGGGCTGTCCAGGACGACGGATCAACTCTGGAGGGCTGTGAGTTCTTTTTCTTTTTTTGATTAACAAGTCAGTCTCTGGTTCAGCTAGGGCACTGAGCCTCCAGTCTCTGGATTTTTCACTCTAAGCCACTCATGTGAAGACCCCGTACAGGCAGAACTACCATATGGAGTTGAAATCGGAGAAGGGGCTGCCTGAGTGAGCCCAGGGATTGACGTTTCCGGGTCCTGGGGAGCTTGCTGGGGTTGCTAGATAGGTTCTGTACTTGGACTGGAGTGTTGGTGATGGGGGCCTGTGATGTTTCAAAACTTACTGAATCATTCAGTTGCTACGCAGGCGGTTTATTGTACATGATATTTACCTGAAGAAACAAAAGGGCTTTGCGAGAAGTAGTGGTAGAAAGAAAATGGTACCTTTGTCTTCCTCATATTGCCTTTCACATTCCAAAGAATTTTGTGTTAAGTTGGGTGGGTTTGATAATTGGAAGTCTCTGATTGTGGCCAGGAAGGTGGAACATGAAAGTGTGTCTTGGACCTGAAGTGTGGAGAGGCACCTCCTAATGCCCTTGCTGACCAGCACAAGGTCAGATGTGGTTGCATGGAGAGAGAAGTATTGGCCAGCTATACGTGTTGTACAGACAGTAAATAGAATCGTGTACTAAAAGTAGTTGGTTTTTATATCTCAGACTTTTTCAACATTCTCAGTGTAGAAGAGGGGTGGAAAGGGACAGAGGCCAACCTGGCAATTCCATAAACACAATTAGTTGAGGAAGTTCTAGTTAACATGTACCAAAAGTCTGAGTACCACTTATTTTTTATTGAGAGAATTTTAATATTTTTTAGTTTTCGGCGGACACAACATCTTTGTATGTGGTGCAGAGGATCGAACCTGGGCCACACGCATGCCAGGTGAGCGTGCTACTGCTTGAGCCACATCCCCAGACTGAGTACCACTTATTGACCTTTAACCACGATGTCAAAGTAAAAACACCCTTACTCAAATGGGAGAATACCATTTGCCTCTTTAATCAAAACATAATTTACAGAACTGCTAGATGGGTTAAGGTGCATTCATCGAGTTATTTAGCGGATGGCTCTCAGGAGGAGAAAAGGCTTGTAATGTGCTCTGATGGCATTTCTGCTCAAACCTGGAGTAACTTGCTGTCTTACTCGGGGTCTACTGCATTTTTGCTGGAGAGGAACTTGAGGTCTATCACTTGTGTGGTGAGGCTGTAAAGTAACCAGGTGTTAAATAGAGCAGCTCATGTCTTAAGAGAGAGAACTATGTGATTGTGAAAGATTCAGCCGACATTCCTCATGAGACGTTTTACTTTCTCCACATACTGTAGAGTAACTTGTAAGGTACTCCGGGTGATTTCAGGGTCGTCAGTTAGCAGGAGGTGGGCCCAGTGTGCTGTCCAGGTACCCTAAGATGGCTCCAGGAAGGCACAGAAGCGTTGCTCCTCATATGAAGCCGTTTTCTAGTTAAGGCCATTTGTCTTCATTCTCGTTGGTCTGTGGGGAGACGTGTGCCTGGGTGGACATTCTCTCTGGTCACCGTGTTTCCCAGCCCTCAATTTAAGGCAGTGCATCCTATTGCTGGGGAAATGTCGGTCAGATTTGGCACTGGCTCACTTCCTTCCTAGCGGGAAAGGCCGTGTGCAGTGGAGATAGCCCACGGGGTAGACTCCAGAATTGGGAAGAAAACTGGGACAGCTGTTGATGGCTCAGCTGGACACCATCTCCTTCCCTCCACTGATAAACATCCAAGGTTTCTCTTAACGATGACTAATGCCAAACAAACCAATTACACAATGGCGGACTTTTACTCTGCATGAATTAGACTTATGAAATCATCTTTGTTCCACAAAACATGCCAAGTAGCACACTTCATGGTGACTTCCAGACGCATGCCCTGTGTCTCATTATGCCTGTTTTGTCATGACATTAGATACGTACACGTGAAAATAAATACACCAGTTATTGGGATGGGTCTCTTCCGCCCATTTTCTCCGTGTGTGTGTGTGTGTGTGTGTGTGTGTGTGTGTGTGGTCAGACACATACATTGTATGTGTGTATATATGAGTAGAGCCTGGAAACAAATGGATGGATTACTTAACATTCTCAGTATTTTATTGTCTCATTTTCTTCCTTTTTTCCATACTTATGGAAGAAATTTAGCAAGTCAATGAGGAATTGATGTGGTCATCACCACCATTACGCGTAATGAGCTTTTGGCTTTGTCCTTGTGCACTGCTTTTGTGAACTTTTGCGGAGCTGGTATGCATAGAGATTGGCACTTGATTGGCAAAACTTCCTAAGTTTTACTTCACATATGTATACATACTTCACACACAAACGTGGCTTTTGATTCCCTGTCATAGGAAATGTCATGAAGTGTATTAATCGTAAACATCCTGAAAATTGGATCTGATCCCTTTAATATTCTACTTGATGTTACAATGGAAATGTTTCCTAATAAAAATACATAAGTCTCTGCCAGACCAATATAGTTGTCTTCAGCACAACATACTGCTTTCCAAGTACTCTACAGCTTTATAGTACTAATGTCATGTCGCCAAACTTGGCCACCAAGCTTGCTACAAAACATTGAGCCCGTTGGTGACAATGCTTGTCCAATGACTCCCATCCCCTGGCCTCGATGAACTCTCTCAAATCTTTGAAAGTGTCTGAATGTGTTATTTCATTGTTCCTCACTGAGTATTCTCATACAGAACTATCCATCTGAAAGCTGCTTGTCTTTTTAGCGTACTTGGTTTTGATCCATTGACTTTTGTTTATTCTCTGCTATGCAACTTATTTTGAGCCAGAAGGAATGACAATGAGCATTCGGGTTTGCAGGCTTCTTTCTGACCAGTGTTTGCTTTCTTACTTGATGGCGTAGGCATGTTTTTGTTTTGTTCAGTGAATTTTTTGTCCTGCATGTGGAAGGTATTGATTTTCAGTGCTGATGCCACTTACCCTTCTTTTGTTTTTAATGCCCTCATTCTTAACTTGAATATAGTTTCCCCAGCATACTATGAATGTTTGTGAGGTAGAAGCACACAGAATCTTCGGAGGCAGATGGTGGTGTGTACAGCTGTGGATTTCTGTCTGGGGATGGAGGTGAAAGGAAATTACTGGAAAGAAGGTGAACAAAGAGATTAAATACATATTTTTTGTGAGAATTAAAATTTTATCATTTTGCTTGACTTTTGGGTTTACTGTAAAAATGGAGATAGGTGTTAAAATATGCTGTTTGACTGTTCAGTGCCCCTGACCACCAAGAAATTGTCCCTCCATTGATATCATGGAACTCAACATTCCGACCACTAGCATTATTCCTATAGACTGTAGTTCTGGGAAAGATTAATTTGTTGATTATTTTGAGAATGGATATTCACTACTACATAGAGAAATGTTCTATTGGAATTATTTTTTATAATAGTTGAAGAATAACAAGTTAGGAGAAAAATTTAAGGCATTCTTGCTAAAAATTGGAACAAGCCAAGGATGACCTTTCATCACTTCTTTTCAACAGCATCCTTGAAACTCTAGCCAGAGCAATTAGACAAGAAAGAAATTAAAGGGTTACAAATAGGTAAAGAAGTACTCAATCACTATTTCCTGATGACATCATCATTCTATATCTAGAAGATCCAAAAAATTCCACCAGAAAACTTCTAGAATAAATGAATTCAGCAAAGTAGCAGGATATAAAATCAACACCCATAAATCAAACACATTCCTATACATCAGCAAAGAATCCACTGAAAGAGAAATTAGGAAAACTACTCCATTCCAATAGCCTCAACAAAAACAACAAAAACCCACACCTGGGAATCAATCTAACAAAAGAGGTGAAAGACCTCTACAATGAAAACTACAGAACACTAAAGAAAGAAATTGAAGAAAATTTCAGAAGATGGAAAGACCTCCCATGCTCCTCAATTTATATTGTCAAAATGGCCATCCTACCAAAAGCATTAAACAGATTTAATGCAACTCCTATTAAAATCCCAATGACATTCTCCATAGAAATAGAAAAGGAATCATGAAATTTATTTGGAAAAATAAGAGAACCAGAATAGCTAAAGCAATCCTTAGTAAGAAAAGTGAAGTAGGAGGCATCATAATACCAGACCTTACACTGTACTACAGAGCTATAGTAACAAAAATGACATGGTTTTGGCACCAAAAAATTGACTTGTAGAGCAATGGTACAGAATCAGAGGACAGACAAACTCACATAAATATGGTTATCTCATTCTAGACTAGGGTACCAAAAACATTCTCTGGAGAAAAGATAGCCTCTTTAACAAATGGATTTCCAGTTTTGCCAGCCCCATATGTAGCAAAATGAAATCAAACCCCTCTCACCCTGTATAAAAACCAACTTAAAGTGGATCGAAGACATGGGAACTAGACCCTGTACCTAATAAAAGAAAAAATTGACCCAAATCTTTACCATGTTGGTGTAGGATCTGACTTCCTTAACAAGACTCCTATAACACAAGAAGTAAAATCAAGAATCAAAAAGTGGGATGGATTCAAATTAAAAAGTTTCTCAGCAAAGGAAATAATAACGGGAGGAGAGAGCCTACAGTTGGGGAGAAAATCTTTAATGCTTTATCGGAGGTGCATGCAGTAATCTCTAGGATACATAAAGAACTCTAAAAACTTAACACCCCAAAATCCAAATAACCTAATCAATAAATGGGCTAAGGACCTGAACAGACACTTCACAGAAGAAATACAATTGATCAACAAATATCGGAAAAAGTGTTCAACATCTCTAACAACTAAAGAAATGTAAATCAAAATGAAGATTTCATTTCACTCTGTCAGAATGGCAATCATCAAGAATACAGGAAACAAAAAATGTGGGTGAGGATGTGGGGGAAAAAGGTACACTCATACATTGCTTGCAGGATTGCGGATTGGTGCAACCACTATGGAAAGCAGTATGGAGTTTCCTCAGAAAACTGGGAATTGAACTGCCATTTGACTTGGCTATTCCACTCCTTGGTTTATACCCAAAGAACTTAAAATCGGCATACTACAGTGACACAACTACGTCATTGTTTATAGCAGCTCAATTCACTATAACTAGACTATGGAACCAATCTAGGTGTCCACCAATAGATGAATGGATAAAGAAAATGTGGTATATATACTCAGTGGAATATTACTCAACTTTAAAAAAGAGTAAAACTGTGGAATTTACCAGTAAATGGTTGGAGTTGGAGAATATCATGCTAAGTGAAATTAAGCCAATCCCACAAAACCAAAGACCAAATGTTTTCTCTGATATGTGGATGCTAATTCGCAATAAGGTGGGGGTGGGCACTGGGGAAGAGTAGTGTTACCTTAGATTAGGTAGAGGGAAGTGATGGAAGAGGAGGGGATGTGGGGATAGGAAAGAGCAGTATGAAACAGACATTATTAATGTGTGTGTGTGTGTGTGTGTGTGTGTGTGTGACTACGTGACCAATATGATGCTGCAACATGTACACTCGGGATATGATTTCTCATTTTTCTATTTACAATATATCAAAATGCATAAATGCATTCCACTGTCATGTATAACTAAAATTAAAAAAAAATACCAAAAGGAAGATGGCGGGTTGTCTGATCTGGGTGCAGTTTCTGTGGATGGTGATTGGCTGACAAGTACTTGAGTTACCAAAGATGAGGAACATAGGGAACGGTGACAAACTACCTTACTATTTTGTCTGAGACCAATTATTCAGTGAGTTTTGCTTTTGTATACTACTTACAGGGTTGATCCATTAGTCTGTAAGACGGTATGTCACTGAGTCTTTCTGACATCACTTTTTGAAGCATAGAGATACATAGGCAATGTTCACAAAGTTTTCAGTTTTAAAATAATACACGAGGCCGGGTACAGTGGTGTAAACCTGTTATCCCAGTGACTCAGGAAGCTGAGCAGGAGGAGGATGAGTTCAAAGCCAGCCTCAACTCATGAACTAATTCAAAAAGTTTTCAAATTAACTGTTTTTGGTTCCTACCCACTCTTGTAATGTTTCCTATTTACTGATAAGTAAACTTGGGATAAATAAGAGAAATTTATTTCTATCAAAGGAACACTTCTTGGTTTTGGTGTTCTACATAATGGGTCTACACTTAGTTCCTCCATACTTGTTGGTAATATCAGCAGGTTAATAAAGTTACGCTTATTGATATGTGAACAACAGGAAAATATGGACTCCCCCAGTTCAAGAGGCTACTGTTGTAAATGGGAAGAAATGCTAGGAAGAACTGCTAGCAAAACATGGTTGGGAACAAACAGATGAACCACAGTGAAGCCGGGAAGGGAAAGTTACGATGGAAAAGGTACAAAGGACATTGAGGAGAGTCTGGCACACGTTTGCCTTAAACATGCTCTTGACAATGTCGGAGATGAACACTTTCATCGTAGGGAGCAGAGAAGCTCTTCTCTCAAGGTACGGTTGAGTTATAAACCTTCCTCTTGCCCAGATAACTTCTTTTATTCTGAAAACATGTTGAACTCCATTTTCTTCACTTTCTTGTGTCACTGGATTCTGTTCTTCAGTTAAGCTGATCAGCCTCTTCATCTGTCAGTCACTTCAGTAACCACTGGGCTGCACACTCTCCTGCTCCTTGCTTACAGGATGGTGTTAACAGGTGCATGGTGTCATGGGTGGGCACTGGGGTATTTTATGGAAAACATGTGTTCTGTTTCACTTGAAATATTTTTCTTGATTGGATATTGAATTTTGATCCTTTTATTGTAAAGAGAAATATTGGGTTAACTTTCAGATTACTGGAACTTTTACAATGTGCTCTTTTAAACAGTTTAGATTTGGCTTCTCATTTACCCGTGTTTGGTGTGTCTCGGTGTCATCTGAAATCTCAGATTACATTGTTCACTCATTTGTGGTCACTTATAAAATAAAACCAATTCCAGGATTCATTTCTACAGACCCTACTTTTAATAGTTTCTTCCATCCAATGAAATACGTCTTTAGCCAAAGCAAAACGGACCACCCTTTCTCTTTGGCTTGTTATTCTCTATCCATGACAGATTGGCCCACCTACCTCATCATCCTTCACTCAAAGTGAAATTATTGTAGTAAAGTGTCTTTGTAGCATTTTGTCAATGGCAATTTGAAAGCCTGCATCCTACATAGTACATTGTATCTAATAGTAAAGTTGTGATAAAAACGAACAGGACTTGACTGGGGAGATGTAATTCAGGAGTTACTGATCCGAGGGGCCTTTTCTCTTTACAAGATTTCTCTTTTCTCTCGGCGAGAGCATGGTATCATCAGACAGTTAACATTCTATTCTCATTGTCCATGAAACTTGGCTGATCAAGGTAGCTCTATTCCCTACTTGGAATTGTGACAGAAAATGCTGGAAGAAGGAAAATGGGAACCCAGGTGGAACCCCTGACACAGATGAAGATAGGTGCACATGTGTTACACGTGTTACACGTCTGTAGGTGCAGTGAGGCAAAACCTGGGCATGTATAGGCTTGTCTGGTGTCAAGTAGACTAATGTATTTCTGTTCATTATTTCATTTGTTAATTGTGAGGCCTACAAATGTCTGTTCTAAAAGGAATTAGAATAAAAATTAAGTTCTAGCCACAACGTGAATATTTTACACATGAAAATCCTTCATCTGGAGGAAAGACGATTTTAACAACTAGTACTTAAACAACCATACACTCATGCAGAAAGCATCGATGTAGACCTGACATGCTTAAAAAAGATAGACTCAAGATGGATCACCAACTTAAATGTAAAATGCAAAACTAAAACTTCTATAAGACATAGGAAAAACTTTTGATGGCCTTGGGTTTTATGATGACATTTTAGATACAATACGGATGTCCAGGGAAGAAACAATTGGCAAGCTGGGCTTTATTAAAATTAAAACTTCCTGCTGTTCGAAAGACAGTGTCAAGAGAATAGAAAGACAAGCCGAGAACTGGGAGGAAATATTTGCATAAGACATACATGTCAAAGGACCTTAATCCAGATTATATAAATAACTCTTAAAAGTCAACAGAAGACAATGCATTTAAAATAATGGACCAAAGATTTTTGAAAACTCACCAAAGACATACAGATGGCGAATTGGCAAGTGTATGAAGATGCTGCACATCAGATGGGAGGAGGGAAATGCCGGTTAAAAAGGTGAGATACCACTGTTCACCCATGTGAAGGCCAATAACACAGAACAGTGATGCCGAGTGCCAAGATGTGGAGCAGCAGGAACTTCAGTTCACTGCTGCTGGGAATGTCAACTGGCACAGCCTCTTGGGAGGACTGCGAGTGTCTAACCAAATTGAATACGTGATCTGTCAATCACCCCCCCCCCCTTGGTGTCAAACAAGCTGAGAACTTTGGTCCACATAAAGATCTGCTCACAGATGTTTACAGCACCCTGAGTTATGATTTAGTCCTTCAGTAGAATGGATAAATGAGTCATCAAACATCCAGACAGTAGGATATTATTCAGTGCTTAAAAAAAATGCTATCAAGCCATGAAAACATGTGGACAAAGCTTATTGCATATTACCAAATGAAAGAAGCCAATCGGGAAAGGCTGCACAGTCTATAATTTTAGCTATGTGACATTCTGGAAAGCAAAACCATGGAGATGTTAAATCATTCCAGAGGTTGGTGGGTATAAATAGGCAGAGCAGTGAGGAAGTTTTGGGGTAGTGAGAACATTTTTATGGGACTGTCATTGTAGACACCTGCTGTCATACATCTTCCCCAAACCTGTAGCATGCAGAGAAAGGGGGACCTGAGTGTGATCTACTGACCTTGTGATCAAGGTGTGTCAATGTGCCCTCCTGGATGGTAACAAATGTGCCCTCTGTTGGAGGGTGTTGATACTGGAGGCCGTGTGTGTGTGTGTGTGTGTGTACACGAGGGTACATGGCTAGCACTCTTCCTTTCGATTTTTGTGGTGAACTTAAAAGGTCTCTGAAAAATAGTCTTTAATAATGAAAAGAAGTAAGATGACATCCAAACCCTTGTTCCCTGCACAACAAAGTCGGTAGGGAAACGGGGATTCAATAGGACTGAGTTCTGGAAAGCAGGTCCTGCAGTTTTATTGAAAAAGCCATCTGTGATTGCTGTCCCTACCTGCCTTCCCGTGTCACAAATGAGCGTCTTTAGTCACTCGTGTGGGAACCCAAGAACTTCATTAACTCCATCAAAATCCCCCCGGGGCCATGCTCCCTGTGGGCTCCACTGACCAATATGGGGCAACTCTAGGTTCTGCTCCTGCCCTTCCTTGGACTGGGCTCAGAATGGACGTTGACATCAGGCGCTACAGGAAGATACAACCACCCTTGCTGCTCGCTGAAGAGGCGCCTGCTTCAGCCTGCCTGCTTCCCAAAGTGCAGGCCCCAGGCACTGTTGGAACAGGTGGAGCTACTGCTGCTGACAAAGCGGTTGTTGATCCCTGTGTGATCACCGACGTCAGTGTGATGTCACCAGTCTATCTCGCATGGACACAAGTTAGTGAATCTGCTCGTGGATCCTTGGGGGCTGAGTGTGGGAACAACACTGAATCATCATTTGCTGCTTAGAGTAGCCGCTTACTGCAATGTCATTCACTTACTACACTTTCACCCATCTAAAATACGCCCTCATGTGATTTGGAGAGTATTTCTGGTTGTGCTGCTATCATCACGTGCTGTAGTTCTGGTCAACTAGTCACTCGGCTACTGTGTGTTGGGGGGGGGGGGAATAGAGACGTGGAATCAACAGACTCCGGGAGCTGGTGAGAGAACTGGCTGGAGACCTACCTCTGGTCTCAGTTTATTTTTGGATGCACACAATTGTTATAGGATTTGAGTGGGCGTGCCCATCTATCATTCACAAGCAAGATCGTATCCACAAGCCAATCATCTTATGCCTAATGTAACCACACTATGAGGATGCTCTAAATATTGCTATCAGGAAGGGTCTTTGTCCCTAGGGGAGGGGGCTTCTAAGGAGGTCCATGTCAAAGCTCCTGCCCAACTATCAGTTTCCTGGCCTGGCAGCTTGACCATGCTAACCACAAGTGCTCAGGCTGTGGTGTCACTGACGACTCGCTAGAGCAGAGCATCCCGACCTGTTCCTATCAGGAGCAGGCCTTCCTATCAGGCCTCAAGGAGTGTAGATTCTTCAAGCCTCGGAGCTGCTCACAGCTGCTATCTGCCAGCTGAAACTGAAAGTTACTCCAACAATCATAACCAATTCTAGAGCGCTCTCTCACTGAAGAATGAAACTGCACTCAAGAGCTATCAGTCTTCCGTTCTGATTTTTGTCACTAGAGATTGGCATGTTCTGGTTATTTTGTCAGCGAGTTGTCTTCAATGAATGGCTGTTTTTTCAGAATAACTTTCTCAAGTTTCATCGTGTTGTAGCATGTTATCGGTGCTTCCTTCCTCTTTGTTGCTGAATAATCTATTGTATGTATACATTACACTTCATTTATGCATTCATAGTTTGAACTTTGAATTTTTGATTATTGGGAATGATGTTTTAAACACTCAAGTGCAAGTTTTCTGCATGGCCATGTATTTTAGATCCCTTTGTACTGACCTAGCAGTGGCATTGCTTTCCCGTTGGGTACTCTGTGAACATTTTGATGAACTGCTGTAAAACTTGATGTGGTTCTGGGTAAGATTGACTTGCATAGTGGCTGTGTGACACTTTGTTCTCACTAGCAACGTATTAAGGATCCACTTTCTGCGCATCCTGATCAACACTGATTGTCCTTTCTACTTCAGTCGTCTGAAAAGGACTATTCTTACTGTCTTTGCACCCTGTTGAAAATGAGTAATTTGTCATTCTTAAAGCAATCTTACATGTTTCTGATCTTTCTGAAGAATATGATTCCTAGAATCTCACTGTGGTTTCCATTACATTTCCCTCATGGCCAATGATTTACCTTTATATGTGTTGGCTATTTTTTTTATTATCTACTTAGAACCTTTGTGCAATACTCAGTTGGATTATGTCTTTTCATTAATTGTAAGCATTATTATGCTATGGAAACAAGTTGCTTTACAGATATAGTTTGCAAATGTAAATCTCCCATATGTTTCCTTATTTCATTCAGCATGATGTTCTTTAGTTCCATCTATTTATCCATAGTGCCATAATTTCATTCTTATTGGCTGAGTAATACTCCATTGTGTGTGTATCCCCTATTTTCTTCTACAGTTCATCTGTTGATGGGCACCCATGCTGATTCTAAAACTTGGCTCTTGTGAATTGTGCTGCTATAAAAATTGATGTGGTTATTGTCACTATACTATAATGATTTTAGTACTTTGGGATCAATAACAAGGAGTGGGATAGTTGTATTATATGGAGGTTCCATTCATAGTCTTAAGAGAATTCTCCACGCTGCTTTCCAAAGAGGGAGCACTAATTTGCAGTCCCACCAACAGCGTATGAATGTATACATTCCCCCATGTCCACACCAGAAATTGTTTTTAATTATTGATAATTGAAATTATGGATGCAATGAGATGAAATCTTAGTGTTTTTATTTACATTTCCTTGCTGCTAGGAATGTTGAACATGTATTTTTTGGCCATTTTTAATTGGTTCTTTTTAATTATACATGACAGTAGAATTCATTTTGATATACAAACATGGAATATATCATATTCTAATCAAGACCCCATTCTTATGGATGTACATAATGCTGGGATTTACTGTGGTGTATTCATATAAGTACATCAGAAATTATTTCAGATTAATTCCACTGTCTTTACACCCTCCCTTCCCTTTATTCCCCTTTGTCTAGTCTGCTGAGTATCTGTTCTATTCTTCCCCTCTTTCCACTGGGTTAGGTTCTACATACCAGTGAAAACATTTGACCTTTGGTTTTTTGGAATGGGTTTATTTCACTTAACGTGAGGGTCCATCCATTTACTGGCAAATGTCATAATTTCATTCTTTATGGCTGGGTAATATTCTATTGTGTATATATGCCACATTTTCTTTATCCATTCATATGTTGAATGGCATTTATGTTGGTTCAATAGCTTAGCTAAAACTTCAGCTAAAACTTATTGAGCTGCCATAAACATTGATGTGGCTGTGTCACTGTAGTATGCTGACTTTTAAATCTTCTAGATACAAACCTAGGAATGGGATAACTGGGTCAATGGTGGTTGCATTCCTAGATTTTTGAGGAATCTCCTTATTGCTTTCTAGAGTGGTTGCACCAATTTGCAGTCCCTCCAGCCATGCATGAGTGTACCTTTTCCTCTATATCCTCCCAACATTTACTATTACTTGTATTCTTTGAAAATTGCCATTCTGGCTGGGGTGAGAAGAAATCTCATTGTGGTCTCAATTTATATTTCTCTAATTTCTAGAGATGTTGAACATTTTTTCATATTTTTGACCATTGAATTTCTTATTAGAAGTGCCTGTTCAGTTCCTTTGCCCATTTATTGGGTGGGTTATTTGGTTTTGGGGTGTTAAGTTTTGAGTTCTCTACATATTCTATGGATTAATGCTATATCTGAGGTGCAGGTGGGAAGGATTTTCTCCCATTTTGTAGGCTCTCCATTGTTTTCTTTGCTGAGAAGAAGCTTTATAGTGTGATACCATCCCATTTATTGATGAGTGATTTTAATTCTTGTACGTTAAGAGTCTTGTTAAGGAAGTCAGTTCCCGAGACAATACTTTGGAGTGTTGGGCCTATGCTTTCTTCTAGTATGAACAGGGTTTCTGGTCTAATTCCTAGATCTCTGACCTGCTTTAAGTTGAGTTTTGTGGAGGATGAGAGATGGGAGTTGAATTTCACTCTTTCATATGGATTCCCAGTTTTCCCAGCACCATTTGTTGAAGAAGCTGTCTTTTCTACAGTGTATGTTTTTGGCACCTTTGTCTAGTATCGGGTAACTCTGTGCATCTCTGTACCTTCTGTCCTGTTTGGTCTTCATGACTGTTTTGGTGCCAATACCAAGTTGTTGTTCTTACCATAGCTCTGTAGTATAATTTAAGGTGAGAAATTGTGATGCCTCCTGCTTTGCTTTTCTCACTAAGGATTGCTTTGGCTATCCTGGGTCTCTAATTTTCCCGATGAATTTCATGTCTGCTTTTTCTGTTTCTATGAAGAACATTGTTGGAATTTTGATAAGGATTGCATGGAATCTGTAGAGAAATTTTGTTAATACAGCCATTTTGATAATATTAATTCTGCCTGAGAACAAATGGGAGTTCTTTCCATCTTGTAAGGTCAGCCCCTATTTCTCTAGTGTTCTATAGTTTTCATTGCAGAGATCATTCACCTCTTGTTAGATTGTTTCTAGGGTATCTCTTTTTGTTTGAGGCTATTATCAATAGGAGAGTTTCACTAATTTCTTTCAGCTGATTCATCTTTGGAGTATAGGAATAAAATTAATTTTGTATTCTGCTACTTTGCTGAATTGATTCATAAGTTATAGAAGTTCTCTGTTTTGGGTTTCCTAAACACAGGGTCCTGTTGTTGGCAAACAGATAGTTTGAGCTCTTCTTATTCATACCTCTTTAAACCTTTCTCCTGCCTAATTTGACTAGAGTTTCAAGGACTAAATTGAAAAGAAGTGGCGAAAGTGGCATCTGTCTTGTTCCAGAGGCGTGCTTTCAATTTTTCTGTTTAGCATGAATGTTGGCCTTGGGTTTGTCTTAAACAGCTTTTATGATATTTAGGTATGTTTATTTACCCCTAGTTTTTCCAGTGTCCTGGACATGCATGGATGCTCTGCTTGTCAACTGCTTTTTCTGCATCTATTGAGATAATCATGATTCTTGTCTTTACGTCAACTTACATGATGAGTTTCACTTATGGATTTTTGTATTTTGAACTGAACTTGCATCCCTAGGGTGAAACCTACTAGATCATGGTGCACTTCCTTTTTAATGTGCTTTTTTTTTGTTTGTTTGCAATTTGCCAACATTAAGAACTTTTGTATCTATGTTCATCAAGGATTTTGGTCCAGTGTTTTCTTTTTTTCATGTCTTTTTCATATCAGGGTGATACTAACTTCAAAGAATGTATTTTCTAAGAATTCCTTCCTTTTCTATTTCATGACATAATTTGAGGAACACTGGTGTTCTTTAAGGTCTGGTAAAACTGCTGAAAATCCAGCTGGTAATGTGGGCTTTTCTTGGTGGCTTTTGATGGCTGCTTCAATTCCTTATTTGAAATTGCTCTGTTTAAATTTTCTATATTCTTGTGGTTCAATTTGGGTAGGTTGTATGTCTCTAGGAAGTTATCACTCTTTAAGATTTTCCAGCTTATTAGAGTATAAATTTACAAAATGGTATATCCTTTGTATTTCAGTAGAGTCTGTGGTGATATTTCATTTTTATTTTACCAGGGATTTTGATAATTTGAGTTTTCTTGTTTTGATTAGCTTGGATAAAGATTGATTAATTTTGTTAATTATTCCAAGAACCAACTTTCTATTTTGTTTTTAATATCAATTTCATTGTTTTTTTCCTCTGATGCTAATTACTTACTGTCTTCTATTGATTTTTGGTGTTATTTTTCTAGGATCTTGAAGTACTGTTAGATTATTGTTACCTTTCTATTATTTTAATGAGCTAAATTCTATGAACTTTCCACTTGGCACTGCCTTCATAGTGTCCCAGAGATTTTGATATGTTGTATCTCTCTTCTAGTTTGCTTAAGTACTTTATTTCACCCAATGTCTTCTAACCATTTATCATTCAATAGTGAATGATTTAGTCTCCAGGTGTTTTTTTTTTTTTCTTGTCATATTTATAATTCAGTTATGATCTGATAGGCTGCAGGGCATTATCTCTATTACATTTGCTAAGACTTGCTTTATGGCCTATGATATAGTCTAATTTGTAAAATGTTACATGTGCTGCTGAGAAAGTATATTCAGTCACTGGTGGATGAAATACTAAGTCTGTTAAGTCTAAAGTATTGTGTATATTTTTTTTAGTTTTATAGTTCTTGTTTAGAAGATCTACCTAGTGATGAGGCTTGTTAAAGTCAACCAATATTATTGAGTTGTAGTCTATACAGATTCTTGATATTGAGAAGGGTTTGGTATATGAAGATGCTCCACTATTTGGGTAGTAAATAATAATTATTATTTCCTGTTGTATAATTCCCTTAAGCATTATGAAGTGACCTTTTTCTCTTCTGATTAATTTTGGCTTGAAGTGTACTTTAGCTGATGTAAATAAGCAGTGGTTTCTATTTTTAAGATTCATGTGAATGATATGCCTTTTCCCATCCTTTGACCTTAAGTCTGTGGATGTTTTTGCCTTGAAAGTGAGTCCCTTAGAGGCAGTACGTTGTTGGGTCTTTTTATATCTAATCTACCAGTTTATGTCTTTTGAGTTTATCCTTTACAGTTCAGTGATATCATTGATTTTTATCTCCTGTTATTTTGATTTACTTCCAGTTTTTAAGCTAATTTATTTTGCCATTTGCCTGAATATTCTAGTGTAGGTTCTTCCTTTGCTGTTTTTCATTCTTTTTCTCCTTTTCTTCTCTGAAATGTTTTATGTTTTGTAGTGGAGACTTTCCAATTGTGAATTCTGTTTACTGTGGAAGGTTTTGACTGCATCTTTAATTATGAACCTTAATTTTGCTGAATATAGTCTTCTTGGTTGGGATACATTCTTTCAGATCTTGGTATATATTATTGTATGATCTCCTAGCTTTTTGTGTCAGGTTTGAAAAATTGGCTGAGATCTTAAGGTTTACCTCTAAATGTGACCAGTCATTTTTCTATAGCAGCTTTCAAAATTGTATCCTTACACTCTGTTGGACATTTTCATAATAATTTGTGTTGGTGAGGGTCTGTTGTAATTTTCTATATTTCGAGTCCTGTATGCCTCCTGTATTTAATTTTTGATTTTATTCTTAAGGTTTTGGAAATTTTCTGACATCTTTGAAAAACTTTTTATTTCAGAGCCTTCATCTATTCCTAGAATCTTACATTTGGCCTTTTAATATTATCCCATGTTTCTTGAAAATTCTGTTAATGGTCTCTTAACATCTTTTCTGCATGATCATCTTTATTTTCAAGATTATATATTTTGTCTTCATTGCCTGAAACTCTATTTTTGGGGTAGTTGGTTAAATGACTTTTTGTATTGTGTGCCTACCAATCCATTGAAATGGGTGGGAAGCACCAGAGTTTCTATCCTATGTCTCTGTTGGAGTATCTCAGATTAGGGGGAGACAAAAAATTGCAACAACCTAAATTCTTGGCTTCTATATGATGTTATCTACAATATTAACTGGCACAATAAACAGAAATGGTAGGATCAGCAGTTTGCATCAGGAAGAACAGTAAGTAATTATGAATCATGGCAAAGAATCAAACATAGGTGTAATGTTTGACTTCTGTATTATTATTATTATTATTATTATTATTATTACTACTACTACTACTACTACTACAGCATTAGTGATAGGGTCTGGCCCTTATATATGCCAACTAGTACAAAGAAATGCTACCAAAAGAGTTAATTAAGAAGAAATATGAAGGGATAGGAGGGTGGAAAAGGGTTTTAGATTTCAATAGATGAATGTGGGAAAATGCAAAAATGACATAGGATGTGATATTTATGTGGAGGGATGAGAGAACATAACACGAAAAGGAAAAGAACAATAAAACTTGGTTCTTGGGAAGAGAAACCAAGAAGTGGAACAGAACAGAATAGTGAAGACTATATCAAACAAAATAGAAATATAGTAACCTAAGCCCTAATCCTCAACAGACAGAGCAAGAAAAAATGACTAAAAAAGGCTGGAAATGAGAACAGAAGTGTGTGTGTGTGTGTGTGTGTGTGTGTGTGTGTGTATATACACGTCCACGCAGATATCCATTTTTCAGCACATTAGGAAAATAAAACAAACAAATCTTGATGCAAAATTAAGGGTTTGTTTCCATTGTGGTGGACAAAGAAGACCATGAGAATAAATGTTCACTCTTTGTCTCCAGGTTTCTTCTTGTGGGTTGACAAATTGCTTTTATTGTGTTTCTCACCAAGATGCAGTTGGAGTTCAGAAATGTCTGCTTCCCTTCTCCATGGTAAAAATTCAGGGATGAGAAACACTGTCACTCCACTCCAGGGTGCAGCCGTATTTGTGCAATGAGTTCCTGCAGGTGGAGCTCCTGGGGGCGGGCTGAGGTCTAGAGAGGCTTTTTTGCATGGCTGGTTACCTGAAGATGCTAAGTCCACGCACCTGTAGAGCCCATCAGCTGTTGCTCGGGGACTACACCCCAGGAGTCTCCCCAGTTATCGGCTTGTGAGACGGGGAAGCCCTCATTCAGCCCTGCATGACCTCCCAGGGGACTGACATTGCCAGTTTAGGTTCCTGACCCCTTGCAGCTGGTCCTGCGATCTTCCCAGCCTCCTGGTGTCCATCTCCGAGCGCAGACACACTCGTATCTCCCAGCCTCTTGGGGTCTACACCTGAGCACACACAACTGCGGGTTCAGGCCCAGACCTCTCCAGCTTGTGTGCGCTCAGTGAAAAATACTCTGTGCCTAATTTTCTACAGATTTTGCTGGCTCAGGACTTACGTGACTGGTTGCCACCTGTGCTGCGTCCAAGCCAACCCGGTCTACCTGGTGCTGGTTCTCGGTCCCTGCATCTGCCCGCAGCGCAGGGTGTGTGGCTCGGAGGTGGCCCCTGCCAGGGCTCACAGGGACTGTCGAGCACGGGCGTCAGTACCAACTTACTGTCTCCAGATGGCCAGGGCCGGCTGCCTCCGACCTAAGGGTTTTCCTTGCATTTCTGGACCTTTTCTGTCCTTGTATGTAAGTTGCGCTGCTCCCACAAGCAGCTGAGCTTTATTTTTTATTTTTTCTTATTTAATGATCCTGCAATTTCTCTAAGGCCCTCTGGCTGTCCAGTATTGGGTGCTAGTGAACCCCTGTCACCCCCTCGCAGAGGAACGGTCTTCCTGATGGTGGAATCCGCAGGCGCAGAGCTACACTGGAGGGCTGCTTCCCTCAAGCCCACCACCTTCCTGTTGGTCACTTGCATTTCTTCAAAAAGTGTTGTTCTTTGACTCATTTATTGTTATTTAGGGTTTTTTTGTGTGTGTGTGTTAAATTTTTTGAATTCTTGATATGTTCCGTGTGCTAATCTTCCATTGGAGGAATACCTGGAACAATTTTCTCAACTTGTAGGTTCTCTGTTCATGCTTCTTAATCCTTTTCTTTGTAGAATCTTTAATTTGATGGTATCCCACTTAAAGATTCTTTTTTTTTTTTCCCTTGAGCTTTAGGGATCTTGTCAAGGAATTTGTCTGTGCCGGTGTGTTAGCAGTTGCAAGGTTTCTGGCCTAACTTCATTCCTTTGCATGTGCATATAAAATATATACAACATACACACAAAAAAACCTTGAGTATATTTACATATATAAATATATTTTCAGTTGTGCCACCACCAATTTGTGACAGGACAGTTATTGAATTGTCTTGGCACCCTTGTTGAAAATGTCCAGTTCATTATTCTTAAAGTAAGCTTGTGTATGTCTGATCTTAAGAATAAGGTCACTCCTGGTCCCTAGGAGACTCTTCAGTTCCTCTTATAAATGCATTTCTCGCCCGCCCCCTATGTCACTAATTCTCTTGATGCTACCCTAGGATTCTCTGGTCCCTGGTGTCTGTATTCTGTGTCAGTGACATCCTTATGGATTTCATCCTCATTTCATCCTGGCCAACCGGAGTTTCCTGTCCTTACTCTTTGCATCCACTCTTGGCGCTAATATCAGAGTTACTTTTCTATAACAAGGATACGATGACATCATCTGGCCAGCCCCCAGCAGCCCTCCAAACCTTCATGGGTTTTCATTGCCAGAGAAGAAGATTCGAGGTTCTTGGCAGTGTGTAGCGCCTCGAGGGGCTGTGCCTTTGCTTAGCTTTCCAGTCTGTTGGCTGGCACTTGGGTCCCTAATCTCCCATCTGTACCCTCCCTTATTTCTTGCTTTGGTCAGTGGAGTCCTCTGTACCTGCCTATTTTTGTATGTAGTATTCCTAAGGTCTGGGATGATTTGAGTTTTAGGATGAAATATTGTTTCCACAAATGCTTCTTCCAACTTCCCCGGGTAGTTAACGACCTTCTTTCTGTGCATTTGCCATGACTACTCACTTATGTGACAGCACTTCCCTCTTCAGCATTAGTGTTTGATCATTCTTGAAGGATAGAACATAAATCATGTTTGAGCAATATGCATTTCCCATGGTATATGATTAATAATGACTTATTCAGTTATTGAACAAATAAGTGAATAAATCAGATTTTCATATGACTTTATTTAATGAGAGAATTTTATCTTACACATTTTATAGAAAATTACTACAAAATATAAATTCAAGGAGATAATGGAACAGATTTCTACACAGTATTTTGGGAGGATTTTCACTTAAAAAATAAGTTTGAACTCGTAATGTAAACGGTTCCTTTACTTTTCTTTCCTGATTTAGCACCTACTGGGATTTCTAAATGAGTCCACCATGGTCTGATACATCTGAAGCTGCATGGGGCTGTCGACCTGTGGAAATGTGTAGCTGTTCCCCTACATTTGGCCCCGCAGTGGAAACAGGTTGTAAAGATGGGTGTGGTGCCCATGCTTACAACTGTAATTTACCTCTGCATAGTGAGACACGATGAGCAGTTTACTTCCACTAAAAATGTTTAGAGATTATCCAAAGATGATGGTTTCCTTACTTTCAAAAACTAGTTTATAGTCCTCTTAACCAAACACTAGAAAAGGTATGTTTTATGGAGAAATAAACAAAATTAATATAACTTGTGAAATTTGGGCAAATGCCAGGCTCATAGTAAGTAATGAAGTTCTGGGAGAAAAAGGATAATATTTAGCATGCAGAGTGTTCTGAGGATACTTTTGTTGGAGTCATTTTCTTACATTCTACATAAATTTTGGCTATTGGCTCTGAAGAGCTGATAAGACAATCTTTAATTATACACATCAATCATAAGCTCTTAATTAACTCATTCAACAAGCATTTTCTGTGTGCCTGACAGGTGCCAGGTATTGATAGGAGTAAGAAAGAGCATGTGACTTTAGAGAATTTGTACAATGCAGAGTCAGAAGGGCACAGTAAGCAAATGAATTAGGGTATCGCCTGGGGAATGCTGTGAACTTACTGTAATGAAGTGATATTAGAAATGTGCAGAGGACCTGGGCTAAGGAGGCCTTCACAGAGGAGGTTCTGTGAGCAGGATGTTGGTGAAAGGTGTCTGTAAGGACAAAACCCAGGAAGATTATTCTACGCAAAGGGAACAGCATGCTTTCAAGCTTATAGTTATCAAAGGGTGATGATTGCATGAATACGTTGTGGGAGGAGAGGGGTGCAAGTTTTAAATGTGATATAGCCCCTTCCTGTTTGCTGAAGCAATTCCAAATGCTTAAAGATATTCAAGAATATGAATATACTTTGTGTATAACCAGAAAAATTGTGCTCTATATTGTAATATGAATTGTAATGCATTCTGCAGTTATATATAACAAATTAGAAAATTAAAAAATCATACACTTGCTGGGACATTAAAAAGCATCTCTGTTATTGATTCTGTCTACTTCCTGCTGCAGTTCCGTAACTTCAGTGACAGGGTCTCCTTTATGGAAGTAATGTGTGCCTAAAGACTCTTAACATCTTCACTAGTTACTTAAGATCATGTCTCCCCAGCCCTTGCCCCAAGTCTGTGGAGCAGACAGTCATTGAACACCCTGGTGTTCAGCCAGGGGCAGCTAATGATTGGAATATATAAATCCACGAGGACTGTTTTAGTAGCTCTGAATAAACAGATTTAACCTCTATTAATTTTTTATCTGGACACTTTTTTGGAAGAGTCAAGATACCTAAATCTGAAACCTGTATAGCTCATTGATGACTTCTATAGATCTAAGTATTATGGAATGACATAATGTGTTCTGATATCCTTCCTTTGTGGAGGAAAGGGAACCCTAGATGGCTTTGCTATGGCAGATATTGATATTCTCTGCCTCCTAACTCCCCAAGTGTCTAGGTATTAGGATTCTCATTGATTCTTGTGATTCTCTAATATCAGTACTATAAATGTCTCAAAATAACTAGATTTTTTAAAAGCCTTAGATATCTGAGTAAAAGCTAGAAAAAGTGGTCTTTTTGGATAAAGCCTTAGTTTGATCTGGACTGTCTTCCCGGGTCTCATATGTTCAGAGTCATTGGATGACGAGGACTCGGACCTCATCCGTGGATGAGTCCATTGATGGTTGAATGCACACCTAGGAGGTGGGACCTAGTTGGAGGAAGTAGGTCACCTAGGAGGTGGGACCTAGTTGGAGGAAGTAGGTCACCTAGGAGGTGGGACCTGGTTGGAGGAAGTAGGTCACTGGAGGTGGCCCTGAAAGGGTTTATCTTCCTCTAATCTCTTCCTCTCTCTGCTTCCAAGCCTCATTTGTCTCCCATTGTACTCCTCTGCCATGATGATCTGCCTCACTGGAGGCGCAGAACAATGCAGTTCACTAACCATGCACTGAATTCTCTGAAACTATGAGCCAAAATAAATCTTCTAAGTCGTTCTGGTCAGTTACTTTGGTCACAGTGACAAAAAGCTGACTGACATATAAAGTATTAGAAAACCACTGTTCTAAGGATTAGCAGTAGTACTTAGAGAAGTTTCAAAGCCATGTGTACCTGGTCCGGTGCCAGTTTTTATTGGGGTTATCTATTGTTGCATCACACCCCATTTCCAAACTTAGTTGCTTAACAAACAATTGTTTGTTTAACCCTCAGATCTGCCAGGTTCAAGGGGGAAGGCTCTGGTTTACTGGAGAGCATCAGCTGGTGTCTTGACAAGCCTGCAGGAACCCTTCCAAGATGACCCACTCAGTGGCTCCAAGTTGGCTTCAGTGTAGGCCAAGATCTTGGCTGGGGCTGAAGGCCAAGCCCCTTGGTTCCTTTCCATGTAGGCCTCCCTGTTGGGTACTTGAACTTTCTTGCAAAATCATGGTTGGGTTCCAAGAGAGTCTCCCAGGGGTCAGGAAGTCAGAAAGACACAGGAAGCAGAAGCTGCCAATTTTGTGGAAGCCTGCGTGAGGAAACTGGCTCCACATGACTACAGATACATGGGGCGTTCCATCATGGGGAATGGCTTTGAGGGGAAGGGACTTAGAAGATACCTCTGGATGGGAAGAATAGCAAGTGCTTGAAGGGATGTTTTAAATCTTTGTTTCCTCACTGAAAATGCTTTGTTTTTAAATCTGTTTATTTTCATTGTTAAAAAAAATACAAAAATTTCTAGGGATCATTAGATGTAAAATCTGAAAAATCTCTTGGTCTGCTTTAGTAACACTATCCTGGGTAATAATCTGTTGTCAGCTGTGCAGCCTTGATTAGCCAACTTCACGGTGCATTTTACAGACATGTTTACCATGGAAAGTTAGGAAATTTTTTATGCTTCCATGTAAATATTTTGAGTTCAAATTTGGGCTGGAAATGGATTTTTGTGTGTATGTGTGGGCACTGATCTTCATGAAACACTTTTACCTTGCATTTTTCCATGACCTCTGACTCTGTCCCCATTTCTATCATAATTACAATAGATTTTCCAAAGTAATAATGGGATTCTCCTTCTAGGAAAGTGGTGAGACCATTGAGAGCATGGCACTTGGTTCAGGTGTCCTCAACCAATTGATTTAGCCCCTTTTGTAACATAACTAGCGAGTACTTGTCAAGCCTTACCAGGAAAGTTCCAGCCATAGATGGTTTAATAGTCATGTGGTGGACAACTTGATCTTTAAACTTATGGATTTTAAAATGTTTTATCTTGTTGACCTAAGTTGATTTGCCTGTAACTTCTTAAAATTTATAGACTTTCTTATCCATGAGAAAGTTCAGAATTGAAAATGTTGATCATGGCTCTTCCCTGCTGAACTAATCCTTCTTGCTCCACATTAAACAGTTTTACGTCCTTGAGCTGTTCCTCTTGCCATAGTTTCAAGTGACCTTTCCACTTGACCCCGGATCTCTGGAGGTATTCCTGTTGATGAGCACTGAGCACTGCACCCCAGAGGCAGTCCGAGGTGGGGGACAAACCCATGACATTCTTAGCTCTTTTCTTTCAATTTAGAGAAGATTGCAAGAGGCCTGCTTGAAGTTGTAATAGCCTTATATCTGCTGGACCTCTTCCTCACATTCTGTTCCCTCCAAAAGACTATCTGTGCTTTAAGTTTTGAATTTGGAAGAAAATAGGTTTGTTATTTCTAAAATAGTAGACATGTAATTCCTATTTTCTTTTACCCAGAGTGTTTGTCAGTCTTGAAAGCTAGTGAACCATTTAGCAGACAAGTTACTTTCTAACTTGGTCATGTGATTTTTTTTTTTTTTTTGTCAAGGTCAATGAAAATCGTTTCTAGAAGTATAGAGAGATTATAACAGGTATGTAGAAACTTAAATGTATGCTAGCAAAGGATTTCTTAGCAAACTTACACTGTATTCCTTCAAGTCGTTATTAATGAGTACTGGCTGAGGACGAAGGAATGACACCCGTACATTGGCCTCTGCTTAGTTACATAAACAGTGGCTGAACTGCTGGAATACCTCCTCTGGAATGTTGAGTATCGATTCTGAATTGCCTTGATGTAAGTTAGGATGACATGATATTCTCTGGTTACTTTTTTTTCCCCAAGTCAATTAACTTCTAATTGTTGAAGTTAATTAGTAAAATCCCCCAAATCGTTTGTAGATCTGGTCCTCCATGGAGGCAACACGATTTCTCCTGTACTCTGTAATAGGTTTATTTCAGTTTACTTCCTTATAAACGTGGACAGCCCATATGCAGAGCAATAGATTCCCTGGATATACGTAGGTACACTGCTAACATGTCAATTGAAGGTTGTTTTTAGTTATGAAAATACTGAAATTGGGAAGAATTATTTAGAGTCCATATGGAATTGAATGTGGCTGCTTGCAGTTGTCAATCTACATCTTGGCTACGGACTCAGCGTTGATTCTATACAGATTATATCACCAGAGCTTTTTGTGATATGGTTAGAAAATATCACAACATTGTAGCACAGTAAAGTGTGGTTATAAGACTTTTTTTTTATTGGGCACATATTGCCTTAGAGAGACTTGTATTAGTTACTTCATCAACCACTGATGTGGGAATCTCTTTTTAGAAAAACTGCATAAAAATGTGCTTACCACCCTTATTAAATACTATAAATACAGAACTTAAATCTTCCATAATAGAATTGATGGCAGAAAAATTTGGTTCATGTTACTATAAAAACTTGAGCCAGAAAACTGATCCTGTTCCCGAGATGAGGCCGACTTGGATTTGCCAGCCCAGAGTGTGAGTGCGTGCATCTGCTACTGGTTTGTCCTAGATGACTTTGTTCTGTTTGAAAATGGTAGCTTATTTCGTAAACCATACATGAAAAATCAATTATATTTAATATGCAAGACATGAATCCAAGCACTATAGTTCTAAAAAGGAACTCAAAAGGCAAAGAGCACCACATTTGGGGGTAATTTTCAGGAGTTTTTTCCCCCTCCTTTTTCAATACATGGTTAGCTTGCGTGAAACATATTTTAGATGTAATAGATATTAGATAGCACTATTCTGTGAATGAGAAACAGGGCAACTACATTTTACTTTGAGGCATGTAGAAATATAGATTCTGAGAGTTGAATTCTCTAGCTTACCTTACAAATGTCATTTATGCCTCTTCTTAAACATTTCCAGAAGTGGAAAACTGTTTCCCCCTGTGGGTAGTTCCCTTTTAAGGAAATTGTAGTGGAAGGCTTTCTTACATCGAACTAAGGTACCTTATAACATTTACCTTTTTTTCCAAGTTCTGTCCTTTCTACATGAAGGATTTTACACCATTGACGATAACCATTATGCATTCTTAAGTCGTCTTTTGCCCAAAATAAGCAAACATGAACCCAACGAATTTTCTTCAGCTTTTTTCACATGATGGTTGTGAGGTGTTTGACCTCTTCTGGTCACCACTTAAATTAAAATGTTTTATTAATTTTGCTGTTTGACATTTAGGGTACAACCAGAGAGTCAGCAGTTTTCCTGACAGAAGAATTCTAAACCTAATTAAAACGGAAAAAAATTCTAATTTCATGTAGCTCAGTGTCCATCCCTCTAAGGTCAGAGACTGGAAATAATACCAAAGGATTCAGGCTGTGAGGAAACGCAATACAAGACGATGCTTGCTGTGCCTTCAGAATTTGAAGGAGAGGCAGCCCGCTGCAGAGGCAGCCCAGGTAGTTCCCCTGCATGGATGGATTTTAGGCAAGTAGTAGGGGCTGTTCCTCCTCCAAGTTGAACTTCTATAGTTGCAATAAAAACAGTGTCTGGCAAACAACAAGAAAACTTGGGACAGGTGTGGACTCAGAATTGAAGGACAGAGAAGCACAGGAACCAGAGGAGCCCTGTCTAGGGTCAGCAGGAAAACATCCACTTTGGATGCTTTTCTCAGTGGTGGGATGGAGATTGTTAGAATTTGAGGCATTCTGCTTAGCTACTCAAAGAATGAAGCTCTTAATTTTATATGGATATGTATTTTATTTGGAGAGAAAACGCATAGATAAAATATGTCACTATCACATTTTTTATAAATTTTAAGAGTCACGAGGTTCTTTCCTAGGACCCAGATGGGAGGAAAAACTATAGATGCCTTGATGGCTTTAGCTGAGCTGTGGGTCTCCTCTGAAGGCCTGCACAAAGGAGGCTTGGGTGCTTCAGAACGTCCCCACCCGCCTCCTGTCCTAAACCTTTTCACTGGGAAGGTTCTCCTGGAGCAAACATTGACTTTGATGTCGTAGTAATTTAAGTCGTACACTTTTTTTAGGGGGAGGGATTTGCACTCAGGGACACTCGACCGCTGAACCCCATGATCAGTCCTATTTTGTATTTTATTTAGAGACAGGGTCTCACTCAGTTGCTCAGCACCTTGCTTTTGCTGAGGCTGGCTTTGAACTCGCGATCCTCCTGCCTCCGCCTCCTGAGCTGCTGGGTAAATGGTACACTGTTAAAAATGACTGCTGGAAGAATTTACCAGTGCTGCTGTCTTGATGGAAGCTCTAGGGTCTGTTCTGCCTGCCAAATTCTCTTGCTTAGAGGTTCAGGCTCACTGAGATGAGACTTGCAGGTGATTTGGAACAGAAGGACTGCCGGCCATGTGATGGGCCTTGGACTTTGGCTGAGGAATAGCCATGGCAGTAGGTAGAAGGGACCTGCAGACCACGAGGCTGGGCTGGAGAAGTTACCAACGACTCCTGATTAAAATGATCCTCAGATGTCGATGGCCAGGGTGTACAGAAGCTGTCATACAGAAAGATGCAAATTTATTGTGAGGAAAGGGCTACTCCCTTGAATAGAAGGGAGAAGAGCTGTGGACTGAAATAATCCAGGGTTTCAAGAAGGCTGAGACTGAAAAATAATTCGACTTTAGCATTTAGTTTTGAAAAACAGTTTAAGGTTGAAATAATGACAAAATGGTGATGAATGACTTCTAGAAAAGCAATCATTATAGACTTCCTGAATTCCAGGTAAAATTCTACAAAACACAGTTCTAGAAGAGTTGAAGAGAACTGTGGATGCTTATAGTGAAACTTGGCAGAGACACAAAGACGCATGCGCTCTTGGTAGCGAGAGGACCCTGAGGTGATGCTGATATTGTGCTCGTCTAGACAAGTCTGCTCTGCTCCCTGGGAGTGCCTTTCTCCCATTGCACTGGCCCCAGGGGTCCAGATGGCTGGAGAACATCCTTTGTTCTTGGGGGAAGAATCCGGTTCATTTGGAAGCAATACGTGTTGTGGAAGCACTCGCTGTTGTCCTGGGATCAAAATTCCTGGTCTCCGATATTCAATCACTCTGAGATGTTGCCGTCACTCCTGCGCCTTCCTGGGACCTTGAGAGCCGATGTTGAGCAGTGAGCAGAGCTGGACATCCATGTCCCTGGATGTCCTGAATGACCAAATTCTGTGCATTATAGTACTGGGAGTTGTCACTTTATTATGTCCTAAGTCCTCAAATATGTCATGTGAAAGATGTGGTAAATATTAGTTAAACACAGGGACTAAATAACAATTTCACTATTTTTGGTAACAGAGCTTATTGGAAATGCAAGAAACCAAACCAAGCATCCAGAAACTCTAGAAACTAGAATTATCTGAGGTTGTTATATGATTCTACTTGATACAGATCTACATGTGCTCTCCATGACATTCAGCTCCTGTATCATATAATAGAGAGCCCCCATTTAAAAAAATTTTTTTCTTGAGAAGATGCATGTATTACAAGAAGTACCACAGCTCCAATCAGTGCGGCACCTTCAAGGCAGTGGCTCACCGCAATCATCTCAAGATTGTCAGGAGGATCGGGAAAACAAGCTACGTAAAGCCCTTGCTACTGAAGCTGGTCTCAAGCGCACAAGTAAGATTCCTCGCTGCCCTCCTCCACTGTTCAGTTTAGATTTCCCTTGTATGTCCCAGATTTTAGGCTGTTCTGGTTGCTTTCCTGGTGGGGGCGACCAAGATTCTCATCCCAAGTCATCCAGACCCTTAGTTGCTTTGCATTCTTGATTACGATCACTGCAGCTCTCCCTGGGCAACTGCCTCTGGACACATTCAGTGTGTACCTGACAGACCATAAATGCTCATCAGCTAATTGGTGTAGAAAGCGTAAATATAACTGACACAATTATGTAACACAATGCAGTATATTAACAATTTTAACATTTATTTGGATTGTTCTTACATGTGCCTTAATCTGACTAACTGTATATAATTGTTTCAGCATGATCATTCCAAAATTCAAACGTGATGAGAAAGAAATATTGTAAGCCAAAGAATCAAACTTAAAGACTCTCGTGGAAGCTTCAAAATGTCAAATAACTAATGGTTGGTTGATAATAAGGGAATAAGTAATGACAGTCCAAAAATGTAGATGACGACTCACAAGAAGATGCAGCGAAGGTTTTGAGAGTCAGGACAGTGCAATAGGAGAGGGCACAGCAGCAGAAGACGGTAGTGACATGTAGCACAGTATCTGTTAAAGACTTACAGTGAACAGTTACAATTTTTTTAAAACCAGGGATTGAACCCAGGGGCACTTCACCACTGAGCTCACCCTTTTTAGTCTTTATTTAGAGGCAGTCTAAGTTGCTTAGGGCCTTGTTAAACTGATGAGGCTGGCTTTGAATTTGCAATCCTTCTGCCCGTCTCCCGAGTTGCTTGGATTATAGGCATGTGCCACTATGCCTGGCTTAATTGAGAGATTGTCACTCTTCATCACGTCCTCTTAAGAATGACATTGTTCAAAGAAAGGAAACCTTGTGGGCATCAGTCTAATTATTCAATGAGATTTTTTTTTCCCCAGACAACTGGAAAATGTCAACATAAAGTGATATGTGAAATGAACTGGTATGAGAGAGAAATGTATTCAAAATGAATTAAACAGACATCAGATACAATACAATCATGGCAATTTCTATGCCAAAGTAGATTGCAGAGCCATATAAGCAGAACCCTATAACTTTCTCGCCAACTGAATTGCCTCACCTGGAAAAATGGAATGTGTTCTGAGGGTTGTAAGCAGCCATGGCATTCCTGACGTCCCTGGGACGTCGCAGCTGTCAGTACGTAGAGAAGCCTGAGGCTCACTGGAACATCAGTCCACCACAGGCTCTGTGCTGTGGTCAGCATGGCCCAGCAGTCCTGTGGAAGGAAGCCCGCCCTACAGGTCCTGGAGTGGTCTTCCTCTTCAGGTATCCTGCCATCTTGTTGGCTAGTGCACCCACGAGCTGGGTAGTTTCAACTTGCGAACCAACTTAATTTCTTGGCTAACAAGATGCATGTCCTACGGCTACACAAGCCATTTGAGTTGAGTGTGATGGGATTAAAAACATTGAAGACAAACCAAAAAACAAAAGATGTAAAACATCATCAAAAAATTAAAGATCAATATTTTACTGTATCTTAGAGAATCTTTCAAAAAGAGGCAACATGTTAGGGCTCTTGGTTAAGGATATTTGTGAAAGGGACCTTTTGTCATAGTTAAATATATTTCTTGAGAGAAACAGAAGACAACAATTGATTACGAAACAAAGTAAAAACGATGAACACTTACATCAATAGACTATTTTGAGACTGAAAAGTGGATGGTAACAAGAACGCCCTCCTGGCCCCTCTGCCGTGCCCCAGTCCAGCGGGGGCCGAGGGCTGGCCCCAGCCTCGAGTTGGTTGCCGGCTGCTTTCTCCAGGACGGGCTCAGATGGAGCACACGACCCCCAGCATTGCCTGGTGATGGCTTGGTGGGGTTAGGGTTAGAGTGTGGAGGACTTCCTGTGGTGTGAGTGACGCTCTCGTCCCCAGGGCGTGAGTGAGGAAGGAGTGTTGGCAGTGCCTCCCAGTCCAGGGAGGACGTGGAGGATGAAGCTTGAACACGGCAAAGGGACGAAGGGAGAAAACAAAAAAAAAAGCTGCACTTGAGCCGTGTGCCCAAGGTCGGGTTACCTTTGGAATGTGGTGCTGGGCCACTCGAGTTCCCTCACTGGGAAAGCCCGCGTGGGCTGCCAACGGGGACTGGCCATGCAGTTTCTGCCTGGTTCAGCGGGTGAAGACAGAGATACTGTGAGCTTTAAAGGAATCAAGAGTACAGATGGGGACTTGCCTCTGGTGATCCACAGCCCTGAAGGAAAGGCCGTCTCCTAACATCAGGACACGGGGAGAGAACTGAAAAGTGTTTGAAAGAACCATTGAAGGGAACATGTTAGGAATCAAATAGAGGTGAATCTGTTACTATTCTTGTTGACACTAATTATTAGTTAACATTATGTAACTTTATTTTGTCTTCATAGATGGTGAGCCTCATGATGAGAGGGACTTTGCCTGAGTCATTTATGAAGTTGAATTTTCAGCGCCTGGAGTAGGCACATAGTAGGGTTGGACAAATGTTGATACATAGGAATGAAAGAATGGGTAACCCAGTCCAGTCCATGACTTAATCCCCTGATAGGGATTAACTGCTCACTGAAGTGGAGAATGTGGCTGGAGGAGGTGGGAATTGGGGTGTGGCTTTGTATCTGGAGAGTGGAGTGAGTCTCTCTGCTTCCTGATCACTGAAGTGAGCTGCTTCCCTCGGCCACACTCTCCCATCACGATGTCCAGCCTCACCTCAAGTCCTGAGGAATGGGGCCTGCCATCTCTGTACTGAGACCTCTGAATCTCTGAGCCCTCAGATAAGCCTTTCCTCCTCTATAGCTGCCTGGGTCCTTTAGTCACAGCAGCAAATAAAGCTAGTAAAATGGGTAGCAAGTTCAAGGCCAACTTCTGCAGCTTAGCAAGACCATCTCAAAATATAAGAAAGGACTGGGATGCAGTTCAGTGCTAAAGTGCCCCCAAATTCAGTCCCTAGTACAAAAACCAATTGGAAACAATTGACCCAATTCTTAATTCTTGGAGAATGCTCTTTAGCTGGCGGGGAGGAGAAAAGACATTGCAGAGTTTATCCACCATTGTGGAATGGCCCTTGCCCAGTGGCTGACACTTGACAAGTGGCAGACATGACTTTAAGTTTGCGTGGTGTGACGGAGGTTATGGCAGGTCATGGGTAGTGAGGAAATGCAGTGTGCCAGTGAGGACGGGCTCGACGGATTCACATGGTATAGGCTGCAGAGGGAGGAGGCTTGATCAAAGGGATTCGAAAGTAAAGTCGTGTTCAGCTGACGAGGTGCTGAGGCTGGTGGTGGAGTTCATGGCCTGATGTCTGATGTCGCTAGATGAACTCTGTAAATCCAGCTTCCCTCAGGTAAAGGGTGCAGCACAGGATGGAGGAGATGACAGAATAGCAGGCCAAAGACTCCTAGAAATGTAGCTGGGTGTGCACAGCCTCTCCCTGGTGCCCTGGGAGGAGGCCTGCTCTTAGGACTGATTTGAAAGATGAAGAAAAGGAGCAGAGAAAGTTCCAATTCAACTGCATCTAAAAAGGAAAACAAAAAAGCAGTGGAAAGAACTCATAAAACTGCCGTGGTTCCTAGTAAGTAGGCTGAACCAGGCTGATGACAACGGTCCACACTGCTGACTTTCATAGATTGATGGCAAAGTCTCGGATTTCTTCACACTTGCTTTTCAAAGACCCTGGAGTCCCAGGTCTCACTTAGCAGAGGAACAGCTTTCCAATAATGGCTGGTGTCCGTCTCGGCCCCTGCTTCCCCCTTCCCCTCGCCCTGCCCTGATTTTTCTTGGTCCCCTCCTCCACCCTGCCACATGCCTTTTCCTTTCATCCTCAATTTCTCTGGGTTATAGAAGTTGTCAGCTGGCTGTGAAAACTGTCTCGTGCTCAAGTGATGTTTGATGACGAAGTCCACGTGTGTCCCAGGGATCCTGTTGGGAGATGGCCTCCGTGACCTGGTGTGGCACCTTGGTTTTGAGGGTTGGGACCCTGAAGGGATTGGCGGGAACTCGTCCTGTGGAACTGCTGGGAGATAGGAGCTGCTCCGTGGGGTTCCACCTGGTGCTGTAGAGAGGAGTGGTTCTGCTCTGCCAGATCTTGCTCAAATCCCACTTTCATTTTTTATCAGCTATATAATGTTGGATAAAAAGCACCAGCTTCACAAGTCTCACTTTCCTTACCTGTGAAATGAAAATGCACACCTCAAAATGAAAATAATGCACACCTCACTTCGTGTGACACAGAAATGAGTGGAGACTCCGAGTCGCGTGCTGCGTGAGGGTTCAGTCAGTGGCGACCCCTGCCATCACCTTCCTGAATTGCTTTTCGTTCCACCTGTCCTACCAATGTCCAGCATAGGCCACATAAAGTGGTGCTGTCCTTCTGGAACATGGAGCGGAGACTGAAATAATCGAGACCTTCTGTTGGTGTTTTGTGCAGAAGGAGTGTGTGTGTTGGGAGGGGGAGAAAACACTATAACAAAATACCTGAGATAATCGGTTTAGAAAAGGTTCATTTTGGCTCACATCTCCAGAAGGGTGCAGTCTGGGATCCAGTGATCCCTTTGCTTTGAGCCTGAGGCTGGGCAGCTCATCACGGGGAGGGTGAGTGGCAGAGTAGAACCACTCATCTTGTCATGGACCTGTGAACAGGAGGAAGAGGAAGGGGCTGAGATCCCCCATCTTCTTGGAGGGTGTGTCTCCAATGACCTGAGGACCTCCTTCAGCCCCCCCCCCCCCCCTTGAAGGTGGCACTTCCAATGAATTTGTTGTCACTCAGGGTCAGGACTGGGGTCACAGGGATGAGTAAGACCTAGCTTCTATCTCATCAGAGACGAAGCTCCTTCTCAGCAAGGAGTTGGCATGTGGCCTCATTGAGTGCACTCGCCACACAGGCAGGAGCATGGCAGCGTGGTGACTTCAGTGGCCACCGCAGTTTCAAATCGCCTTCTTCCCAGGGCCCCAGAGTCTTCATTTGCATGTTGGCTTCTGCTTCTTGCCCCTGTGTCGTCAGCTTTCCTGTCAGGTTAGATTCTGTACACAGCTGCTTTTTCCCGTTACAGTACACGGGCTGCCGGGACAGTCCCGCGTTCTAGCTGGTGTAGAGGCATCTTCTGGGTTCTAGATTACCCGAGGATCAGGCTGGAGCTGGAAGAGGCAGAGTGCAGGGCAGAAGAACATGGTGAATGGTGTCAGTGAAACATGGCAGTGTTTTCTATCTTTTTTTCTTTTTTGTATGTGTGTATTTAAAATGTAAGACGAAGGTAAGATTATTGGTGACATGTTTTGTCTTAATATCGCTGTTATCTAAACCAAAATGGTTGCTCTTTGTTTCTCAGTAGGAAAGTTCTTGTGAAGTCTGTGGCCATGTATGGAGACCCCTAATTCCTGCCTGTCAGATGTCAATATTGTTGGGGGTGAGGGGTTACGAACACTATTCTGGTTAGTATTAAATTACAGAAGCGCTAAAAAAATTAAAATAATGGGAAAATTATTTTTTTCTTAAAGCTTATTTTTGAAAGGAAGTTTTTGAATAAAATTTTTTTTGGTCATGAGAAATCAATGATAAGTGGGAAATGTACTAGTTGTCTTGGCTTTCAAAACTTGCCTTATTCTAAATCTGCCGTCCTCACCCTCTTTAGTTTTAGTCTTACATCTCAATCCTCGTAGAAGCCAGAGGAGCTTGAGAGTTGGCAAGCTGACTCCCTGGCTTAGGTGTGAGTATAGTCCTCTGTTTCTGGCATCGCGGTGTTCACGTGATCTACTGGCAATTCCACCCTGACATTTGGGTCATGTTGTGTCTTCTTGCCCTGCAGGGAGTGGCTTCCTGACCAGCGCTGCCGTCCTACAGTGTGCACCCTCCACGTGGGTGGCAGTGAACCCCAGTGTCCCCGCGGCTCAGTTCCTGCCTCTGTTCCGGCCATGGCCGATGCCAGGTGCCTTTCCCGTTGGTCACCTTCCGTGAGCTCCCCCTGCTGGACCACAGCCCCGACAGCCAGGTGAGTGTTGTGCGCAGTGGCCTGCATGCACGCCTCATCAGAGGTGCCTCTTCCTCTTTGAATTGATGCCCAGGCTCTGGCTTGCCTGCCGAGGCTGGTTTGGTCTTTTCCCATATGAAGTAAAAACACTCCCCCATAGGCCAGCTCCACACTTGGTTGCCTGTCCAGAAATTCCCATCAAAACCACTCAGCAGATTAATAAGCAGCGTTTTCCTCAAGTTCTGCCACAAGCCAACTCAAAGTGGGGGCGGTGCCCAGCACTTAACATCATCTTTGTTTCTCTATTATTCTCATCTCCTGGGAGGGAGGTGCCCCCTCTCCACCTGAGCACTGCAGCTCTTCCTCCCAGCTGAATTCCTTCACTCGACCTAACAAGAAACAGCACAGAACTTTTCTAGCATGTTCTTCAGGAAACTTGGTATTCAACTTCCCTCTAAAGAAAAGCACAGATAAAATCACGAAGATGATCCGTAGGTGTGAGACTTTCACAATATTATGATATTTGTTCTTGGAGTACTTATTTGAGCACAAATGTGTGTGTGTGTGTGTGTGTGTGTTTTATAAAAACTGAAGTCATATCCACAGAGGTTCTCATTCTTCAACATCCTTCTGTTACATATTTTTAGTGATTTTAGAATTGCAGTTTGGATGTTTCATGATTTGGTGGATAGTGCACCTTGCCAGATGTTTATGTTGTGTTTTTCCCTATTATTCTGCAATAATCTGGGCTTTATTAGCTCCTTAAGACGGATAAAAGAATTTTCTAGGTGGAAATGTATGGCAACTAAAACGGTTTTGATCCTTGGTGTGGAATAGACTTGCGGAGTGATTCTCTAACGGTGTGTCAGCATCCATCTCCCAGTATGCTAGCTCCCTTTCCCTCCTGCATTAGACAGGGATCTGGAATGGAGCTGCCTGTTCACTGGGTCACCACTCGGGTCAGATAAACTCTAGGATTTGTCAAGCATTGTGGTCACAAAACTGGCTCTCGTTTCTTGGCTTGCTGGCCTGAGTGTGTCCATTGCTGGGACCACTCCTTGGCCTGACGGGTGACTTGAGATTGGGTCTGAACCCAGGCCCGTCTCTGCCTTGCTCTTCGTGGTGGGATGGGCTGTTTCCATGCTCGGGTTGTTCCTCTTTCTGCCCTGTGAGCTCTGTCCGGGGCACTGACTGTTGCTGGCAGCTACTGCTCTGCTGGTTTTTAGCCAGTCCAAGGTCAGGGGAACTGAGCTCTGCTGGGCTGCACTGCGTCCTGCTAAGCCTGTTGTGCTTCCAGGGAGATCTTGCATCGTGACTTACTGACCAAATCTTGTGATTGCGTGTTACCTCTATAAACCGATTCATAGCCTTTGACGGTCCATTCTGGGCATAGCAGAAAAACTATTGAAAATTTGAGTTCCTAATAAAATGGTTGATATTTGGGTGTCAAACCTTAATGTGATGTACTTGTTATCCATTTTGTAGATGATTTATATTTGTTTTATATACTATTTGGGCTGTACTTCTTTAAAATATTTTTAGTTGTAGACAGACTTTATTTATGTGGTGCTGAGCATCAAACCCAGTGCCTCACAAGTGTTAGGGCAAGCGCTTTACCACTGAGCTAAAACCCCAGCTCTGGCCTGTACTTTAACATTTTAATTTCAATCCATAATTTACTTATATTTAAAAAATGTGTTTCACTCTCTATTAGTCAGGTAGACTAGGTTAATAAAGGACCTCCAAGTCATTTGGTTTCACCTAATACAAATATTTCTCACTCATGCTACAAGTCCAAAGTAGTCAGGAAAATGAAATAACATAGACCTAGCTAAAGACGTGCTTCTCTTGCCTTTGTTCCTCCACCTGCACCTGGAGGTGGCCAGATATTGGTAACTAAAAGTTGGTGGAGTTGGTGATATTTATGACAATTTTTATAAAACATTGGGAATTTGAATGGAATTCTGTTGATTCACAGGTTAATTAGAATGATTCCTGCCTTTGTGTGTTATTGATTGTTCCCATTTCTGAATATCTTCCTGCATGTATTTGTCTTTCATGTCTTTCAGTAAATTTTTATTATTTTTTCCACTAAGTTCTTGGAAATCTTTTGTTAAACTTTTTCCCTGTGTATCTTGGTTTTTTGATGGGTTTTCAAAAAGTGTTTTATGAACAGGAATGAAGATAAAAATAACAGCTCAACAAAAGTATGCCAGTTAGGATCAGTGCAGCCATATATTTAAACAGGTAATACTACAGTTTTTGTATTCTGTATCTTTTTCCCTTAAAAACATGTATGTCATTTTAGAATAAGTTTCTTGTGGGCAGCATGTGGTAGAGCTTGGCTTTCTATCCAACTTGATAATCTGTTCATTAATTGTAGTGTTTAGAAAATGTACCTTCTTTTTATGGGCCTACCATATTATCCCCCTTTTTTTGTGTAAATTATTTTTTCTTAGGATTTTATTTTATCTCTACTCTTAGACATTTGTACCTCTTGGTCATTACTTTAATAGATGGTACAACTCTTCATACTAAGAGAATAAAAATGGAAAAAAATCATCAATTTAAAATTCTATACCCTGTCAAAAAACCTTTAAAATGAAGGAAAAAAGACTTCTGTGGACTAAAATGTGAAATAATTCTTTTTCCTTCCATAGGTCTGTACTATGGAAATGTAAGAACTTTTTCAGGCAGACCATAAGTTACATCAAATGGCAGTTTGGCTCTGTGCAGAGGAATAGAGACCACAGGATGAGTAAAATGAAAATGGTGTAAAGTATATATTAAAATCTCTTTAAAAGGTAACTGATCACTTACAGCAAAAACAATAACAATGTATTTTGGGCTTTAGAACTTCTCTAGAAAGAACACGTGTGACAACAATTACACAAAAGGGCAGACCTCGGAAACATACGATTATAAAGTTGTTACAATTTAAATTGAACTTGAACAATGTTTAAAGGTAGTTTCCAATGTATGATGGTTCAAGTTAGTTTTTTAATTGTATTATCAGAAAAGTAAATACATTTTAAACTTGAAATATTTTTAACTTACACTGGGTTTATTGGGACATAATTCTGTAGAAGTTGAGCATCTATATAGCTAATTAGAAAAAAAAACCTAAAAAAATATTCATTTTATAAAAACAACCCCTCTCCTTCAGGAAAGAGGAAAAATAACACATAAAGAACAAATAGAAATGAGGTAGATTTTAACCTAACCATATTGATAATTATATTAAACATAAGTGGTCTTAATGCTACAACTTAAAGGACAGATAATCAGCTTGATAAAAAAGCAATATCATGTGCTATCTTTAAGAAATGAATTCTAAAAACAGGTATATTGAAGACTTAAAGGATGGAAAAAGATCTATCATACAAATAATGAAGTGACTATATTAAAATAGACAAAGTAAGAGATTATCAGTACAACTTTCTATAGTACAACTCATCAAGATGATTTAACAGTTACAAATGCATATACACAACAATGGAACTTGAGAATATGAAGAAAACATAAGTAAATAGAAGTTAGAAAATGTACTAATTAGAATAACCAACAAAACTCTTTACTATGTTGACAACCTTCTTTCAGTAATATGTAGAAGTAGGTCAACTAAGGGTATAGAAAACTTGAAAAATATTAATAACCTGTTTGACTTAAATGATACCATAAAGTATCTCAGCTAGTGACAGAGAATTTATGGAGATTATATCTTGAGTTATAAAGCAAGTTTCAGTAAGTTTTAAATATGTTCTTTCAATGTAACAGAGGTGAACTAGAAATGAATACCAGAAAGATTTCTGGAAAATTCTCAACTAAAAAAAATCAAAGATCATAGAACTTAAAACTAACTCCCAAGTCCAGAAATAAATGACATGTTGTATTAGAAAATATTTTGAAATGAATTAAAGTGATAAATTGCCTACATTATGGTGAGTAGTTACAGCATTGCTTAAATGGAAACTTGAACTTCTGAATAGTTAGTTTAGAGAAAAAAGATCCTTCATGATCTCAGCTTCCATCTTAAAAAAAAAATTACTGGAAAAACAAGAGCACATTGGATACAAAATAAGTTCAGGGAGATATGATGTAAAGAGAATGAAATATAAAATTGTAGGGAATGTTACTAAAACAACAAGCTATTTTTAAAGACATTCATAAAATTGACAATTCTCTAACCAGACTGATCAGTATAAAAGGGGGAGAGGAGATACAAATTACCAATATGAAGAATATGAAAGGAGGAGCTATTCTCAATTTTACTGACATGAGATGGGTAGAAATCTATGAATCACAGATTTATGGACAAATGAATGGATCGGCATCCAGAAATGGACCTGCACACGTATGACCCATTGGTTATCACCAAAAATTGTGGAGGAAATGAACATTCAACTTTATTACATGAATTTCACAACAAGAAATAAAATGGAAAAATTTATTGAAATATGTAGGCTATCAAATGCGCTCAAGAACACATGGTGTGGGTGGGTGGGTGAGTATGAATTTGCAATTAAAGACCAAAGAAAAGACCAGACTCTGCTGGTTTCTCTGAATTCTACAAAGCCTTTAAAGAATAAATAAGTTTGAACCTATGCAAACTCTTCCAAAAAATGTAAGTAAAAGAACTTTCTAAATTATTTAATGAAGTTGGCATTACCATGATGACAAAACTAAAAAAACATACAAGAACGGAATAGAAACTTCAACTTGATGAAAGTATTTATTTAAAACTACAGCTAATTTCATACCTGTTTTTGAAAGACCATATGTTTTCCTCTAAGATTAGGAACAAGGAAATTGGTCTTTCCCAACAATTCCTGTTTCTCCTTGTTACTGGAGACACTAGTTAGGAGTATTTAGGAAAGAAAAGTAAATAAATGACATTTGCAGTAGAAGAGAAGTACAGCTGCATCTCCTGTGAAGTTCGCGTGACGCCTGGGCAGAAAACGTGAGAGCTGCTACAGAGTCTAGAATCAATATACACGTGAAAATGTACATTAAAATGCCTAAAACACAAAACCAGTGGTATTTCTATATTAAAAATGAACAATTTGAGAAGTAGAGGATAAAGAATATAATACTATTTCCAATGGCATTGAAAATAGGAATAAATATTGAAAATTATATGAAGTATCTATTACTAAAAATCACAAAATATTCCTTAGGCCACTAAAGAAGACCTAAGTGATACACTTCATGTATCAGAAGACAATTTGAAGTGGCATTTTCTCACAAAAAAATCAGTTACTCAATGCAATTCCAATAGAAATTCTAGGAAATTTTTACCATTTTTATAACCTGGTTCTAACAATTTCCATGGACATGCTAAGAAGTTTGAGTAATCAAAACAACATGGGAAAGATGATTAGAGGACTTGTACTATCTAATTCAAAGACTGGCTGTGGAGTAGAAGCAATCAAGACTGTTACTGGTGGAAGGACACATTTATGGACAAATGGCATGGATCCACATCCAGAAATGGGCCTGCACACGTATGACCCATTGGTTATCACCAAATATTGGGAAGGAAATTTAAAGGGAGAAAACGTTACGTATCCAACAAGTGGTACCAAAATGGTTTGATGCACACATGTGCGTGTGGCACCCCCCCCCCCAGAAAAACTGAATGTTCACCTCAACCTTATATTAAAATATTAGTAGTGTAAGAGCTAAAGTTTCAACTTCTTAGAAGGAAATTCAGGATAAAAATGTTTGTATCCTAGTGTTTGGCAATTTTTTTTTGATAAGTGATAGAATGCAAGAATCACAGAAGAAAACTTTGGTAAATTAGACTTTGTTACACTAAGCTTGCCTTCACAAAAGATAGGGTTGAAAATAAGATGCAAGAAATTTGAGAAGATTCACAATGTATATATCTAAGAAAGGACTCAAAACATAAGGCAGAAAAGTCTTTTTAACTCGAATAATAAAGAAAAACCAACTACACATGAAAAATAATACTTGACAGACCCTTAATAAATGGGAAAGCTAGTTGGATAGGCATTCTGTCTCGAAGATGCATCCGTGCCAATTAAACAGTGGAGATGCGCTCATCATAGTTACTAGAGGAATGTAAGTTAAGAGTCCTTGCCCACCTACTAGAATTTTGAACTTATATGGCCATAGTCATCACAGGACTTGGTAACTCCCTCCCTAGATATTTACCCAAGAGAAATGAAAATGTCTGCCAATGCAGAAATTCTTATGCAAGCATTCATAGCAGTTTTATTTACAATAGCTCCAAAACAGGATAATGCCAGGAAGTGGTAGTTTGAAGCAGGAGTTTTGGCATATCTGTAAAACAGAATGCTCAACACAAGGAAGCAGTGCAGAGAGACACAAGGACAGTCGCACCAGCATTTGCTCTTGGTGAAAGAGCCAAGGGTAGAAGACGTGATGGCGTGTGCTCTTGCCTGTCTGGCCTCCCGGGCAGAATCACTGACACAAAAACAGTTTGCTGCTGTGTGAGGGTGCTCACTGCAGAGAGTGCGGGAAGAATGTGGTGGAGATGTGGAAATGTTTTTCATCTGGATTTTGGTGATTACATGACTGTATACAGAAACAGAACTTGTTGAAAATATTCTTGAAACTTAAGTGTAAATTACACTTCAATAAAGTTGATTTAAAATGGTGAGAAGGAATTTCCTTCATCACTTTTGAAAAGGTGTTGGAGTATTAACATGCCTGTTATGTAAAGACCGGAATCTTGCTCTTGATCCAAGAAGCGTGTTTGGTGGTCTTAAGGCAGTGGTATGGTTTCTGTAAAGATGGGGCCTGAAGCTCTAATTAACTAGATTCTTTCATTTAGGCTAGGGAAAAAAATGGGGAGAATAGTGACTAAAATGAAGATATTCAACGAATGAGCTCAAATGAGAGGCAGTAGGTCACTATTTAGGTGTAACTACTAGGAAAAAACAATCTCATGTCAGCAATTGGGAACACACTGTGAAAACATCTATGCCAAATCCCAGTGAAATATTGGGCGAGACATGCATGACGAGGGTCATCCAGCCCCTACAGAGAGGAAACCTCAGTGTTAGGAGGACGTCCAGTCTTGGGAGATGATTTCTGAGAGGGATTGGCAAAGAAATGTGATACGGGGCTTTAATTTACAAATTTTGGTCAGGGAGCTGGAGGGAAGGCTGTCATGGCAAAAGTAACTGTCATCTTTATATTTCACACCACCAGCTGCGTCCAAGTTTCCAGCCACACTGTCTTGGGCTCAAATAGTTGCTGGCAACCCTGTTTTTTTTTTCTTTGGGATATATAGTCATTTATAAATTTGTGCGGATGTGTTTTCCCCTCTTGGTTGGCATTTCTGTTGAGTTTGAGATTGGGTCCCCACTGTGAACTGCTCCGTGGTTCACGGGTTTAGGAGGGACGAGTGTGACCGGTGCCTCTGGAAGTGGCCGGGTGCTGTCCGTCGACCTCGGTGGGGTTGGAGCTGAGGGCTGGGCTGTGAGCCTTGGCCGCCAGTTCTTGAGGGATCGTGGCTGAACGCTGCTCAGGGAGACGGTTTTCTTTCTCGGTTGCCAGTGTTGTGGGTTGCCTGTGGAGCTGGACTGGTTCTCGTCAATAAATGTGGTTAGTTTTCGGGAGCCAGAAGTAGCTATTTTTGAGGCACTTCTTCCGCTTTCTTGGCATGATGGATGAAAGTTCTGACTCTGGCTCTGGTGTGTGCTGCTTCATTCCCTTAATGGAGGGCTGATGGGAAGTGATGGGGCAGGATGTTGTGTCAGCTGCACGGAGCTCTGGGGGATGCTCACGACACCTGGCCCACCAGGGAGGTTCCTGCGGCTGGGGGGAGCAGGCCCTGGAGGCCAGAGTGCAGGCTGACGGGGTGATGTTGTGTCCTTGGGCTTGGCTGCCCTTCGACAAAACTCTAGAAGTGGCTTTGGAGTGTGCATTAGAAGGGCACGTAGGTGAGGGTTTAGAATGACGACATTTCCAAATTTATTTAGGGTTTGATTAATAGTACGATAAAATCCGCTCTGCTTAGGGGATGCTTTTGTAACCTGGTCAAGCATGCAAGGTCACAAGCCCCACCAGAACCAAGGTGTAAATGGAGTTCCATGACGCCCCGAGACTTGCCTCGTCTTCCTTGTGGTTAACTCGGCTTCTGCTTGTCTGTGTTCTGTGCCTCTGGTTTTTCCTTTTTCAGGGTATTTTCACAAAGTACATGGAGTTTTCAACTTGGATTTTTGCATGTGGCAACAGCATGTTTGTGACAGGCATCGTTAGTTCGACCACTTGTCCGGGTGGGTGGCATTCTATCGCAGGGATGTCCCACACATGGCTTATGTATGGAACAGCAGAAGGATGCTTGGGTTGTTTCCAGATTTGAGAGATTACAAATGACGTCACGAACACCCCTGTGCAAGCTTCTGCGTGGAGACACACTGTCATTTTATTTGGAGTACACAGGAGGCCCGTTGCTGAGCCACATGGTAATGCATGTTTAACTTAATAAGTGACTACGTCCAGCACACCTCCTGTCAACGTTCCCGAGTTCACATGACTCTACTTCCCTGCCAACACACGGCATTGTCCGTCTTCCATTGGAAAGTGTTGTCATTCTTCGTTGGGGGTAGAAACATGTCATTATGGTTTTGTTGAAGGGCAGTCTGACATTCCAGATGGTCTGGGAGAATACTCCATTTCCCCGATGATCTTGATGACTGGAGCTGACCTTTGGTCAAGATGAGTGTAAAATCGCCACAGAGGGATTTATAATTTGGTGTTTTAAACCTAATACTCTCTTGGAGGCACCTGAGGTGGTTTTAAAATGTGTCCACAGGCTGAGCTCCCTCCAGAGTGGGCTGGCTTTGGTGATTCACCTTTATGAGGAGCTGTGACAGAAATGGTCATGGGTCACTCCAGAGTGTGAGCAGCCTCTTCCTTGCCTTCTGTTCTCTGCACTTGGTCCTTCTGGGGAAAGCCCACCGACTCCACAGTGTAAAGGAACCCCTCACCCTGTAGGGAGGGCCTGCTGGCAGGAGCCGAGTCCTCTTGCTGAGGGGCAGTGAGTGAGCTACCCTGGGAGGGAGTCTCCTAGCCCCCGTCAGTCCTCCAGATCACTGTCTTCAAGCCACTTGAGTGAAGCCTCATGAAAGACATTGAGTCAGAGCCACTCGGCTAAGCTGCCCCCAAATTACTAACTCAGAATACCTGATAGTGGGGTAATTTCTAATGCAGCGACTGATAACTGATGCAGATTTCAGTACTGGATGTAGGGTGCTAGTGTAAAAGAATACCTCAAACTCTGATTAAGGCTTTAGAATCAGGCAATAAGCAGGGGAGAGGGCTTGTTGTTAATGATTCTGGAGGAGTCCTGGGGTTTTCCCCCCACCCCTGGAATTATTGCTCTTGTGTTTTAGTGTAAATATTAGGCATATTAGGCTCTACCTGATTTTACTCTTTTTAAAACTTTTTTTAAAAACATTTTAAATGGATTTTGTAATAGCTGACTTGAAGTTATGTACAGAAGAACATTTGTTTCAGGAGTTTAAAAATGTCATACACTTACCAAGTAAAATCATAAATCATGAAACACCCTTATCCAATTTCTTAAATATCTCCTTTTTCAGTGATTACTGTAACAGTAGGAAGTCCTTGTCTCAATTTTTGTTTTAAATTTTAATCTCAGTATGAGGTTTTAAAGTAAAAACTTTGGATGGAAATAACTGATTATCTGGTTCCAAAGGACATTTCCAAAAGAGATCTCTAGGGCATAATCCATGCACCCACATTCTCAGAGTAGGAGATTTACCACTTAAGAAGTTTAGTATCATTGGTGGATATTTTACATGTACATTCTTTGAGCTTCAAATTTAATTTCTTTGGCATTTCAAACTAGTCTCTGTGTAAGAAACCATGGGAGAAGCCAGATTCTCCTTCAATTTGGAGGCCCTATGCTGTGCTAATATATCATACCTGCCTTCCATCAATTCCATAGTGTTACATAAATTGTGGAGTTCTGCTTTTTGGCTTTTTCCTGGCTAAGGTGTGAAGAGGCCCAGGAGAGAGGGGAAAGTAAATCAGAATGTGTATACTGTCTTTTCCTCTCAATAACCATGTCTGACTTAATCCTTGGCAGAGCCCAAACACCCTGTTTCCCATGATTGAGTCTTATTTCTTTCTCTTCTGGGGGTCGTGATGCAAATATTTAAACTTATATTGAATCGTTAATATTCAGAAATGACAGGGAGAGAGAAAAGTACTTTGGAGCAGCTACCAAATGTCATACAATGGCTTAAATGTGTGCCAGTTTGGTTGGCACAGTTGAGCCAAACTCATGGGGTCACGTGTGGAGAAGGATCTCATTCCGTATACCTGAAACTATCAGCATTTTCCCACTCAACTGGGAAGACATTGTTAAAGATCATTCTCATGGAATATATGAAACTGATCCTTTGTACTTAGGAAATCTGGCTAGCTTCCTGAAAATCTTCTGGCAGGATATAGTACACAATATACAGTTTGAATATTAGCTCTAGACCCCTGGAAACCTGTGGATGCAGGAATCCAAAGCGTATTTTCTACACCCAAACTGTGTGTGGGAAGTGGGTCATATCGTTCCTTTACTGTCGGGGCCTCCTGGGCACTGTTGAGTTTTTCCAGTGGTGGGTTCAGCAAGTGGTGGGCATGCCTGCCACCAGCGAAGCCACTCTGTACCTGTGTGGGAAGCTTGATTTGTGAGTTGTCCTGTTACATGTCATGCTGGCTTGGTTTTCTAGGAAGTCCATTCTGAGATGGAGCTCAGAGCACAGAAGGTTTATTTGGGTGAAGAAAAAGGGCGTGGGGTTGTGCCTTCATCAGGCTGGGGTGTGGACCTGTTAAAGGTTCTGCTAGCCCAGCTGCCTCACAAAAACCCGCATCAGTAGTAGTTCCTTACTAGGCCAACGCGTGTAACTTCTGTTCCACGTCACCTCAGTAGGATAGTAACCAAGGGATGACCTTGAAGGTGACCTTGGCTCTAAAACAGAGGCAGGCCCTGGAGTGCCGACTGCTGGATTCTGTCAGCCAATAACATTCCCTGTGTCTGGGCACAGTCCTGTCCTGAGAGGACCCTGCGGCCCTTGATCAGCACGTCTCCACATCTGGTACACGTGGCATCCTCATCTCAAGAGGTCCATGGGTGTAACTAGAGATGTAAGGCTTCAGAAAAACTTTATTTTTTTTTCTGAAGTGCTTTATTAATAAGTGCAGATGGTATAAAAGGATAACATGTTAAAAATAATGCAGAACCATTTTTAACATGTTAAGGTTATTTTAACTGCCAGTCTTCTATGTAGGAGTCTCTCTTCTTGAGTATGGATATTCTAATTAGAGTTCCTTTTTCTTTTATGATTTTGGAACGTCAATGAAATATGGTCTTGAGTCTACATTTCATGTTAAATTGCAACATTATACATTTAGAAGTAATCTGAATAAAAGACTGCCTAGATTTTACTTTTCCACCAGTTTTCATAGTCTTATTATAACAGTTTATTTCAGTGTTTTAAAAACGATTCACCTTTAGATTCCTAAAAGTAAATAATCTTACTGAAACTACATTCATTTTTCACTCATTTTTCCTCATTTTATATTGTACTTAATAGAGCTTTTGCACAAAAGTATAAATGAAACTTGTGTGTATGACTTAATAGGTGAGAGCAGGAATATTCAGGTTTCCTAGAGGGTTATGGAAGCCCCCTGCCTGTCTTCAGTGGTGGCCACGCTTTCAGAGAGGAAAGAGTGTTAGTTGACCAGGAAAATAGTTTACTTGTGTTTTCATAGCTCTATCTATAACATCTATTCCTGTAACTACATAGTTTACATAAAGGAAATTCCAGAACAATAAGCATTCTATTTCTAAAGGGGGACTCGGGCCCAGACCACTGCTTGGTAAAGTAGTCTGGACCACTGAGTTAGGTCAAAAGGCATCCAGAAGCTATCTGTCCATCAGCAGAAAGCCTAGACTGGAGCATGCAGACTCTAGTTCTGTGTTAGCTTTCCATCCCCAGGACCCATATATACAATAAGAACAAGTTAAAGGAAGAGAAGTTGATTTTGGCTCACTGTATCAGGTTCAGTCCACGGTTGGTGACCCCATTGCTCTGGGCCCAGGGTGTAGCAGAACATCATGGAGGAAGGGTGTGGTGGAGGAGAGCAGCTCGGGACATGGCAAGAGAAAGAGGAAGCAGAGAGCTCCAGTGCGAGGAGCCCCCACAGGCATCCTGCCTGCGACCTCCCTCCTCCAGCCATGCCCTCCTTGCCTACAGCTGGCAGCCATTAATCCATTCAAATTGTGAATCCACGGATTAGTTTGCCACCCCCATAATCTAATGATCTCTCCTTTGAGCATTCCTGCATTCTCTTTGAAGCTTCTGGGTACATCTTATATCCAAACCATACCCCCACTAGGCCTTACTCTCTTCCTGGTTGGCCATCCAAGGGCCTGCCTCAAAATGGGAGCCGTCCCTGGGCTTGTCTCACAGTTCCTGCTGAGAGAGCGAGCTCCGAGCCCAGCATAAGACACGAGAGTTCTGGGAGAATATTCAAACTGCATATTGTGTACTGTGTCCTGCCAGAAGATTTTCAGGAAACCAGCCAGATTTTCTAAGTCCAATGCGACGGCTTTGCCCTCTATTTGAAAGCCCTGTCCTCTCCTTCATGGCGCTGAGACCCACTTCTTGAATTTTCATATGGGAGGAAGAAGCTTCTAAGAACCTTGGAAGTTAGCATGTGCCACGAACATCATTTTTGCATGTGTCTTTAAGGCTCATGGAAATGGGTTCTGGTAGTAATTCTTGATGGCTTTGGTGTGTATTATTTGAATGTTCGCAGACATCTGGTTGAGATCTACCACCAACCTGGAACCACTTTATCTACTACCCTGGCTTACATATTGAGGAAAAAGGTGGCAAGCAGTAGCTGATTGTGATTCATTGATACTTCTGGGTTGGAACTCGGGGATTAATTAAGTTGAAAACCCTGGTAAGAGTCTAAAAAAAAGTAAAACAGACATAATACTATTTGGGGCCGATGCCCCTTGTTGGTCCCAGAAGTGATTTCTGGGAAGAGATTCACCCTTGGTGCCGAAATGTTTCATGGTGGTCAGTGTTGTTCCCCACCTAGAGGGCACTGCTGTTCCCCTTTCCCTGTTAATTCATAAATATGTGAGTGTGACAATGGGGAGGGGTATACTATGAGCACCAAACAGAATGTGAGCAGGAAAGGGAGACTGGCAGGTACCTTTAAAAATAGAAAGGAAAATTTCCTTACTAACTTCATTCTTAACTTTTGAACTAATATTCAAATAAAACCTGGTGATGATTACACCCAGGGGAAAAGAGTTTGTTAGGATCATTCCTGTGATGACCTGTGTGCAAAGCTGTGAGGATATCGAGACATACACCTGGGAAGAGTCACAGGCAATCCTGGGGTCTCCGTGTGTGAGCCAGAGGATCTACAGCAGGTGTGCTCTGGGTGGGGAAGAGGAAGAAGGAGAGCGGCCGCTGTGATCGTCACTGCAGTGCTGGAGTTGGGGTGGTGGCTGTAGTTTCTCCCCAAACAGGTTTAGGAAGCTGTTCAGCCATTGAAACTAATCCATAGCATGGGGATTTTCAATACGATTGTTCCTAAAGGGAGGTAGGGATTCCACAGACCACAGTCAATCAGAACTCTTGTCAGGGATCAAGGACTGTCAACAACGAGAGAAGAAGTCTGTTTGGAGGAAAGGGGGTGGGGGCCACCGCCTGCTACCGAGAACTTCCGTATCCAGAAGTGAGATGTTTCAAATGACTTTCAACGTTCATTTTGTCCTTAGGTGGTTTCAGGCAAGACGACACTTTCAGTGGCTTCTTTATTCTTCCTACAAAAACATATTAAATTTCTGCATCCGTTTGTTTTTGGTGAGCATCTCGCTTTTACTTTGAGGGGAGTTGCAGCATTAATTGCATGTACTGCTCGGGGGTAGGTGCATAGCGAAGGTTCTGAGGCTGAGCGCAGATGAAGTGAAATCATCTTTATGCCTTATGAAAATACACAAGTGAGTCATTCTTTATTGGAACTGAAGACTCAAGTTAAAAATTCTTTCCCATAATCTTTTAAACATATGTTCCACAGAGGGGGAAAAATCTATTTAGGCTGGAATCTTCTACTAAGTTAATAAAATGTTAATATATTCCCATGTTATGAGTTCAGACATTTCTAAGGTCCTAAAGTTACAGCGCCTACAACTCCTAAGTGGGACAAGAGGAACAGTGGAGTGGGAAGTGTAGAAGGAGGAGAGCTACTCGGATTGCTTTTTTTATCTCCGCTGTTCCCACACTGAGTTGAGCTAGGTCATCCCAATGGCATCATGAGCCAGTTTCCAGAATGTCCACTGAATACACGCAGGATTGTAAAGATTGGCGTGTATTGTGTTGGGTGTGTATGTGCACATGTGAGAATTATGGTGCTTACAGATCTTTAAGTCAGGTTAACTCTGTTTTAGGAGTGCATGAGAATGCAAAACTGAGACAAATAATGTCCTCTACCTTATTTTAAGTTGGAATTTAAAAGAAACATGATAACATCTTAATAATGTTTTTTAAATTTGGCGAACAAAGACTTCATTATTTTAACTTAAGACATTTAAAAAATGCTGGTGTTGGAATATTTTTCTCTCATTGAGTGAGAACGCTTTTGGCACTTATCAATAGGCGAGAACCTCCATCTTTCGTCCCAGAGAGAGATTGACGTCTTTGAGGTCCCAGGCCCATACATACCCCCCCACATCCACACAAATAGCTTTTGAGGCCACTCTGTCATCAGGGCACCTACTTTCAAGAGAAATGGATGAGGTAATGTCTGTAAAGAATTTTGAGGAGGCTAAGGACCAAAAATAAAATATTCTTAGAAGTTACTACTTTGGACAGGCAAGACCTACACATGTAATGTGAAGCCAAGAGAAGAACACAGAATCGTTGTGCCCCTCAAAGGCAGCCGGGGTCATGGCCTGGGAGCAGGGACCCTGGGGATGAAAAGATGGCCCCAAAGACCAGGGGATGCACAAGGGGGGGGTCAGGGGCTGGACTGCAAGACCAAGCAGGGACGCAGGAGGAGCCCTGTGGACAGGTGGGGAATGGGAGCCCCCTGGACAGAGGGGAAGAGGGAGGCTCGGGGACAGCAGGGAGGGAGTGGCCTTCCAGGTCCCCTCTCTCCTTGTCCTGTGTTCTCCACTTTGGCTTCGTCATTTACTTTCTTATACAAAACTCTGGCAAGATCCTCCAACACTATTTTGTCCCATTGTCCTGAACCAGAGTTTGGAGCAAGAGTCTTTCTGTTTTGTAGTAGTTTTCTTATATTTTAAAAGGTGCCTTTCAATGAGAGGGGCCTGGAAGAGCAATTATGAAGGAGTTGAACAGGGGCCTGGGCTGCCTGCTGCTCACCCTCTCCCCTCCTCAGTGGCTGTAGTAGTCTCCCCCTTGGGTAGGAGGCTGGTGACATCTAAACCCTCGGCTGACTGAGGCCCTGCGGCAGCTCATTCTTGGAACACTTGCCGAGTCTCCCCTCGGTGATCTCTGGATGACCACCCTCACTTCTTTCCACCCTCACTTCTCCCTTGTTCTCGGTCACACCTTTGTTTTGGGAGCTCTTTTTGCTGGAATACTCCTCAGGTGAGCCACAACCCATGAGACTTGGCCAAACTCACATGCTCTCAACTCCCATCACCCAATCTTCTTTAAATTCATGCTCTTTCACCTCAACTCTCCCTTTGTGGGTCCTGCTCAGCCATAGCATCTGAATACCCTTGACTTAAGGCCCAACGCTGCCCGGTGTCTGAAGCACTCTGTACAGAATATGAAAACTGCTATGAAATCTTTCATCTCTGAGAGGTAGAACCTAAAATTATTCCTGCTGCCTTAAGCATGGTACCTAAATAGAACGAGTCCTTGAGTATCAGATGTACTTGGTTGGTGTGATTGCTCTTGGGTCTCTCTGCCACGTCTTAATTTAGGACATACTTTAGTGTTCAAATCTCCCCAACTTTGATGTTTTCCTATCTAGAGGCTAGATCTCACCTCTGTCGATGAAGATTCTAGTTGAAAGCACCCCGCGCCCCCGCAATCGGGGATGATGATCTTTCTCTGAATCGGCTCTAGGAGGCTCCGTTCACATGGTTCACTTGGTTCCTTTGCATGGGCTTCTTTGAGCTTCCTCAGCGAATGGCAGCCTCTCAGCTGACTTAGGTCTTCATAGAGACTGCTGTAGCAAGCCAGGTAGAATTCACAATGCCTTTCTAGACCCCACCTCAGAAATCAAGCAGCATTATTTCTACCACATTTTATTGATGGCATCTAAGTCATACACCCTCCTCAATAAAGAGTTGGAGAACCAGACCTTATGAGGATCTGGACCCCAGTTTTGATGGGCAGTGACAATTTTCTAGAAAAATGGTGAGGAAAGGAGATACTGTTGCTGTCATATTTGGGAAATACAATCTGCCATAGTCTAAGTAGATAGATGTCAGCATTTATGAACGCATCAAAGATGAAAATATACTTGATATTTTTTTGTGTGTGGAGAAAAATATAGCATTTTCTACTACCTGCACATCCAAGTTCTGGTAACATAGCTATTTAGAGAATTAATGTGATAATGATTTTTTTACTGCTTTTATACTGCTTTTAAATAAGAAGTGATACATATTTGAAGTTTGCTGCTATGTGTGAATTACATGCTGGGTATTGAAACTTGCACTAGGGGCCAATGTTAGTTCTAATGCTTTAGAAGTGACTCGGGAATAGATGATCAGGAACTGGCTTGCTGCTAAGTAGGGCATCCCAGAACAGCAGTTCAGAAGTGGAGTGGAGGAGGGGCCTCCCCTGATAGTCCAAAGGCAAGATGCTCGTCGGTGTCAGGGAGACAAAGGAGGAAGGACAGGAGAGCTTGGCGACTTCTTGCACATCCCTCAGTGCAAATTAATGTCGTAACTGTGACGGGGTCTAAACATGATGTCTCAATGTGCATCTGTTGACTTGTCTCAATAGTTACATATAGAGCGACTTCCACAAGGTAGACTTAATGGATGTCCTTCAGGATGCTGTCGGTGAGTCTCTCTCACAGTTAGCTCTCGGTGATTTCAAAGGCTTTTCTACTTCCATGATTGTAATTTATGTTTCTGGAGTAAAAAAGACTTCTGGTTTGTATTAGTCCACTAGGCCTGTCGTGACAAAATACCACAGACTAGGTGCCTTAAACAACAGAGATTGATTTTCCTAGAGTTCTAGAAGCTGGATGTCTGAGACCTAGGTGGCCTCGGGGTCGATTTCTGGTGGGGGCCTACCTTTCTGTCTTGCAGATGGCCCCCTTCTTACTGTGTCCTTAAACCCCACCTCCAACCCTGTATGTGTGTCTGTAGGGGAAAACATGATTTCTCCTCTTATAAGGACTGCTTATCACCTGAAGGTTCCACCCTTAGGGTATCATCGACCTTGATTATCTTTTTAAAGATCCTATATTCAAATATACGTACATTGAAGGTTAGGGCTTCAACATGGAATTGTGGGAAATTTGGGGAGACAATTTAGTCCATAACATGGTTCATCAAAAACTCAAATGGCCGATTTATTGACAGCAGGGATATGTTTAATTTAGATTTCAGTTTATTTCTTGGATTTTTTTTTTAGAATTTCCAATTTGAAGCTAACTGAATCCTTATCTCTCTCAACATGTTCTATTTTGTGTGCACATACGAAAGAATTTGAGATTTGACATCTGCATTTAAAATAATGCAAGTTTTAATAAATTGCTGTATTTCGCCTCTAAGAATGTTGGTTTAGGAAATTTCATCAATTACAGATGACAGGCCCTTTGGGCTGTCTTCAATGAGAGGGCTTCTTGGCATTTTATTTTTGGGATACATAAGAGAGCTTCATATCTTGAAGCACATGTTTATATATGCATGTATGTTTTATTCATGTTTTTGGATACTAATCGTGAAAATAAGTGGAATAAACAAAAGTTTACTGATGCATGATTTACACTTTTGCATTGCTCTTTGGAAGACAGCTGATACCTAGTCAATGGTATCAACCTTGTTAATGGAAAGTGTGTTATAGGGCAGCTAGCATGCTTTCTGGGTTAGGCCAGTGGTAGCCCTATTTTCTAGTTCCCCAGCTACAGCTGGATCAAATGAAACCTGAGTAAAGAGGAGACGGGAAGATTTGGAGAGGGTGGAGCTTGAGGTGGGTGTAGCAGTAAAAAGAGAAAGCAGACTTGAAAAAATTGACTCAGGGTGGTATTTTACTGAATCTTTATATTTATGTTAGTATATGTTTTATTGGCTCATAAAATTCAGTCACATGAATAGATTCAAACCTAAAGCAGTGAGCCTTCTATTTGTTATCATTACAATTGTGTGAAAACCATTTCCATCACAGGTGTTTCAAAGGCCTATGACTTAAACATTAACATATTATTCTAATAACATGAAGCTGCTACCCTTTGACCTAGAAGCTTTTGACTTTAATAATTTCCAGGTTATCCCTCAGCCAAAATGTGTTTCCCCTTCAATTTTCACACTGGTGCACTTTCTTTAATATAAAGTACTGATATAATAAATAAATTATATCCAGATGAAAGCCCGACATTTGATACCTCATCTCAGCACAGTGCCTGCAAACACTAAAGCAAACATTTCCCGACAGTGTGCTGCCTGTCCCAGAGATGGAGAATTGAGAATGTGGCCAGGTGGTGCTTGAAACGTGGAGAATGACAAATGCAGCAGGTCAAGGACAGAGTGCCCTGGACAAAGGTCCTACAGGTCAACACTCCCTAAAGTGGGGGATGGGATTGGATGAGGAGACAAAAGCTGAATTCATCCCAGATTGGAAAAAAAAAAAAAAAATTTGCCAGATGTAGGAAAAAACTCATCAAATTGAAGTCTTTATTCTGAAGTAGACCTCACAGCTCAAGAGGTCATCCTGTCTTTGAGCTTCCTGACCTCCAATGGCTATGGTCAGCCTTGCTCTTCTGTTTCTAGCAGAGCCAGTGACTTCCTAATGCTTCATTTTCCAAGTGGGATATACCTAAAAATGCCATGTGCATCCTGCTAGCTGCTAATCACTTGGGTGCAGCAATCCTGCAGTCGGTGATTCCAAGACAGAGCAGTGACATTGGTTTGAATGCTGGGTGGTACTCTAAATGGCTTTTCCCTTCATGTCAACAGTTAGGATTTTCACTTCTGTTTTCTTGCTGGTGAGACATTCTTTTTTTCTTCCCTTCCTCCCTCTTCTTTTTCCCACTTTGCTACTTTTCTTCTCCCAACCCCCAATTCTTTTGTCAGATAGCAGGAATGGGAGGTACAGGGAGAAGGATCCTTGGTGGTTAGTGTGGACAGGGAAGTAAACATAGATTGTCCTTGGGCAATCTCTGGGTGCATTAGGCTTCTGGTGCATGTACACACAGTCTGTGATACCTCTGTAGGAATAGGCATGGTCAGGAACCAAGAAGGAACTTGAAGTAAGGGAACTTGGATTTATTGAGCTTCTATGCAGCAGGTTCTATTAGACTACTTCATTTAATTCTCATAACACTAGAATATACTGATGAGAAAAGTAAACCTCAGAAAAATTAAGTATCCTTGGTATCAATATCCATGAATTTGGACAGTATCCAACTATCTAAAAAAAATTTCAGTTTTTATACTTTCAAACTTCTAGATGTTATAAAGCTTCATCCCAGGGTTTCATAAACTGACTTCCAGACCACTCATGTATAATCGAATCAAGCCTTTATTTAAGCACACTGGTGGCGGCTGACCAGAACATAAAGCTGTTCCCCTGATCAGCCCCGAACAATTGCAAGGGCGCTCCTTATAAGCCTGAAAACCGCAAAAGGGATGTTCAGGGGTCTAGTCAATGCAAGCAAGCCAGGTTACAGAAGCGAGAGAGTGCAGTCAAGCGGAGGGAAGCCTAACCAATCATAGTTGGCACAGTCACCCCAGTTACAGAAACAATGCCCCATTAGGTAGTTCCATGTTCTTAAAGATTTCTATAGCAAAAGGAAAAGAACATTTTGCCCAGTCATGACCCTTCTACTTGGCATGGTTGTTTCACAGGATGAAGTTCTAAAACAAAATGGGGTCATATTTGCTTCTATCACATAAATATATCAGACTTCTCTACATGTATGTTAAAGTATGCATAAACGTAAGTATAATGTAATTCAGAAGTTCACTTCTCAGTGACTCATTTGTTCAGAAAATATGGATCGCCTATACTCTAGGCAAAGTTTGGAGTATTGGAAACACTAGGTTGCATTAACTGAATATTTGTACATATGCATTCATTTGACGTAGGAAAACTATTATATTGCAGTGTGATGATTAACAGTAACTGACAATGAGCACTTTCTCTGTATGAGGGGCTATAGTCTCCTGAATATTAGACTACATGTTAGATTCCTTAAAAGTGGGAATTTCCATGTAATTTTTCCATTTTAATTAGTCCTATGATCTTTTCTAAAGATAACTATAAATAGTCAAATAAGCAGGAAGTAGGTAATGGGGGAGGGAAGTGAAGAAAGTACTTCAGTGTGAGGCTGGGAAACAAATCGCAGGCCACTGTGCCCTGTTCACCTGGGTGCTGGGAAACATGGTAAAATTCAGAGCCTACAAGATTGAGTAAAAACGGCGGCTGACACTGAGACTGAAGATAAATGTTTTATAGGCCTTCATGCATGTTGTCACTTAACAACACACTTACTGAAACACAGCAGCCTGTTGTCATAGGCTGTCACCATGGTTACATTTAAGAGCAATGTGGTAAACACCATTTTAATGGGGAAGGGGTAGAGATGGGGTAGAGGGAACTAGAAATACAGATCATAAAAGTTGTCAAGTTACGAAGTTTGACTTTTTTCTTGTACAATGCAGAGAAGGGTGACATTAGAGGGACACATGGTCTGCACACATGCCGTCCTTTATAACGATGTCTTTAGCCAAATATTTAAATAACATTGATCCACAGTGAATTCAAGATTAATTTCAGTGTCAAATATTTGGAATGCGTATATTCTGGATTAGCTCAGCCTTTTGTTTTAATAACCAGACTGGGGATGGAGTCAACATCCTCAATGAGAAATTATTTGTGACTTTAAGAATCCTGGTTATAATGTCCTAATTCCTATGAAAGTACCCTTATCAAGTTGCTTTTGTACTTTGACATCTATAGTCACATTTTTATAGTGTAGGCCCCTTCTCTTTCCCCTTAAAGTGATCTATACTCTTGAATCTGGACAAAGATAGTATCCTTTATATCAAGCTTATCAATAATCTTTTTTCTATTAATGTAGCAATGTGTGTATATTCAGAGGATCAGAATAGCTCGTCCATTGTCAAGTTAGCATTTCAGGGTCCATCTTTCCATTATGTTTTCATGAATAAGTTTAAAAATAAGTCTTATGTATTATTTCATATCTTAAATTTTCATTTATCCAATCATTCCTTCTGCTGCAGCAAGGTGTTAGCAATACTATCTTTTCAGGCCGTATAGTATAATGTTCTATTGAGTTGATGTATCATATCTTACATAACAATAGGTGTTGTGTTGAGGGTGGAAGAGACAGGAGAGGAAGGAGGGCCAATGTGGGTTATATGCCAGCAAATGCTCAGGGACTTCTTTGTCAGAAATTGTCACCAAAAAACTGATAATAAAATGTGGAGTTTCTTCCCCATGCTCTTCCCTCTCTTGTATGTTTCATCAGTAGACACAGTAGAAATATTTTAAATGCAAAATGGAAAGTACACATGAGAGGTGACATACGCTGAACTAGTCAAATGATCTGAAATAATCGGTCATAAAATTCTGAATGCTGGATCTAATGTAATCCACTTGGTAAGGTGTGGATTTAAGTGTAGCTGGAAGTTTTCCATAGAGTTCCTGAATGCAGCTTTATTCAAGACAAATTATTAGTATTAGCAAAGAGCTGCTGTTTGGGAGGGTATGTGTGGAGTTGCTAATAGAACTAAACAGAGCACGTGAAGCGATCTCACTGCCTGCGGAAGTGCTGCCTGGCCAGCCCGTTTCTTTGGTGACTTCTCTCGTCTCTTAGATTTATAGCTGAACAAAGTAGCTATTAGATCTAAAATGTTTCCTAGTTTCAGAACTCGGTTTCCTCTAGGCTGTAGGCGCATGGAACAACATACTCTGGGCTCTGAAAGCCCAGCATGGGAACTTGAAAGGGCACCTCCTGGAAAGCCAAGCCAGGGCCTGCAGCTATAACTCACCCACCCAGGGCTTCCTCCGAAGGGTTACCCGTGAGCCCAGGGAGCGCTTTGACTGCCAACAGCACGTTTTACACATCTGAGCATTGTCTCCAGTTGCTGGATTTATTTCTATCCTTACAGAACGACATTACTTTACATTTGGTTCCTTGGAGCGTGGTAGGATGGGGGTGGAACATTCTTTAATGTTTCTGAATATATGGCTATAATCAGATCCCCATCCAGATTCTGTCTGTAAGGTTTATTTAAGAGCAGTTTGTTTTTCTTCATGTTGTCTAACACCATGTTTATTTCAAGTGTTGCAATTTATAGCATGAGATTTGTTTGGTGATCTGGTTTAAGTCCCTCTGAACAAGTAAAACCTTTCTTGGGAATGTAATCTTTTTTTTCCCCTTAGGCACCGTGCTGGATGTTTTGTTAAAGGAAAGTATTGTCCCCCCTGTGCACCCGCCGTTAAGAGTATGAAATTTACTGCAGCATATAAAAAAGGTTTGGAAGATAGGAGCGACTGGCTGCTGCTGTGTTATCCAGGGAAAGGAGCCCTTGGCTGGGATCAGGACATGGTCCTGATCTTGACTCTAAGTAGCTGTGTGAATATTCCCATATCTCCTATTTGGCCCATTGTGGTGCCTGCGTGTGACAATTAGCACCCATTACCTTTAAACAAGCCTTTGTTATAGACATTTGAAAACACCCAGGAAGGGTGAAGGAATAATTTTTAAAATGAACGGACAAGTACATTCTCTGGGCTCCCTGTTCTCAACACCTGGCCTTCCTGTGTCATCTGGGCCCTTCTCCACTAGCTCTCCATCTTTCTACTCCCCAAATATTTTGAAGCCAATCTTAGACAACATACCTGTAAATATCAACCTGAAATTATTATAAAGAATAAGGAGTACTTGTTAAATTCAATCACAATCATCACATTTAAAAATAATAATTCCTTGATATCATGAAATGTCTGGTACTCACATTTTCACAATGTTATTGCACACTTTTAAAGCTTTGTTTGCTCCATTGGGAAGCCACATAAAGGCATGTGTCACAATTGCTTAATCATGTTGATCATGTTTTTAAGTTTCTATTAATCTATAGGATCCCCTTCACTTTTATTTTTTCATATTTATTTTTTATTTTTAGGTGGACACAACATCTTTATTTTTACATGGTGCTGAGAATCGAACCCAGTGCCTTGCACATTCTAGGTGAGCGCTTTACCACTGAGCCACAATCCCAGCCCTCCCCTTCACTTTAACTACATTTTTCTCTTTTTGGTTAAGCAACTGATAGTTCTTACTAAAGGTCCCCATAATTGGGGTTGGATGGCTACATGCCTACGACATGATTTCAAAGGCAAACTTACAAAATGAACAATTTATAAAGAAGTATGGCTTTATCCCTGGACTCTCTACCTACTCCCTTCTAATCTGTACAGGTAATTTATTTTAAGAGATGTTGTATAAGCCTATATAGATACCATTCACTTATATTGCCTGTTTTTCTTAGGTAAATGATAGGATACTATGTATATTTTACCTTATTGTTTAGTTAATTTATAAGGAGATTACTTTGTAGTACTATAGAAAAGTAACTTCCTAAATTCCCTTAAAACTGCATTTTTTAAAAACCAGCCACTTGTTATGAACATTTGAGTTGTTTCCAGTTTTTTCCCCAGTGCAAAGACCACTTTAGCAGATAGACTTGCATATGATTTTTGGAATAAAGTCCTAGCAAAGGGATTGTTAGGTTGAAGGTTAAGTAGTTCTGTGATTTTTGTTAAATAATGCCAAATTCCCTTTTATAGACATTATACCACTTGTATTTTCATAAATAAGATAGGAGAATGCCTATTTCCCAAGCCTTGACAAAAAACATAGTTTTGTGAAATTTTGCCAATGGGATAGCAGCAGACAAAGGGACAATTAATCTCTACTTCTCTTACAAAGGCTGAGATTGAGAATCTTTTCAAATTATTAAATTTGGTTTGCATTTCTTTAGATGTTAACTATAGTTCCACTTGCTTTGTTGAACTTTTTATTCTCTATTAGAAAAGCTCTTTAAATATCAAGAATATTAATTCTTTGCCTTTGACATACCAGTTGCCAGTATTTTTCCTCTACTTATCGTTTAATATTTTTACTTTCTTTGCTTTACTGCTGATATTGTTTTTTAAAATTGTGGTAAACACAAGATCTACTTTCCTAAGTTGTAGGTGATGATATATTACAGTTAATTATGGGCACTGAGTCGTTTAGCAGATCTCTGGAAATGAGCTTGTTTAACTGCAGTTTTATACCATTGACATTAATTACAGTCCCTACCACAACTCATGGGAAAATACTATTGTTTTTATGAATTTGACTATTCTAGTTCTACCTGCAAGTGGGGTCATGCAGTGTTTGTCCTTCAGTAACTGACTTATTTCACTAGTCCCAAATGGCAGAATTTCCTTTTTTAAAATGCTAAGTAGTACTCCATGGTATAGTGTATGTGCTTTCTTCATCCAGTTTTCTGATGGTGGACACTTAGGTTGTTTCCATATCTTGGCTGTTGTGATTAAGGCTACAAAAATAATAGTGCAGATATCTCTTTGACATCCTGATTTTGGTTCTTCTACGCACATAACCCATGCATGATCACATGGTGGTTCTTTTTTATATTTCTCCTCTGTACTATTTCCTCTAGTGGATGCACAATCATGCACTGCCTCCAACAGTGTGCAAGGGTGCTGATTTCTTTCCCCCCGGGCAGCACTTGTTGCTTGTTGTATTTTTTATAACATCTATTGTAAGAATTGAGGTTATATCTCGGTGTGGTCTTGATTTACATTTCTCTGATTAGTAATATTGAACATCTGTTCATGCACTTGGCCATTTCTTTGCCTGTGATGGGATGTCAGCTCAAGTCCTTTGTCCTTGTATTGACTTACTTGATTTTGCTACTGAGTCTGAAGAGAGATCTTTATCCTTCTTGGATCTGAACCCTTGTTGGATAGATTGTATGCAAATATTTTCTTTTTGGAAGGTTGTCTTTTTACTGTGTTTTTTTTTTTTCTGTGCAAAAGATTTTTAGTTTGATTTAGTTCTATATACCTATTTTTGCTTTTGTTTCTTGTGCTCTTAGTGCCACATTCATTAAATCGTTGAAAAGACCCATGTTAGGATGCTTCCTCCTGTTTTCTCCTGTGAGTTCTGAAGTTTCAGTGTTTACATTTAAATCTTCAGTTCCTTTTGCGTTAATTTTTGTGTGTGTTGTAAGATAAGACTTCAGTTTCATTCCTTTGCACCTAGACATGGTTTTTCCCTGCACCATTTTTGGAAGAAACTGTCCTTTGGTCATTGTATTCTTGACACTTCTGTCAATGACAGTTCACTATATATTCTTGGGTTTATTTTGGGGTTCTTTTTTTTTGGTCTATATGCTTGTCTTTATGCTATAGCTGTACTGTTTTGATTATTGTAACTATGAAATATATTTTGAAATCAGGATGTGTGATGCCTCTAGCTTTGTTATTTCCTCTTAAGTTTTCTTTTGGCTATTTTTGGTCTTCTGTGGTTCCATATGAATCTTAATTGTTTCCTATTTCTGTAAAAACAAAAATTCCACTAGGACTTTTATAGAGATCATGTTATATTTGTAGATAATATTTTCAAATGACCATATTACTCAGGATTAAGCTTTCTAATTATAAACATGGGACACCATTCCTATTTTTGTGCCCTCTTCCATTTGCTTCATCAGTACTTACATTTTTTAGTATACAAATATTTCATTAGCTTAGGTATATTTACTGCTATGCATTTTGTTTTTGTGTTGTAAATGCAATTGTTTAATTTCTGATTTAGATAGTTGTTAGTACATAGAAATGGAATGGGGTATTTCAAAATGTTTACTTTGTATTCTACAGATTTGGTGACTTGATTTATATTAATAGATTTTCTAAAAAATGGCATTTTTAGGATTTTTTTTGCAAATAAAGTTGTCACTTGTAAACAGACTTAATTTAACCTTTCCTTTATATTTTGTATGCCTTTTTTTTTATCCTGAGTTGGCATCCACATTTTATTTCTATTAGTGGGAAGGTTTTCAGTTTTTCACTATTGAAGATGATGCTAATTATGGGCTTGTTATATGTGGCCTCTTTTACCTTGAAATAAATTCTATACCTTGTTTGAGAATTTTTAATATGAAATGATTTTGAAATTTGTCAAGTTTTATTTTCTGCAACTCTTTAAGTTATTATATAATCTATACCTTTCATTCTGTTTCTGTGGAATATCAGCTTTCTTGATTTGCATGTATTGAATGGTAGGTACTTCCATGCTGGAGATAAATTTCACTTGGTCATGGTGTATGATCACTTTGTGCCATAGAATTGTTTTGTTGAGGGTTTATGCATCTATGTTCATCCGAGATATTGACCTGTAGTTTTCTTGTACTGGCTTTAGGCTGACCTTATAAAATGAGTTGGGAAATGTTCCTTCCTTTCCAGGTTTTGGAGGAGTTTGAGATGGATCATTAATAATTCTTACATGTTTGAAATAATTCACTAATGATGCCATAAAGTCCTGGCCTTTATTTCATTGGGAACTTTTTGGTAATCAATTCAATAACTTTACTCATTTTTGTTTGGTTTAGATCTTCTGTTCTTTCATTAACTAATCTTGGTAGGTTGTTTCTATAAGTTTAATAATTTCTTCTGGATAATCCAATTTGTTGGCATATAATTGTCATGTTAGTCTTAGGATTGTATTTTTTTTCTCTCCTGTGGCATTAGTAATATCTTCTCTTTCATTTCTCACTTTAAATACTGAAGGATTCTCTTTCTTTTAGTCTAGATAAGGGTGTATTGATTTCATTTGTCTTCTCAAAAATACCAATGCTGGTTCTGTTATTTTTCTATGTAGTTCTCTGCATGAATAAATATTTTAATCTTTATTTCATTCTGCTAATTTTGGACTAAATTTTTCCTTTCTTTACTAGTTCTTCCAGGTATAAAGTAGCTTATAGAAGATATTTTCTTAATGGAAGCATGTATTACTTGGAGGTAGTTGTAGTACTGCCTTAGCTGCATCCTGTAACTTTTGGTATGTTGTATTTTCATTTGTTGTGATATGTTCTAATTTTCCCTTTCATATATCCTTTGGCCTGTTAATTGTTCAAGAACATGTTGTTTAATTTCCACATGTCGGTGAATTTTTCATCTTCCCTTACATCATCAAACTCTGGTTTCATTTCACTGTGGCCAGAAAAGATTGTAGATATGATATACTTCTCAAATTTCTTAGACTTTTTTTTTTTAACCTTACGTGTGATCTATCCTGGGTAATATCTCATATGATATGCGCTTGAAAAGGATATATATTCAGTTGCTTTTTGGTGGGATATTCTGTATATGTCTGTCAGGTTCATTTGTCTGTTTTTTCCCCCCAAATCCTCTGTGTGCTTATTGATTTTTCTTCTGGATAGCAGGATAGGGCAGGCTTCTACCATCATGCCACTTTCTTACTCCCTGTATTTCATTCAGTATTGATATTTAGATGCTATATTTGTTTGGTGCATAAATATTTTTAATATTAATATATTCCTAATGAATTGATTTTTATCAATACCTATTGTCCTTGGTGTCTTGTGATAGTTTTGTCTCTTGTTTGACAGGAGTATGGTTACTCTTGCTCTCCTTTTTCCCCCCTATCATTTGCTTACAACGTCTCCTGACGTCACTCCAGTTTCAGCCTAATTGTATCCTTATATTTACAGTGAGTCTCTTGTTGATGGTATATGGTTGGATCTTGCTCCCCCATTCCATTCAGCCACTATCTTGTGATTTTAGAGTGTAATTCATTTATATTAAAATAGTTGTTCAGAGGTAAGAACATCATCATAATTTTGTGTCCTAGAGTTCTTTCTCAGGAAACCAGAGATTGAACCCTGGGTGCTTAACCACCGAGCCACATCCCCAACCCTTTTTAAAATATTTCATTTCTAGACAGGGTCTCATTAAATTGCTTAGGGCCTCATTAAGTTGCCAAGGCTGCCTTTGGACTTGTGATCTTCCTGCCTCAACCTCCAGAGCCACAAATCATAGCTGTGTGCAACTGTCCCAGCTGTCTTATAGCTCTTTCACCCATTTCCCTCCCCTTGCTGTCTTTCTTGATGTGATATTTTTGTATTTATAAGCCTTGATTATTTTTGCATATCTTCTATAGGTATTTTCTTCATGGTTACCATGAAAGTTATATAAAACATCTTACCATAATATTGAAGCAGATAACAACTTCCATCCCATATGAAAAATGTACATTTTTACTTCTCCCACACTTTCTTATATCATAACTTACATCTTTTATATTATGTATCGATTAACATTTTTATAATTAGTTATTTATTTTTATCTTTAAATTTTTATTCTCAAATTGAAACGGATTTACACACTAGTACAGTTGTACAATAGTGCATGTTTGTATAGTTATCTTTGCCAGTAAGTTTTATACTTTTGTATGTTTTCATGTTTAGTATTCTTTAGTATTCTTAAGTTACACATCTCCCTTTTAGGTGATTTTTATTGATTTTTTTTTTGTTTTTTATTGGTTCTTCTTAGTTATACAGATAGAATCCATTTTGACATGATTATAAAATCATAGATGATATCTGATTCTAATTCATTCCTCAGTACACCCCACCCCCCACCTTCCTCTACTCGTCTTCCTGCCACTTCCTGCTCCTCCTTCGGCACTCCTACCTCAACAGTTAGGGTATATCTGCTATTCCTGTATCATGTAGAGTTCTTTTTACCCCACCTCAACCCCTCAACATGTGGCTGTAGATGTTAATTCCTGTAGGCATCTTTCTTTTCCACTTTCCCCCCTTCCTTCCTCTGAATCTGCAGTGCTGGGGATTGAACGCAGGGCTTCCTGCATGCTGGGCAAACCCTCCACCACTGAGCTACCCTTAGAGCCCCCAATGATGATTCTTAAAATTTCTTTGTCCAAATGTCCACATTGTCGCCCAGTTTGACCCTGATTGATGCACTCAGTGATGGGAGCTGGTGCCTCTATCGTAAAGTAAATGCCCATATACCATGTGATCTGTTTCTGAATTTTTCTTTTTCCTCAAGAGTTCATCTAAATCTAGACCAAACACAAACTGCTTTAATTATAGGAGCTTAATAGTAGTTTTAAAAAAGCCATTCCATTTATAAATTCTTTCATGAAGGAAATCCTAAGGATATCAAATTGTCTGAAATCAAATTATGGCCCTGTTGGTTAAAGGGTATTTTTCAAGGTATTTTATAGTTTTCCTCATGTAAAGTGTACTTTCAAGTATTTTTTGTTGTCATTCTGTGTTCTAATAAGTTTTTGTTTGTAGGTATGAAAGCTTCTGGCTTTGTAGTTCATAATTTTCTCAATTTTCACATTTTCTACAGTAATTTTTTTTCATTGGATTATACTTCTTAATTTGAATTCTTCCCTAATTGCTTTCTCCAATCCTGAATGATATCCCTGCATTGTGTTAAGTACCCACAGAGATAGTATCTTTGTGTTAAAAAAGCCTATAGTGTTCAGTTAAAAAAAAAAAAAAAGCCTTTTCACTTAGTGTGAAACACTATAGTCTTTTTTCACTAAGTGAAAGAAGACTTCTGTGTTTAGGCAGTATAAGGAATTACTATTTTGTTGAGTCTTTAAAAAATATGAATGGGAACTTGATTTTTGCAATGGCTTTCTGTGCCTGTGGAGACTGATCTCATGGCTTTTTAACTTTTTTTCTATTAACATGAAGTATATTCTTTCTGTATATTGAATTATCTTTTTATTAAGCATAAATCACACTTAGTAATATTTTACTATTGTGAATGTTGCATTTAAGATTTTTAGATCTATAATCAGTGACATTAGTATAGTTTTCTTTTTGATGTAATCTTCATCAAGTTTTGAGAGGAATATTATGCTTGGTTCACAAAAAAACCATTTGAAGTTTTCTTTGAGACTATATTAGCATCAGAACTACGTAACTTTAAGACTCAGTAGAATTTCATTGTGAAGCCATTGGTTGGGGAACTATTGAGGTACTTACAAAATTTTCCTCTCCTAGCTTTAAATAGTTAGCTTTCCTATTTATACAGAGGTATAATGTTCAGTCATATTTTTCTAAAAACATTTCCATTTTTTTTCAGATTTCCAAATTGTGTATAGTTCTAGAAAAGTATCTCATAGTTTTAATTTTCCCTTTCTTCGGTAGCTATGGCCTTCTCTGTCTTTTCTAATTTTGTGTATTCCTTTCTCTTTATTAATCAGGTAGTGTTTTGCCTATTGATTTTTTTCAAAGGGCCATATTTAATTTATTATAGTCATAATTTTTTTTAACTTATGTCTACTTTAATTACTATCTCCTTCCTCCTGGTTTATTTAAGTTTACTTTGTTATGGTTTGGCTTACTTTTTAAGTTGGGTTTCCAGTTAACTTGTTTCCCTTTTTATTAAGCTAGGTATGTGTTCCTGTAAGTTTTCCACTGATAACTCTAAGTTCTATCCCATAGATTCTAACATGTCAAGTTTGCAGTTAAGGTTAGAATTAGATTTTATGGAATTAACTGTGATTTGTGAATTAAGATCTTCTGGTTTCAGTGGCTAATTGGATCCTTCACAGAAAGTATTTGTGTGACTTCAGGAAGAGCTGATAAGGACTTGAGTCCAGACATGGGACAGGTAATGGAGAAGACATAGTGTCAACTTTTTAAAGGTAGGTTTGCAAGAATGCAGCTAACTAAATGAGAGAATAAGAGGAATAAAAAACAATTCTATGACTGTGAGTTTGAGGTCTATCTGCTCTGGATCCAAGGCTGAGACGTATATTCACTTTGAATATACTAAATTAGAAGATATAAGTGAGAGGCTACTTCTGAGGTTCCTTCAATCACACCTATCTCAAACTTTGATTTCTTGGGGTTGGTGGAATAAAAATGGAGGATTCAATAGGATGCATGTTCAGATCCCTCTGAATTTGTTTTGCTGAGATGTAATGGATTCAAATGCCTCTTAAGTTGAGGGCGTGAATTACTGAAAGAGATGTAATTTGGGGATTGAGAACATACGGAGGGATAAGCAATGGAAGTCAATGAACTGTAATGTTTTAATGTCACTGGACACGCTTTGACTTGGGATTAAATTCCAAAGGAAGGCCTTGGCGACAGGTACTAGGGGAGTCATCGGAACTGCCTTCTTGGATGCATGAAGTGTGGAGATGGCAACCAACATGCCTCAGGGAGGAGAGGACTGAGGGGCTTACTCTTTACTATGCACAAAGTGGAAACACCTCTAAATACTGACTTTTGTCATGAGTGGTGTTCTGAAATGTTCCCATCCTTCAGCATTTTTTTGTTCTCCTGTTCTTTTCATGCGGTGACAAGAAATGAATATTCTCAGACTCGGGTCTTCTGGACGCCTTTGTCTGTGATTTCACACACACTTGCATGTCCATGCTAATCTGTAACTTCATCTTTAGACTTATTTATGGCTTAGAAATACGGTGTTCCCAAAAAACTCATGAGACAACACCAGAAAGTGTTGAAGTGAAATGATGGAGCTACGTAGGAGTCCCTTCACCTCCAGCGCACTGGTCCCTGATCCGGATGAACTGGGTGGTAACTGGGCAGTCGGGGTGTGACTGGAGGGGGTGAGCAGCTGGAGGCTGAGCCCTGGGGTGTGTGTGTTGTGTGTGGTGACAGGATGTCTGCCTGCCTCTCTCTGCTTCCTGGTGCCATGTCCTCTGCTGCTTTCCTTTGCCACGTCACCTCAGACCCCAAGGAATGGAGTTGGCCACTGGTGGACTGAGACCTCTGAAACCGTGAACCCCCAATACTTTCCCTGTCCTGATTGTTCTTGTCGGGTCTTTTGGTCCCAGCAGTGAACAAGCTGACGGAACACCTTCCCTTGGGGAAGAATCACTGAAGTCTGTTGAGCACAGGAGGCCGGTCATGGGCGATCTCAGTTGAGCTGAGTTAGCGACTGTGTCGAGTGAGCTGTGGAGCTGGGTTCACAGGCAGATCTGATCTGAAGACGGCACGCTTTACTTGACTGCATCCACCCTTCTACATAAGGGAGATGAAGGCGAACAATGGGAGAGTGGAAGGGGAATGCTGTTGCAAAGAGAAATTAGGAAATGTTTCTTGAGTAACAGCCATAAATGCTTCTCATTTCACAGAATAGCATTGCTCACAGGATTTCTGGGACCGTGTGATTTAATCACGTCACATGTTCTGTTACATCATAAAAATTCTTAATAGCTGTAAAAAGGGATGCTCTATGGGCTAGAAAATGAATATTTTAATGTTTTATGTCCTCTTAAAGGGCCCACAGCTGAAAGTGAGGAGGTGAGGGGACCATAAATCATGGATGCTGAAATACTGAAAGCTGTGAACATAAACATTTCGATAAATACCAAGTGGTATCAAATTTTGCTGTGAAATTCCAAAGTGTAACATAATCCCTCAGTGTGAGGAAAGAAGTCTCTGGGTGAGCGACAACAAGGTGGTCAGTTTGGCTCTTACGTTTGGTAGAGATGGCAAAACCTTCAGGCTGCTGCAGGCGGCCCAGAAACGGCAAGGGACGGTTGTTTCATGACAATGTACTATTTGTCCTTTTCCCACGTGATGCCTTTCTTCTTCTTCTTCCATATATACACATTATGTACCTATGGCATACACAGAGGCCTTTTAAACATCCAAGATCCTGGGTCTGCACCTTGGAAAATCTAGAAGAGTATACTGACCATAACATAACAGGCAGCGCACATGCCAGACACTTGACCCCTGAAAGGGAGTCACAGGCCGTGGCATATTTAAACACACTGAGAAGTGAAGCTAACAGCCTGCATGCTCTTGAACAAATGTGCATTGTTGTTATAATTGAAACCACATGCCCAGTAATAGAACCTAGGTGCAACCTAACTGAGAACGTGTGGACAGTTGAAACCACAGATGTAGTGGTATTATTTTTTATTTATATTATGTCTATGAGTCTTGGGGCCTTTTTTTTTTTTCCTTTAAGTGGAAGTCGGCAACATAAGCCCAGCTGCATGGACTTGGGTGTTACAGGACCAGGTCCTTTTAAGTTGCTGGGACTGTGGAAGATTTTGGCCTATAGTGCCCAGGGACCTACGCTGCCTAAGCACATCACACCTCACTCACCGAAGGGCGCATCCCAACCCTGCTGAGCCAGGGACCTCGGAGTTCAACATGACCTCAGGGGCTGTGCCTCACTTTGTAGAAATCTTTCTTACACAGTCGTATGAAGAGGCAAAATTAAAGTCAGTGTTTGAAGATTCATTACTTTAAGATGACACAATTTTTTTCTGCTAAGCTTCAATTGTTTTGCTCCAGTGCATTGTTTTTGTTTGCTGGAAGTCTGAATGAAGACAGGTCAGTCGTGCTGCGGCAGGTGGAATAGTGAAGGAAGGGTTGATTTGTGTGTCCTTCATGCATTACAGGTATCACGGTCTGAAATCCTGTAGGTGATCTCTTTTTGGTTCTGTTCCATATCTTGAGTCGGCAGAGGGGAACCAAGCAGTGCGACTCCTCAGTGGTGGCATTCCTGTGTCCCTGGAGGGAAGAATGCCTGCTGGGGGGAGGAATCGGTGGTCCCTCTTGTTCCCATTCAGGGTAGTCCCTTGTCCCATGTTTCTGGGCTTACTGTAAACGCAGAAGCTGAATAACCAGGCTCTCGGGGGACAGAGTATCCCGAGTTCATCACACCCACAGTCTGCTCTCCCATGGAGAGTACTTACAGTGCATTTTTAATCTTGTACCAGAGCCTTTTCTTGGTTTAAATTTTCATTTAGTATTTATTCAATACAGGTTTAAGAACCTACTTCATGTATAATAAGTGCTAGTTTTTTTTGAGAGAAGGAGAAAAGTAATTGGAACTTTATGTACTTTATGTATCTTTTGGAGGTTAAAACAAAAGCCCTCACATACTGAAAGATAAATCATACACACACACACACACACATATGTTCACAAAAGAGCCTTAGATGAATGGAACAGAAAGTAAACTGTTAATCCAGAGTCAGAGGAGACTTGGCTTCTCACCAGGAGCAGGCCTGGTTCCTGGGGAAGGAGAGGCCTTGTGCTATGTGTTGGTGGCTTTGCACAGTGTGGGTAGGAAGAGAAGACCCGAGTGCTGTCTAACACTTTGGAGTAATGGTGGCCAAACTTCTGAGGCCACAGGAACATGGCACAGTCAGGGAAGTGTAAATAGGCAAGTTTCACCGATGGAAACGGCTACTACTTATTTAATTTCAGCATGTGTTTATTGAGTTCCTGGGTCAGCTGGTTGTGTTTCTGAATCTAGTGGATGATGTGGACTGTGAACAAGGAAATCAATAAGCATATGAAATAATGATAAATTGGGTAGGAATATATTAGAAAATACACAGGATTTCCAGGGAAAACGGGAAAAAAATGGAAGACAAAAGAAATTTATGGATGTGGTATGGCCCAGAAAAGGAGGCAATGTGGTATGGTATGGCCAGTCAACTCGGGTTCAGTCCTGGCTCTGCTGTTGGCTGGCTTTGGGACTTGGAAGTTACCAAACTTGTCTGAGAGTAGATTTCAATGTTGAAGTAGGGGTAATACATACCATCTATCTTGTAGTATTGTCATGAGAATCTTTCATTCATGTCAAGGTGCTGGAGAATTAAGGAGAACTTTTTCTTTTAGAAAAGACTGGAAATTGCATAATGAATGAGTTATCTTGGCAAGTTAGAGGTCCCAGCGACCTTCTCATCACTCTTCTATCCTTTGGGATCATGTTAGCTTCAGTGACAGACCATTTTTAGTCTACAGTTGAAGGACTGGACACCTCGCATAGAGGCCATGCAGATGCTGTTCTATTATAGTTGTGAGAAGTATTTTCTTTTATAAAAGATGAGCATATAGCATTTCTGTTCAGTGACTGGAGAATGGCAGTTAACTCAGTTGATGTAGGTTTTGTTCTGATTAAAAGAATAGCAGTGAATAAAATCCTGTCCTACCCACAGGAATCCTTCCTTTTGCTTTTGGAAGTTACTACAGCCACTTCAAGTTATAGTAGGATACTGAAGTGTCCTTTCTTTTTTCATCAAAGTAGGGTTCTGAAACTTTGGAAAAACACCATCTCCTTGTGGATCAGCGGAAGGCTGTGGTACCAGCAGGACACTCGGGTTGGAAAGAAGGTAATGTTGAGAACAGGATGTGGTTTTTGAAATGCTTGGAGGAGAACTTTATCCCTGAAGAGAGAACTCATAATCTTCCTATGTACATGTTCATGGTGCCATTATTTCCCTTTGGTGGTATCTGACAGGAAGTTACTGTGTCTTGGCAAGTATGGTTCTGTTGTTGTTGTTGGAGGTACCAAGAAATCGGAGAGCAATTTCATAAAATAGTGGGGAATTAAGCTGGAGAGCAACTGAACTTCAAGGATCCCTGAGTTCATAGATCTGGGAAGAATGTCTTATGGTTTCCAACTGCTCCTGACTGGAGTTCCCCAACTGCATGTCAGAAGTCAAAATCTAAACAACAGTGTTTCAAAGCAGAGCCATCCCATAGTCAGAAGAACACTTTATGTGTCCTTGGCACAGTAGGATTGTAGTCTGTTGATGACGGCTGTGCTATTTGACTTAGTTCATATGGAGATAGGATACCTCCTCCTTCAGAAGGGACTTCAGGTAGACTACGTGCATAGACCCTTATCCAGGAAAAGACGACTGGAACCCCACAGTACTGGTGCCTGGGGTGTCCAGCTTTAGTAGAGTCCCTACTTTCGTCCCTCCGGCTTGCATTTCTGTAACTTCCCACAACGATTTCCAGCTGTTTCTAGTCCTCTTGGCCACTTCTCTTGTCCTTTCCATTCCATGTGGTCACTGACCACGATTCCTGGGCTCAGCAAGGCTTCATTAAGAGGAAATGAGAAGTGCTCTGGAGTGGACACTGACGCTAGACCACACCGGAAACCAGCAGGCTGCTCTTGATGCCTGAAGCAAGGGAAGTAAATGAGCAGAATACATGTTGAAAGAGTTCACTTCTAAAACACTGAAGCTGACACGTAATAACCACAATTCTGCTGCTGGAATCCAAATCCTGGCAAAATATGCCCCAGATTATTTCCGACTACACGTGGTCCAGGCCTTTCAGCTGGAGCTGGCTGTTGGAAGCGCATCACCCTCCATGCAGGGTTCAAAGGAGAAGTAATGATGATGGGAAGAACGGGAGGTTTGCTGGATAAACACAAGATTTCAGTAAATATATGAAAGGCAGAAGAAAAAGCAGAGTAGGGAGATGGATGGGAAGACCCTTCCTTCTAGAAGGAAAGCAGGGCCCTCCGCCCCCGCTGCCCTCCTGCTCGGTGCACAGGGCGTCTGGGGCCGCCTCACTCCTTCCTCTGGCCGCCTCCGTTCAGTGCTTCCCCAGGCCTGTCGATTTGGCTCCTCGTCAGCCTGGACTTGTCCTCAAACACAGGAGCGTTTCCTCCTCCTGCTGCCCGACTCGCCACCAGCCTTCGTTGACCCCAGTTCTACTGCGGGGCCTTCTGCAGGGCGCCCTTGCTCCAGGCTGGCTTCATACTCGTCTTTCTAAACTGCGATGCCACTCCTGTAAGTCACGTCTGGTAATTGTTTCCTGTAACTTGCAGTTTGAGCGCCTTAGCAGAAGGCAGAGTGACCCTCATCTTCATCCTGACCTTGTGCTGGCTCCAGTCGGCGTCCCCTCTCCTTCACCTCCCTAATCCCGAGACCGTGGGCCTGTTCTGGGAGATGCTGCGACCTGCCCCTCCCTGGTGCGTTGTGTGTTTGCCTCTCCTGGGCCACCCTCCCCCATCTCCATGGTCTCTGACCCTGGAAATGGTCAATTCATCTTTCCAAATGCTGCTTAGTGATCACCTTCTTCGGGAATGTCACCTCCCTGCACACACTTCAATTACAGCATGTGTCAAATTGTATCCTGCTAACTTGTCTCAAATGTCTTTTTCTCTTCCTAGACTGTGAACGCTTAGAACAGGATTCGTGCTTGCAGCTCCACAGGACAAGGTTTTCTTTTTTTCTTCATTGAATTTAGAAATATTTCATTTGTTTTTTAAAATATATTTTTCCCTCCTTTTTCGGAGATGTTGCTTAAGCCTACACTAGGCTGCTTGAAGCTATCCCACAGTTCATTGATGTTGTTTTATTTATCTATTTTACTTTTGTTTCTTTTGGGTTTATATTATTGCTATGTTTAGAAGTTGACTAGTTGTTTTTATGTGCAAATTTTAATGTTAATTAATCCCATCAGCATCATTCATCTCAGACATGGTGGTTGGCAATTTGCCTCTTTAAAAAAAAAAGAATCTTCCATGTCTTCACTTAGCTTTTTGAACATATGTAATGCAGTTATAACTGTTTTGATGGTGTTGTCTGCTAACTCTGATACCTGTCAGTGTTGAGTGGTTTCAGTTCACTGGTGTTTCTCTCCCCGTTGTGGGTTAGGCTGCTCTGCTTCCTGACTGTGAATTTTCTTGAAGGAAGCGGTGTGGATTTTTTACCTATTGGATTTTGTACATTTTTCTATTTTTAGAATAGCCTTGAACTTTGTTCTGGGACACTTACACTTGCCCCAGAGGTGTGATGAGCCTGTTTTCCTCTAAGACACTGAACCTTTATACTCAGTAACATTAGAACTCTTAGATACTTTGAGATCTTGCTCTTAAGAATTGTTAGGTGGGCCCAGAGCAGCACTCATTCAGGGATGGTTTTGTCCCACTGAGTCCAAACTCTTGAATGCTTCTTGAATGCCTGTGATTTATGAAGTTTCCCTTCTTGTTGGTGGAAACAGCCACCATTTCTGACTGGCCATTCTGAGTGCCAAGTGCTTATCTGAGTTGTATTGGGTTACTGTAACAAAGTACCAGAGACTAGATGGCTTAATAACAAGAGCTTACTTTTCCTGGTTCTGACACTTCTGGAAGCTGGACGTCTGAGCTCGGGTGAAAGCATGGTTGGTTTCCCTTCTGGTTGCAACTGTCAGTGTCTGCAGGCACACTCACACGGCAGAAGGAGAGTTAGCCAGCTCTGGGACCTCTTTAAAGTCACTAAGCCCACTCATGAGAGCCCTACCCTTGTGTCCCAATTACCTCCCACAGGCTTCACCCCCAGATACCAGCTCACTGAGGATGAAATTTTAACACCGGAGTTTGAGGAGGACACAAGCATTCAGTTCACACCAGCCACTACTTTGCTATTCAGTCTTTTTGTGTAGTTTTTCCTTGGCCTCAAGAAGTTACCTCCCTGAATGTGTTGATTCGTATTGAGATGATGATTCCAGGGCCACTGTGTATGGGAGCTGGACTTCTCTCCACGTGCAGTTTCCCTTCTCGGTTGGTCCTCTGATGCCGAGTAACTGGCCTCCACAGACTCCAGCAGCAGCATCTTGACTCTGGGAATTGTCTTGGCTCTGCCTGGGTCTCCCTCCCCCTGGTGCTGACTGGAACCTCAAGGCAGCATGTTCTAGAAATCGTAGGTCGCGCCTCAGTTTGTTTTCTATCTGATTGGGGTCATTGCTCATTGTTACTTCATTTCCAGTGTCTCAAAAACCATTATTTCACAAATTTTGCCCAGTGTTTTGGTTTTTCAGTTGAATATGTCATGGGCTTGCTAATATCATCTTAGCTGGAAGCAAATGTTCTCTGAAGTTTTGATTAAAAAAAAAAAATGGCCAAAATAAAAAATGGCCACTACATTCTCTAGGATAAAAAAACCCAAGATCATGCAACAGAGACGGCACCAGGCCCAGCTGGGTTTCCTGGTGGCCGTCTGCCAATGCGTAGGGGAGAAGTTGTATAGTTCTCTGTAGTCGCCTTCACAGGACAGAAGCAGAGGGAAGGGCTCCTAGCTCTTGCATGGGGCTGGCTGGACCTCAGTTGAGCCTGTTGCCAAGTTCTCTATTCACAGAATCCTGAAAATTTGTGAGAACTAATGACTTTCAGAATGTGTAGCCAAAGTAACAGGAAGATAATGAGTTGCTTTTAAAATCGTTAAGCACTGCTCATCAGCTGCTCTACAAGGTATTAGATGAGAGGTAGAAACTAAATTTGTATTGACTAATAGAAGTGGGGTGCTCTGTGAGGACGGCTTTTTATGCTTGAATTGACATTACTAAAGTCATTTTACTAAGTATCATTTTCGACGCCAGTGAATTATGCCCTTCTACTCTGCTTCCCTACCCAGGTTTAGGACGAGTGTATTCTGGCAAATTTGATAGTGCCTTATACGAGTCTTCACAAAGGGACACCCGCCCCCCCCCCAAACTTTGCACACATGAGAGAGAGAGCTGTATGGCAGCGTTTTCCTCTGGAGTAACAGCCACAGCCACAGTGACACGGGAGGTCCTTTAAAGCCCATTTTCAATTTACTGTGGGAACAGTCCAGGGACTGGGTGGGGGGGACATGGGTGTTTTCATCGGGGGCAGCGGAGGGCTTTACCCATTAGCTGCTTGTGTTGGTGAAGATGCTGGGTGTGTCTGTGGTAGGTGGGTATGTGGCAGGGCACTTGGCTTTGGGGATCAGTCTCATGGGTACTGTGATGTCCTGTCACATCATTTCAGACAGACTGTCCCTGGATTTTGGACCCAAATCTCAATGTCAGTTGGTGTCTGCAGACTGTAAATGAGGATGCTAACAGACTTCTATGTACTTCACTCCCAGCGACTGAAATTGGGGAGGACTTTGAATGCCAGAAGGATTCTGTGTCTTATGCATTTGGGAATCAGTAGACACTGTTTCTGCAGAATGGTGCAAAAACAAGAACATCTTATTATCTTTAAAATCAAGGATAGCCATTAGTTCAACAAACTTTGGGCTGTATAGTATATGCCGAGTACTCATTATGCTCAGAAATAAAAATGTTATTTTTGGACATGGGGTTAAATTTGATCTCTTAAAAACTTTCAGCCTCTACCAGGAGCTATTTTGGTATGTCTTAATGAAGAGTGTTTGCAAATAAATTGCTTTTTCACTCTAGATTTGACAGTGTTTTGTCAAGATGGTGTGTTTACATTGGGACATTAATCACAGAGGTAGTAGCAGCCTTCTGTTTCTCTTTATAGAGGAATAGGAATGACTCCCCAAAGACCAGGCATTAACTTGACGAGTGTTCAGGAGCTCCAGTTAATAGCAGAAAACATTCTTGTTCTTTCCTCCTTTCTATGGTGGGTATTCTTTCATTGGAAGCCTGGCCATGCACTGCAGTAGCAGATGGCTGAGGAGGGCCTTCCTGATTCTTGTCCTCAGAGGTGTGTGACCTTGAATTTAAGTCTAAGCTGGAACTTATGTGCTTATGTTGGGATGTATTTGGGCAAGTTAAGAAATCTCTAAATCCTACATGGTTGGGACTGTGTTAACAGTGAAGGGGGGAAAGATGTGCTGTTTGGGATAATGATGGAAGTCGCAGGAGGGCCCTTGGAGAATTAATCACGCTGATCCTATTGTCATGAGGAGGAGGGTAGAGTTGTGCTAAAAGTTGGTGCTTTCAGATTTCCTTGCAAAGGTTTGTTGTTTCATTTCTAAGAATAACCTATGCTTATCTTAAACAATTGGAAAAATGGAGAGAATTATAAGGATTAGGAAAATATCATCTCTAATCTATTATCCAGAGATGACAACTGCTTGTATGTTTCTCTTCTGTTGATCATTTTTATGAACATAGTTATGTCATTGTGCAATGGTTCGCTGCCTGGCTTTTAAAGTTACAGTAGAAGGATGGAATTAAGGTGGCTGAGGAGAAAGGACCAGTGCTGGCTGCCCCAGAGAAGGGCCAGGAGGACAAGGGCACAGGTGCATTTCAAGGTGGGTGGCTGAGGGACAGGAGCCCTGGCAGACAGAGGTCCTGGTTCTGCAGCATGGAGCCGGGCCATGGACAGCCTCCGCCAGTCTGGGTTGCAGTGGTGCTGACCCCTGCAGGGGCGATGCATGGAATGGTGGGTTTTGTGAGAAGGTAAGATAAATTGTCAAGCTGAGGACCCAAATGGAATCAAAGATGAAAAATCGGGTATTACAAGTGATACTACAGAAATACAAAGAATCGTAAAGGTAGGCCAGCCAACTGGAAAACTTAGAAGAAATAAATACGTTTCTGGACGCATAGATCCTCCCCCCAAATTAAACCATCGAAACTTAATTTCCCTCACCTTTAACGAAAGTCAATTCTAAATGGATCAAAGACCAAACTAAAAACACGAGCAGAAAGCCTACAGGAAGCACTTGAGGACATTGATACAGGAAGAGGTTTTGTGATTGAGGCCCCCAAAGCACAGGAAACAAAACAAAAAATGCATAGCGTAACTGTAATTAAACTAGAAGCTTTTACACGGCAGAGGAAACAACAGTGAAGAGGCAGCCGACAGAAGTATTGGCAAACTATTCATCTGACAAAGGATTAATATCCAGAATATGTAAAGAACTCTGAAAATTCAAAAACGGGAAACAAGCTAGTTAAAAAGTGGGCAATTGTCTTCAACACATCTCTCAAAATGGTCAACAAATATGTGCAGAAAATACTCAATTAGCCATCAGAGAAATGCATATTAAAGTCACCATGAGGTAACAACTCAGAATGGCTATAATAAAAATGACCAAAAAATTCTGGTAAAGTTGCAGAGAGGAGGGAACCCATGTATTGTTGGTGGGAATGTGAATCAGGACAGCCATATGGAACACAGAATGGAGGATCCTTAAACTAAAAATACACCTATGATATTACCTAGATACCTGCTTCTGCGGGTGTATCTATCGAAGAGCAACAAAATCCAGACCTTGAAAGCACACTGTGCACCAGTGTGTATTAGAGCACAATTCACATGAGCCAAGATCTGGAATCCACTAGGTACACATCAGTGGATGAAGATGCAAAGAAACCATGTACACTCACCAACAGCAGAATGTTTTCACCCATAGAGTAAAATCCCGTCATTTCAGTGAAACGGATGGACTGAAGGACACTAGTGAAAGAAGCCAGCTGTGGAAAGACAAGGACTGCATGTTCTGTCTCGTGAAAGCTAAACGATCCATCTGAATCTTGAAAAGTGACCAGTACTGACTGGGAAGGGAGGGGAGGAAGGAAACACAGGAAGCTTGGGGGATGTCTTAGTGGTGTGCAGCACAGGTGGGCGACCCCGGTTTACAGTGATCCATTGTATATCTATCTCATGAAGAACTAGAGGAGCTCCAGGCTCCAAACGAAGGATAAGGAGATGGAGAGGCTGGCACCGTGATCTGATCAGCACCCACCCAATACATGCATGACATCATGGTCTGTTCCCATAAGTGGGTACCAATAGAGATACATTATGTCAAACACACAATTTACATATTACTGTGACCCTTTTTTCCATGCCACTAAAAAGTACTCAAAAACATAAGTGGTTGCCTTGTATTCTCTATGTAACTCTTCCTTCATTGGGCCATTTCCTTTTTGATAGTCATTCAGGTTGCTTCAGATTGTTATTGGCTCTTATCCACTGTGATGTACACTTTATAGATAAATATTGGTCAATTTCTTTGGTTTCATAAGGGTAAAGAGCTTGAAGTCAATTTCTACATCAAAATCCACGGATTTAATTATGGCCTTGGGTGGGTGTGTGTGTTGGGGGCAGCACTGGGCATAGCTATACCTCTGAGCTACATCCAGCTTGTGCTATCTCTTTTTCAAAATGATTTCAAGAAAAAAAATATTTTGGACTCTTAACAAAAAAAGGTCCTCTTACTCCTTACTCCTTCTTGTGAAAAATTGAATTTGTACATTTGTAATTGAATGCAAACATCTATCATTATTTTAATTACACTCATTTTTCTTTGTGGGTATATTTGTTAGTGGTCTTCAGTTGTATCATGTGAAATTCATTTGAAAGTAAGAGTTAATCACATGTGCTCTGTGGCTTGTTTTCCCCCAACAAATACTTCTGATACAGAAATGAGATATTAAAGAGTTACAGGTAAGCTCGTGATTTAGCTGTGGATCCTGTGGTCAGTGCTAGGTAACTGTCTTGGTTTTGCAAGTCTAACTTGATGACAGTAAGCAAAGTACGGATCTTCCTTAGGCTTTCCTTTCTCATCTTTAATATGAGGAGTGTGATTAGAATATTTGAAGATACGTTTTATCTAATTATATACCTGTGAAAGTTTGAAAGGTTCAATGCAGAGTAATACTACACAAATTTCTGCTGGCTACAAAGGTCATTCCACATGAGTTATGAGACTTGCCCGTGTTACCTCTGCCCTCCCAAGATGACTATGAGATGAGATCTGTAAAGGAGACAAATGTTTGCTTGAACTTAAGTGTCTATGTGTTTGTAAAAATTTAATCACATTCAAACCCTGAAGACCTCCAGTGCCTAAGGGTAGGCAAAGTCAAGTTTATGCAATGAGTAGTTACTTGGTGAACAACTAAATTTAAAAGTCCATCTTCTAAAATTCATCTTTTGCCAAAGAGCCTATTTTAATGTTTCTATTCCATTTTATTCTGAACATAATTGTAATAAGAATATATTTCATGTCACAAAAAGATGATTTATTAACTTTAATCCAACCTTGCAAGCATTGGTGGGAACAAACTACAACCATATCATACATAATGTTTCAAAGTTTAGTAACCACTTTAGCATCTACCAATTTAACAATAGGAATTTCCCGTCTTGCTTTCAGCTGAAGTACTTTGGCACAAATGAGAACAGGTGATAACACAATAGGGTTTAAAGAGCGACTGTTAGTGTCCTGCCCTCAGCAACTGGGTTTTATATCTGTTCTGTGCATAATGCTTATCAGAAGGGAGTTTGGCCTGGGGTTTCTCTTTGCTAATGTTTTTGGTTGTTGGTTTGGAAAGGTATGTTAATATTCTACTGTAGGACAATGCTAAGGGATTGGATATTTGTCTTTGCAGTTAATTCAGGTTGTGAACACAGTTACACTAAATAGGATAAACTGGCGCATAGGGCAGTATTGAGAGATTCATCCCAGAATTCCTGAATGGATCCTTCTGAAGGAGTCACATTTTAAATATGTCCCTGGGTAATTCTAGTGATTGGCTAGATCTGGAAGTCTCCGGACTGATATATGGCAGAAGACGGTTTTAAGGTTTTCCAGTGGCCACGTGCCCAGGACCCGGACCCCTTCTGCAAACTATTTTGTGTTTCAGTGCTGATGCAGTTAGACCTTCAGTCTGTTCCTGTCTGAACTCTTCTTGGGAAATCTACTCTGAATTCTCATGTGGCTTATTTTGGAAAATTGCTAAGGAAGTCTTTTCTGTGTGTATGGGACCAGATGCATGCCTCACAGGGGTCGAGGTTTGCTGACATGGCCCAGCTGCCGTTGGACCACGGTGTTGGGGCTGGTCTGGTTGACATGTAAGCCAAAGATCTCTCCTGCTTCTCTGGTCAGCTGGATCCCTGGAAAGGGTATACTGATTGTATACTGGGATTGTTTTTTTGTAATAGTGAGAAAGAAAATCAAGTCTCCAGAGTAAATTTATGCAACCTTTATAAATAGAATTTTGTATCTCATGATGTGATCAAAAATAATGACTAAAAGTCAAGAAAACACAATGGTGGTATAGAGTGAGCTATATCGTAAGATAGTGATTAAAAAAAAAAACTATGAAAAAGTGTAAGTAAAATTGGTGTTTTGTGTCTTGGATGAAAAAAATCAAAATACTTCTAAGCTGGCTCTTTGTGCATTTGGTATTCGTCGTCATATTACTGAAATTAAGGCCATCTCCTTAAAAGCAGCAGTGAAGATTGACACCAGTTTCAGAGTTAAGACTTAAACTGGACATCATCTGATGGAATGTCAGATTGGCGGCATGTTTTGGGGGAGAGTAATACACTGTGGGAAGCTGCTAGTGCAGCAGTCCCACCACCCACAGCTGGGCTTTCAGTTACCTGCAACTAACTGCAGTCTCAAATTATTAAAAGGGAAGTTTCAGAAATGATTCATGACTGTGCACACACTGTTCTGAATTCTCTCATCTTCTTGCTCCAATCTGCTTGGGACACCAGTCCTTTGTCCTGTGTGTCCTTGCTGAGTACACTGCCTGCCCGTGAGTTACCCAGAAGCGCTCTTGGTACTGGGTTGAATGTCACAGGATTGCAGTGCTTGTATACAAGTAACCCTGGATTTACTTAAGAATGTTCCCAAAGCACAAAGGTAGTGATGCTGGGAATTTGGATATGTCAAAAAAGAACATTCAGTTCTGTTTTTAAGTGAAAAGGTGAAAGTTGTCCATAAGTGTTTGAGTCAGCGTTTCCACCACTGTGACTGAAAGATCTGAAGACAACGTAGGAGAGGACACATTTAATGGTTTCAGAGATCTCGGTCCATAAATGGCTGAGTCCCTTGCTTTGTGCCTGAGGAGAGACAGAACTTCATGGTGGAAAAGTTTGGTGGAGGAAAGCGGCTAGGACAGAGCACAGGAAGCCGTGAGGGCACGTTCCACTTACCAGATATGAAATGTATACTCCAATGGCATCACCTCCAGCCACACCTCACCTGCCTCCAGTTACCACTCACTGAATTAATCCTAACAGAGATTAACTGACTGGTTTAGGGCTCTCATAACCCTATCTTGTCACCTCTAAGCCTTCTTACATGGTCTCCCACGTGAGCTTTAGGAGGACACCTAATATCTAAGCCACGACAAAAAGGAAAGAAAAATCATACGTCGAACATGACAAGACTCACAGTACCATAGAGGTTTGGAGAGGGCCCACATTCACATAGTTTTTATTACGGGATATGGTTGCAATTGCTCTGTTTTATTACTAGTTGTTCTTAATCCCTTAGTGAGCCTAACTTGTAAATTATTAGGATTTTTTCCTACACATTTAACATACATGTGAGTGAGGTTCTGTGCCGTCTGTGGCTTCATGTCCCCACTGGGAGTCTTGGGATTCATCTTCAGGGATAAGTGGTGGGGGGTGGGCCGGAAATTTTGTCTTGTCTTCCGAATTCCTGAGTGACGCTGGAGGTGTTCCACTCACCTTGTTGAGTCACAGTTGGGTGCACCAGGCGAGGAGAGGAGAGGGTGAAATGGCTAATGAGCGGATGCTGCCGACTTGATTTGGTTACGTGGCAAGAAAAACGGAGAGGTCCATGCAGCACATTGTCAATGGAGCAGTGCTTTGGTGGCGGTGGAAAGTGCTGGATGTTTCTAATTTTTATTAAACAGAAAAGTCACGTGACACCCCTAAAATTATGAACACTGGGCCAATAATAATAAGCAAAAGTATAAATCTATAGATTAACATAAAGGTTAAAATGACAATAAAACGTTAAGACGAAAGAATGCGTTGGAATACAAATATGGACCCCATATGACTCTTGTACTTTCATAAGGAAAAAAGTGCTTTTATGAGTGTTTTTGTTTTAGTGTATGACAGGAAGAGACTTAAGATCCTGATTTTAGACCAGAGCTCAGTGGAGTGGTTAACAAGACTTTCAAAACTGAGCAAGCTACATTTCTTCAAGCAGTCTTTGTTTCCAGTTCATTGACTAAAGAGACTTTTTTTAAAAAAAATACAACAAAATTTCTTGTGTTTATTCAGGCATATCTGTGAAATCACTTTTCTCTTGAATGATAAAAAAGTGTTCCAGGACACTGTGCTGAAGAGAGTTCTTTTAAAGGGAGAAGAGAATTCATTATTGTATGTGTGCTTTCAGGTCAGTTTTTAAAACATGAGAACTCAAGAGTCTATGCTCACCATTTATTGAGCAAAAGTTTCTTAAAAAATGAACTTACCTTTTGTTGAAGTTTGAGGATAAAAAGGCTATAGATGAAGTGGTAGTAGAGTCCAGGCCTTAGATGAGTTATCTTTAATATGGTGCCGAGCAAGGACTCGGAGCATGGCTGACTTAAGAAATCCCCTTGCAGTGAAGTCGTAGGGCTATCTAGAATCTGCCTGGTATTGTAACATTTTCAGAGTGTAGATTAAACATGGAATTAAACTTTTGTCTAAATATTGCAGGTGTAATTACCATTCAGTCTTGGTTAAGTCCTAAAAATGGACAAATGAGATGGAAGGCACGGGCTGAGCTTTATGGTCTCAATATCTCTGGCTTCCGGAGAACATTTGGGGAGCAGTGTAAAGGCAGGTGCTTGTGGTTCTTGTTCTGTGAACAACAACGTGCACACAAAAGGTATTTAAATACTGCTTTTTTTGGTAGAGAAACCCAAATACCTTCAATCCAGCAGATTGAAGGAATAAAAGAAATACTTCCTACATTAAACTCAATAATTTTGACAGATTGACTGAGTCTTGTTTTCCAGGGAAATGATACATTTATCTGTGATCCAAAAGGAAATCTGTTCCTTTCATTTTCAATGTGTGGTACAAATGTGTTCAGAGTGTGCATTGTGTTTATTTTGGGAATACTTACTACTGTGCCAATGGGTATGCCTTATATCAAGGATGTGTCATGTTTAAATTATAATTCCACTCTGTAGCAAGCAGAATTATTTTTGAGTGTCAAAATAAATATAGTGCTTGACTGATATCTTCCAACTTGAATATAACCTGAAGAAACAACATAAGACAAAAATCATAACATGATTTTGGCAAGTATCAGAGGAAAGAATTGCCTAATACACAGGATGCATGGCCTTCCTGGGGAGGAATGCATGGGATGAGAAGGGCATTTGGTGAGGGATGATCTGAAACAGAATTGTTTGTTGGGGCTTGTGGTGTACAGGTAAGAGGAAGAGAACCAACGGGAGACTTCTCACCTGCCCCCTCACACAAATGGGTACGCGCACTTACACAGGTATATGTAAGTGTTTAGGTCAAACTGTTGTGGATGCCGAGATGTTCAGGTTCGGGAGCTGAAGATACAGTCTGGTCCGAGTCCAAAAGCCTGAGAACAGTGAGTTGATGGTGCTGCAGGCAGAGTCAGAACCTGGAGTCACAAGACTGACATCCCGGCTGAGTATTTCACAGCACACTCCACTGACGAGTTGGAGGACTTTTATTCCTGCCTCGCTGTTGCTGTGTTGGATGGACACACACACACACACACACACACACACACACACACACACTGGGGAAGGTGCTGTGCTTTGTTCCTTCGTCCAGTCACTGTTCACCTGATCTAGACATGCCCTCAGATGTACTCAGAAATCGCGTTCAGCCAAATACTGTACACTGGCCTTTTAAAGTGGTCACTGACATAAAATGATCCATCAGAAAACTTACAAAAATGTTTATCTGCTTCATGAATTGACTACAACTGTTTTTTTTTTTTTGGTATATGTGCGTACGTGTGTGTGAGTTGTTGGAATGGTTGTGGTACCTTACTCTTAATCCTGAAGAGAGCCTGTCCTGAATCGTGAGCCTTAGTATCTATAAAGTGGGAATAAATACATAAGAGCCCACCTCACAAGCCATGCCACCTGAGGTATTGTAGTCTCCTCCTACTCCGATAGTCTTTTGGTGGTTTCAAACATTTTGGAGCAAGAACAAGAATTAGTGCTGTTTATTTCCCCTTCGTTACGTTTAGTTTATGTTGGCATGATCATTTAATTAGAAACACAATGGAATTTAAAACGAATAAATTTAATTTTCCTTCATTTGAAGCTAAAGAAGCAAGAAAGGCAGGCTGCTTTTATGTACTTTCCTCTGGAAACATCTAACAGTGAAAATAAGCGACTGTTTTTGAGCTGCTTTTAGTAGGTAGAAGTCTCTTTATATTTTTAGAAATCTAAACCTTAATGCTGAAAGGTCCTGAAATTAATTCTTCAGGGAGAAATGATAAGTTAATGTGAAGTTTAAAACAAGAAGGGGCAATGAGGAGTGGGAGACCCAGCTCAAGTGTACTGGGAGGGGTGGTGCAGTGAGGGTGCAGGCCACCTTCCCTTCCAGGTGGTGGGTGTGGCCGTCTGACCTCCCTTGTCCAACAGAACGTGGCTGAGTGGCTGGACGCCAAATTCAAGCCCAGGTTTTGAGAACCCGTGTGTGTGTGTGTGTGTTTCCTTAGCTCAAATTCAGGAGGCATCCGAGTGTCCCTAAGCTACTAGGTGTTAATTAGGCCTAAGGTATTAAGAGCTCATTGGTAGAGTACATGATCCTTTGGAGCAAGGTTCCTACTACAGCTATTGATGACGTTAGGTGTCTAGGTGCACATGTAGAATGCTTTATGAAATAGTCAAGAAATGCAGAAAATTACAAAGAATTATGTAACAATTTAGAATTAACATTTGTTTCCATTTTTTTTTCCAATTTTATTGTCACCTGCTGTCAGGAATTTGGATGTATCATTGGGATTTAAAGTTTTATGTTTACTATTTCACCCATGTATAAACAGTAGAATTGTGCTCTGTGCATATTAGAAATACTTGGGTGAGTATGTGTATTCTCTGAATTATTCCAGTGCTTTTTTTCATTCGGTATTGTTTTTAGATCTATGTTTTTGAGATTTAGTTCATTTATTTTATTGGATATATGTTATGCGTTTGTGTGAATAGTTTTTATCTATTATGTTGAAGAATATTAATGGTGTTTCCAGAATTTTGCAGAAACAAACCTGGTTTCGGGAACATTCTTTGAGTGGAGAGGACTTGTCGGGGGCATCTGTGTAGGGTCTAGCTGTGATGAGAATTGCAGGGATGCAGGATACCTCTGCTGCCAACTTGACTAGAGATTGCCAGACTGTTCTCCAAAGTGATTGCACATTCCCGGGTCTCTGTGTCTTCACATCCTTCCTTCCTGGTACTAATAGGCCACTTGTTTGTTGCTAATATAATGGATGTTAGATAATGTTTGCGTTCACATTGCTTCTGATTATTGTTGAGGTAAAGCGATTTTCCTGATAAGCATTTGCAGCTGTATATTTGGGCTGCTGTGTTAATTCACATTTGGGTTCTTTGACGTTTTATATTTGCTCTCCTAGAGTTTTTGTGTTCTGGATACTGTATCTTTGGATAGTGTATCCCAAAGATGTATCCAAATTTAACCCTTGGGAGAGATTTTCTTTTAGTTTTTAATGGTGTTTAGTACACAACCTCTCAGATCTGTCCAGTGACCCCTAACTCTTCATGTTACTGACCTCATGTCCTCTTCCCCTTGAGTGTGGGCTATGTGTGTTGATTCACTTCTGAAAAACAGACAATGGCAAAAGGGAGAGCCTGCCGTCTCTGAGAGCAGGTTTTAGAACAACCACGGCTTACATCTCAGGTTCTCTCTTCACCTCGTGCTTGAGCAGTGGACTTGCTCTGCTGGAACTCTGTATAAGTAGCCCTGTGCAGGGATCCACGTGGCAAGGAAAGGAGTCTGCTGCCAAACAGTCCACGTGAGACGGCTTGGAAGCCAACCTTCCAGCTCCAGTTGGGTCCTCAGAGACTGCAGTCTGGCCCACACCTTGCCTGCCAACTTGTGAGAAACCCTGAGCCAGATTCCTGACCCTTGAAACCACTACATAATATACATTTGTATGTTTTGGAGGTAACAAGTAAAACTGCATTGGTAACTGATAACCATATATTTTGTATGGGATATTTAAATTTCACTGTGATAAAAGAAATTGAAATTTGATTTATAATTTTGTTTTTTATAAGATATATATTTTTTTTTTTTTGCATCATGGATTCAACCCAGGGGCATGAGACTATTGAACTGCATCCCCAGCCCCGTTTTGTATTTTATTTAGACAGTCTCAGGGAGTTGCTTCGAGTTGAGGCTGGCTTTGAACTTGCAATTCTCCTGCCTCAGCCTCCTGAGTCACTAGGATTATAGGTGTGCACCATGGCCCCAGCTTATAAAATAACTTTGAGGCTTGAATTTATGAAAATATTTGTCTATATCTGACAGCTTTTAAATCATGAATCCCTTTGTTATGTTGCACTTTGATATTGATTCTGGTGTAAAGGGGCTTCACATTTTCTTCAGGTAGTCCTATTGATGTGTTGACAATGTTGCATTTATTCAGATCAGCTTGATAAATTCTCTTGGAGTTTCTAGGTAAACAAATATGTAACCAGAAAATAGTGTCTATTTCATATTAAAATATTTTAAAAATTAGATTTTTAGGATGTGATTTATATTCTGTTAAGTTAAATAGTTTTAAAGCTTTAATGAATCTTGATGTAAATGGGAAGTGGGTAATTGCTCCAATCACAACAATAGTTCATTTCTATAATCCTCAAAGTCCCCCCATTCCCTTTTCTAGTGAGTTCCTCCCTCTGCCTTCCAGTCCTCTGACCTACCTTCCTGACACTGTAACTTTTTGTTTTCTTATTTAAAAAAGAAGACTTTATTTTGGTAAGAACACTAAAACAGGGGAAGAACGTCTTATCAGGACTGAGTGCGCAGTGTTATGGTTGACTCTAGGTACAGTGCTGGTCTCCTGAGCCTGCCCCTGGTTTAACTGAAATGCTATGCCTGTGCCCACACCCACCCTGAGTACTCCCTCCCCACTCAGCCCCTGGGAACCACCACTGTGCTCTCTGATTCTCTGAATTTGGTTATTTTAGATACCTCCTATAAATGAAATCCTGCAGTGCTGTCTTCACACTTGGCGTCATTGCCTGTGGGTTCATCCATGTTGTAGAATGTTTTAAAGGTGGAATCATTTCCCATTTTAAGTACTCGCCACATTTTCTTTATGCAGTCATCAATGGAAATTTAGGCTGTCTCATATCTTAGCTATCATATTTCACAAATAGTACTGTGATAAACATACAAGTGCCTAATACCTCTTCAAGATTCTGATTTCAGAGTTTCCTTTTTAAATACATAAATAACCAGCAGTAGAATTATCAGGTCATGTGGTAGTTCTACCTCAATATCTTGAGGAGCTCCCACCCCGTTTTCCAGTGTGGTTGTGCTATTTTGTGCCCTTCCAAGGGTGTTCAAGCCTCCCTTTTCTCCACAATACTGGTTGGCCATTTGTATATTGTCTTGGGAAAAATGTTTACTCAAGTCTTTTGTCCATTTAATAATCAGGTTATTTTTATTTATCCTTTTGCTGTTGAGTTATAGGAGGTCCTCGTACATTTTGAATCTTAATTCCTTCTATCAGTTGCTATTTCAGTGTCTTGATTGTAGTTGTGTAGGAATGTTTTAATATCGTCTCGTTTATTTTCTTACTTGTGCTTATATCCTTAAAATCCTTGCCAAGACTAATGTCATGAAAATTGTCTCCTAACTTTTCTTCTAGAAGTGCAGTAATCTCGGGTCTTATGTTTAAGTATTTACTTCATTTTAAACTGACTTCTGTGCCTGTGGTAAGGTAAGGCCTTGTTTTCATTCTTTTGCATATGGATATCCCATTTTCCCAACACCATTTATTGAAGAAACCTCTTTCCTCATTGTTTCCTTGGACCCTTTCAGAACACAAGTTAGCTGTTCTTGGGTTTGTTTCTGGGTTCTCTATTCTGTTCGTGCAGTTGAAGGCCTATCTTGGCACCACTACCGTCCTGTCTTGACTATAGCTTTGTAATATATTTTGGAATCAGGAAGTGTGATTCCTCTAGTGTTTTTCTTTCTCTTGATTGCTTTGAATGTTTGGGATGTTTGTATTTATTTTGAGTTTTATGGATTTTTTTTTCTCTAATAAAATGTCCTTGGGATTTTGATAGGTATTGCATTGAATCTGCAGATTGCTTTGGGTAGTATAGGTATTTGAACAATATTAAATCTTCCAATCCATGAACATGGTAGGTCTTTCTTTAACCACTACAGTTATAACTTTTCTAAAATTTCATGCAAATTAACATAAAGTATGTGGTCTTTATTTGGTTTATTTTACTTGGTGCAGTGACTGAAGATCACACACTTCTAGGTGTAACAGTAGATGGTTCTCGTTGCTGAGGCTGCATTGTTGGCACACTCCAATCTCTTTATCCACAGAGGACACAGGTTGGGGTTGTTTCTACTAGGCAGGTGTTATGAAGAAAGCTCCTATGATTCAAATTCAAGTCTTTATTTGCACATAAGTTTTCATAGCTCTTAGGCAAATATCCAGGAGTAGAATTGCAGTCAAATAGTAAATGTGTGATTTACTTTATACGGCAGACATTTAATTTGATGTAATAAAGTTAATACTCTTTTATAATTATGTCTTTTGTGTTCTATGTCAGAAATCTTTGACTAATCCAGGGTTAAGATTTATTGTGTCTCATTCTGGAGGTTTCACAGCTTTAATTACATTCAGGCTTGTATTCCATTTTAAGTTAATTCTTGCATATGGTGTGAGGTATGCCTGTTTCTTGCATTTAGATACTTCTGTTAGTACCATTTGTTAAAGTCATCTTCCCTTTGAATTGCCTTGGCACTTTAAAAAAATCATTTGACAATGGAGAGGTAGATCTATTTCTGGACTTATGCTGCTTCATTGGTATAAGATAAATACATACTTTTGAAGTGTCAAAATATAAGAAGAAAATCAGCTCTTTTCAAATTTAATACTTGCATAGCTTAAAAACATTGTAAGTTTTTAGTCTTAGAATTTCAGCTTCCTATAATGTGAGAATAAAACTTTATTTTCTTCTAAATGTGCATCACAGATTGCCATTTGTTGGCTACTTTTTATTAATTTGAAGTGTCAGTTTACACATATGTATGCACACCATGTATCATGTGATCCATACACATGCATATCACATGCATTGCTGTTTCTAGGCTGTCAGTTCCATTCTGTCGCTCTAGTTTTCTATTCCTACACTAATCCGATATTTTTGTGTATATGACTGCCTCTGATTTATGGTAGAGAAAATCCCCCCTTAAGTATTCTTTTTCAAAAATTTCTTGGCTATCACTACACATTTACTTTTCCAACTGATCTTTCTACATCTTGAAAAAATATATTGCTCCATGATTTTGTTGCTTAGTAGAGAACTGCGAACACTTTCCTTTTGAGAAAGCATATGATTGATTCTTTTCAGTTTATGCATTTGAGACAAAGCAACTCCACAGGCTATAAAGGAATCGGGCAGAACAGGTTTGGGCATGCCTTCACAATGTAAACAAATCTGTCTACAGATGTGGTTCTGAAATAATGCATTTAATAATAATACGCTGTAATTAATGTGGTGTCCTATGTCCCTGAGGCATCCAGAGAACTATTACTCGGTGTGTTTTCCAAAGCAAAGGGCAGAAGGGCTTAATAAAGACCAGAGCTGAGAACAGCTTGATTTCCTGCATGTCCTACCATATGATGGAGAAATACTGTGTAAAGTTCGTGAAACTAGAGGATGCCTCAGAACTAATCAGAATTTCTTGATCATCTTATGATTGTAGGAACTTCAATGTTAGTAGCTATAAATTGTTTTTTGTTGATAATTTTGCATTAGTTCTGCAGTGAGAAGTCTTAAGACCAAAAGGAATTCTGGTTGAGGCACTGAATCTGAAATTTTTTGGTTTCTGAGCCAACTTTCAGCATTATCCACAGCGAATTTTGGCACATGTTTTCCTGTAATTGCTGGGCTACCTCTCACAGTAGTTTCCTCAGCCTGAGATTGCAGGGTGTCAAATCTGGACGTACCTCCTTGGTTAAAATGGACATCCACCCTTACACGGAGGGCATCACTGGGATGTACCTGCCAAGGGCGTCCACCTTTAGAGGAGAAAGCTGTGCTGCAGCTGAGGTTGGCTATAAGGTGCCGGGGTCTGTCACAGCAGAGTGGGACTTTGGGTAGGAGTGCCACAGATGGCAGGATGGCCTGCAGGCCGAAGAGTGAGAGATAGTGGCAGCATAATTCAAAAACTCCACATAGAATCTGTGTCCAGAAGATCTTTCCTAATTAATGTCACCAGTTTTTTTTTTCACTTTACATTATCTGCCTAAACACATTTAAATGTCAGAATAGTATTCTATGTATACATGCTGCATTTAAAAAGCAATTTTCCTAACTATTTCTAATATTTTGCTGTTTTTTTTAAAAATGATATTCAAGTGTGGTGTGTGTGTGTATGTTTTTGGTACCAGGGATTAAACCTAGGGGTGCTTAATCGGTGAGCCACATCCCCAACCCTTTTAATATTTTACATTGAGACAAAGTCTTGCTAGTTTGCTTAGGGCCTCATCAGTTGCTTGCTTTAAACTTGTAATACTTCTGTCTCAGCCTCCTGAGCCACTGGGATTACAGACATGTGCCACTGTATTCAGCTCAAATATATACATGTATATACACATATATCCATACATATATAATATATACATATATACACACATATATATACACATATATATTAAAGAGAAAGAGAATTTTTAATATTTTTCAGTTTTCCATGGACACAACATCTTTATTTTTATGGGGTGCTGAGGATTGAACTTAGCGCCCTGCACATGCCAGGCGAGCACATTGTCACCTGAGCCACATCCCCAGCCCAAACACATATATATTTTTCAGAGAAAAAGGATAAAGGTTTGTTGCTTTGTTAGCAGAGGAGAAACACAGGGGACTCCCATCCCGAAGGCTGTGATGCTGCCCATCAGCAGGAACGGGGGCTTTTGAAGAGGTGACTCGGGCTACATTCCAGGGTTCTCTGCTGGAGTGGTAATTCACTTGTTAATTTGGGAGACAGTCATTCCTGAGATCTTCTGGTGCCACCCCTAAAGTCTGGATGACTTCATTTCTATGGTGGGTGTGTACTTAAGAACAAATTTGCCTAAACTGGAAGAAGGGTAATCCTGCTTCCCCTGAGATTAGGAAGGGAGAGATGAGGGAGGAGCAGAGAGAGAGGAAGAGAGAAATGTCTATTTTGAGAATAAGCTGCAGTGGCAGAGCAGCAAGAGCTATCTTCGAAGCATGAAGTGGACCTTGGTTACATTTCTCCTCTGACAATTTCTATACTCCATTTCTACGGGAAAACGGGTGACAATATTTCCAAACTGCTTCCAGATGACAGAGGGCAAAGTTGAAGTTAGGAGAAGTCACCCAAAGTTCTTGTTCTCTATCAGATGGGGTGGGGACAGTTAAGGGCATTCGGCATCAGAGCAGTCCAGAGGTCCACAGTGACAGATGGCAGGTGACTGGACAAAGCATACATCAGGCAAGGATCATGCTAAGCCAGTAGTAAACAAGATAGCTAAGCAATACTTTTTTTTTTTTTTGTAAACAATTAGCACAAAAGCGATTAGTATTTCAGCCAGTCTCTGAAAACCACGAGGATGGTAACTCATAATCTCATCAGTGAAAAACAGATCCAGTTTATCAATGTAGGATGCTGGGAAGATTTGTAGGTCTGAGGTCAGACTCCAATTAACTCAGGATATATTTATGACTCTAGTGTCCTTTGTGGTCATTATTATTAGGCACTCTCACACTTTGCTTTATAGACTCCAGGTTTACTTACTTTTGGTAGACTCACAAGTGTACACTTTAAGTCATATTTTAAAAAATCATTTTTCCTTTTAAATGTCCATGTAGGACTATGCTCAGTCTATATTCTCCTGCCAGGTGTTGAAGACCAAGTTGGTGAAATTGACCTTGCTCCTATCGACTCTTAAGAGTCAGCTGAGACTCTTCAGAGATCACTCCTTGGAACCTGTGTGACGCCTCTGGCCTTCTTTAGCTTCCCTCTACCAGTGGTGCCATCTGCCAGCATGGGCCGGGGTCTGGCTCACCATGTGTGGCTTCTCTTGGTAGCATCAGGGACATTTATGTATCCAATGGCCTCCTATTTGTAGAATGTTCAAATATATTTTAAAATTTCTTACAGAATGTGTTTTAACAACTTTTAATTCCAGGAGCTGAAGATGCGTGAAAACTACTAGTTTTAATATACTCTTGGCAATATCAGATTTTAAATGATAATTTAATGATTGTTTTATTTAACATTTCTCTTTCCTTGTAGCTTAAGAATCACTTGTATTTCTCTTGTTCAGATTACATTGAAGAGGTGTTGTTGAACCAAGATTTGAAGAATGGTTGATGGTTTGAAATATTAAGAAAGGAGAAAGGATAAAGGATGTTCATGAATAATGCACAAAAAGTCCCCAGATGTACATAAAACTTAAGGAACAAGAGACAGGGAATGTAGGAGCTTATATATTATCCTGGTCTTTGTGGTCTTATTGATTTGTTGAAACTTTTTATATAATTATATTTTTCTCTATTTCACAAAGGATTAATATGTACAATACAAACTGAAACATGTTACACATTTTATTCATTTATTTTGATAATGTACTACTTCTGGACAGTATTCTTACCTGTGGAGAGATAGCAATATACAAAACAAAATGCTTGTCTTTCAAGAACTTTCATTTCAGTCAAGAGGGCGTACAAATACCAGATGTAAATTCAAAATACATCATGTGAAAGAAGATATCAAGAGAAATTCACCAGGGTCTGGGACCATGCAACTAAAGCTTATTGAATATAAGGGAAAATAGTGGGGGATGAGGTCAAAGAAGAAACCAGAAGCCAAACTAAATGAAATTGAGCTGTTTAGGCATGAACTGGTTATTAAGTGAGAGTAGAAGCCACTGGATGGTTCTGAGAAGTCATGTGATCTGTCTTACATGATAAAGGGTCTTTCTGGCTGCCATGTAGAGGATAGATTCAGGGGAGGAAGAGGAGGAGGAAGAGTGGTCCAGGAGAAGAGATGCTGTCTTGGTCTAGCTTAGTAGCTGTGGAATCAATAAGTGATCAGATTTTGAATGTTTCAATGGCAGAGCTGAAGGGACTTGTCTGGGTTTGGATGTGGTTAATGAGAGGAAGAAGTGACTAGAATAATCCCATCATTTTGGGGAAAGGGATTAGGTAATTAAAACATACATTTACTATTTATCAGAATGAGGTAAAACACCTATACCAGCATGTTTGTGGTGTTGGGAAAGAAAGTAAGATTCTAAGTCTAGGGCATGCACATTGAACTTCAGATGTGATTAGATATCATAGGAAATGTTAATTTGAAAATGGGGTGGGTCTAGAGTTGAGGTCTAAACTGGAGATGGTCACCTATGTCACTTAAAGTCATAGGACTGGTTGAGATCGCCCAAGGAATCAGAAGTCCAAGAACCGTGTGTGTGGTGGGAATATGTCTTTGTCAAGCAATTGGAAAAAAATGATATACCATGAAACATAACGGCTTACCTTGACTCCCTATCGAAAATTGATGATCGTTCCTGCTACTTTCTGCATTTAAGACAGACACTAAATTTTAGCTATACTAAGAATTATAGAATTTTAGATTTGGAGTGACTTTGGAGATAATTGTTTTGTAGCTATAGAAATTAAATCCCAGTGAGATCTTTTAAGGTCACAGTACAGATCATTTTATGTAACAGTATAATTTTTTTCTTTGTGTTTTAATCCTACTTGGAGATTTTAATATTTGAGTTTATTTAAAAATATTATAACAAAGATAAAAATAGTTGGAAAGCAAAATGCAGTGTTCACATATTTCCACTACATGCTATTTGAGAGCCAGTCCCCCAAAGTTAGTAATTTGGAAATATCCAGAATCGGGAGCCTTTACTAGGTTCCTCATCTGGATTCCTAACCCCAAATTATCCATCTCCTCGTGTCTCTGTTGCTCGTTACCCCAAGACATGTCAGCAACTAGATGACATTTCCAATTTGAAAAGTAACAATTGGTGATGGAAGGTGTTCATTGTGCTGGGAGGAGAATCTGTCGTGAGTATCGGGGTCCAGTGTATTTCCCATTGGAGGAAAGCCTTATGGAGCACAGAACGGGGCTCTGGGCCACAAAATGTGGTGAATAAAATTGTCCGAGCTCAACGTTGGTGTCAGAACTTTCCCAACTGTTATGGCAGCAAATGAAAATATGTTCTTACTGTTCATTGTCCCCCCCTGTAAGGGGGAACAGGGAACACAATTCTCGTGTTTCTCTGCAGGGGCTTGTGTTCATCTCCCAAGGGGAGCACGTTGGTGTGAGCCTCTCGCTGTTCACTCCTTCACTCTGCCCCTGGGAATGCCCAGCATCCGTGGCCCTCAACTGGCCCTGAGCAGGTTCAGGTCACTAAAGGGTGCAAGTGTGGCTTCATCTTTTCCTCAGGTGGCAAACAAATGCTCCAAGACCATCATTTTGAGGAAATGGATAACTAACATACCAGAAGTCGTGTATTTAGATAAGTGATTGTTAAGCACCTTCACACTCGGTGTGTATCTCACTGATTGAATGAAACCATTAGGGAAAAAAACTGTAATCATACCCAAACACTTCTATCCATCTCCGTGCCACGTATCATCCTTCTCTTGGAAGTTTAAGTCTGAAATTGTTCTACGGTGGCCAGGCCAAGGGACCATCAGGCCGATATCCATCTTATGCATCCTGGATGAAGTTTTGAGCAGCTCGAGTTGGCAGACTCCTCAGATTGGTGCTTTGTTGGTAGACAATGAACAGAAGAGAATTAGAGTGGACTGAGGAGGAAATCGTGGCCAAAACAAACATTGTAATGAAAATAACAGCCACTAAGTGTGCTCTTTATATTAACATTGGGTTCCTTAACTCCTGAGTGAAAGATAAAAATCCTGATGTTAGGAAGTTGGAACAAATTTCACAGAGGGGTGATAAGAGCAGCGGAGTGGGCAGGACTTGATGTTTGACAGTATTCACACAAACATCTGCAAGCAAAGCAAACAAACAAAAAGCAATAGAAATGTTTCCTTCTATTCTTACATAGAAATACAATTTCAAACCACATTTAGCTGAAAAAATACTATGACTCAAGTTGGGCTTGATAGAGGTCCATATTGCCAAGAATGTTCTTTATAGCTGTAGTGGTTTTATGCTACGAGTTCACAAAAAGAGCTGTGAATATTTTCCTGAGTTAGACTTGCCTTTAGCCTTTCTGCATTCTAATTACTTAAAAATGGCAAATGTAAAGCCTGCACTATACTATCTTGTGGTAGCATGAGGTCATGTGTGGTTGGCCTAGGAAATGGTAAATTGTTGTACTTTATGGTTCTGTACCTAAGAATAGAAAGCATGTTTCTATACAGTGTGTGGATACAGAATTTGGAAACTTCTAAAAGGTTTTTTTTTTTTTTTTTAGTTTACTATCTTTTGTTGTTGAATTCAGTGAGCTAAACTTTGGAGGTGCTGAATGGGCAGAGAGGTACTCAGGAGAAAGCTACTCCTCTATCAGGCAAAGTCCTTGAAACTTCAACACATTGCTAGATCTAAGGTGGTGGAGGTCTGTTTTGTGGGAAGTAAACCACTTTGCATCTCTTTCAACCAAATAACTGGAATTGAATATACAAGGATATAACATAGAGATTGTAGCTTAGAAAATTGTTAAAAATCCTTTTAATGTTGAGAAGAGCTTAGGAGAGTGCATGCAACTAGATTCCCCGTGAAAATCCATGATTCTAGTTTGTGTGAGCTCTAATGTCGTTTTTGTCCTCTGAAAGAAATTAACATGCAGGAAAGGGTTTGCCTCATAAAGGGAATAAAAACTATCTAAAAATGTAACATTATATATTACTATCTTGGAAGAATTTTTTTCTTACTAGTGTTATTGGCTAGTGGGTAACGTAACGGATACTTTGAATGACATATTAGAAGGTGCAGGCATCCAAAAAAGGGGAAAAGATCGGGGTGAAGAAAGGTTATGGTCAGCAAATGGAAAAAAAAAACCCTAAGCAGAGCTCTTTTCTGGTTTGGATATTAGTTAGAAAAATGAGACATGAATCCAGATTTTTAAAAATAATATTATAGTAGTGATTAGTTATGGCTTATGGGTGGTTTCGATTGCTTATACATCAGTCAACTGTTGGTTTAAATTAGACAAATAGAAACTGAATTTTGGACATTTGTTCTATAATAAATATTTGCTTTCATTATTTTTGTTTCATATAATGGACTTTGATATGATTTAGTAAAAATAAATTGAACGAATGTTGTGAAATCTCGCATTCCTTGGAAGAAAACAGCCTCTGTAACCCTATATTCAGATTGTAGTTATGAGGATATTCATTTAGTTATAATTCAAAAATATTGGATTCATGATTGATATATCCACTTTAGTACTTTCATGGGGGAAATGTTTGAAAAATTCACATGGTTTTTGAGTTATGTGAGTGTAGAGAGATGACATGTTTTCCATTTTAAAGGCAATTAAATATATGCTTTTTGCTGTTTGGTGCAGAGTATCAAAAGTAAGAACTCAATTTTACAATAAGGATTCTCTGGTTGTTTGGCCCTTATCAAGGGGAAGCTTTTGAACTGGGTAACCTCTAAGTGGAATAAGGTTCTAAGGATAAAAACTGATGTGGTTTTTTAAATAAAATACAACATAATTTCGCATGACTTTTATGAACAAGTTATCTCACTGCCCAGTGCAGCCCCAGAATTCCTAACTAGGGGTCAAAATGTGATTGAAAGAGGAGCCCCAGGGCTCACCTTGAAGCTGTACTAACAAAATGAGTGCACCTGTTTTTAGTTAGGTTGTGTGTTTGTTTGAGATGGACTGATGGAGATTTTGGGGGAACCTGATCTCTTCTAAATGACCTCAGGTCAACTCCACTATCAGAACCTAGCTCAGCATTGCAAATGAAGAAAATATGAAAACACGAACAGAGTTCTTCTGTATACCGCTGTTTCTGTATATATTCCATTCATACATTGCAAATTAACATAGTAATGGCAAGTATAAATTCTATTTTTGTGTATATTCATAGTGTGGGTACACATGTGTGTGTTCTATTATTTTTCCAAAATCGTGGATCTAGGAGGAAATTCAGTTCAGAGGTTGGGAGAAGATTTCCTTCCAAAGCCTAAAGATCATAATTTTCAAAATTGAGGTTTATGGGCCCAAAAGCCTCAATTGGTTTCTAACCAAATGAAGAGTTCTTTGTCGGACGCCCAAAGACCTATTGTGAGCACATGTCCGGAGCTGACCTCCCTGGGAGCAGGAGGGGGTGTGAGGCATTTCACACAAGGCCATGTAGTTTTGGAACGAGTCATCCAGGAAACCATTTTTGCAGATATGATCTTTTTTTAATCAAATCCCTTTTATCTTTTTATGGACATCATTTGGGAGTTGTCAATTCTGAGCTCTGATAAAATGAAGCTTGAAGACTTCCTTTGCTATACTTTTTGTGAGCAAGAAAGAATGCGATTCTTAGATTATATTTGGATCTTTAAAGGTCATAAAAAGTCTGGTATATTCAGCCTGAAGTTCCAAAAAACGTTAGCTATGTGGTTCATTTTAGACTGCTCAGAGTGCCCCAAAGATTGATTTTTAGGTATAACATTCATTTTTGTATGTGCATTGGACAAACATAATATAGCATTGCTGAAGGCTTAATAGACATAGATATACAGGGAGAAGGATTTTACAATCCCAAGTTTGTACTTGAGAGAAATGCTGAAAGTAATATGAATTATGCAGAAGTGTGCTACTTGAGTGTTAATCAGAGTTTTCAGCATGTCGGGTATAAGAGATGCCTCTTGATTCTTCTTGGAAATTGAGTTTGATTGTCAGGAGACACAGGATGTGATGAAATGGTCAGCTCTTGATAGAATGGTCATGCACATGGAGAATTACAGCAGAGCTAACGACAGATCAGAACCCTGGACGCTCTGCCTTCCCCTTCCGGCTTCCAGGGCTGGACTCGGCCCCAGCTGCCTCTCTGGCTCTGCTCTTTTCCACTTGCCCGTGACTTGTGTGTTTCTGGACCTTGCACCACTTCCTCGTTTTGCATGACCTAGCTAGCTCATGATTTTTCTATCATTCTACTACATCTCTTTTGTAAGATGATTTAACTAGTCTCTACATGCTGTATTAACAATGTGTGTTATATACGACTCAGATGAGCAGAAATAAAACTGTGTAGAGCTGAGCCCAGAGCACTTAAGGTGACGGTGGAAATGCTTAATCCTAACGGTTGCATTGTGAGCCACTAACCTCTTCCAGGACAGGTTTGTATCTCTAGTACTTGGAAGAGTATCTGAGAAAGGGAATGTTTTCAATAAATACTCATCAATACTATTGAACCAAGCTTCAATTTTAAGTTTCTAAGCGTAGTCAGTGATACACTAATTCATAATCAAAAAATTTGCTGGAGATAGCCGTCAGATTCTTCTGCTTGACTTTAAACCTTAGTGCCGCAGTCCAGCTGGGCAAAATACCCGAGAGGTGACAAGCAACTGTGAAAGTTGAAGTGGGAACTGTTTTATTGCAGAACAGCAGAGGTATATATAGCTAACTGATTTACATAAAGCATGACTCAATCAGCATCATCCAATCATAGCATTGCTCCCCTACAGATACAGCAATCGGCCAATAAGGAGTCCCCACCATCTTGATGGCTCCGTGGCATTGCCTCACAAGCCATTCCTCCTGGCAAACTGCCAGGCACCATCTTGACTTGGTCGCGGCCTCCAACACCTTAGTGTCCCTGGGAGATGGGTTTAGAGGTCCTCTACCCCTCTTATTCCAACACTGGTTCCTAAACTGGCTTCTCTGTTTCCACTACTTTGTAGAGGCCACCAATGCCCAAAGGAGTGTTTTCCAGCCAAATTTCCCTGGAGGTGCAGACTCACGGATTCAGTGCCTAGAGTCTTCTTATTTTTGAATGAGACGGGCATCTCAAAGTCAGTTTGTCCAAAAATGAATTCACGCTATTGACCTCTAAATTTGCCACTTGTGAGTGTGTGGTTTCCCAGGTCAGTGAAAGGCTAGACTCTCATTCAAGGCATTTGCACACCTGTTCACCCAACAGGTTTCAGTGGTGTGTGTCTGTCAGGAGCCTGCCTGTGGCTGCAATGCAGTGATGAAGAGAAGTCGCGGTACCTGCCCTCACGGCCTTCCAGGTCTCTGCTCCCCTTTCCCCCTCACACCCAGTCTGTTATCACATCCTGTCATTTTGCTAGAGAATGTCCTTAGCGTCATCCCACTTCTTTTCATCACCACAACCACCATCTGAGTCCAAGATACCATTATTTGTCAACTGAATTCATCTAAGGCCCCCCCATTGCTTTTGTTGTGCCCGTTCTTAACTCGTACCCATCTCCCCCCCCCTCCCGCTCCCAGTCGTGGTAAAGTTCTTCCAATGCAGTCCTCAAGACGGACACTCGAGTTCGCAGGAGTCCTCGGGCTGAGGATAAGGTAGCCGCCGCTCACCCCTCTGCTTTTGCCTGTGGCCTCGGCTCCTTCCTTCTCCGCGGTGCAGCCCGAGTCTGTTCCTTGCAGGCTCGTGCCCCAGGTACCTTCCCAGTGTGGGCTGCTCTCTGCTTGGGAAGTGAACGGCTGCTGTCCTTGTTTCTGGCCAGGTGACTTCCACTTATCCCCAGGAGGAATCCTAAAGATGCTGTTGATTCGGTGTCTTTTCTCTGAAATATAACTCCCCCGATCACAGCGTCTCCATCCTACAACACTGCATTTCAGGCACGCTCACAGCTCCTGGTGCAGGGCACCCACGGGAGGGATGTCTGTTGACCGAGTTGATACTGAGTGTTCACGTTCACAGCTCTTACAAGACGCTCCCTGTTCAAGTTCTGCAGTTCCCTCAATCCTCCATTCAATGATACTATACCGAGAAAGAGATTTCCCATAGTTTCAATGCTTTTGACACAATTTAAGAAAAGATAAGAAAAATTAAACAGGAATTTCTAGTAGTTGATTCTTATGTTGTCCCTTTTTGGTGGATTTGTTCGTTGAAGCACATGAGGTAGCCCGATGAGAGATCTCTGTCCAAAAGACGCCTCTCCCACTGGCTAAGGTGGTTAAGTGGCATTTCTCACTGTGCCATTTCTCGTTTTCACGTGTTGAAATGGAAACATGAGTGCTTCCAGGGAGATAAAAGTGGTTGCTTATTCTCATTTGAGTTTTTTAAGCTTTTGGCATCCAAAATATATATATATTTTTAAAGCTAATTCCTATTTTTAAAACAACATGGAGAAACCCGAGGACTTCGTTTGCCTGTCAGAATGTGTTAAGAAGAAAGAAGCTCGGGCAGGATAGTGGGATCAGAGGCCTCTCAACTCACAGGCACAGGGAGAGCTAGAGGAAGCCCCCACCTCCCAGGAATAGAGAGCCATCTGCTGGGGAAGGGACTCCGGAGGAAAGGGAAGAGAACAAGACGATGGTGCAGGGCTGACGACCAGTCTAGGCCCCACCCACCCCTCACTTCTCTTTTCTCAGGGGCTGGGTGGTGATCAGTGGACGCATCTTGGAGTCCCAAAGTAAGTGGCAGAGGGGGCAGGGACCACTTCCTGCCCAGACCTGAGCTGGTGGTGGTGTGGTGTGAACTGATAAATACCATCAATAAGAGTGTGAGTTAGAGGTAATAGATCAGTAGAAAATACAGATTGTAGATATAAGATTCTGATAAGTGAGATAAGACAATTATAAAGTAAGAATTGTCATAGACGGGCCTAAGACTCCATTTTGCTGCCTTCTAAAAAAACAAACTCACAAGAGCTGTTTCTGAGAAACTTAAATGAAAGCTGTTTTCTTACAATATATTGTTTTCTGTTCTTTGTACCCCACAAAATGTACTCAATCCAGGATGGGGTGGTCTTGTTGACCCAAGACTTTGAAATATATTATCACCCCTGCTAACCACCTGCTTGAACTCGGGATATCACTGGTATCTAACACCTGCTTAGACCCAAGATGTGGTTGAGTTCTGTGCTGATGGCTTTTGTGATTGGCTTGCTTGTGTGACACCAGGAAGAGTCCCTGAGCTGTAGTTTTCATCCTTAAATTCTCAAGACACAGGCCCGGAAATTGGTGTTTTCCCACAGAGCTTGAGTCTCTACGGGTGGGTGACAGTCCCTGGCCAGGTAAATAAAATTCTCTTTGATTTAAATTCGGACTCAGAGTGTTTCTGAAGTGGCTCCCCGTAACAGTGGCCAGCTGTGGTCGGGAAGGAACTGAGATCTCTCCTCAGCTTTCTGTGGTCAGGAATGGCAGAGCTGTAGTGGACATCAGAGAAGGCAGGGAGTCCTGCTGGACTGGGGGAGATGGAGGTCGAGTTTGGTAGGTGCACAGTGAGAAGCTTCAACGAAGGCATCGTATTGGCTCTGGCGCTGTCTGATGAAAGGTGCAACCTGGTTGTGTGAGCAGGAACACGCATCAGAGGCCAGCGTCCGAAGACCAAGAGGGTGAGATGACAGCTGAGACCTGGAGAGAGCTGGAGAACAAGAGCCCTTTCTTTACGGGCAGGGTGTGGTGTGGTGTTCTCTTTGTACCTGGACGCTGTCCCAGGTAAGAGGAAGGTGGAGAGAACTCACAGGAACCATAACCCCAAGGGTGACTTTGGACCTTAACTGGCTGACCATGTCCTGAACTAAGTGTCACATCAAACTCAACGTGAAGGGGCTGCTTTAGAAGGTTGATTGAGGTCTTCTCCAGCCAGCTTGGCTGTTGTCGTTGTGTCACGTTGCAGAAGACTCTCTGTGCCTCTGATTGCTCGCTTGGTGTAAAGAATAAATGTTAATGTTACAAAACCCTTAAAACAACCTTGCCACAGGTAAATGCTCAGTATCGGGTTACCCCAGAGACTTACTAGAGGACTTTCTTACAGAGGGAATGTGGAAGGTTTTGGTCAAGATGGATTTTTTGAACCAAGATCTGATGATTCCCCTGAAGTTGGCTATGTTAATTTCCATTTTGCCAAGGGCTAACCGCTCTCTTCTGAGCCACTGCTTCTCCTGTGTGAAGTAAATGTGACCCAGCTATCTGCATGCAGCTGACCAAATTTCTGTTCAATCTCTTATGTGTGTCCCTCTGAAATGACATCTAGACCCTGAATTAGAAATCCAAAACAATGGAAATCCCTAAAGTTTTACCATGAACTCCTCTTAGAAGATGCACATTAAAGATGTTTTTACAATACGCTTTGTATTTCTCTCATCCACCAAGACATTAGCCGCTGCTGTGTCTTGTCGTAAACATACTGTCTTGACTAAATGAAAAGACATGGAGAAAGGTCATTAAAGATAACCGAGGATACACTGGATTGCCAGGTTCTGTGTTAAACTCCGACATGGCCTCTGGGTGTATCAAAGGGAAACAGATGTGATCCGTGCTGATAGGCTTGCTATGTGCAGCCCAGGTCAGGGCTGTGGTGGCTTGGCACGGACTGTGTGTCTATGGCTTGGTGGATGTGGAAGTCTGTTTTATCTTACTGTGTTTATAATGTACCTCTGGTTTTTCCATATTTTTTTTCTATTCACAGTCAACTCTTTCAGTATTTCCTCTGAGGACTGATAGAATTGGCTACAAAAAAGCTCCATGCTTATCTACTACCTCAGATAATTCTCTTGTCCTTTTTTCCCTTGTTCTTTTAATATACGCGTGACAGTAGAGTGCATTTGACATACCATACCATACATGGAGTATAGCTTCTTCTAACCAGAATCTCATTCTTGTGGTCGTACATGATGTGGAGTTTCACTGGTGTATAAACATTGGAAAGTTATGCCTAATTCTGTTGTCTTTCCTGTTCCCTCCTCCTCCCATTCCCTTCATTCCCTTTGGTCTAATCCACTCAACTTCTATTCCCTGCCCCTTATTAGCATTCACATATCAGAGGGAACATTCAACATTAGTTGGAGACTGGCATATTTCACTTAGCATAGTGGTCTCCAGATTTGTCCTTTTACCAGCGAAAGTCACAAAACTATTCTTTTATGGATTGGTAATATTCCATTGTGTATATGTACCATATTTTCTTTATCCATTCACCTGCTGCAGGGAATCTAGGTTGGTTCCACAGTTTAGGCATTGTGAATTGGGCCGCATTGATGTGGCTGTGTCACAGTAGTATGCTGATTTAAAATCCCTTGGGTGTAATCCAAGGAGTGGAATTACTAGGTCCAATGGTGGTTCCACTTCAGGTTGTCTTAGGAATCTCCACACTGTTTTTCACAGTGGTGGCACCAATTTGTAGTCCATCAACATTATATGAATGTACCTTTTCCCCACATCCTCACCAACATTAGTGTTACTTGTATTCTTGATAATTGCCATTCTGACTGGAGTGAGATAGAATATCAGTGTCGTTTTAATTTAAATCTCTGTAATTGCTAGAGATTTGAACTTTTTTTCACATTGACCAGATTTCTTTTGAAAAGTACTTGTTTAATTCTTTTACCCATTTATTGATTGGGTTATTTTATTTTTGGGTTATTTTACTTTTGCTGTCAAGCTTTGTGTGTTCTTTGTATATTCTGGAAATTACTACCTTATCTGAGGTGTGAGTGGCAGATTTTCTCCCATTCTGTAGGCTCTCTCTTCATATTCTTCATTGTTTCCATTGCTGTAAAATAGCTTTATAGTTTGATAACATCCGATTTAAATTTTACTTCTTGTGCATGAAGACTTTTGAAGAAGTTGATTCCTAAGCCAACATGATGGAGTGTTGGGATTACATTTTTTTCTACTATACACAAGGTTTCTGGTCTAATACCTAGGTCTTTGATCCACTTAGAATGGAGTTTTGTGCAGGAGGATAGACGGGGGTTATTTTCATTCTACTACATACAGATTTTCAGGTTTTCCAATACCATTTGTGAAGGGGCTCTTTTCTCCCATGTATTCTTAGGATGCTTCTGTGTCGTGTGAGATCACTGTACTTACACATACTGTGTCCCTGTGTCTTCTGCTCCATGGGTGTTCATGTCCATTTTGGTACTGATACCATGCTGTTTTTGTTACTGTAGTTTTAGCTCCGTAGTATAATTTAAGGTCAGAAATTGTGATGTGTTTGCTTTTCTTTTCTTGCTAAGGATTGCTTTGGCTGTTCTGGGTCTCTTATATTTCCAGATGAATTGCTTTACTGCTTTTTTATTTCTATGAATAATGTCATCAAATTTTGGGGGGGGGATTGCATTAAATCAGTATAGCACTTTATGGCCATTTTGTCAATATTAATTCTGCCTATCCATGAACATGAGAGTTTTTCCATCTTTTATGTCTCCTTCTATTTCTTTAGCGTTGTGTAGTTGTATCTCGGAGGTCCTTCACCTCTTTTGTCAGATTGATTCCCAATCAATCTGATTCCCAATACACATAAAAATATATATTTAGGCCATTGTGAATGAGATGGTTTCCCTAATTTCTCTTTCAGGTAATTCGTCACTGTTGTATATAGGAACATAATTGATTAATGGGTGTTAATTTTATACCCTGCTACTTGGATGAATTTGTGTGAGTTCTGGTAGTGTTTTTTAGGTCTTCTAAATATAGAATCATGTCATTGGCAAACAGAGTTTGAGCTTTTTTGTTGTTTCCTGTTCATATCCATTTAATTTCTTTCTTTTGCCTAATTGCTCTGCCTAGAATTTTAAGGACTCTGTTGATAGAAGTAGTGAAAAATGGTATCCCTGTCTTGTTCTAGTTTTTAGAGGGATGCTTTCATTTTTTTTCCATTTAGAAAGAATGTTGACCTTTGGTTTATCACATATAGCTTTTACAATATTGAGGTATGTTACTATTTTTTTTTCTAGTGTGTTGAGCATGAATGGATGCTGAATTTTGTGAAATGCTTTTTTGTACATCTATTGAGATAATCATGTGATTCTTGTCCTTAAATCTATTGATGTGATGAATTACGTTTATTGATTTCTATATGTTGAATCAACCTTGCATCCCTGGATTGAAACCCACGTGATAACGATGAACTAGTTTTTAAAAATTTTTTTCGTAGTTGTTGAGAGATCTTTATTTTATTATACATGGTACTAAGAAATGAACCCAATGCCTCACACATGCCAGGCAAAATATGCTACTGCTGAGCCACAATCCCAGCCCAAACTATTATTTTAATGTGTTTTGTTTGTGATTTTCCAGTATGTTAAGAATTTTTGTATCTATGTTCATTAAGGATATTGGTCTGAAGTTTTATTTCTATGATGTGTCTTATTTTTTATCACGTGATAATAGCCTCATCAAATGAGTTTGGAAGGTTCCCTTCTTTCCTACTTCATGGAATAATTTGGGGAGGATTGCTGTTTGTTCTTTGCGGGTCTGGTAGAACTCGGGAGAGAATCTGTCGGGTTCTGCGCTTTTCTTTATTGGTAGGCTTTTGATGATGTCTTTAATTTCATTGCTTGAAATTGATCTGTTTAAATTTTCTACGGCCTCCTGATTCAATGTGGGTAGGTCATATGTCTCTAGAATTTGCTTATGTCTTCAAGGTTTTCTATTTTATTGGTGTGTAAGTTTTCAAAATAATTTGGTAGTGCTCATGGAGATATTTCCTTATTCATCACAAATTTTAGTAATTTGAGTGTTTTCCCCTTTTCTCTTGGTTAGCATGGCTAAGGGTTTATCAGTGTTATTTTTCAAAGAACCAACTTTGTTTCATTGATTTTTTTTTTTTTTTGTTTCAATTTTATTGATTTTTGGTTCTGATTTTAGTTATTTCCTTCTACCTTCCTGCCTTGTACTGCTTTTGGTGTTGATTTGTCCTTTTTGTAGAGCTTTGATATGTATTATTAGGTTATTAATTTGGTGATGTTCTGTTCTTTAAATGAATGAGTTTATTGCAATGAATTTTCCTCTTAAAGTTGTCTTCATAATGTTCCAGAGATTTTGTTTAGGTTTTGTTACTATTCTCATTTACCTCTAAATATTTTTTTTTAATTTTACCCAATTTCTTCAGCTGTCTGTTGGTCATTCAATAGTGTATTATTTAGTATCCAGGTGTTAGAATAGCTTCTATTTTTATTTTATCATTTCTTTCTGATTTTATCCTAAGATCTGATAGAATGCAAGATATAATGATTATTTTTTCTTTGTATTTGAGAGTTGCTTTATGGCCTAGGACATGGTCTATTTTAGAGAAGGTTATGTGTGCTTCTGAGAGGAAAGTATATTCAGTCATTGCTGGATGAAATATTCTATATGTCTGTTAAGTCTAAATTATTCATGGTTTTATTGAGTTCTACAGTTTATTTTTTGTTTGGATGAGCTATCCAGTAACAAGAGAGGCATGTTAAAGTTACCCAGTAGTATTGTCATGTTTTATTTGATTCTTAAAATTGAAGTTTTTGTTTGTACATAGATGCTCTATTTGGGGAGCAAATACATATTTATGTCTTATTAAGGTATAATGCCTTAAAGCAGTATGAAATAACTTTATTGGTCCCTTCTGATTAACTTTGGATTAAAGACCACTTTATCTGAGAATAGATATCCCTGCTTGTTTACAAGATCCATGTGAATGATATGTTTTTTCCCATCCTTTACTGCCAGTCTGTGGGTATCTTTGCCTATGAGTTGAGTCTCTTGGAAACAGCACATCGTTGACACATTTTTTCCCAGAATCTCTATTAAAGTAATATTTCACCTCCCATATTTTCTCTGATTTCATTCTTTACATCATCCTTTACAGATAAGTTAAATTGTTGGGTCTTGTTTTTTAAACCAGTCTGTCTTTTGATTTGCAAGTTTAGGCCATTTACATTTGATATTATTGTTGAGAAATTATTTATTCCCTCCCTCATTTTGATTTATTTCTCATTTTTAATTTGAATTAGTTTATCCTTTGATTGACTGTTCTTCTAGTGTAGTTCCTCCCTTTGCTGGTTTTTAATTTTATTTTTCATTTTCTCTTCATGAAATATTTCATAGAGTATGTTTTATAATGCAGCCTTCTAGTTTTGCATTCTTTTGACTTTTGTTTATCGTGGAAGGTTTTTGTTTCATCAATTCTGAAGCTTAATTTTGCTGGGCATAGTATTCTTGGCTGACATCCATTGTCTTTCAGAGCTTGCTATATTATTCCAAGACTTCCTACCTTTGAGGGTCTGGGCTGAGAAATCAGCTGCAATCCAAATTGGTTTTCCTCTAAAAGTGACCTGTTGTTTTTCTCTGGCAGCTTTTAAAATTCTATCCTTATTCTGTATGGTACTCATTTTCATAATAATGTGCCTTGGGTGTGGGTCTGTTGTACTTTTGTGTATTAGAGGTCTGTAAGCCTCCTCCTATTTGATTTTTCCATTTCATTCTTAAGGTTTAAGAAGTTTTTGGATATTATTTCAATTGTCAGTCTGTGCATTCCTTTGGTATAATCTCTAAGTCTTCATCTATCCTGATAAATTTGGTCTTTTCATGTTATCCCATATTTTTTGAAAGTTCTCTGTTCAGGGTGTCTTGCCATCTTTTCTCCATGTTCAACTTCATTTTCAAAATTACATATTTGGTCTTCATTACCTGGAACTGTCTTCCAAATAGTTCAGTCTGCTGGTGATGCTTTCCATTAAAAATTTAATCTGGTTTATTGATTCCTTTATTTCAAAAATTTCTGCTTGATTTTTTTTGAATCTCTATATTGAAGTGATGTTTCACCTCCCATATTTTCTCTAATTTCATTCTTTACATCATCCTTGACCTTACAGATCAGTTTAACTATGAACATTCTAAACTCTTTCTCTGACATTTCCTCCACTGTGGTGTTGATGGATCCTGTTGAAGTATTTTGTTTTGTTTGGGTCAGTTTGCTCCCTTACTTTTTCATGTTGTTTGTGTGTCTACCTATCTGATAGTATGTGTCTGAAGCAATAGAGTTTCTACCTGTGGCTTACAGTGTCCATGATGGTTTCCAGTACCCCAGCATTTAGGGTGAGACATATAATAACAATAACCAATGAAGAAAATACACACAATTAAAGCAAATAGTTGTTGCTATGACATTTATAATGTTAGAATAAGCAGAAATGAAATGATCACTAATTGCCCATATTAAATCAGTAAGTTTGTGAAAGAGCTTACAGTTCTGATGAATAGATGTGATGTAAGATGTGATGATTATGAGGGAGGAGGAGAGAAAATAGAAGTAAAATTTAATGAAAGAGTGATAGAGAACAATAGAGTTTGGCTGCTTGCAGGAAAAAAAGAAACAAGGAAAACATGTAAGAAAAAATGTATAAAACAAAAATTTAAAAATAATAAAATTAGAGAATATGAAATGGAATGAAATATACTAATGAAACACCCTAATTCTCAAAATCCTTATCCATGAAAAATGACTGCCTTCAAAAATGCTAGAAATTGGGAAAAAATAAGTATACATAATTGACCATGAACCATTGAGGTCACAATCAGAGAAAAGAACAGAGAAAAAATTTGGGGGGGGGAAGATCTCAGTGAAAAGGTAAAGAACTGTTTCTTTCGGAGCTGAAACAATTCTAGCCTTCTGATGTCAGCATTGTTCTGTGGCGTGGGTTGGAGGGTGCTGTCTGCTCCACCTTCGGGGTGGGGTCACTGGAGTGTGAGGGCATCCCACAGGCACCACTCCAGGAGGCTGGTTTCAGGCTTAGGTGGGCTGCAGTTCTTCCTTGAGTGGTGATTGGTCTGAAGATATTAAATAAGCCTGTCTCCAGGGTCCAGCAGTCACAGGTCCCCCCTGGGAGACTGCACCCCAAAGATCTCCCCTGGTTCCATTTGTGCACTGGAGGAGCCAATTCGTGGTTCCTGCTGTTACCCGCTGACACTGTATTTCCTGTTCTTTTGGGTCCAGCCTCCAAACTTGATCAATTCTGCCCCAGAGTCTCTCTGCCAGTACATCCCATAAGCCACTGGACACGAGGGGGCAGTGGGAATCCAGGTGGATTTTCCATGATATGTAAACCCCTTTCCACGTTGGATTTTTCTCCTGCTCATTTAGGTACTCCTGATGTTGTGTGGTGTGGGTTTGCAAGGTCTGTATTTGGGGCCCAGCTTGGGTTTGCCAGGAATCGCCCCCCACAAGGTACCGGCCCCCGAGGCATGGAGGCAGAGTGGCTTCTTCCTCTGTCCTCTGTGGGCAGCTAGGAGAGATGCAGCTTCTTTCCTGCTCAGTGACATGGTGTGGCCCCCTTTTCAGAGATGGCTGACCTCTCTGTACCTAGACCCACCTCAGGATCCCTTAATTCCCTATCCCCCATTGGCTGCGCTGGCTGGCGCTGCCCCTGGTGGCTCTGGGGCTTCTTCCTTACTATCTCCAACCTCCCGCATCCCCCATCTGCTTTGAATATCCACTATTAATTCCCGCCAGGTCCTGGGTTTTCCCCACCCTCCTGCCTGGGAAGCTGCGTGTCTGCTGTCTTGGTCTCATGCCACAGAGCAGCCTGGAAGGCGACCTTCTCTATTCCACCATCTTGAAAAGCCCCTCCCTTGCCCTTGGTTTCACCTCCCACCACTTCACTCCCTTCTGAAAACCTTCAAGGTGTTAAGGCCAATGGTTGGATGAAATGTTGGAATAGTAATATAACAAGGGCCTAGGGCACTGTGATATCCCTTAGGAAAATGTCTGTTATTTTTTCTTTAGTTGGCTATCACTTTATTTTAAAAAGATGGGTGAGGATCACAACTACCAAAGGCTTCACTATGCCAAAAAAGGTAAGTGTGCTGTCCCAAGAAGACTTGGGAGGGATGTTCTGAGATCCTAGAGTGGCCTCTCTTGACATTCAAAGCAAACTACTGATGAGGGCTTTATGACACCTAAAATGGACTCCTATTGATCAGGGGCTGTTGATCAGAGGCCTCCTGAGTCTACCACGTCTACCGAGTCTTCTGTAAGTCCCTCTGGGTCATGCATTGGGTCCTCCTCTTTCAGACCCTTATAAGAGGTCACTTGTGCTGGGAGCCTCCTGTGTGGTCTCTGAGGCTGGCCAGCTCCTGGACAACAGAGTGATGCTCGCCCACACACCCTCCCAACAACCCGTCACTCGGGAAGAGGCTCACTTCAGCGCACTTTCCATGACTGAGCAAAACGAAGGAGCTCTTCCTTCAGGTTTTTAACAAATTGAATCTATCTTAATGGTAAATAGAACTCTTACATGGATGATTTTCAGGGTAATCACTACATTATTAATCACTAATTAAATCTAAACAGATTTAATCTGAAAGTGACAGAGAAGGGGTCAAACTGAAGGAAAATGTACTGTGACTTGAGGTCTGTCCAGCGATGGTGAGTGGGGTGAAGAAGTTGGGGTTAAATTTATGTTTCGTGCTCATAGCTTTTCCTGTGTCAGTCATCTGGTGTGTGATGTAACGCTGCTTATCCTCACAACAAACATCAGACGATTCGGCTCCAAGATGTTGTAATTCCACGACTCTCTAACTTTGAAGCGATTAGAGAAAGAACTGTGATGTGAATTAAAGTATTTTAAGTTTTCACTCACAGAATGGTAGAGCTTGAAGTGTGTTTCGCACCTGATATCTCCTTTTTGGCCAGGCGTATGTAGATCACTAAATGACCTGGACTCTTTGGTTACACCTATCAGTAAAAATGGTGTTTGTGGATGTTTCTCAATCTCTGGCCACATGCCCCATTGCCTCATAAATCTGAAGGTCAGGAGTTTTCCTCATGCCCAAGGTGAAGTGCCTTTGAGCACACTACCATTAGCTAGACACTTTGAAAGCTCCAAAGACCTTTCAACATGTATAGAAAATTGTTTTCTAGTTAGTCCTGTGTACACCCTCTAAAGACAGAGTTCCCTTCATAGTATTAAAATATGTTGTTGAGGTTACAAATCTTAACATTTTGTTCTGACTTACTACATGACCACCTCCCTTTTCTGTTTCGTATAGTTTTATCTTTATTTGTTCACTTCTTTTTGAACACCTATGTCCCTGTCTCAACGTGAGGTAAACTGTCAGTTGAGAACCAAGGCAGCTTCTACGAGTGGGTGGATTAACGCAGACAATGAGAATAAATTGGTTAGCCCTGTGGTGGAAGGCTGTACTGTTCTGTTGGGTCAGGGGCTACGTTGGCAGGATTTAAAGATGGTTTTTACCTGTAACGTTAAGGACAAGGAGGCTTGGGGTGGCTCTGGAAGGTTGCAGCCCTGCAGGGATCATAGCAGGCAGCTTTCAGTGTGAAACGCCATCTCCAGACCACCGGCCTTACTGCCTTCCCTTTTCTCCCTGGACTGCAGGGTGCTCCCTCTCATTTTCTTATCCTCTTTCTGACAAATGACATACAGTGAGAGCCAGCCCCCCTCAGTTTCCAGGGTCTCAGAGTGGCCGCTGCACTGTGCCAGATTCTCCTGCTGTCTGTCTGCCTGCAGCAGTTTTATTTCTCCTTCCTGCTTCACAGCTCGCAAAGGTGCACCAGTGGGTACCGTGGGTGCCTGCAGGTGGGGCGTTGGGCTGTGACTGGCTGGTGATAGGTTTCACTTCTCCCTCATGATGCAGGGCAGGCAGGGGGGTTGAGCCTCGGCCAGGACATGCGGCAAGTCTTGAGTTTCTTCCAAATTTTATGAGCTCAGAGTTGAATGTGAAGTCCACCCTTCTCTTCATCTCTGGCCTTCATGTCATAAAATTCACACCACTGCTCCGTCCTCGAAACTTGGAAATTACCTATGACTGAGGTCCTTGGAGGAGTTTGCTTACTGATTCGGAAGGTGCCCTTTGGTCCCAGTTCCGTGGAATGTGGGGACCTCGTTTCCCAGGCCCTGCCTCTGTGCTCAGTCCTGCCCGGTAGGGTGCAGTTTTGCTCCTGGCACCTTAAGCACCCTCCCAGCAGGCCCTCGGCTGAGCAGGCCCTTCCTGTGCCCGACTCTGTTGTACTCTATCAAGTTGATATTCCCAAGCCTTGAGTTGTGTGGCTGTGCCAAGGTACGCCTAATTTTTCTGTTCATCTGAAAAATAGCTTCATGTTATTATAAATAGAGCGCACATTTGGAGATGAAATACACTGTTCATTAGGTACACCAGGACAGACCACTGGCCTTGGTCCATGCTTCTCCAGTGGTGTAATTTCCATGTCCCCAGGGATTGGTTATGTATCCTCTCTTTATTTTGAAGGCTCTAATTGTGAACACATGTCTTTGCGTGGATACCTTACATCAATAGCCTCCATCCACTCTGCCAGAAGACGTGCACAGCACAGCGTGACATCAAAGGAAACCCAGAGAGATGTGGGTCTCGTGTTTGAGATACATTTGGGTTGGGCTCATACTAGCTTATTGCTAGATTTGAAAATCAAAACTCAGGCTAAGGCCAAGAAGCTTTAGGAAAGCAACCTTAGTACTAAATAGATAAGAAGTGATAGAGTAAAAGGGATCATTGTAATCATCTGCATTGCAAAACCACTGAGTCTGATGTACGTAAACCAGAGTCTGTTATCGGCTGCATGCATTTGGTGTAATTTGTGAATTTTTGGTGAAGAAAAGTTCTTCTGAATTCTTTCTTTACTTTCACTAGGTGTTGGGGTTTAAGTGTGCAGAGTTTAGCTCCCTCAGCCTGACACTTTGCAAGAAGCTGTGGCTGTGATTTAGGTCAGCTGAAGGCATGCCTCGCTAGGAGAAGGAAAGGTCCTTTTCCCCTTATCACAAGACACAAGCTCTGCATGGTTTGGCCTAGAGGAAGAAGCTTCCTGCATACTGGACCTGGGAACAGTACATTCGGGGATTAGATAATGTCTACAAAGAACTTTGGGAGGGTACTTATCAAATGAACAGGAACAATCTGAATTTAGCTCTGTGTACCCGCTGAGACATGATATTTGGGGCAATGTAGATGAAATGTTACTGAAGAATTGCTTGCTTTGTTAGAAGAAGAATATAAAAGGAACTTGCAAATAAACCTCAGCATGCAGTTGCAATTGCTGCCTTGGCTCTGCATCCCCTGTGTCCCAGTGATTTCTCGACCCTTACCCAGGGACCCGATCGCACTAGACGTTCACAACTAGGGGACACCATCTGTTAACCTGTGGTCCAGTTTTTCTCCATAGCGTCTTACAAACACAAAAGCAAATAAACACCAACATCAAATTTGCTAGTCATCACTTGGCTTGGTACAGGAGCTTTCAAAGTTCACTCTAAACATGGTCAGTTGTCTTTCAGGTACGGTGTATACCTAAACAACACTCCTAAGTCATTTTCTTAAAGTAATCTATTCAACGTAGTGAAAATGGAAATATGCTTGTATTTTCTAAAGTTCAATGATGCTTTCTTTTTTGTAGTCTTAAGACTAGGGCCAAAATAATTTCAATTTTTAAGAATTTTTTTCTATTAAATTCTGTATTTCTCATCATAAAAGTGATTGGATTTCTGCCATTGCAGTTGTCTTCATTTTTAGAGGTCTTCTTGTGGAACTCCAGCGAACTCTGCAGTGCCGCCTGGAAGTCCAGCCCTGGATATGGGTGCCCTGTGCTGTGGAGTGCAGTGGGGACCTTCTCACAGTCCTGTGGGGTCAGTTCATAGGCACCTGATGGCCTCATGGAATAGGGTCGATGCAATGCCCTCCTGACTGGAGCCAGGACAGCAGATGTCGGGAACCTTTGTCCAGAGGGGCCATTTCTGCCCGCCAGCCAAGCCGCCTTAGGTAAAAGGGGAAAGGTCCACGATCCCCCAAGTCCTTCTTATTTTCTTAATATAGAAAGTGACTTCTGACTTGTTGACATTCCCTACTATGTTGAGTATTTGGGAACATCCAGTCCTCAAGTACAACTTTTACTAATACGAAGTTAGGCTGAGTGACAAGTTTCTATAAGAATTTAATCTCATTATGGCTTAAAAGGAGTTGCACACTCTAAATATTTGAAAAATCTAAATGTTTCTTGGGGAAATTTAGGATAATTCACAAGATGATTCAACCGGAGGAGCTAATATACCCAATTAAAACACACAAGCCTCTGAGGGTCTCCTGCCCTTCTCCTGTCGGGGCTAATGTTTCTGTTCACGCTGGGGTAGGCCCGTCTACTAAGCCCAGCTTGAGTGGAGGGCTGCCCCAGGCGTGGACCCAAGGGAATGCCCCTGGATGCATGCTTTCTTTCCCTCCCTCTTTTCTTATAATTTTAGATCAGTTTGGGGAAAAGTGATGAACTTTCCATTCTTGGATTTTCCTGTTGATTTCAAGGGAAATCAATGATGGTAAATGATTCCCGTTTTAGACCCTGTTTCCATGAACAGGTGTTCTTTTGATTTTAAAGCAGAGCTTATTTTGTGAAAACCAAGTCTGACCCTACTCTGCAGAGCCCACAGTGCCCCGCGGAAAGTCATTGGCCAATGAGAACTCATCTCGTCTCACAGTAACGGGTGTTGAAACCAGTGCAAACACCTGCAAAGTTGGAAATGTGTGGAAAAGTTGGCAAAGTTTCAGCTGTACTTGCCCAAATTTTAGTGGGTGCATTTTTTTCTATTTTGAATCACAGGAAAAATCATCTCCACCAAGGTTCAAATTGTGACTTTGACTCTTACCTTTATTGTATTGATTCCTGTGTGTGCTTGGCCTGCGGATTTGAAATCCTTTTCCTCCTCCTTGTATTTTCGACACAGTGGGTGTGAACTGGCAAGGTAGACCCCAGTGTCGAGAGGAAGGGCCGAGTGTTTGACATGTGCACTGTGCAGGGAAATCGGCATAAAGATGGCAGAGTTTAGGCTTCTCTTCGTGCTTTTTGTCTTTTTTTGTCAGAAAGCTTAAAAATATTGAGTTAATTAAGGATGACTTTCATGTGGTCACCTTCTGTTGAAATAAAAAATTCATAAAGAAGGAAAGCTGTCCAGAAATGGAGTTTTGTTTAGATTATGAATCAGGTTAATGTTTTCAGTGTATGTTTTAATTAGCAAGTGTAACCCTTGGCCACAGCTTAGGCTTATCCGGTGTCTGTTCTTCAAATGTTTTTCGTTTAGCAACCTCTAGACGTTATTACTCATTTATTTGATTCACAAAATGCACTCATCACCCTGGCCTCTGGGTGTTTAAAGCAATGATGCAGATTTAATTACTGCAGCCTTGCCTGGTTCTCCCCAGCAAGTGGGTTTCCTCCCCTGCCTTCTGGAGCCACCATGAGTCAGGAGAAGAGCCAGTCTAAACAGATGGACGATGCAACTGGGCTTTAACAGGGAAGCTTAAGCCGCTGGTATGCTGGGGGAGGAGGTGAGTAACCAGGTCAGGGGATGGCATCCCCAGCAAGGCTGCATTGCCTGACCTCCACAGCCGTGGAGCAGGGTGGGGAAAACCTGGAGGTGCCTTCCTCTTCTCCCCAAGAAGAGCCAGGTCAACAAGAAGATGCCCTTAGAACATTTAAGTGCCAGTCAGCCAGGAGGTACAGGCCAGGTACTGGGCTCTGTATAGCCCATGTCTTTCAAAGCTGCTCTGTCTTCCTTCTGATCCTCACGTAGCATGAAAGCAGGATGATGTAAAAGCTACACACATCTGAAGTCATGTAGGTTGGCTGAAGTCCAGATCTTCCTAAGCGCTCTCATTTGTACAACGGGATAAAATAGCTGAGTGGGTCAATGAGATAATGTGTATGAAGTATGTCTAACAGGAATGGCACACGAAAGAAATCTGTAATTACTGGTTGTGGTTTTTCATGATAATTGCAATTAGACAGTTGCATGCTTTGAGGAGGATTGTGTGACTGGTTTTTGGGCCCTACAACTCACATTAAAATAGAGGTAATATGCTTCCATCACTGAAATGTTTTCCTGGACTAATGAATAAAATTGTGAGAGATCTTGGAGAAACTTATTTTGGTACGATCAACACAGAAACTGTTATGAGGCTTTTAATGGTGTTGGCAAGAGTGCGGAGCTCTAGACCTCATGGTGTGCCGAGTTGTGATGACCCCTACGAGCCGTTGGCCTCACCCTCACTACTCCGTAAGAGACAGGTTATAGATAAATAAGAGTTCCTTGCTGGGCTTAGTGGCATACGCCTATAATCCAAGTGGCTTGGAAGGCTGAGGCAGGAGGATTGAGAGTTCAAAGCCAGCCTCGGCAAATGCGAGGTGCTAAGCAACTCGGTGAGATTCTGTGTCTAAATAAAATACAAAATAGGGCTGGGGATTTGGCTCAGTGGTTGAGTGTCCCTGGGTTCAATCCCCAGTATCAAAAAAATATATAAATTGAAATAAAATGAGTTTCACAATTAAAATGAGTTTCATAAAATGATAATGTGGAATGTAGTCATAAGTGAGCAACGTTGTAAGGTATACATTTTATGCATGAAGTATTTACTTTGTCCTAAAGCACAGAGTGAGGACCTAGGTTATAGATTTTCTTCCGTTGTCAGGTTTTTCCACCATCACTCCATTTTGTGTCTGTGGGGAATACTTATCAAAAGAGTCCTCTCAATCCTAGAGGATTTGCTGAAAATCACGCCAATCCTTGGGCCCAGTCGACAGTCTGTGGTTGATCAGGTATGTTCTGTGAGACTAGGGTGGGAGGGTATTCCCATCACTGGTATCTTCGTTGCTTATCTGCTAGTTTGCCTAGTAACCCAGTATAAAATTCTCTTTTGGCATTATTATGTAAAACAAAAAATCATGGAATAATTGTGGCTTTCACTACTCAACTCTAAAATACCCATTTAAAAGAGTACATTGATCTCTTTTCTGGTTATTCATTTTATAAACATTTAGAAATAAGTTTGGTAACTAAATTATTTTTGTTTTGTACCCACATTTCTTACTTTGCATTTCACTTTTGATTCACATTTTTATTTTGTGGTAGATCTTTTTTTAAAAACCTACAACCCACATAGCGTACCCACATCACTTAGTCTCACTGGAGTTGTGTGGTTTCATTTTTTTCCAGCTGGAGGTGGGTTCTTCCTGGAGTATGAAGATTGTTGGTTCCTTCTTCCATCGTCGATTCTGGGCGTCATTGGTTGAGACGCTTCCTGTCAGCCACTTGGCTTCTAGGGGATTCGGAGCCCTTTCCTCCCTCGGCCGGGGTTACCCTGTGATCGGCAGACCACAGTTCACGCTCAGGAGGAGGATGAGCTGCTCTGGTTTGACCAGAGGGCAGCCCTGGTAGGGAAATGGATTTCATTTCCCACAAATCTGGGGGGAGATGGGTCTGGAAGCAGCTTTCTTGGAATCCTTCCCCTCTCCCACTCCAGCGGACGGGTCTATGGTATGCAGTTTGGGGATGCTTCTTGAGATACCAGGAAAAACTTGTGTGATATTTATTCCTATTGGCTATTTTCCCTCCTGAAGAGGGGTCCTTCCTTCCCTGGGGTGGATTGATTTGAAGTTTGATATTTAGTTTTGGGTTGAAACTTGCTTCCTTGGAGTTTCCCTGGGAAATAAAGGTGGGCCATCTCACGGGAATCCTACAGTGGTGTTTGGAGACCAAAGTTTTCCTAATAATAAAGAGTTCTTGGCCCTGGATATAGACCTTTAAAAACCTTTTACTCAGTGGTAGCTGATGAGGGAAGAGTCGGGATATTCCCCAATCTTTGGCCTAATACCAGCTCTTAAAGTAACTCACGAATCTTCATCTGTTGCTGTAGTGAGCCTCAAGTCCTAGTTGAGTGGGATGGATCATTGTCTCCCCTCCCCGGGGGCCACCATTTGGAAACACAAGACAAAAAAATGATTGGCTACCATTGTTTTGTCTTGCTCAATATTCTGCTGATTATGGTTAAACCCATCATCTGATTTATCTTTAAATATTCACCAGAATGCATGGAATATGAGCTCTTCACCTATATAAGGAGCACTGGGTATCGGAACCCACAAGAAGACTAGGATTCTGGTTAAGATGCAAATACATACAGTAGGTAGCTGTGTAGTGTGCATACTGGCTCTTGAGGGGATCTGGGGTGACCGCTTGGTGTTTTCTCAGAAGGAATATCAAATTGCATGCATGAGAAACTGTAGAAAATTTTCCTCCTAGAATTTAAAATTTTGTGACATTCTAAAATCATATAGAAGCCAGAGAAAGATCATATAAATTTGTGAAACAAAATGTTTGCATTTATTTCATGTTTAACAACATAAGTATGAGAAAAGGAAAACAAACTGCAGAAAGAATGGATTTAGCACGTACTAATTGAAAGAGGGTTTGACCCTTCTGAGGTCCTAGTCCTGACAGTTATTGTAAAACACAGTAATCAAATGTCTTCCAAATTCCCAGATTCTTTGGGGTACAATTGCATTGTGGGTCTTACTTTAAATGTTCACCAGAATGCTGAAACAAATCCTATCCTGTATCTTTCTGTCAGAAGGAGGGTTCCCACCCCATGTACTGGAACTAAACCTATTAATCCTGTTAATTATTTTGCTATTACAGTAGCACCGTTAATTCCGACAGGCTGGTAAAAGTTGTCTTTTTTTCCTCCAGCTGTATGTGTAGGTTCTCAGGACAGAGATGAATGGGGAGTGCCAGGTGACAGGGGAATGAATGGCAGGAGAGCCACCTGTCATTCAGTAACCATTGTTTAAATATTTTTACCAGTTGAAGTGTTTAGTAACAGACATTGGATGCCGTGATATTCTCTTATGGTCTGTAGGAGGAGGCCTGTTCTGAATAATATGATGTAATTCTCTGTCCTTCGTGAGTAAAACAATATTTCAAGTGAAACAAAACACAGCATAAAACTAAAGGAAAGATCAACGTGAAGCTGTTTTAATATATAGAACGTAAAGCGTGCCTAGGGTCTCCCTTTGACCTCCTTGCAAAAATATTAATTTTTTCCCTTAAGTATATGGCAGTATTTTGAAGAGAACTGAAATTGCTGAGATGAACGATAATATCTATGTTGATTTATTTAGTCATTCAACAAATACTCGTGTGCCAGACTGTTTGTGCTGAGGATGGTACTAACTATTCATTGGAAGCTTCTTACATGTAAATTTTATGCAATAGTTTTATTAGGAACTACTTCTACCTCAGTTTTACAGTTGAAATAGCTGAGACTTAGTGGTGTTAAGTGCCATGTCCAAGGTCACGCCAATTATGAATCAGAGTTGGAGATGTTTACAGTGGCCGTTTGATTCGGATTCCAGAGTACCCTGTAATGATACCAAACACTGATTTAAACTGTCTCTAGGCTAAGCACTCTGACATGTTTTCTCTCTCGATCTTCTCAACAATCCTACGTGAGGACAATGTTGTTTTTGTGCCCTATTTTATGCATAAGGAAACCAAAGTAGACAAACATTAAATCCTCCTAAGGTCAAAGATGAGGTAGTGGCAGGATTAAGATATCCAGACAGCATATATATGTAGGTCCTTAAAGCATTAAGTCAGTGGGAATGGCCCGTGTGCTTAGGAAGCTTATGGAGGGTGGGGTCTGGATACAGACGTGCAAGACACCTGCAGTGAAAGTCGACAGTGGCCTCGCTGGAGGGGTTGGGCAGTGTTCACCGTGGCCCAGTGTCTCGTGGCTCCCTCCCCATCTAAGGGGAAGCGTTTGCAGATCACCTGGCATCACTAGACTTTCCCACTGCCTCCCACCCTTCATTTACAGTGAAGGAAGCCGATGGGAGAGGCCGATGTGATGGGACTTGCATGATTTCAACCACACGGTATTCTTAGAAAGGCCAAACTATGGAGACGATAAAAAGGCCCGTGGCACGAGGGACTCAGAAGGGGGCAGATGAATACGCAAAGCACAGAGGACTGTTCCCTGTGTCTCCCTAATGGTAGACACAGGTCATTACACGGTTGTCAAAGTGTATAGAACGTACATTCCCTGAGTGAACCCCAAGAAGACTTGGGGTGATACTGATGTCAGTGAAGGTCCATCCGTTTTTAAAGAATGTACCCCTCTGGTGCAGGATATTGATAGTGGGGGGCAAGGGAGATATGGGAATCTCTTTCTGCTCAATTTTGCTGTGAGCCTAAGACTACTCTTAAAACAAAGATGTTAAAGGCAAGAAAAAAAAAACAAATAATTTAGCAAAAACCTGTAGTCATATATTAGGGAAAAAATGAGAAGGCTTTGGACTAGGGAAGTCTTAGTTGGAATAAAGAGAACAAAATTAGTAAAATTTCCAGGATTTGATGATTAGTTATGAGGGTTAGGCAAAACATTATCGCAGATGTGTGGCTTATTAATATTGTGATTTTTTTTTCAAAGTAGTAGGGAATGTGGAAATTGGGCTCTGGGAAGAGTATGAGCATGTTCAGAACACACCAGTTCTGAACTGGTGTTGGGTTGGGGTTTGGGTTGGGGCAAATTAACATGTAAGTCTTACTTTCAGATACACTTTTTTACTCAGGCCAGTTCTGAATCACTAGTGGCGTCTGTCTAGAGGCTGAGATGAGGATTCTGAGGGTGTTCTTGGCTTGATTGGAGGAATAGAAATCATCAGAGATTAGTGTTTGCCTGGAATCATTTCCCTGATGTGTGTTTTCCCATTTTGACAGTGGTGGTATGAAATGTTAAGTGATGATATTCCAAACCAATGAATAAATGGGCTAAAGAGCTGAGCAGACACTTCTCAGAAGATGATATACAGTCAATTGACAAATATATGAAAAAATGTTTAACATCTCTAGCAATTAGAGAAATGCAAATAAAAACTACTCCAAGATTTCATCTCATGCCAGTCAGAATGGCAGTTATTGTTTGTATTTTTGATAAGTTTTGGCAAGGATGTGAGGGAAAAGGCACATTTATACATTGCTGGTGTGACTGCAAATTGGTGCAACTAATCTGGAAAGCAGTATGGAGATTCCTTAGAAAACTTGGAATGGAACCACCATCTGACCCAGCCATCCCACTCTTCAGTGTATACCCAAAGGACTTAAGAATAGCATACTACAGTGGTGCAGCCACCTCCATGTTTGGCTATTGTGAATTGTGCCACTTATCTAAACTGTGGAACCAACCCAGATGCCCTTCAGTAAATGAATGGATAAAGAAAATGTGGTGTACATATACACAATAAATATTACTCAGCATTAAAAGAGAATAAAATTATGGCATTCACAGGTAAAAGGGTAGAGTTTGAGAACATCATGCTAAAGAAAGTAAACCAATCCCCCAAAACAGGGGCTGAATGTTTTCTCTGATAAGTGGATGCTACTCCATAATGGCAGGAGGAGGGCACGGGATGAGTGGAGGAACTTTGGATGGGCCAGAGGGGAGGGGAATGGGGATATGAAAGATGATAGAATGAGACAGACATCATTACCCTAGGTGCATGTATGATTGCACAAATGGTCTGACCCTACTTTGTGTTCAGAGAAGTGAAAAATTTTGCTCCATTTGTGTCCAATTACCTAAAGAGCATTCTTCTGTCATGTATAACTGGTTAAAATAAACAAAGCAAAAAAAAATGGAAACAAAGAAGTGTTTCCCATAGAACTTCCATTTGATTATCACTATCTCTTTTGAAACCTCTACATTTTGTTGAGTGTGCAAATATGTTCATCTTGCCCATCCTGATTTGTGATGTGATGCTTTGTGGGGATCGACTCACTATGGTTCTGTATAATTTGAAGAATCAACAAAGAGAGCAGCTTAGGCTTCTTTGTAAGTGAAAACATAGGGAAGGAGTGTCATAATTATAGAATGTGAAAGAAATATGGAGTTTAGTCATTCCAGCCTTTAATTTTACTGGAATTGAAACTTGAGATGTGTTTGCCTAAGATCATGTAGCTTTATAAGCTTTATAATTGCTTTTAAACTTAAACAATTCTATCCACAACTTTCTTGTTAGGGTGAGAGCCAGTAGAGGAAGCTGGCCTAGCTGTGGTGACAACGGTCTATGATGAGTCTGGTTGATTGGCTGCACGATAGGTAAACTACTAGGTAACTACACAGGTGAAGCAAGCATTCCTGTGTTGAGGAAACCAGAATCTGGTTGTCTGATAATTGTGGGGCCCAGAAGATAGCTTCAAAACTTCAGGGGAGGATGAGAGATGACTAGGAGAATTTCCAGAATGGTGGTTTGCATAAGATCTGTAGCCTCAAAACTTAGGAAGACCAAGCTCAAAGTGTGTTTTTTTGCAAATGTTTTTCATGGATTTACGACCTAAGCTGTTTAACAGATCATCTTGCTTAAGAAATACGATTGGTTTTAGCTGACAAGTTGGATTTCATGAACTGATTGATCCCAGCTGCCAACTGTCAAGGCCAAAGCATGTTCCAAATTGGCAGTCCTCAAAGACCTTGAGTGCATTGGTTTAAAGTGGGTAAGGGAAGATTTGGGAGTGGAGAAAATAGTTTTATAAAGTTAACATGATTTTTAAAGAATGAGAGACAGATACCATTAGCACACACAAAAAGTCAAAAGAGTTCAACCTTCTGGCACTCTGGGTTGTTGATGTCTTCTGAGGGAGAATATGCCCTCTTCATCTTGTGTTTGATGTTGCAGTGTCTAATAGTAAAACCCTACTAATATTTAAATATATATATATATAGACAGGTCCAAAGTTTTCAGTTATGTGCTTTCTTAAGAAAGGTATTTTAAATTTTGAAATTCTTACTTTGATAAAAACATCAAATATGTATGTTTCAAGGAAGACATTGTGAGATCTTTGATTGGTTTGATTCTCGAGGGAGTAAATGAGGCAGATGCTTCAAATTCAATTTTCAAGTGGTGTTGAGACCTAAGTCCATATTTGACCACATTAATATTATAAAAAATGCTAATAACACTGTTTATCACTTTTGGACTGTTTAACTCTTTGTGGTTCATATTCCATGTAGGTGTAAAATAAAATGAGCTAACCCATGCAGAGTGCTTAGAATAGAGCTTGTTCCATAATTAATGCTTTATGACTCATAATTATAAAACCTAACAACGAGAGGGTAATGTTATAAATATTCTTGGTCAAGTATCTAATAAACCTCTATACTAATTGCTAAAATGCATAATTCTTTAACCAGTGTTTAAGAAATATCATCTAGAATGCAAATTGCATGATGAGGTTCCAGATATGTAGTGTACACATAATATTTTCATTTGCAAGTGTGTTTTGGGTGTAAAATGACCTGGATACTAGGTTTTTCCCACTTGGTTTATGAAGATAAAGCTTGACTCTGGGATATGTGCTTCCAAAGAACAGTTGGTCATCTATATTTGGATTGGTGGTCTCTCTTTACCTGCCTACCTGCTGCCTAACTGGAGGGCCCCTCCCCCAACATCAAAAAGCATTGCAGAGAGTGGATTAGAGAAACCTCCAGGGGCACCATGAGGGCTGCTGAATCGAGTTATGAAGGAAAAATGCAAAGTAGAAGCCAGCACTCAGCCTTCCCTTGGTCCCAAAGAAAAATTTCCAGTAAAGGAAAAAATTTACTGAGTCCATTAGCTAGAATTTAAGAAGCCAAAGCCTTCTGAGACCTGATTCCCCAGGAGAAAGTATCTGTATTAAGTGAGAGATAGTGATGTGTGAGTGGATTAGTATTAATAAGTGATTGACTATTAAAAAGGCTATAATCTGAACTTTGTTATCCAAAATGAACTGATGAAGTAAAGCGTGATGCGATTGTTAGAGGAGTGTCCTGACAGAATCTGACAGGCTCTGGTTGAAGCTATGTTTTAGTCACTTTCTAGACTTGTGGCCCCAGGCTGCTTACAGATAATTTATACTCAACATGTGGATAATAAACACTTTGGAGGGATTGCTTTTTTATTTTGAACTAAGCAAAGTATAATTATGAGAGTACAACTAAGGACATCTCACATTCCAAATGTAATATCTGGACACAGCTTAGGCTTTACTCTAGCTGAAAAACCAAACTATTTGGAACAGTCAAGACAATATTTTAAATCCAAGATTCCTAATCTATTAATTTCTCTCTCCACTATTGTGGAAAGAGCTCAGATAGAATTATTTCTGATGAGCCTTATCGGAGAGATAGGTTACTCTACCACTCCTCCCCAAAATATTTTACGCAAGAAATATCACAAGTATACATAAAGTACATCTAAGAAAACAATGACCGACTTACTGTGTGCTAGCTGTTAGGCCAAACAATCTATATTTAGTGAATTACATGAGTACCCTTATTACCAATATTTCATTTGCAAGTGCGTTTTGGGTGTAAGGCTCAGAGTAGCTAAATAAATTCTTAGGATCGCTAGAAAGCTAGCCCAGAATTAAGACCCAAGCTTAAGTTGAACTCTGTGCTATATGTGGATATGCCAGTGATGGCCAGAGTATATTCAAAATTTATAGATTCAGAGGAAGAAGTTGTCTATGAGCTGGAATGAGCTTGGGAGTTCCGTGAAGAGAATATGAAGTCTCTCTTGCTCTAAAGAGCAAGTAGTTGGGTATTTCAGATGGAAATACAACAGCAGGAAAAATCCAACATGGAAGCACAATGTCATCTTGCATTAGTTGGTTGTCCAGCTGGACTTGGGGGTCTCTTCTGGAAGATGGGTGACCTGGGAGAGATGTAAATAGTTATACTGAAACGTAATTGACAGGCACAATCTGGTAAGTTTTGACATACACTCATAACGGTGAAACCCAGACCCGTCAAGATGATGAGCACATTCTTGCTCTGAAGTGCTTCTTTGAATGTCTTTGTGATCCCTCCTCTAGCTCTCCTCCTCCTTCCCAGTTCCCAGGCAGCCACTGATATGCTGTCACTTGATTTTATTATTCATTTGCTAGAATTTTTTTGTAAGTTTAACTGGCTGCTTTTTTCGGGATAATTATTTGATACATCTTTGTTCTAGTCTACATTTATAGTTCATTCTTCTTGTTAATAAACAAATCCACCCAATGGAACACTTATCCACTTATTGCTGGGCTTTTGGATTGCTTCTGGTTATTGTTTTGCTTCTTTGAACATTTTTGGTAGCTTTATTTGTGATGCACAATTTTTTTTTTTAAAATTAGGTGCTATGCATTCACTTCTCTTAGGTGAGTACTTGGGAATAGAATGGCTGGGCCAAAACTGTGAGGATGTTTGCATTTTTAAGAAGTCACCAAACTCTTTCCCTAAGTGGTGGCAGGACTTCACATTTTCCTAGAGTGTCTGAGTTGCGTTTCCACTTAGCGCAGTCGATGGAAGGGTGGGTGGAGGACAGATGGAGACCTGGATGCCTGGCTGAGGGCTCTGAGGTGTGGTTTGGAGGTAACGGAGCCATTAAAGGCTTTAGATGAAGAGAGAAACGAGGTGTGTGAGGGTTTGGGATGGTGAGCTTACGTGACTGCTGAAGTAGTGAGGAGGTAAATGGAAGGAAAAATTCCCTTTACTTTTCTAAACTGAGAGATGGAAGGTCAGTACTATTAATTTTAAACAGAAAAGTCAGAAGGTATATTTTTGGGAAAAGAATGAGAAAGAATGAGTGGTGTTTATAAACGTGTTGGGAGTGCAGTCAACGCTTTCCCTGGAATCTCTAATTGTCGGGTGAAGGTTTATGCCCGGCTGCAGTTCCATGTTTGCTTAGTTGACCGTGCAAACCTATGAAAGCCGAACTTTGGAAATAAGTTAGAGGTTGGAGCCGTCAGTGATGGGGGGACAGGGAAGAAAAGTGGGGTGTTGAACTGGGACCCCTGGAGTTCCTTCTGAAGGCCATTGGGGGGCTGACTGGCAGAGAGTCCTGCTGTTGGCCATGGCGGCCTGGTCTGGGGAGGCAGGTGTGCACTGGAGTCCAGCTCCGCCTGGACCCCTCTCCTCCTCTGGCTTTTCTCGAGTCCCGTCGTTGCTGGATGTGACATCCATTTATCTACACAGGCTTTTGACGAGGGATATGGGGCCAGGAATTTGACTGTTGTGTCTTTTGAAGGTTCTTCCGGAACTCCATCGGCCAGGTGACCAAGCCCTTGGGGAAATGTAATTTAAAATTTCCCTTCAGGCGTGTCTTCTCGCATTTAGAGTTCATATTTAAACATCTTACACCAAATAGGAAAAAAAAAACACCTCTCGGATCTTATGAACCCAGGTAATGCTTTATGGATTGCTGGCAGATGATGTGTCAGGGAGGGGCTCAAATATGGCACCCACCACGTCGCCAGGGGACCAGTCCTTGTAGAAAGGCTCTGGATGGCGTGTGTTGGGATGAGGACTTCACGTTCCAGTCCCCCCCACGGCTAGCCACCCACGGCGAGAGTCCTCCCTTCATGTGAGGGGGTCATATAGGGACACTTCTTAAAAGTTTATAAGAGAGAAAGTGCTTAAGTGTGATCTGTCTAAAGGAAAACAGTAATGGTGCCTCGGGAGACGTAAGGAGCTAAGCTGAATTCCTGCCAGTGCTTCATTCCCGAGCAGTCGATTTCAACATAGTGCTGTCTATACAAAAATCAGCTTTCCACCTTGATTCTTTTTCTCCTTGTTTTCATTAGGGTGACATTCTTTTTCAACAATATTAGCATTTTTTGAACACTAAGTATTTCTTACGTTCTAGAATAAGATTTAACTTGGTTGTCTGAGGTCTCCCCAGATGCCTCTTAACATCATCATCTTCTAGATTTCTGTTCCTATGAGTGGAGGTAATTTTTCTGGTTTATGTAATAGTTTAAATTCTATGTAAAAATTTTGGAATCACCAATAAGATTGAGATTCCATAAGACCAGAGCATTTCATTTGGGTGCACAGTGACATCACAAAGGTGACAATTTTTGGTGGGTTTATTTAGCCTGATTTGTGCTTTTATGGCTCACTCACTTTATCACCCTCCCTAAAAGTTTGTGAATGGAGCTGCAACATGAAAAGTGCCCAAGGTTGTAGACCATGGTGGCTGGAACCAAGGGCCTGGAGTCGGACACCACCATGTGACAGCCAGCGCTGTGCTACCATCAAACTTCCTTAACCATGCTCCAGTTCCCTCAAGGATGATGTGGCAGTAAAATAGCTTATGCCTCAATGCGTTGTTGGGGACAATAGTGGCTGGTACCTAGGAAGCAGGAAATAATTGTCAGCAACTAATAGTGACGAGAACAAATAGGTGAGGCTCTCCTCCAACATGCTGGCTGACCCCCGCTTCCACCTCTGGTGTGGGTTGTATTAATCCCCCCAACAAGACACATCCTAGTCAAATCCTGCAGCTGCATGAGAGGCTGCCTGTTAGTTATCTATTGCTGCATCAGAGGTCACTCCAAACTTGAATGGTTTAAAATAATGATTGTAAGGAAACCTCAGCTTCTGGAGCTAGGACTTGAGTGGCCGCTGCCAGGGAGTTTAGCCTGGGGCTCTCGTGCGTCTGTCGCAGGAGTATGACTGGACCCAGGGACCCCTCTAAGGCTTCTCGACACCCATGTGAGGTCTGGGGACTGAGGACTCCAACAGGTCAGGGCTGGAGTGGGAGGCAGGTACTCGGATATCTCAATCTGTGTCGCTTCTTCGTGCCGTTTTTCAGTACGGCTACTTCAAAGGTGGAGGCAGGACCCCACAACAAAGGAGCATGAAGAGGGCCTTGGGAGGAGGTCAGCTTCTGGGTTGATGGAAGTGCTCCTGGATACAAGTGGGGACCCCGCCCACAGACACTTGCATGCTTGTGCTCCAAAGTGGAGGGTTCAGTAGCCAAACTCAAACAGATGTGAGGAGATGGGGTGGCCCGGGGGTGGGGCACCATCCAGTGATAGTGGAGGAGATAAGGAGAGGAAGAAATTCCAGAGACGATACCAGGAACAGGCCAAAACTCCCCGCAGGACTCCCAGCTCGGTCTTCCTGGGCTGCAGTACACCTGCTGCTCGCTGCCTCGGAACCCAGCACCCCGGGGCGGTAACAGTCGATGTCCCTTTCAGCAGGGTCCTTGGTTCAGCAGTTAGGTGCACAGCCATTGGCTCATGGTGAGGGCGCGTAGACCCCACTTCTTGGTGAAGTGTTGGCATCCCTCTGTGACGGAGAATCTGAGGGGGGCGCCTGGGACTAAGAATCCAGTTAAATGATGTGAAGCTGTCTACTGCTCTGTGTTCCTGGAATCTCAGTTGTGGGATAGACTGTTCAGGGAAGATGTTCTGAATATTCTTCTTTTGTCCTGGATCGAAACAGGTCATCAGAGAGCTTTGTGACTCCTGATAGCCTTGCCGTCGTCCCTCTCTCGACCTTTGACACGTCGGGCGAAGCTGTTGGGAGTGGCCATATGGCAATGACGAAGGTGCTGGAGCTGGCGTGTTGGATTCCCAGCACCGCCGCCTCCCGGTGTTCCTCTTCTCAGCCGCAGCCTCCTGTCCACTCTGCCGAGCTAAGAACCTGCATCGTCCCTGGCTTTACCTTGAAGTAGGACAGGTGGGGCTGGACACCCAGGAGCAGCAGGAAGCAGGTCTATCTTCTGCAGCCAGGTTCGGAGGGGGGCTTTTTGCCTCCCTCAAATCATCCTTCTGAACCCCGAGTTCAGAAAGTTTTAGAACTTTATCCCCAGTGTGAAAGGGGAGGGGCTCAGGCTCACAATCCGTAGAAGTTCACACAAATGCAGAATGGAGTTCTGGACCCTCCGTTGAGGCCCGGGACACTCTGGGAAAGGGAGAGTGCCCCTCCCCTCTCTTCCCCCCAGCTGGCTCCACAGGACCGGACCATGTCCTTGGAGATGCCAACGCCTCTGAAGGCTCCAGACCCTGATCCCACGGTCCCTGCAAACACAGGCTTCCCCTGAAAACTCTGGTGTAGCAATTCTTGCTGATGGTCTAAGAACAGTTGGGGTGAGGGTCTCGGGAGAAGCTGACTTAGGGCAAGGGTCTTCTATTTCACATTTGCTCCCGAGGCTGGTGTTGTGCTTGAAAGCAAAGCCAAGTTTGGTTTTAGTCATTCATTTGGGGATTGAAATCAATGAGCAAATTCGCACACACATAAAATTAAAAAGCAGACTTTTTTCCCTAACAATTTTTGCAGGGCCTTGAACCGCAGGGAGGATGGTGCTTATGGGCATGTCATGTTGAACTCGTCGACCATGATCTTTCTTATGACCCCTGCAGACTTGAGCCTTTTCATCTTTGCTCTTAAGTTCTATTAATTGTAATTAGAAGTTTTTGGCCTGTGACAGTCATTTTTCTTAACTCATAGCATAGTACAAGGTTTGTTTTCTAAAAATATATTCTCTTTAATTCTACTCTCTGCATGCTTGTCTCTTGTTCCTAAAGTGACCTATTCCAACGTGTTTACCATATAGCTTGTTATAATCTTATTAAATGCTTATCATTGGTTTGTATACAGATACTTCACATTTACATAAATGATATTCTTCCAGAGATCTTATTCTGTTTAAAATTTTCTCTTAGGACTATATTTTAAGGACATCCAAAACTCTAGTGCATTGCTTCAAACTTTTTAAAAAATTTTTTTTAGTTATAGATGGACACAATGCCTTTATTTTTATGTAGTGCTGGGGATCAAACCTAGTGCCTCACATGTTCTAGGCAGGCACTTCACCCCTGCACCACAACCCTAGTCCCCTCAAACTTTCTTCTTGGAAATAATTTTTAAAAGTTTCTTTTCAAATTTAGCCTCAACCGTTCTGCTTTTAATTTCCCCAGAAAGCAGGACAGTATGGGTCTGTTTCTCCTTCCACGTCGTTGACATGTACAGTCTGATGACAAAGCGAGGTTTCCTAGGGCTCCAGGGAGTCGCCCCCTCTCCCTGTTCTCCCGGCCTCCCTCAGCTCATCCTTTCTTCTTGAGCCTGTCTTAGAAGGACAGCTGTTGTTCATTCCTGAGAAGTCACCTTTTGCTCACGACCTTCCATTTGACCCTTTCTGAATGAGCAAATGTTTGAAAAGGACCCAGAGTGGTGGCACCTGAACTCAGGGATGTGACTAGTGATACCCGAATCTGATTTTAGAACAGACTTGAAGACAATCTTAAACGAAATCCACTACAGATGCCTGACTGGCCTTTTAGCTGAATGTTTGGCTTTCTGTGGAGTTAGAGCATCAGCAAATATGTGCTTATTCATTCTGACTATTGACTACCCTCCTGACGTGCTGACGTGGGTAAGGGAGGCCATTTCCCTCTCTGGCTTTTCTTGGTGTGCCTTTGCTGGCTTTGATTAGCAGCACCATGGAACGGTCTGAAATGAATTAGCATGGATGGACTGGAAATCTTAGTGGTCTCGGTATCACCATTAGCGTACACAGGATGTCTGAACTCCACATTCCTCTCCTGGTTGCATCCGTTTCTGCCTCGTCCTTCCAAGGTTCTGTCAGTCAGTCCCAAGTTGCTAACTCTTTGGATGCGATCTAGAAATCAAAGACTTTGAACTTTGAGAGAGACCGTTTCACTGACCTGCTGAAAGTCGGGGTGTTGGTGGGTGCGAATTGAAGCAGATGACAGCTGTAGGTCAAAAATCAAATTCACTTACTGTTCATGTTACTCTCAAGTAGAAGAACCTTATTTAAGTTTTGTTTCAAACAGACAAATGAGGCAGATATTAAAGATCTTGGAGGGCATATGGGCAGAATCAAGTGGAAATGCAATTTCTTTTGGCCTTTTTACTTGGCAAAGTTCTGCTAAAAATGAGTGAGGAGGCTGAGCAATGAGGACCGAGTCGGCGTGGTTGACATGAATCGATCCGTGGTGCGTGGCACCCTCTCTCCCCTCCTCTCCTGCACTTTCCCCGGCTCTCCTTCCTGGCACAGACTCTGGGTAACCGTCCACGAGGGCTACATCAAGCTGGAATTGCTGATTGTGAGGGTATTTGTTAGTGAATCTGAGAAACTGCTTTCGGATGGATATGAAGCTGGGGGCAAAGGGAGGGGCCCCGTGAATTCACTCAAGAAGCATCCGGCCTTGGCCAAGTTGGGAAATCTCCCCCTGCCCCAACAAAACAGTGTTGGAGAACAGGGTACAAGAAACAGCTGGCATGGGCCTCCTGGTGCCCTCTGGTACTTGAGGTCACCGTTACTCGGGGTGGACTTGCTCTTTCTTGGTCCTAGCACACGTGGTGGGGCCTGATGTCCCTCTCATCTCCCAGGACTGCACAGTTCACAAGACTCTGGCACCAGGGCTCTGTCCTGAGATGACTGGGAGGGACTCCTCTTGAACTGAAGTGCACTTAACTGCTGGTGACTTTGAGTTGACGTGGCCCATGGTCCTCCACTGTGTAACAGAGCCTTGTCTTACCAGCGCTTAGGTTGGTTTGTGTCGAGTTTATACGGCTTCACTTTATTTTTAATGGTTTTGTGTTAGTCATGGAACTGTGTGGACCTCGTTAGAAGTGGGTTTTTTTCCTTTAATTGTGTACAGCACCAGGATGTGGCTGACGTTATCATCAACGCATGGAACACAACCTGCTTTAATCCAGTCCCTACCACTTTGCTCATCTGCCCCCACTTCCCTCCTTTCACGCCACTGATCCCTCTTCAATCCTTTTATAGTGTATTTCTTTTGGTTTTTAAATCAGTATCCTGTGGGTAAACCCCAGGATGGGACCCACATTGCCACATCCATGCACGCAGTACAAAAGCTCAGTCAGGTTTAACCTATTCTTTTTCCTGTCCCGTATTCCTCCACCTCAATCCCCTTCATGTACACAACCGATTTCCCCTATTTTGATGAAATTCCCCTTCCATTTTCTTTCTATCTTTCTTTTTTTTTTTTTAAATCATCTTCCCCATATTTTGGAAAGATTGAGCCTTTGACTTTTTAGGACTCATTTAACTTGGCATGATAGTCTCCAGTTCCATTTACTGGCAAATGCCATGATGTCATTCTTATTCATGATTGAGTAATACTCCATTGTGCATACATACCATATTTTATTTATCCATTCATGTGTAAGAGCACTAGCCTGGTTCCATAGCTTGGCTATTGGGAATTGAGATGCTATAAACATTGCTGTACCTGCGTCAATACATTATGCTGATTTTAAATTTTTTGGATATATACCAAGGAGTGGGATTGCTGGGTTATATGCTGGTTTCGTTGCTAGTTATTTGAGGAAACTCCAGAGTGCTTTCCAGAGTGGTTACACTAACTTGAAGTCCCACCAACAATGTATGAGTGTGCCTTTTCCCCCACATCTTCGCCAACATTTGTTTGTATTCTTGATAATTGCCGTTCTGACTGGAGATGAAATCTCAGTGTAAATTTGATTTGCATTTTCCTAATTGCTGTAGGTGTGGAAATTCTTTCCATATTTTTTGAACCTTTCATAGAACTAGAAAAAGCAGTTCTGAAATTCATTTGGAGAAGAGACCCAGAACAGAGGAAACAAATCTTAGAAAAGCACAACAGGAGGTATCACAGTTCCAGATCTCAGATGATCCTATGGAGCTAAAGTAACAGGAACGGCCTGGTACCTGCACACACACCGGCCTGAAGACCAAGGGAGTGGAGTAGAACACAGAGAAACCCACAGAAAGAGTTACTCGAGCCTAGGAGAAAAGGGTGCTGGGAAAACTGGGAATCCCATAAGTAGAAAGTGAAATTTAACCCTTATCTTTCACCCTGCGCAAAAGTCAGCTCAGAGGGGATCAAAGACTTATGAATCGGACCAGAAACCCTGCAAGAACTAGAAGAAAATGTAGCCCAACACTCCAACATCTCAGCCCAGGAACTGACTTCCTTAACAAGACCCTAAAGCGTAAGAAATGGGCTCAAAGATCAGTAAATGGAATGGCCTTCAATTTAAAAGCTGTAAGGAAACGAGAGCATGGAGAGAGAGCCAATAGAATGGGAGAAAATCTTTGCCACCTGCTCCTCAGATAGGACGTTAATATCCAGAGTGTGCGAAGAACTCAAAAATTCCCCCCCAGATAACTCAATAAATGGGCAAGAAAACTAAACAGGACACTGAGATAGAAGTAGACCCTTTAAAATCTAGGGAGGGTCTTCTGCCCCAGCAATATCTGCATAAAGCTACAGCAAACATTCCAACTAATCGGAATCCTGTTAATCCGAATTTTCAACCCTTGCATTTTACAGGAAGTGCGTGAACAGCAGGACCGTGAGCATCCATGCCGGAGGCTGTGGCTGGCTCTTGGACACTGCAACGCAGAGTCAGTGCAGCTCTCTTGATTCCATTGTGTTGTCTCCATCTGTTGTTTGAGGTCATGTTTTTAAAAAACATTGTTCAGTCCTGGCCCAGGCTTCCTTCATATGTGCTGCCTCTATTTCTTAACCTCTGAGTTTTTATAGTTACGGCACCAAAGTAACTGATCTCTTAACATTTGACCTTAAGAACCTTAAGTATCTGAGTAACCCGTTGGAGATTGAATTGTCTTCTTTGTGCCGTATTGAATAAATCAGAAATCAGGCTAGTGCATTTATAAACATTTTTGGCCCCGAAGGTTGAAATAAGGAGGATTTTTCTATTCAGTGCTGCGTTGACTAGAAAATCCAGTGACCTAGAACACCACTTCTCTGAGAATTCCAATCAATTGTGGCTTTGGACCGGTTACGGAGTTCGTGTTGCATGAGTTATGTGGGGTCATGTTGAACCAGGTCAGGGAACCTAAGTCTAGAGACACTCGCTTAGTTTTCCAAAGGTGGTGAGATTAAACTTCTGGCTTTGGAATCGGACCCATATGTGCATTTGACACAACTAAGGTTCAGTTCTCTCACCACCCAGCAGGATGAAAATACCAAATTGAGCCCAAATTTAGGCTCCTTCATCCTTTTTTTCCCCAAGACCCTAGATTTTCTCTCACGAGATGAACTACTTTCTACGAAGGTCCTAAACGCGGAGGAAGGTTGTATTAGAAGCCCATCACAGGATAATGTTCCAAGAACACTGTGCTTTTGAAGCTTTGATTTGAAACTCATGCTTCCCATTAATACAGGCAGCTGGAAGCCAGGAGATCTCTCTCTGAAAAGGGCTTGTCGTGAGTGGGAGAAGGGCTGGGAAACTCGGTCTGGATGTACGGAGTTAAGAGCAAGCCAGACAAGGAGTGAGATGCAGCCTGGAATGACGTATCTGTTAGTGATTCCAGACTCACAGGACAGGAGTCCCGCAGCCTGCAAGCTCCCCAGCAGCTCTTCTGCCCCTGATCAGCGTGCGGTTGAAGCAGGATTTCAACTTGGACTTCTCACTCTGGGTTCAGGGTTTTTCTCAAGTTTTCTCTAAAGTTGTTAAGGCAGAGCCAACCACATAGGATCAGAGTCTCTTCTCCACTTGAAGAAATAGCAGAGTAGAAAAGAATTCTTGGGGACAGAGCATATTTGTATTTTTCTTTTTTAAGGACAGAATTATGCAGACAGTACTGGGTTGTCAGTCAGGATGTTTGTTGTGATTGGCATTCGGCGTGTTTAGTCTGAGAGGCTGGGACGTTGGCTCAGAGGTAAGGCCTAAAGGTACATTGTCCTCAAACTGAGAGAAACTGGTGGAATAGTGAAATGATGGCTTCAGCTGTATTTTAGAGTCGATCTGAGTTTTACTTACGCAACTGGAATCTTTTATGGGTGAGAAATGTGTACATGTTTCTCATGCACTTGAGTCTAGGTCGAGGTTTACGAGCAGTACTTGAGGTCGAATTGCCAAGAGGGAATGATATTGAAGGTCGTCTTTGAGAAACTCTCATAGTTTTCCAAAGTGGAGAATGGAATGGATCCAAACCTCTTTGGAGGATCCCTCCAGCTCTCCTCTCTCATTTTCTCTCTTGTTCCTTCGACATTTCATTCCATCCAACAAGTATTGAACGTTTCCTATGAAACCCATCACAGTGGTCAGAAGAAAGTATTCACATTAGATTCCACTTGCAATCTCGTAAGCCTCAGTTTTCTCATCACTGAAATGGGGATGAAAATAGCATTTGTGGCAGAGGTTTATTCAAGACTCGGTGACATGAGGGAGACACTTCTAGACCAGGACTGCCGCGGCTCGGGATGTAATAGCAAGAATTGACCAAAGGAATGTCACCAGATCACAAAGCTGCTGCACAGCAAAGGGAGCAAGAGCGTGAAGAGAGCCTGGAGCAGGAGGGAAATCTCTGCCAGCTACTCTCCTGACAGGATTAGAGTCCAGAGTATCTAAGGAACCCCAGAACTTCACACCCAAAAGACAAACCTCCTGACCAAAACACAGGCAGATAAACTGAAGAAAACTTCTTAAGAAGTCCGTACGGCCAGTGATACTATGAAGAAATCTCCCATGTCTTTAGCTATCGGGGAAATACAGGTCAGGACCACATCGAGATCCTGTTCACCCTGGTCAGTGGATATCATCAAGAATACGAGAGTGGTAAATGTTGAAGATATTGGGGAAAAAGGAAGCCTGTGTACGGTGGTAAGAGTGTAAATTAGTAAGCTGCCATGGAAGTCGGCATGGAGGTTCCTCAAAAGACTAAAGATGTAACTACCCTATGACCCACCTGACCCACTCCAGGATAAACCCCCGAGGGGGCTAAGGTCACCTGCATACCCACGTTTATCATGGTACCCTCACGTTAGCCAGGATATGAAGTCGGCCGAGGCACCTGTCATCAGGATGAAGGAAGTGTCACATGTGTACACACAACGGGGTATTATTCAGTCTTAAATAATAAAATCTTGACATTTGTAGGAAAATGAATGAAACTAGAGATCGTCTTATTAAGCAAAATAAACCAGATTCAGATGATTGTCCCATGATTTCTCATATGTGGAATCTAGGGGGGAAACCCTGACAACATGAAAGTAAAAGGGAGACTATTAGAAAAGAGGAAGGAGGTGTAGAGTAGAGGAGGGTAAGAGTGGTCATAGGGCATGGAAATGATCCAAGTTTGTTATATGCACATGTAAATATGACACACTGAAACCACTGTTCTAATAAAAAAATTTGACATGGCATGATCCCTCTTAAGCACTTAATATAGTTATGCTACTCATCTAGTTTTGAAATTTATGGTAAAATCTATAGCCATAAATCATCATTAAAATTATGATTAGCCTTAAATGGTTGGCTCTAAGGTGATTTCGAAATTGGGGAGAAGTGGGAGAGAAGGAGGAGCAGAAGCTTTTGACTGAAGATATCTCAGGAAATAGGTGTATTTTCATGTTCTCTCTCCCATCACCCCCTGTACCCCACCCCCAACCCCAGCTCATAATGAATATCCAGTTGCAGAGGAATAACGGGGATTTATTTCCTGTTTGGGGAATACCCTGGAAGAGTAGGGGTGTCCCCGAGAGGAGCGATGCTCACCCAGAGCCTGCGTGGGGTTGTATGAGCCCTCAAGAACAATTCTGATGTTTAGGAGACTTTGTTTAAAAGTAGGTTGATGAACTGACTCAGAGTTGATGTTCCTTTGTTCAAGACGGTGAGACTGTCCAGCAGGGCAGGGCCCACTTGTCTTCAGTGAGTAGGCAGAGTGTGTCATGAGAGTGTGTTCCAGGGCAAGATGTCCTAGATACCCACAGCAATGGAAAGATTTGTGCTCCCCTATCCCAAGTTGCTTAAAAATAGAAACAGCTATGAATCACAAGACACGAGATTTACATGATTACTTGAAGTCAAATGTTTAGATTTGTTTTTTTCCTGGATAAAATTGAGGGTGAACTCTATTTTTGTGTCCCTTACGTTGCTGATGTCTAAGGATGTGTGTGACCCGTCTATTGGGTAATCCCACACTCTTCCCACTCCTAAAGTGGAGTTAGCAGAAAAAACAAAGCCTGGACCACCCAGAATCATGCATACCCATTCCACAGAGATGACTGTCTTAATTTGTGACTCCAAGTGGTTATTTTTAGCATCATCTCTCATGTAAATGACTTACACAGTCAAATCCGGATCTCAGGCTCAGCTCCTGGAAGAGCACGACATTAGACGGTGTGGCTGAAGTAGACCACTAGGAAGACCCTGGCAGAGATCCCTAACCTACCAGCTGGAGGCAAAGAAGTCACTTCTGAGGATGGGAGGTGGATGAGAACTCTTGGTGACCTGTAATCTTGTAGTTCTGAGACTGTGGCCAGTGGTGGATTGGGAGGTTGTGTAAGTGAAAGGAGGATGTGATGGTTTAGGTGGTAGTCTACTCAGAACATACTGGAGCCATGCTAAAGATAAAACCCTGTAGCTGAATGACTAATTTTTTTAGAAGTCCTAAAGGAAGAAAATAACAGACTTGGGTAAACCAAATTTTATTTTCAGATAGAATATGAAAGCCAGAATTTCTCTAGATAATTTTAAAGACAAATCTTTAGCGTCTAGAAAACAGATTATGCTTAGCATCAGCTCAAGGTTTGATTATAAATAGGTTATGAAGAAAGCTGAGTTAATAGCCTTGGGAAGGCTCCTGTCCTTGAGAAAGGACTCTGGAGGGAAGGGTCAGGACCTTGAGATGCGGGATGGGCCTGAGAAATCTGACTTCGGTTCTCCTTACTCCTTTGGACTAGAAGTTGCTAGAAGTTCATGTTAGCTGCCTCCTGTCTGAAGGCCACTTACAGAGGACATGTGACTAAATATTTTGAATGATGGTGGTTGTCCCTCACAGAGTATGTTCTGCCTCCTCTTACTACTTCCCTGTGCTTAGATGGATGAGTCATGTCTCACATGCCCTGAGCAGGGAACTATTATTCTGAAAGGATTACTCATCCCCAAAACTGCTAGATTCAGCTAATATGCCTTTTAGCTTGGAACTGGGAGAACATGCCTGTAGAACGAATCTTAAAGGTGCTAGAGCAGGAAAAGCAAAATGTCATGCTGAGTGGCGGAGAGTTCATTGATGTGGGGAACGTTCTAGGTCTCTAGATAAATGTCCTGGAAAGGAGGCCTGGAATTATTTCTGATTCTCTTATGGAATGGCTCCTGGAAGCTTGAAAGTAATGATGGCTTATATAAAGCAAAGTAGAGGTATCAGGTCCGCCTTTACAGAGTGCCGAGGGTGGTACAAAAGGTCCAGAGAGAAGGGCATGTCAAGTTCAATACACAGGGTCGGAGACCAGCCATCGACAGTTCCCTGAGGGCTCCATCCTTGGGTGAGAGGAGCGTGTCGGTGGGTGCCATGTGGCAGTACTCCCGTCGAGAGGCTAGGTGGACGCTCTGCTCTGCAGAACGCGGTTGAGTCTATGAAGTGCTGCTAGGGAGCTGAGCTCGTTGGTGTTATGGAGGGTGACTGAATTCCAGAATGGCAGGGGCCTGGGGCACATAAACACTGTGATGGGCCGTAAGAACAGGCACCTGGGGCACCTTGGCCCTGAGGTCTGTGGAAATGGCTGTTATTCCATCCTGTCCCTAGGAGTGAGATAGGTGGACAGGCAATAGAGGAATTTCTTGGCTTCTCCAATGAAACCATCTCTAGGTCACTTCAGAAAAGGCGTGCTGACCTAGGTGTAAAGGGAGAAATACAGTCCTCTACCTGGGTTCTAGACTTAGTTTTCAGACCCAGAGCCCTTTGAAGGGACTGATAGATTCCTTTGAAGAAATGTCCTGCAATGTTAGAGTAAGTTCTAGTTTGCTATAATTTTACCCACAGCAATGTTTTTACAATGGGAAAAGGAGAGTACAGAAGTAGTGTCCTCATTTTGGACACCAATTGCTGGCTCAAAGGTTCTGAAAACTACCTTAATTTTCAATAATTGGTTAGAAGAACTCACAGAACTCATGAAAAGCTGTTATACCCACAGTTCTAGGTGATTGCTGTGAAAGGAAGATTAAATTCGCCCTAGGGAAGGGCTTAGGAGGTTTCCAGTCGGATTCCAGGTCTCCTTTCTTTGTGGAGCTAAGGACTGTATGAACTTTCCTGGTAAAGAGGTTTAACAATGTGTGTGGATGATTACCGTCAGGGGCTCTCATGTGGAGGAGTCTCTATTCAGATTCATTGGTCAACTTCCCGTGACCTCAACCTTGGCCTGATAGCTGAGCTGATAGGACGTGACTCCAATCCCCGACCTCACATCACTTTGTTAAATGCAGATGTCCAGCAGATATTCTCCTAACAGGTATAATATTCCAAGGTCATAAGATCACCTCCCAGAAGCTGAGGTCAGAGGCCAGATCTCTCTTGGAGCAAGCTAAGTACTTTACTCTGCAGAGAATGTACAGATATTTTAAGGACTGTTGGACAGTCCTTAAAACGGTCCCGTAGGACTGAGCAGACACTCACGCCTCAGAATCCACATCATTGTCTCAGAACCCATAGCGATTGTGGCCCTTTTTAGATTGGAGGTGTGTGGAGGACAGGCCATAGAATCCTGCCTCATGTTTTTCTGACAGTGGATCAAAGTGTTCTAAACACCAGTGTGTCGTTTCTTACTCAGTCTCTGAGTGCTTAATCAGGATGGACCTAATTATCAGCTGGTGGAGCGCTGACCTGGACTTGAGCCCAAAGTGGCAGATACTCTGGATTTTCTGATAAGACACATGGGCACTACATGGTAAAAGGTAAATGCTTCAGGCCTGCAATATCAAATTTGTTAGGAATTTATTTGTCTTGGGGGGCACATATCTTGGAAGATAAAGGAAAATCATTGTACCTGGTACCTTCTAACAGTAAGAGGCCTAAGACAGGACATATCATAATAGAAAATACCACCTCTTTCTAATTACTGGATGTCTTAAAAGGCTGCCAGTTTTGTGTAGGACCCAGAGAATAGAGGACTCTGAAGAAGGTCCAGAGTGTGCTGTGAGCAGCCTTAGGGTTGGACTCTGACTCATCAGATCTTATGGTGTTGGAAGCAGACACTAGATAAAAAATGTTGGCAGATCCTTTGACATTTGAATGACAATTGTAGTGCAGACTCCTAGGTTCCTCAACAAAGACAGGATTGCAGCATAGAATTACTACTATTTCAGCAACTAAGTGCCCAAGTTTTAGACGTCCAGTTGTTACACTTGATTTGTAATGTGGGGCAAGTCCAGGGATGTCTGTAGTGCTCAAGTGGACATAGGCAACTGGCCACGCTTCATGTCACCTACCCTTGTTTCACTGACGTCGATCCCTCAACTGCTCAAGAAGAGTCCTGGGCCTGATTTGTGGTTGGCTTGAGTTGAAACATTGGTGCAAGCTGATGGTCCCATCAGGGGTGCACCTGAAAGAGTCTGAGTGAAATCCTCCAGGTGGGGCAGATCTTTGAGCAGTACACGTGGTCATTAAGCTTTTGAGGAGGGAGAAGGCATGAGGAAGGACACACGTTAATTCCTAGGTGGTGGTCAATGGTTGGATCATTGGAAAGGGGTCTAGATGTAGTAAGAATAAGAAATTCTGTGGTTCAGACCCTTAAAAAGACATGTGAGTGTAGGCACTGGGCATGTGGGTCTTTGTGTTTTACGTCAGCAGTCCCTAGTGTGGAACCACTTACCCAGTGGAGGTCAGCCACACTGTCCCCAGCCACCCTGGTGCTTGCACAATGGACTTATTAACAGTGTAGTCGGTGGTGGAGACTTCACGTGAGTTCAGTGGCGCTACCTTCCCGCTCACCTTGGTTGGTTTTACCCCTGCAGATGTTTGGTGCTTGACCTTTTAGCAGTGAATGCTGAGCTCTCAATATTTGCAGTATGTGCTGCTGTCTCTGTAACTTCAGCCTCTGCTGAATTGGAGCCAGTGATACCTGGCTAGGTGTGCCTCCACCGTGTCTTTTTGGTCTGTGTCATGTATCCTGGTGGAACTGAACCATTGCTATTGATGCTTTTCAAATATGGTTTAGCAATGAGTTGATTTTAACCATAGCTACCAATATGGGCTATTGTCATAGTATCTAATATGTACAAAATTAGGTGTTAAAATAGTTACTGTTGACTCAGTCCAAGGGGTTAGGTCGGAGCAAATGCCTCATTCTGCCTCTCCAGTTTTTGGTAGGATCAAAAATGCCAGGTCATATTGCTGGGGCTTAACAGATTCTTCTCTTCTGCTATGGATTAGGGCATATTTCAGAAAATGCTGCTTATTGTATTTTTAATAAATGGAATCACTTTATCAAGGTTTCAAGAATGCCAATTTACTCTTGATTTCAAAATCAAAATGGTTGCATTCACCAGGTGTAGCTGAGTGTTTCTTAAAGGATGAAAACACATCCTTTAGCAGTTTTCTCTCATCACTGTTTAATAGAAAGTAATGCATTCCATGTATATATAACTTTATATTTCCTAGTAGTCACATTATAAATAGCAAAAGGTCTGGGGATGTACTTCAGTGGTAGAGCACTTGCCTAGAATGTGCAAATCCCCGGGTTCCATCCCTAGCACTGAGTGTAAGCGCACGCAGGCACACACATTTTATTTAATCCAATATATTACAATATTCTTTCAATGTGTAATAGTTATAAATGAGGTCTTTTACATTCCTCTTTTTCATAGGACTTTTGGAGATGGCAGCATGCATTTTATATTTGAAACACATCTCAATTTAGATTAGTTTCATTTGAAGTGCTTGACAAGTTGCGTGGGTAGTGGCTACTATATTGACCAGCCCACATTTAGTCCTCTCTCTAGTTAGTCACATTTATCCCAGAGATCATGAACCCTTACATGTTTTGCACCAAGGGGGCTGCCAGTTGGTGTTTCATACCAAATAATAAAGGATGCCACTCTGTGAAAGCATATTCTGATAAATATTGTGAAGTGTTTAAATGTTTAATTTTTGAAACCAAGCAAGTAAAAAGCAAGTCGATTAATAGGGGATGGACATGGTCCAAATCTTTTCAAAAGTAGAAGATCCACAATATCTTTAGAAAATACCATAGTGTCTTTATGGGTTTGATTGTGAAGAGGACTTTCTGATTTGACTTTGCTGTAAGATCTTGAGTTCTGTAACCCATCTGTGGTTCATTGGCTAGGTCACATTGCTGCAATTTAGATGGACAAAACACAGATTTGCCGTAGTCCGGCTGGGCTGCCTAAGTCCGGCTGGGTAAAATAACCGAGAGGTGACAAGCAACTTGAAGGTTGAAGCAGGAACTACTTTATTGCGAGTGAACTCAGCAGGAACTGACAACTCAAAGTAGCAGGCACCCAAGGTAGCAGGAGCTGCTTCTCTGCCAGACCGCAGAGGTACATATACCCAACTAATTACACACAGCTTAACTTAATTGACATCATCTAGACACAGCAGTCAGTCATTAAGGAATCTTCATCTTAATGGCTCCTTGGCATTGGTTCGCAAACCACTCCTCCTAGCATACTGCCAGGCGCCATCTTAACTTGGTTGTGGCCCTCATCACGGATTAATAACCCTCTGTGTACTTTTCTCATGTCAATGTGTGCATTATGTAAATACGTGGGTACTGAATGATGAGCAGCTCCAAGGGGTGGTTAGAACATGACTTATATGGTGTCCTGACGAGGAACAATAACACTTTTAGGTCATGAACAAGACAAAGGAAGAAGACTGAGCTGGAGTGGCAAATGGTGGAAGTTAAACTTAAGGAGGGAGGAGACAAATGAAGGGCAAGGGCTAATTAGTAAGGTTTGTTATACGGATTCTTCTGGCATCTTCTCTGGGCTAGGAGACTGGAGTGGCCTCCCAAGATTACCTTTTGTCATTCCTGGTAGAGAATGAGGGAGGACAGTCCCACATTTATATGCTGTTTATGACAAATACGGGAAGGCGGAGAGCTTTTCTTATACCTAATGCTTTCTTCGTTGCCTTCAGTTCAAAATAATGCTTCTGCCAGAGTGGCGTATTTGGGATGCTATACTCTGCTAGCCTTCCTGCAAGTTTTCTAACCAGGGTTTTTAGGAGCATAGTTCTGAGAGGGAGTCCTTTAGTTAAGGAATTTACCAGATATAGGTATGTGCTAAATAAAACGGTATTGAAAAGAAATGAGTGGACTTGAAGTTAATCATCCTGGGTTTTAGTTATCTATTTTGGTAGTGGTAAAGCCATGTAGGTCTTAAGGAATTCTGTTTAAAGATAAGTTATGATGGATCTTGTTATTGTTGAGTTCTACAATGTCCCTCAAATCTCATGTGTTCAGAGGTGGAGCCTTTGGGAAGTGACTGGATCTTGAGGGCTCTCCCTCATCAGTGGATTGCTCTGTTTGATGGGTTAATAACTTGAATAGGGCACTGGGTGGTAACTATGTGCAGGTGGTGCATGGTTGGAGGAAGGAGGTTACTGGGGGCATGCCCTTGGGAACTACATCTTTTTCCTGGTCTCCCCACCCCTTCTCCCCATCTCCCCTGAGCTGGGCAGCTTTCCTCCTCTGTGCCCTTCTGCCGTGATGCATGCAGCTCTGCCTCACCCTAGGCACAGGACAATGGAGCTGGCCAACTATGGAGTGAGATCTCTGCAGCTCAGTCAAAATAAACTTTTACTCCTCTAAATTGTGCTTGTCAGGTATTTTGGTCACAGTAGTAGCTGACTAACAGGTATAAAATAAATTTTATTGCATCAAAATTTGCCACCATTAATCTTGGAAGGAACAGTCAAAATCCCTTGGGAAAGGAGTTTCAATGGCCTGTAGCTGCATCTTCTAACTCAAGAATCATTGTAGTACAATTTGAATTTCAGCATAATCTGCTCTTCTTTTCATTATTTCTCACCAGTTCTTTGCTAGCAGGGAAAGTATCTGTCTTTGATCTTAATGTTTAAAGTTTAAATTCATAGTGGCCGAATGAATCAAACAAATAATTTTGCTCTTAGTTTGAATTCTTAGATCCTTTTTCTCTAACATCAGAGTTATCTGGGATGAGAGCAGATGCTGTTGGGCCCTGACTCCTGGTAATCTCATCATGTCAGCTCATTGCTGTGGACTGCTAGTGACTACAGGAGATTTTTAGATCCATGTCTTTCATGTTCTTGGAGACATATTTTTCTTTCTCTTCCTTTTTTCTCCCTAAGTGAACTTTTGCTCTATTTATATACCACTCTAGATTCCTCTCAAATCTCTTTTATTCTCCTTAATTAAAACATCATGATGAAACATAATGGTCTAATATGTGTGTATAAAAAACTCCAGCTTGGTCTACAGATAAGGTTTCAGTTTCATCTCACTTACTTTGAATTCCTCATGTTTAAAATTAAAATTAAAACCCAATATATCTCATTTATAACAAAGAAGAAAAATAATCTAACTTAATAATCTCAAAACATCCACATCAAAATCAGAGTGGTTAAGGCTTATTAAATTTTAAAGATCTAACAGGCTGAAAGTTTTTTTCTCTCATCCTCAGACTATATCACTAATGTGTTTTGTGTCAAGAAAGTAAATGATACATGGAATCTACCCAAAATGCAGTACTCAAGGATTTTAATTATTATTTTTTTAACTAACAGAACAAGTCTAAAATGCATGGACAGAGACTTGTATTTTATTGCTATTTTGTTTGCTGAGGGCGATGACTGCCCCCTTTGAAAATTTTCAGGAAGGTTTCTGATTTGATCATAAAATCAGATGTAGAAAATGGCATTATATTGTCTAAGGGAGTGCAAAGAGCAGAAATCTAAAGACATAAACAAATTGTGTGTCTGGTGATATGGGCAACTCTCAATTATCCATGATATTGGGAGCCAGAGATACACGGATAATTGAAAACCACACTTGGTCCAAAAGCCTCTGTTTAATGAGCGGTTTCCATACCTCTTCTATGAGAACTCTAGGAGCAGAGCAGACTGGTTTGTGTTCCAGCAGATTTTATTTCTCCTGTCCTGCTTTGGGTAAGTTGCTAATGAGCAGATCTGTTGTCCAAGAGACCACAAGTTGGAGGATAAAAGAGGGGAAATCATGTCTACAATTGGACCCTCAACCTCAGAGTCATGTGTAGTTGACCATGTGTCAATTAAGAAAGAAAATATAATATCCCTTGTAATTCCTTGATTAATCAAAACCAAACAAAACCCCCAAACCTTGTCTTCTGCTCAGAATCTTTTTGTCATGTGAAACCTGCATTCTGTGTCCCACTGGACTGAGCTAGTAACAGCTCTTACGTGGCATGATGCTCAGTTGGACCAGCAGGTTCCTGGAGTAAGCTGCACTTGGTCTATGCAGCTTCCTGTGCTAATGGCCCCATCGTGGCTGGTTTGGTTGGGTATCGATGCCCCACATCACCACAAGGAGAGCAGGGATGCAGTTTACTGTGAAGGGATTCCCCGCTGGGAAACAACTGGCGCCTGGTCTGAAAGCTTTCCTGTGCTCCTCTAAGGACAGTTCAGCATTGTTTTTTGCCTCAAAACAGGGTGAGATTCCAAATTACCACAGGATGAAAGAGATGTTTTGCATTTAAGGATAAGGGCCATACTGCATAATCTATGCACATTAAAATGAATTTTTTTTTTGCATTTGAACAACTGCTCCATAATTATATGTAAATGCCCCAGTCCTGCATAACATAACCATACCTGAACATACCAAGGGGTCTCCATAGAGCTCCTGCACTGATCTCAGACCTTTGGCCTGTAGGACATAGGATATCTGACCTGTGAGGGTGAGATCTGATTGACACACCTTCCCATTTGTCCAACGTACAATCAATGCAAAGGGGACCTGGAATTGAAGGAGCATAAAAACATTGATTAAAAGGGCCAATATCTTAGATTTACAAGTAGAATCTCAATCTCTCTCTCTCTCTCTCTCTCTCTCTCTCTCTCTCTCTCACACACACACACACACACACACACACACACACACATTTATTCCTGGTATACGCTGGCTTTCTTGTTAAGAAAAATGAAACATGAGAAAAATATTCTGATTCGAGAGAAATTTGAGAAATCTTAGTAGAATGAAAATAATCTTAAAAATGCCTGAATAACTTATATATTACACTATTATTTTTACATATAATTTTGTTCATTACTAGAGTAATAGAAAGTGAATGTATGAAGGAGTAAATTAAATGTAGAAGTAATTTCCCCCCAAATCTACACTTCAGTGCGAAAGTATCAGATAATAAACCCTAAAATAGGGTATCATTTTATGGTACAGGTGGGTTCTTGACAAAGTAAAGCAGAAATAATTTTTAAACGGACACATCTTACTTTTTTTGACAACTCTATTCTACCTTATTTTAGTGTAGAAATTCATGTGAAGTAGATTGACAGTGTAGGATAGGAAGGGGTGAAGTAGTGGTAAAATCATGGACTGCTCTTTCAAGGACTTAATACTAAGTGTTTGGGGGAAGGTTTTATACACATGCATACCTATAGAATATGCACACATTTATTTTTTATTACGGAAGTAGCTGGCACTAAATGGTGGTCCGAGGATAGCAGAGATGAAGGGGATGGTCAGGACTGTCCAAGGGAAGATGATTAGAGGATGAGTTCCCAGGCAAAGAGAAGAGGGGAAGGCTCAATGATCCTACAAGGACATTTAGGGCTCCAGAGAAGGGGACTCGGAAACTGAAGACTTTGATTTAGAAAATGTTATCTGGGAGAATGAACAGACCAGAGATTGGTTAAGAACTTGACATCATGTGGTGGTGAAAGCGTGGAACAGTACCACCAAGTGGGACAGTGACTTGACCGTGAACAAAGACAAAACTTTCTTAATGTCAACTCGGGGTCTCACCGAGGTCAGGCATCTCTTACAAAATGCACAGTGGCAAGTAACAAAAGTGTCTAACGCTTGTCCTCCGAGGAGAGAGCTGGGTTGGTGGTGATGGAGCCCTGTCGGGGGTCCAGGGAAGCGGTGGCAGGAGGTCAGAGGACGAGAAGTGAGGGTGCCTAGAGTGAAGGCTGTGAGATGAGGAGAGGTAAATGGGGAAATGCAGAAGGAAGGACCCACAGGGCAGGTCTCGGTGAAGCTGAAGTGGGTTTAGTGGGAGTGACACAGAAAGAATGAGAGACTTTGTTCTGAGCAGAGGATCCATGTTTTAGATTTCAGAGGCACTAAGTGATGACAGGGGCCAGTCCCCAGCCAACACAGTGGGTTGCTTGCAGCCGCATTCTCTCCCACACACATGGAGAAGATCAGAAAGGAGGGGCTTTCCAGCACCTTCCTTGGAGGCTTCATGGCATAGCCCATGGATGGAGCTAGAGAGACATGCACAGGCCCTGGCTTTGATAGAGTGAGAATACCCATTGCACTCCTGTTTCAGGTATGCCATGAACATTTGGGAAGCTACAAGTTCTCTGGAAGTTGCAAAACAGTGAAACGAGTTGAGTGTTGCTAAAGAACAAAATTTCAAATGTAAATGTAAATGACCTTATTGTGACCTGCATCTTGGACCTGATCTTGGACCTGCATCTAACATCAACAGTACCATAGTTATTGCTAGGAAATCCTTCGGCAAATAAAGATTTTTAATTGTTAGATTCAATTATTTTCAAAGTCTAAAGCTGTGCTTTGAAAGTCCTTTGCCCAGACCCTGGTTTCCAACTCCCCATGGTCCCCAAGTGACAGCTAAAGGTTATTTGGAAAGTCAAGGGATCAGCTAAATTAAAATCCCACCCCATAGTCACCTGATTTGAGTATTGCCTCTGTCTCCAAGCTATCATTTTTATAACCCAATCCCAAGACTAGACCCCCCAAATAAGGATAGACCCCAAAGAATAAAGATGCTTGCTTGGATGGATCTGGTTTTCCCTGATACCCGAGTGCCTTTTATTTGGGTTTTTGGCTATCTTTTTCTGAGTTCAGCCTGCAGTCTGGTTTCCAGAACTTCGGTCCCTTCTCCCAAGGGCTCCTCTGCAGAAATCCACGTGACGTGGAGGTTTCAGCAAGCTTTTCTGTTATCCTACGTGGCTATCGCATTAGAAAACAACTGGTAAAAAGTAAAACGCAAGGCTGGATCAGTTTCTTTCAGCAGGAGAGTAATAATTGAAGTCACAATACTTCTTGAATCCTCTTCAAAGTATGTATTTGAAAATTCACAGATATAATTAATTGTATCTGATGTTTAGGTTGACATGAGTATTACTTTATACAGAACTAATTTGCAATAGATATTTCAACATCAAACATCTAAGGTATATTTTCCAAGGTCGCAAAATAAAAATACCTTGTTATGAGTCCAAATTTGGGATGAAGTCATAAAGCGTTTTAACCTACAATAGATGCCAATGAAAACAAGAACCATGAAATTGCTTTCCCCGACCTATTCTGTCATGTAGGCAATTTTAATTCATTCACGAACGTTACTCCAGAATAAAGTGATTACACTTGGTAAAACACATGTGGAGGTCGAAGTTCTGATACTCCCGCTCTCCCTGCTTTCTTCTCTGACTTAGATGCAGAAACCATCAATAGATCCCAGCTGGGTATCTGTGCTTAAGTCATTCAGAAAAAGAACTTGAAAACCTTTCTAATGACCTGTTTGATATAGTCATGAAATTGTAAGTCTTTCACAATGTGATTCAAACTTTTAAAAAGGAAAAGACAAAGAAAAAACAGGCCCAGCCAAGTTTTATGCTGATGAAGAGAAGTTTAAATATCTCTTGGACCTGCATCTAACATCAACAGTACCACAGTTATTGCTAGCAAGACCTGTGCAGCTAAACTTTACCTCGCTGTCAACAAAGAATGTGTTTCCTGCAATGTATGAGGATTTTCTTTGACAAGTTTAATTCGCTGTAATGAAGCAGTTGCATGGGACAGATAAAGTAATCCATCGGAGAAGTTGGTTCTTTATCCTTTTCATGTTTGTATTCAAAAGCTAAGCTCTGAGGAGAAAGGGGTAGGAAGGGTAGGAAAGAGTTCTTCGTTGTTGTGTTGTTGTTAAAGATAGTTTCTTTTTTATAGTCCTTATTCTTTATATTAATTGTGTAAAGTGTGATAAAGTCCAGGAATAATGTTATGGAAACTACAAAGGATTTTGCACATATAAGTTAGGGATAAAGGGCAGTAATGAAAGCCACTTCTAGGTACAGTTAATCAGTCTGATGTGACGTGGAGGTTTTGGCAAGCTTTTCTGGTATCCTGCATGGCTATTGCATTAGAAAATATTAGAAACGGATTCAGTCCTTTGTTTTACTTTTTACCAGTTATTTTCTAATGCAACAGCCACGAAGGATATCAGAAAAGTTTGCTGAAACCTCCACATCACATCAGACTGAATTGCCAACCCACTTCTACCCAATTCATATATTGAATCCCTGAGGCGCAAGGTGCCTCTGTTTGAAGATGGGACTGTGAGGATGTGTAAGTTACATGAGGTCCTGAGGGCGGAGCTCTAATCCGGTGGACTGGGGCTGTTACAAGAAGAGAAAAAGTCCCTGTGGGCAGGTGTGAGAGGAGGAGCTTTCTGTCAGCCAGGAGGAGAACCCTCGGAGCCAACCAAGTGCCTGAAATACTGGTCATGGACTCCAAGCCTCCAGACCTGTGGAAAACAGAAATTTCTGTTTGAGCCCCTCAATCTATGGTATTTTGTTATGGCAGCCTTGGCTGATGATTGCAAGTTCATTTAGTAAATATTTATTGAGTATTTCCAGTGTTCTAGGAATTGTCTAGGAAGGTGATCAGCAAACTGAAGCTCCTGGGCCAGATTGGGCCTGCTGCCCAGTACTATAAATAGACTTCCACTGGAATGCCGCCACGGCCGTTCATTTACAGCTAAGTAATCGCAGCAGAGGCTGCATGGGCTGTAAATCCCCAAATATTTGTCATTGGGCCCTTTACACAAAAAGTTTGCCTCTCCAGGTCTACAATCTTAGCCTATAACAGAACCATACTGTAAAAATGTTAGATTCTAAAATTATCATCTTTCTTTGCAATTACCTGGAAGAAATAATGGAAAACTGATTTTTTTTTTTTTATTAAAAAGCTTAATGAATTGAACCCACAGTCCATCTTAGCGAGACCTGCTGCTCTCTTTTATTGCCTCACAGGGAAAGATTGTCATTTCAGCATGGCTAGAAAGGGCTTCCAAACATAAGATGAACTGAATGTTTTATCTTCAAGGTTTTTTTTGAAATAGTTCCATATGTTTTTATTAATTTATAACTTCTAAAATGGCACAATTCAAGTGAGTCTATAGTGTACATATTTAACAGCAGGCTCCCCCAAAGTGATAGAGAGCTCTGATGGGTAGCTTGCCCATTCCTGCAGTGTAAAGACTCACCAAGGCTGATGTCCAGTTTCCAACATGCCCCGAGCACAGATTTGGGAAGAGATGTGTGATAATCATCCCACCATATTGTTAAAATGGGCATAGATAACTTCAATGAAGGTAGATCATAGGAAAAATTTAGTAATTAAGAACAGATGAGTTTTTAGTCTCATTATTTTTAAACCTATGGACTATTTTATAATAGGTAAACAATTTAATATTAGTTTTATTAAATAACAGTGTGGCAAAGTGCTTGAAAATCTGTGAGTTGGTGCAATAAGGCCCAGCAAACTTCTGGACCCAAAGTTTACAGTATTTTTCTTCTTAATTGTAACATTTTTGTTTTTTGGTACTAGATTTGGTCTCGGGGTCTTTCACCTGCTATACAAGCAATCTACCACTAAGTTAAATGCCCAGCTCTTTCGAATTTCATTTTGATACAGGGTCTTGCAAAGTTGCCCAGGCTGGCCTTGAATTTGGGATCCTCTGTTCTCAGCCTTCCCAACTGCTGGGATTACAGATGTGTGATACAATGCTCAGCTGAAATAACTTCGTTATTTTTGTTTGTCTCCAAATAGTTTCTATTCAAAGACAGATAACTATAAAAATATGGACTGACAAAAATATAAGGTCAAAGCTAGTGGACAATGATTCCTATTTCTTGTTCTTGTAAAAGTGAACATGGGATAGTTACTGAGGATTGCATTCAGTGCATTTATCGTAGAGTCAAAGACCCTTGAGGTGGGGAGTGGACTTGGAAATATTTTATTCACTAATTAACTTGATCAGTAAGGAAACCTGGGTCCCAACTAGATTAGAGATTTGTGTCTCAGTTCCCATCATAAGGGAGTGTGCAGTTGGGGCGAATGCTCATGCCATACCAGGCTGCCTTTGAGGATGCCACTGACCATCAGAAGTGGGGGCTAATTCTCATATGAGGTGTCAAAAATCTAACCTAATGTAAGAGATTGCTCCAGATTTAATGTGAAGCCCAGAAGAGGGAGAATCAGTTCTTTAACTCCTGGAATCTTGGGAAATTAAATTAAGCATTGCTGGAATTCAGGGCTAATGTTAGTTTTCTTTCCTCTAGCTCAAGTGTTTAGACTGTTACAGAAGAATTTCTAGTGTTGATAGGTGAGAGTGTATGAATACACTACTTGTATGATTGCAAAGAAATCATGCAATGCAAGGATTGAAGTTTGACTGAATTGTTTCAATAACAGACTGAAGCAAAATTCATTCATTCATTCACTGAACATTTACCAGGTGCCTGTTTGTTTTGAGCACTGCCCAGGTCACTGGAGAAACATGTGAAATAGTTTCTATTCTATGAAACTTACATTCTGTTGGGGAAAGCATACTGACAGGTAGTGGATGGTTCTGAAAGAAAAGGAGAGCAAATAAGAGAGTGAGTGGCAGGCCGGGGGAGCTATTTTATACAGGGTGTTCAGGGAAGTCCTCTGGAAAAAAAGGTAATATTAAAACAGAGACCTGCAAGCATTAAGCAGAGTCCTGAAGAGTAAATGCAGAAGTCCAAGACTGGAGAAGGATTGGTGTGTTCAGGAAAGCGAGAGGTGGCCAGAGCCAGAGGATGGCAAGATACTGTAAAAGTGGAAAATGGTCGGTTGCGCCAGGTCAGGAGTCATGTTTTACTCCATGAAGGGAAGCCAGTGGGCAGTTGTGCAAATGAAAAATGGCAAAAACGAGGGTAAAGTAGACACCTGTCTGCAGCGGTGTGGGTAGCGGACTGCAGGGTTAGAAATGGTGCAAGCAGTGAACTGGGAAAGAGGCTAAGGTAGTAATGTGGGTTGGAGGGTTGGTGGCTTGGTCAAGGGCCTGTGATTTGCAACCTTGGCTCCTTTTATAGAGATTCTAAAAACACCAACACAAATGTAGAATAATTAAGTAAAAGTATAAGTGGGCAGGACCCAGCATCAGCAATTCTAAATGAAGAGATTTCAACCTACATCCAAGATTGAGGAAGGGACCACGGTAGTGACCACAGAGTGACAATGAGTGTCTGGACTCTAGCTATACTGAATCATTAGGAGCAACAGGGTTGTCTTACTGCTCAGCTGTGGACTGAGAGAGAGCAAAATAGAGGGGTTTCCAAAACTTTTGGATGGGAAACTTTCAGATAATTAGGAGAAGCTTTTAAAAAACTTTTAAATCCAACCTAAGCTTCTTGTTTTCATCCAGTAGACAAATTTGCTTAAAATGGTGATGGATAGCAACATTTTCTGTAAAATGTATTTTCACATATTTTGGAAAGAAGGTGTATCTGATCTAATATTTCAGTTTACCGAGGTCAGATAACAGAGGCCACATTGCTTATTTTAACAACAGAGATGGGAACTGGTTCACCAGGCGTTGGGAGGGCAGACCGGACAGGCCAAAGGGAGGCCCTGAGAGAACCCAGATATGTCAACTCAACATGGAGACAGCGTTCTTGGGGGTGGGAAAACAAGGGGAGATACTTGTGTTGTCATAAACTAGGATATTACAACTCAAGAACCCCAAAGTCCTAGAGGCCTGGAAAGGGGGTGGTGCCCAGTGTGGCCGCTGTGACCCCCAAGTGTGGAGGAAGGGCCTTTGGAACTGGAATCGGACTGGGAAGGAAAGGTGATTGGCCTGATGAGGGGGAGACATGGAAGGTGGGGCCTGAAGGCACCTGCTGGGGGGTGGCTAGGACCTGCACCTATGGGGCCAGCTTCTGCCACTGAGATCCAAGAGCGGCTCTCGGAGTGATGCCGTTGGGAAGAGCAGACGAGGGAGAGGAGCAGGTCTGATCCTCCCGTCTTCAGTCTTTCTCTGGTGCCAACTGGCCAAGGAGCCCCGCCTGGCAGAGCAGGGCACGAGTGAGCAGCCTAGCCTCCCACAGTTGACCCCTTTGGCCTCTTGGCATCCATCAACACCCTTCCACATTTATTGAAACGTCCGTAAACAATAGTAAGACTCCTAATGCCTTAGCTGAACATACGCCAATGACCTTCATAAAAAGGAGAATTTTCTCTATCCAAAGAGGAGAAGCTCAGTGGACTCAATATGTCAAAAATAACAACATCCGTATCAGGGAAAAATCACACTACTGTGAATCCATGATGCAGATACTCCTCAAATCCAGCGACGGTCCCATTAGAATAATCTCTTACAGAAACCACCAGCAACAGCAATCCTTAGATAAAGCAGTCAGGGTAAGGAGGAAAAAGGAGAGAGCTACTGTCATTCTAATTTTTCTAAGTGGTCCAAGTAGGCATTTGTTATGTCCTTCTTCCACGGCCCGCACATGCTTTCTTTTCTTTCTGTGCCTACTTCTGTTGGCCAATTTCTTTACCTTGCCGAGTGACCTGAACCTTCGTACTTGGAGGGTATGAAGCGGCCTGCCTTTTTTGTGGCTAATACTGTACTTTTCCATTATTTTTTACTAGCTGAGATTGCTATGGTTTGAATGTGAGTTCCTGTATAGGGAATTTGGCTCCCAGGGTAGTGGAATGGAAGTTAATGTGGATCTTTCAGAGGTGGGGCCTAGTGGGAGCCTCATCCTTGGGGGTATGCCCTGGGACAGGACTGTGGGATGCATCTCCCTGCTTCCTGGCTTGTGATGCAATCCTCAGGTTTGGTTTGACATGGCTTCCCCCATGATATGCTGCCATCCACCATCCTCACCAGGGTCCTGGTAAATAGGGCCACTTGATCTTGGACTTGGAACCTCCAAAACTGAGCTAAGTAAACGTCTTCATAACTATTTTGTGTTAGGTGTTTCAGTATAATGGTGGAAAGCTGACTAATAACAGTCACAAAACTCCACCAAACATGTCTGATTGTTGAGAGCTGCCTCTACACTCAATGCTCTTTGGTGGGAGACAGCATCCATACCCTCTTAGAGGTCCTTCTATCTGTCCTTCTCTAAACCTGTCCAGTCTTTAGTGCTGTTCTTCCAATTCTCTACTCAGCAGGGTCAGCTCCTGACCGCAGGTCTCTTTGCATTTGTCTGTCTGTATTCTCAGTCTTGACAAAGTAGTAACCAGGTGAACTGCTACTCACCAGTAGGATTCCCTCCCCACTTTCTTTTAGGGGCCTTGCTGACTGAGTGTGTCATTGCAGTATACTTCCAGGTGATAAAAACACACTGCTCAGAATCATGTGCAAGCCAGATTTCTGATTCCTCACTGAAAGAATGAAAAGCAATGTCCTCTGAATTCCTAAGCATGGACCAGGGGAGAGGAGTCGATGAAGAAAGTACAGGTGACATGGGAGCCGGGGCCACCTGCAGTTTCCTTCTGCCATCTGTGTCTCTACAGCCTGGTCACTTCTGTGCCACCTTTCTTCACTGGGTGATGGTTTGCTTTTATCAGCCAATGGTGTAGCCTGGGAGTTGGGTAACGCGAGTTCAGAGTGGTCATCTTAGGTCACTTGGGCCCTCCATCTCCCACTTGGGCAGTCTGCATTAGGCACAGGAACTATTTTTGAAAAGGAAGATGGTTATACAGGAAAACACACATTTTCCCTAAAGCTTGGTTCTGAGATGTGATCTTTAGGATCTTGCCAGGGCTTCACAGACGCTTGAGTATCATTGACTCTTTGGATCATCAAGCCCAAGTGACTGTACTGCGATGTGGTCACTCCAGAATCTTCTATTGCTTTGGTTCCCATATAAAGTTGGTAGCATTCAGGGTTACTCAATCAGTGGATCTGAGCAGTGCATTCAAGTATAGTCCATGTTGCCCCCAAATCCAAAGAGCCCTACTGTCCATTCTACTTTTATTATGACAGTTCAAGATTCATCAACTTGTATTTTGAAAGAAAAATATCAACATGCTCCGGACCACTGGCTCCCCAAAATGGCTCAAGGTGGTAGGCCCTTCCATTTGTTCACAGTGGAGAATTTGCTATGCTGCCTCCGTCAATTTAAGCCATGTAGTTTATCTTTAAAGTTAGGATACTTCAAGGATCACTTGAAGCACTTGGTCTCTCAGGAAAGAGACTTAACGGAATTTAACTTTTCTCTCTTTCTAATGGTGAAGTGGCTTCAGATGAGAGTGGTACCATCAGGGACACCTAGTACAGGCATACGGAGCCAGCCTACAGACTGTCCCTGCCCATCCTGTGTTATTGCAGGGGCCACTACTTGATCATGGCTTGCTTTCTGGACCTCAATATTGTCTTGGTATTCTTACACAATCTTTGAACCAAGTTGACCCTTGATAGGAATTTAAGTCGGTTTGCTATTCGATGAATCTCATGTACAAAATAACTGAGCCATATGTAAAAATTCAGATTTTCAGGACCCACACCAGGGCTTATTGTGGCTGGGCTCAGAAATTTTGTTGTTTAAAGGTTTAAACAAGATGGCCTAATTTCCCCCTTCAGTTTTGTTAAACTTTTGACATATTTCTTCCTGATGGTAGACTCTGGCTTTCCTTTTCTTAGGACATGTACTTAGAAAACTTTCTGGTGAAGTTCTTCCCTTCTCCTTTGAAATATAAATATCCTCTTTGCCTCTTGCCAGTTTTAAAACCTAAGAATGTCTTTGGAAAGAAGACATTAAAATGACTAGCAGGCATAGGAAGAGATGCTCAATATCATTAATAATCAGAAATGCAAATTAAGCTACTATGGGACATCACCTCACCCATTCAAACGGGTGTCATCAAAAGAGCAAATGTTGGCAGGTGGGTGCACACTGTCGGGAGGGGTGTGGGCAGGAGCAGCTGTGGTGGAGAAACAGCATGGAGCTTCCTAAAGAAATGAAAAATAGAGCTCTTGTATGACTCGGTAGTCCCTCTTTCGGATATAAAGGAAAACTGAATCACCACCTCACCAAGAGATTTGTATTCCCGTGTTCACTGAAACATTCACAAAAACCAGGTCATGGAAATAATCTCAGTGTCCATGGATGGACGAATAGATAACGTGGTGCCTAATTCAGTGGAATACCAGCCATGTGAAGGAGATCCTGCCATCTGTCACGGCAAGGGTAAAGCTACCGGGTGTTATGCTAAGTGAAGTCAGACACAGTAAGGACAATCTTCTCAATAAAAGTGCTTGGAAAGTTGGATATCACTAGTTACCAGGAAATGCAACTTAAACCACAATGAGATGTCACTGCACCCCAGTAAGAATGGCTGTTATTAAAATGGCTGAAGATAACAAATGATAGTAGAGAGGAGGGAACGCTGGCACTGTTGGGGGGAGTGTGGATTACTACAGCCACTCTGGGACACAGTGTGGAGGTTTCTTAAAAAATTAAAATGAAAACTCCCATCTGATCCATCAATTCCACTACTGCTACATATATATATATATACACAAAATAAATGAAGTCAGTATGTTCAATCAGTACACACTCTGGTGTTTATGGAGGCACTCTTCAGGATAGCCAAGAAATGGAAACAACCTAGGCATCCATCAGCTGATGAGTGGATAAAGAAAACGTGATACCATAAATTCAATAGAATACTGTTCAGTCATAAAAAGAATGAAAATTTGTCACATGCTGCAACAGGAAGGAACTGGATATCACTGTTAAGTAAGCCCAGGCCCAGAAGGACAAGAACTGCATATGTGGAATTTAAAAAGTTGATCTTATAGAAGTCGAGAGTAGAATGGTGGTGACCAGGAAGGAGGGAGTCGGGGAGGGGAGATGGGGAAAGGCTGGTCAATGGGTACTTCGTTACAGTCGGGAGCAAGAAGTTCTGGGTGCTGCTGCCCAGTACCATGGCTGTAGATAACAATGATATGCTGTTCATTTCAGGAAACTAGAAGGAAGAATTTTGAAAGTTTTCCATATAAAGAAATGATAGATTTTTCTAAGAGAGATGTTTAACCTGATTTAAACACTGTACAATGTGTATGTTTTGAAAGGTTACTAGTACCACTTACTATTCACAATTTTGTCTTTATGTATTAGTTAAAAATAAACTTAATAAAAAAGTAGTGCATGGTCTCATTTATATGTGGGACATGAAATAATCAGAGAACAGGGTGGCTAACGGGGACAAGGTGTGACCAAATCAATGGGCCACATAAGTCGGGATCCAACGTAGCAGATACTTAATATGAATAAGTCCAGAGATCAGTGTACAACACGAGGACCACAGTTAATGTATTTGTTTAAGACTTTTGCTAAGATGTATAGATTACAGCTTCTTATTCCCCCCTCCTGGTGGCCCCCTGGTGTGAGATGATGGGGTTGTCACCATAGTAACCATTTTACCATCTCTTCATATCGAGTTGTATACCTTGCATATGCACAATTAAGTTTATTTTTTTTAAAAAAGGATCCCTCTTTGAAATGAAATCAAGAGAATGTTCCAATCTTCCAGTCTCTATGGAAGGGGAAGAGCCTAATTTGCACAAATACCAGCTGGGAAACACAGATGGTCTAATCACATTGACCACCCTCCCATTAACATCCTCCGGTGCTTTCAGTTTCGTCCGACTCATCTCTCTCCCCTAGCAGGTTGAATGAAGTCTTCCTGGCCCTTTAATCTGTTTGGTGCAATTTTTCTTTGACAGTTCCACAGGGGTTTCTCATTAATATTCAAATCAAGAAAGTCTCTCTGGAGACTGACGGGTAACCACTAGAGCATTCAGCAATGATTAACAAATTGAAAGACCCTACAGGTACATATCCCCGCTTCTGACCTATCATCAGAGGGCTAGATCTTCCAAGTGGCTTTTGCAGGAGGAGGGTTTTGACTAAGCCAGCACTTGTGTTGGGTAGACCTGATGTGAGTTTGCTCCTGTCTGTGAGGTGGCGGGTTAGAGCAAGCACTGTCTTCTGACCCAGAAAGATGACCTATAAATTTATAAATGAGGTATTGGGGAAGAACTGGCTTAGAGGAAAACAAGAGTGAGTTATCAGCACCCAAACCGCCTTATTGTGTTGTTGGCTCAGTCTGTTTCCTCCTGGGAAAGGCTGCTCCTGTTGGATTCTGTAGCACCGTGCTGGCGGGGCCTGCTGGGTCCTCTGCTCATCTCACCTGCAAGGAGTGGGGGGTAGGGCTGCACACTGAGCCACTCTGGTAGGTGACAGTGTCAAGTGGGCATTTCAGGCTCTGTCGAGCTGCCTTTCCTGAATGTGCACCAGAGCCGGCAGGTGTGATCTTGTGTCCATCCTTCAACCATTCTGAGCTCAGTGTCTTCAACGGAAAAACAAAGGAGACTCGACTCACCGTGTGATGTTTGTAGGTGTTTTGGAGTTGATCAGTGGTTCAGAGACCCTAGAGTCTGAAAAGGATTAAGTTTTGGTGTGGTTTTAACATTCACATAATCAAAGCACCCAAAAACTGCCATAAGAATTATCATGTGAGATTGCCCTTCCCACTTCTTATTTGCTGGCCACGTTGTTTTTGGGTAAGTAAATCAGGTGCACCATTTAGATTATACTTAAGACTGTTAAAGTGGTGACAGGTATTTGCTAACCTGAGGATGGATGAAAAATGCTTTTGTCATGTTGTAATTTTGTCTTACAGGTAGGAATATTCTGCTATTCAGTTTTTGCTACAATAGAAATTAGAAATTAATTAAAATGTACTACTTATTAGATTCATTAGTTTTTTTTTTTTGTGTGTGTGTACTGGGTTTGAACTCAGGGCCTTGTGCATGCAAGGCAAGTACTCTACCAAATGAGCTACACCCCCAGCTGTCATGAAGGTTTTTGTAATATCAATGTTTGCTGGGTATAAACAAAATTGACCGTAATTTCAGAGGCACTCTATTTTCTTCCTTTCATCTATTTACCTATCAATGCCGTCAATCTTGACTGACTACCATATGGCATTGAAGATCCTAAGGACTAAGGGGGCAAAAATCAAAAAGGTGCGTCAAAGAGCTGCAAGACAGACACGTGGGCAGCAAAGGGACTAAGTGCCAGGTGTCTGGGGGAGGTAGGAGTTGTCCCAGCTTCAGAGAAGCTGTGATATCTGACCTAGGCCCTGTCCAAAGGGCAAGGGTTTGCCACATGGAAAGAAGGGGAGAGGAAAGGATAACGGGTTTAGAGGAAGGAACTTGGAAGAAATTCTTTTCTAATCAAAGAGACGGAGGAGGATGCCAAGGTCTCTGTTTCTTTATCTGCCTTTCCCATCAGAAGTCGCTAATCTTGACCTTCAGGTGGAATGCAGAGTGATGCTGATGAAATGAGAATGGGCCATTACCCAGGTTCATGAACGTTTCCCATGAAAAATCCTCATAAACTGTCGTCTCTCAGACTCACGAGCTTGTCAAGCAGGAGGCCCCTAAAGGGAAGCATTTGTGCTAGTGAAGCTGCAATCCTGTAGCTCTTCACGATGGGCAGGTTGACCGGAGCCTCCTGCAGGAAGGCGGGCCAAGCTCTCCAGTGCAGCAGTCCTTGCAGGGTGGGGAGGTCTCCAGGCTCCTTTCTGCTTTTTCCAAGTTAGTTAATTTCAGGGTAGTTTATTCCCTTAAATTTGCTGAGCAAGAGAAAAATTGATTGAACCAAGTAGAAATTGAAAGGGGGCGACCTTTAGGTATGAGTTACATTTTTTGTTCTTCCAGTTGTTTCTTTGGACTCTTTTGGATCATAACTTTGTCTCCCCTTTAAGTACTGCCTTGTCACTGTTTAGGCAACACAATCAACATTGTGACCTTTGAAGAAAACAAAACTATTTAAGAAGGCAGTTGGGATTATAATAATGTGTTTACTTAAAATTATCAAAACTTTCCTCGCAGTATTTACAGCATGTTCTCTGGTGACATGGGAAACCTATATGACACTGTTGGAGGATGGCAGCCTATTCATAAACTGAGTATGTTTTAGGTAGTGTCTTCTCTGAGATTGGTAATAATTAGAGTCTGTCTTTATCATTATTTTGGGACATTGGAAAAATGGATTCCTTTTTAGTTTGCTTTGAAAGGAGTTAATTTTATTCACTTGAAATCTCAATGAGGCAATGTTAGGAAGCTCAGTGATACCTTCTGGGAGATTTAAGTTTCTCTACCAGTTTCTTGATTTTAGGTTTCTTTCAAATAGAAAAGCTTACATTTGGCACATGCTAAAACCTAAAAGGATATCCATGGCTGCTCTAAAAGGAAACCCTATTCACAAAGATGTTGAGCACCAGGTTCTTAAGGGATCAAGGATCACGTTTCGCCCCTATTTCCTGGAGAAAGAGCAACCAAGTGATATGTGTTCAATGTACATCTAGAGTTTTGTGTCCAAAGAATACGGAAAATTTTATGAACCGACTCAAGCACCTTCTACGTTGGATTTGTTGTCTTTATGTTGATCAGTTTCGTAGCTTTCTTGGTGTTTTTAGGGTCTCTAATACAGAATATTTAGTAATTTGGTCAACTTGTGCTGTTCAATTTTTTTTCTGAAAAAACTGACTTGGGGCTTTGCAAGTGAAAATGGCACCATGACCTTGTTGTCTTTTATTCAGATGTGACAGAAGAGAGCTATTATATGTGTGACCTTGAGGATTACATTCTAGTTGTTTTCTTCCATTGTAGCAAGGAAAGTAGACCGCTGTTGAGAGAGAAAAGTGTGTAACATAGCTGGATGATTTTCTCTGTTGGGAGAGGAAAAATGTTCTCATAGTTCTTACAGAGTTGTTTTTGTAATAAATCACATTTTTTTCTTGATGAATTTGGAGATATTTTCAAGGTAACGACTCACCAGTTGGAAAGTATGGAAGAAATACTGTACTCCTCTGCAAAGTTGAAAGAGTTCACAACTCTTTCAACAGTGTTAAAGAATACAGTTCCTAAGACCGCCCTCACTTCTGATCCCCATGAAATTTGGGGGCTCTCAGGAAGTTCTCTTTTGAGGTAGATAGTTTGCACGAGGGGCTCACAGAACTCACCACTGGCTTTTGTACTGACGTAAAGCAGAGAAAGGACACAGACGAAAGTCAGTTACGGGAAGAAGAGGGTCCAGGAGGCTATGGAGAGAAGCCTTCATGCTGTCCTCCCTGTACAGTCGAGGACCACAGGGACTCCATGGGCAGCCAGGAGTAACCATCTTTTGAGAATCAAAAGATCTCAGTTTGCTTTTACTCATTTGTGTGTGTGTTAATCCAAAGAGCTGGTATGTAGGTATGAAATCCAAAAGCTGTTTATCTTTCTGGTTTCATTTACATGGACCATGAAACCAGAATGATCCTGCCCATGTCACTAGAGGGTAGTGAAACCTAAATGATGAGAAGATGTGCAAAAGTACTTCACAAAGTACTGTGTACATGTAATCTAGGATAGTTAATATATCTGCAGAACAGCTTGCAGTTATGAGTGATCAAACTCTTTGATTAATATTTGAGTTGAAATTATATAAAGTATTGTTTGCTGGGGGACATGGCTGTTCTAAGTAGAATTTAGTGCTCTAATATGAAGAACAAATATTTAAATATTTTATTTCAGATATATTATTCCTAGTAACAGACTGCAGGGTGTTTTTATAGATGAAGCTCTTTTAAGTGTACCAAAATTAAATAGTGTGGGCTTTAAAGACGGATGGTACCAGATGGTACCTAGTAGTGTCACTAGGAGACAAATTGTTCACATGCTGTATTAGACAGCATACGTAGGTCATGTTACCATTAATAGTAAAATATTTAACCATGGCAGTGATATTTCTGGCTAATGCATATTATAATTTGATAATGTCAAGTAGAATTAGAATTTATTAGGAAGCTGTTTTTGGATAAGGCCCTATGCTTCTTGAATAATAGGCATTGTTTTAATTTGTTTAGAAACTGTGGCTCTTGACTAATAATACTTGTTGTTTTTTAGAAACTTTCATCATTTGAGAAGCTGAATAACCAAACGTTACATCCAACTACATGCAGAACATTTCACTTAGAGAGCACTTGCAGGAAAAAAACATATGTGCCAGTTATCAACTTGATATGTTGTACTAGTTTTCTTCTTTTTGTTAACAAAAGAACAAAGAGGAGTTATTCATCTAGCTGCTGTCCTGAAGTTGAGCCCAGGAAGGAGGAGTTGTGGGGTGAAGACTTAGGATCCTTGCACCGAATCTGTGTCTTGTTGCCCTTGTAAAGCTGTGTGTCCTTATGACACGCAGAGGTTTTCTGATGTAATGCAGAGAAAGGACACAGATTAAAGTCAATCACGAGAAGAAGAGGGTCCAGGAAGGTGTGGAGAGAAGTGTTTGTTATTCTCTTCTAGTTCTTTCCCACCTCTAATTTTTTCACAAGGTCTTCCAGATATTCTTAAGGAGAATGGGTTTCTTTGTTATAAAAGTTATATCAGCCATTATCTTCTACATATTCCTATGATGCCCATTTACAGGAGTTTGTAGTACATTCCCAAACATCTGCAGAGAGTATCTCCATAATTACTTGAGAAATTACTAGCCACCTGTCAGCACAGGGATCACTACTGTGAACAATGTCAAATGGGAATTGAAGTTCTTTACTGGTCACCAGAGTTCTACCTCAGACATCCTGGAGGCACATAGACCATTTTCAACATATGATTTTATTGGTTTCAATAAAATTGGAAGTTACACCCTCCTCAATTACTGCACGTGCATATTCACCCTGTGCATTTGTATGCAGCACTAGCTGGAGATTGCTTAGAACGGCAGCAGCACCTTGGAGTTTGGGTTTCAGATGAGAAAGAGGTTGGGCTTCTTAATTTCTTGTACAACAATGAAACTGCTTATAAAGCAACTGGAGCTACTTAGGGAATGCCTACCTGAATACTCATGGGTATGCTGTGAAGTTTAATTTTGCAATGGATAACATTTTAGGATCTAGAGAGGGAAAGAGAACAGAGTTGGGAAGCTGAAGAACTATTCTGATGAATGTGAAGAAATAATATTGTGGTGTCCATGTGAGAAATAAGAGCAAGGGAGGTTGGTCTGTCTTAGACCTCTGCTCACCCTCCCGGCCCCGAGAGTCGGCTCCTATCTGAACGCTTGTGATGTGACAGGCCCTGTATTGAGTCTCCATCTGTTCAATGATCCACTGAATCAGGAATTACGATTATTACTATCTCTAGGCAGAGGTTTTAAGAGAGAAGGTCGAAGGTTGCCGTGGTCACATAACCAGTCGGGGGTGAAGCTGGGTTTCTGTTGTGGACACAGTGTTCAGTCGCCAGTGACCCCATGTTCCTAAACCCAATAGAGGAGTCTGAGTCTCTTTCTGATTGGATCCCCTCATAGAATTTGAGTAATGGGACACATGTTCCTCCAAGTGTTGTTCCTCTTGGCTCTAGGAAGAGCACGTACTCCCTGTTTGCTTTATTCCAGATACTCTTTCAGTCTGAGGTGGTGCTCCTCGTCTCATGCTGGGTTCTGACCCTTTCTTTTTCACTCAGTGGCTGAGTGATTTCATCTAGTTTCAAAATACGCAGCGCTGTCTCTAGGCAGGTGGCTCCTCACGCGTGCCTCCTGCGGTCCTCTACAGACTCGGGGGCTCCTTGTGGTTCCTCTCTAACGACACAGAGGGGGAGAGGTGGTGGTTTGGACTCTGGAAGCCCCTCGGGTCTCTAGTGCAATGCACGATGGCTTCTAGCTTCCTAGAAGGCTCTTCACTGGGGTCCAGGGCCTCAGGCCAGGCTGGCGAAGGGAAAGAGCTGTTTGTGTCTCCCTCTGTCAGTACTCACTCTGGTCTTTATCACCTGGGATCTTAGGGCAGGGGACGGGCATCTGTGGGGACAAGCAGTATTTCTGTTTTTGGGTCCTTCGGCTGAAGACGTCTTTTCAAATCTCAATTCTGTTCTGATTTTTAACAGTGAGAACTGCCCATTAGTTCATTTTTTTGAAGATAATCATAGGGGCACTGATTCTAGAGAATCTTTAGTGAAGTGTTTTTTTAAATTTTTTTTTTATTGTTGGTTGTTCAAAACATTACATAGTTCTTGATATATCATATTTCACATTTTGATTCAAGCGGGTTATGAACTCCCATTTTACCCCGTATACAGCTTGCAGAATCACATCGGTTACACTTCATTGCTTTACATATTGATAAACTCATGTCTGTTGTATTCTGCTGCCTTTCCTATCCTCTACTATCCCCCTTCCCCTCCCTGCCCCTCCCCTCTTCTCTTTCTACCCCCACTACTGTGATTCATTCCTCCCCCTTGTATTGAAAAATGTGGCATTTATACACAATGGAGTATTACTCTGCATTAAAAAATGACAAAATCATAGAATTTGGTGGGAAATGGATGGCATTAGAGCAGATTATGCTAAGCGAAGCTAGCCAAGCCCTAAAAAACAAATGCCAAATGTCTTCTTTGATATAAGGAGAGTAACTAAGAACAGACTAGGGAAGAAGAGCACGAGAAGAAGACCAACATTAAACAAGGATGAGAGGTGGGAGGGAAAGGGAGAGAGAAGGGAAATTGCATGGAAATGGAAGGAGACCCTCAGGGTTATACAAAATTACATACAAGAGGAAGTGAGGGGAAAGGGAAAAACAATAGTGAAGTGTTTTCTGTGCTGGATTTCCACTGTAATTGGAACCCCTCCTCTATGATGTGACCCACTACGATATGGCATGATGTACACACTTTACAAGACTCCAGGGACTCTTCCGTGGGGCTCATCTGGACCAGAAAAGGATTTGTTTCCTGGAAATATCAAAGATGGATTTAAAGATAGAACAACACTGGAATTGTCTTTTAAATGAAGTACAGGGGTTTGGGAAGATTCCACAGACGGAGGAAAAGGCGTATTGCCTGTTGGGAGGTGAGCTCAACAGACACATCTGGGAAGCCACAGGCGGTGTGGCGAATGTACAGGATGCACATAAAGGGTGGGAGTGATGGTGCTGGAGGTGGCAGAGTGGGAACATGGAGTCTGGGACCACGAGGGGTCTGTGAGTGGGATTCTTCTTTTCCCATCTTGAGTTAGAAATTGATTAGGATGAGGTGAGCAGGAGTAAAGACCACCTTTATTAATAATTAAGCTCATGTGGAAAAAAGTGATATAGATGTATGTCAGTAGTGGGCTTCCTGTGGCTGAATCTCAAAGTTAGACAGATTTGTTCACTTGGGCATGTCACCCTGGACAGCTATAGGCCACCAAACACGGAGCCCTGCTTCTGTAACTTTCTCCGAGGAGGAGCAGAACAGAGTGCCTGCTCTCTACAAGCCCCATTGAGGAAGAAGAGGAAAGAATTGAGCTTTCTCAGAGCTCAGACCAGTCAGTACTGCCTCCATAGGGGAATTAAGGAAGGGGTACAAGGTCCTGAGCATTGGAAGACTGGAGCTGTGGAGGGGCAACATCACCAAGCCTGGCCTTCCCCAGACGCCGGCCACGAGGGGAGAACCTGAAGACGGAGCTCAAGGATTTGTATTCACACATCCGCACACAACACCCCGAAAAGCCCAGACAGTCTTGATCACGAAGAACCAAGCTGATAGTGTCAGGAGAGGGATCATCTGGAGGCCATGTTCAGGGTCAAGGGGATTTGAGATAAATTAGAAGAGCCCAGTTGGGCAGTAAAAGAAGTCAGAGGTGATTTAGGTAGGAAAAGATGGAACAAACATGAGTGACATTAGTAAGAATGGCTAGAACTTGAGTGGACAGAGGAGAAGAATGAGGAAACGTCAATCTGGGGCTATCTGTCCAGGTGATTGGGTGGTGGTGGGGCAGGGGCGGGCACTGGAGCAAATGAACAGAATACAGAAAAGGTGCTGGCTGGAGAAGAGGGTAAGTTCCTGTAACAGTTGTACCTAAAGATCTGGAGTTTGTGGTGGGAGCTGGATCATTGATTTAAATTTGGGGTCTTCTATATCTGACTATGGGGTAGAGGGTGTGACATTGCTACAGGATAGAGCACAAGGAGAAGAGGGAACATGTCCGAGGTCTACAGCATGACATTTGGGCCCTGAAGTAGGAGGAGTCAGAGGAAAACTGGGGAAATAAAGAAATCTAGCAAAAATATATGCTAGAAAATCATTAGATGGATTTTCAAAAAATGGTGGTTTGCTGAGTGATGAAGTCCATAAATTACATAAAAAGCTTTCCCTTTGGCAGTTATGTTGATCTTGGTGTGAGCACCAATGTTTATCAGAGACTGCTGTCAGGTGAAGGAGAGGAATTGGAAAAGTATTCCAGTGAATGTGGCCGGTGTTGAGTTTACTCACAGTAGACCAGAGATTCTTGAAGTCAGAGAAGAAACTAGTGGAGGAAAAGTACGGTGGAGAGGAGAGAGCCAGTTGGAAAGGGAGAGCAATAAAAAGGAGTATCCCAACAGGGTTGTGCAAAGGTTGCTGTGTACTTAGACTATCTGGAGATGACTGTTTTCTTCACTACTGTCTTGTAAAAAAAAAAAAAAAAATACTTAGTAGCTTGATAAGCCTGGGTAATTGAGAGAAGGTGCATTTCACCTGTCCTGATAGATAGGTGAAATGTGTCACCTGTCACCAGTGTAGATAGGTGAGGGAGTTTTGAATCACTGGTTCCTTTCTTTTTTTCTTGGCTTTGCTTACATTCTTATATAAAGGCTATGAAACAAAACAACATGTGTGGAATTAATCATCAGACACCATAGTTCTTCCACAGACCACAACTGGACCTCTAAGACTTGAACTCTTTGAAGGAAAACTGGTGTATCATATTTCTAAGTATTTCCAATGTCTAAGAATTCAATATCCAGAAAGTGAGTCTTTGAAAATATTTCTTTTAGCAAGTTTTAAGAGAATTTTTAAATTTGTAATATGGTTAAGCCTTGTGATTCTTCCCATGGAATGCTGAGATTTTTCTGCCAAGTCAGACCAACTTTACCACATGCATCAGAACTCAGTTATATATTAGTTGGCTTAGGGATACTCCAGAAAACATTTCTCATCATTTGGCCTAGAAGAATTTATGGCAATGCTTTTTTTTTTTTTTTGCCTACCAATTGGTGAACAAGCTTTCTAATATATCACTTGGCATTTTTGAGTCACAAAATAGAAAAAAATTGGTTTTACAAATTGGGAAAAATTCCCTCTTTTACGTTTGAGAGGAATTGTCTTTCCTTTTAACATGAAAACATGGGTGAGAACTTAGATTGTTACATAAAATAAATCCCCTTCTATAAATGCAGGATGCTTTCATGAAATCCATGGAAGTTGATAATCCACTGTCTGCTTGAATCACTTTGTTGAGCAACATTTGTTTTTGAATTGAATCACAACCAGAGTTCCATTTTTATCAAGTTTATGACTCGATGCTGAGGTCTGCTTTGGGGTATGTGAGCTCTCTACCTCCGACACCTTCAAATATTTGAAGGCAGCCATCCGTCACGGTGTTTCATTCTATGTCTTCTCTTGGTTGGGAGTAAGAAATAGTCTGTCACCTCTATCACCATTCACCATGGGGTCCAATTTATTTAATTAAAGTCTCTGTTATTTAAAAAGTAGCCATGACTTCTGGGTTAAAATATTAGCTAACTAGCATTACTTAATTCTCTTTCCCCCATATTTCAATCAAAGTTATTTTAAAAGTATCTTATATGAAAAGTTGATCAACTTTATTCTGGCCTGTAGAAGAGGTTTTGACTAGATCAAAGTAAGGCCTGAAGCAAAACTGGAAGTTCATATGTGTGTGTATGTGAGTGTGGGCGGGATGTGTATGGATGTGTGTGTGGGGGGGTGATTTGTGTGAGTATGTGTGCATATGTGTGTATAAAGCTTTCTTTTTCAACTGCTACTTATCTATTATGCAGAGATATTAATATTCATTAAGCACAAAGCTAGTAGGAAGTGCTCTATTGTATGAAAAGTGTCTTGTAAGATGAACAAGTCAATTCGCTTCTGACAAGTACATTCTTACAACTGTCCCTGTCTCCACTCAGGATGTATGGTTTCTAGGTAACGAAACACGGTCAGTGATGGAGTGGTGTCACGGCGTGGTAATCTGGAAGGTTTGAAGCGTTATAGGAAGGAATTGCTTTCGGTGCTTTTTACTTTTTTTTTGGGGCGGGGGGAGTTAAAGGAAGCCCCTGACCATTTGGCAGAACTATCAGCTTCTACTTGTGAAACGATGCGGCTTGCTCTGCCTCTCCGCCCTCCCCGGCCGGGAATTCTTCTACCTTGCTTTTTTTCACTTATCTAGAAGTATTCCATATGATGTGTAGGGGCAGTCCAGCACTTTTCTGTGTCTCTGCGCGATAGAATTAAAACAAGCAGAGAGCAGCTGTTCACTGAGGTGAGTGGCCATGGGAGAACACTGAAGTTCAATGCTGACAGAGACTTGCAAAAACTCCGAGACTTTAGATAGTGGGATAGAGAGTGAAACAGAGAGCCCCAGATCCAATCACATGCATGCACAGCAGAAGGAGGGGTAGTGACTCCTTTGGAACAAAGGAAAAAGAAGAATCCCAGTTACCACCACAGGATCCAGCACCTTCAGAAATACAGGCTAAATAGAAAGTCGTCCTAAAATTTGCATGGAGAACTGACTCTGGAGGGCTTCTTTGCACTTCCCAGCACATTCACAAGGTGCTGAAATTGGGAACCATCTTGAGAAGCCCCGTAGTCTAAGTCTATTGCTTCAGGAGTCAAAGACTCCTCTTGGACCTCACAGCAAGATCCCTGCTTTGGCTCAGTGACTGGCAGCTTCAAGAGTCAGTGTGCCCTGATAGAGAGACCCTGGCCCCCACTGGCTGAGAGTTCTATGGGAGGAGACTGGACCGAGGCCTGTGGGTGGTGGACATGTGGGGAGCAGAAGGCCTGCCTTTTCAGATCTGCCAGGCCAGTCACTGGGTCTGGGGGGGGTGAGCAGCAGAGTGTGATGGCGGGTGAGAGCCAGGACTGGGAACGCCAGAATTACAGGCAGCAGATCACACAAAGCCCCCACCATGTTCCTAGGACGGAACACTAAGGCTACAAGACCTGCACCTCCCCTGGGGTGCGAGGGGCACACTGTACAGCCAGTGTTACCCCAGCCGCTGAGCCACACCACGGGACAGCTGTGGGGAGAAGCCCACGTTGTCTGCCAGCTCCTTGGCATGCTGTGCCATCCGCACCCGCCCTGCTTTTGGAGTATGCATCAGTGTAGCTCCAGGGAGGGTCAGTTTCTGGGAGCTTCTCTTCCCAGCTGCAGGGCCAGACAGAGGTATTCTAGCCGACACACCCCACACCATTCCTGCTGGTCACCTCACAAGCCCCCAGAGAAGGGGATTGAAGGATGTCCACCTTGGACACAACCCTAGAAGACACAGAAAGATGCTCTGATCAGTGTAGGCTGAAAATCCCCTACCTACCAGCTCACGAGCACCTGGGTGAAAGCAAAATTCCTACCTTTTTAATTAAGATTCTTTCTGTTGTTGCTGTTTTATATTTGTTTTCTGTTCTTTTAAATATTTTTTAACATCTTTTCCATTTCATCACTTTTTAACTTTTTTCCTGCTTTTTTTCTTTTATTTATTTTTCTTATATCTTAAAATTTTTATTTAATTCTATACTTCCCCTTTCTTTTTAGTTGTTGATGGTATTGCTCTATTAATTTTTTAAAATCCATCTTTCTTTCTTTCTTGCTTGGTGGTATTGGGGATTGAGCCCGGGTCTTTAAATATGTTGGGTGTGTGCTGTGGTGCTGAGCTACGCTCCAGACCCAGCAGAGAGGAATTGCACCTTGCTCCATCCACAACCTGGTCCTCTTTGAACTCTGGAAGATACTTCAAAAGAAAAAAACAGGCGGGATAAAATTCTCCCACCGTTCTCCATCCCAGGCAGGCATGGTAAGAAAGAGTCTGAAATCCTGCTCTGGACACTCGGATCCGTGACAGTTACAGAGAGAGACACTGGCTCTGTTGTGGGCGCCGCTCCCCCGAGGGCCTCCGCATTGGTGTTTTCCATATTCTAGCAGACTGCACCGTGCCCTCGGGTCTGAGGGTGAGTGCCACAGAGCTTGAGCCCGGGCCACAGCCCTTCCTCTTTCCGTGAGACCCCTGGAGCTGTATCCACACTCAACAGGATAAATGCTCCAGTCCCTCAGCGGATTAGAAGAAACCAGTAGCAGAATCGCTTTTAAGTGTAGCCCCATAGCCACATGGCCCCAGGAAACCCCCCACCTGACGGGGACTCTCTTCCTACTGGGGGAGTAACCACAGAGGTACCCCCCACGTTCGCTGATGGCCACACCACATCTTCAGAACCGACAGACACACAGAGGAAGGGGGTCCCTTGTGCTCTAACCTGCTGTGTATTGTCAGAAACCACTAATTACAGCCAGAGAACCACAGGGAAGCTGCACATGGAGTCCAATTGAACACCCTTTCAACTGGAACGCTTTACTGTGGGTGGTGGGCATGTGGGGGGCAGAAGGCCTGCCTTTTCAGATCTGCCAGGCCAGTCACTGGGTCTGGGGGGGTGAGCAGCAGGGTGTGACGGCAGGGGAGAGCCAGGACAGGGAACGCCACATCCCCAGCCCTGTCTTGTGTTTTAAAGACACGGTCTCACTGAGTTGCTGAGCGCCTCACTTTTGCTGATGCTGGCTTTGAATTTGCCGTCCTTCTGCCTCGGCTTCCTGAGCCACTGGGATCACTGGGTTACTGCACCTGGCAAGACAAAGTTTCAAAATGAAGATTTTTAGTGATCAGCTGAGTGAACTAGAGAAGACGATGCAGGGGGATGAATCAGCACTTCAATAAAGAGAATTTCAAATAGAAATGGTGAAAGAGGGCATCCCTGTCTTGTTCCAGTTTTTAGAGGGGGGTGCTTTCAATTTTTCTCCATTTAGAATGATGTTGGCCTGGGGCTTAGCATACATGGCCTTTACAATGTTGAGGTATGTTCCTGATAGCCCTAGTTTTTCTAGTGTTTTGAACATGAGGGGATGTTATATTTTATCAAATGCTTTCTCTGCATCTACTGAGGTGATCATGTGATTTTTATCTTTGAGTCTATTGATGTGATGAATTACATTCATTGATTTCCCTGTATTGAACCAACCTTGCATCCCTGGGATGAATCATACTTGATCATGGTGCACTATCTTTTGATATGTTTTTGTATTCAATTTGCCAGAATTTTACTGAGAATTTTTGCATCTATATTCATTAGACATATTGGTCTGAAATTTTCTTTCTTTGATGTGTCTTTGGTTTTGGAATCAGGGTGATATTGGCCTCATAGAATGTGTTTGGAAGTGTTCTCTCTCTATTTTGAGGAGTATTGGTATTAAGTTCTTTTAGAACTCAGCTATGCATCCATCTGCTCCTGGGCTTTTTGTGATTGGTAGGCTTCTGATGATGTCCTTTCTTTCCTTGCTTAAAATTGATGTATTTAAATTGTGTATATCATCATGATTTAGTTTAGGCATTATCATATGCCTCTAGAAATTTTCGATGCCTTTGATATTTTGTATTTCATTGGCATACAAATTTTCAAAATAATTTCTAATTATCTTCTGTATTTTTGTAGTGTCTGTAATAATAGTTCCTTTTTCATGATAGTAATTTGAATTTTTTCTCTGCTTCTGTTAGCATGGCTAATGGCTTACAAATTTTATTTTTTCAAAGAACCAACTTTTTGTCAGTTTTTCTTAGTTTCTTTTGTTTCAATTTCGTTGATTTCAGCTCTGATTTTAATTATATCCTGACTACTTCTGCTTTTGGTGTTGATTTGTTCTTTTTCTAGGGCTTTGAGACTTTTTCTTCTTTGAAGGAATGAACTCCATGCGATGAACTTTCCTCTTAGAACTAACTGCCTTCATAGCATCCCAAAGATTTCGATATGTTGTCTCAATATTCTCATTCACCCCTAAGAATTTTTTAATCTCCTCCTGAACATCTTTTGCAGCCTATTGTTCATTTAGTAGCTTATCATTTAGTCTCCAGGTGTTGGAGGAGCTTTTATTTTTATTTTATATTGATTTCTAATTCCTTTTTGATCTAATAGAATGCAGGATAGTATCTCTACTTTTCTGTATTAAGAGTTGCTTTGTGGCATAATATATGGTTTCTTTTAGAGAGGAATCCATGTACTGCTGAGAAGAAAGTGTTTACACTCATTGATGGATAATATACTCTATATATGTCAATTCAGTCTAAGTTATTTATTATTGAGTTCTATAATTTCTTTGTTCAGATTTTGTTTGGAAGATCTATGCAGTGGTGAAAGAGGTATGTTAAAGTCACCCAGAATTATTGTGTTCTGGTCTATATGACTCTTGAACTTGAGAAGAGTTTGATTGATAACATAGATGCTCCATTGTTTGGCGCATATATAACTGTTATGTCTTGTTGGTGTATGGTTCCTTAAGCAGTATGAAATGTCCATCTTTATTCCTTTTGATTAACTTAGGCTTGAATTTTATTTTATTTGATATGAGGATGGAAACCCCTGCTTGTTAATGTAGACCATGTGAATGGTATATTTTATTGCAACATTTTACCTTCAGTCTGTGGATGTCTTTTCCTATGAGACGAGTCTCTTGAAGGCAGTGTATTGTTGGGTCTTTTTTTTAAACCCAATGTCTTTTGATTAGTGAGTTTAGGCCGTTAATATTCAGGGTTATTATTGAGACATGATTTGTATTTCTGGTCATTTTTGTTTATTTTTGTTACTTAGATTGACTTTGTTTCTCCTTTGGTTGGTTTTTCCTTTATTGTAATTCTTCCCTTTGTAGATTTTTATTGTTGATTTTCATTTCCTCCTAAAGGGATATGGATAGAAAAAGGAGAACTCAAGTAACTATTTGCAGATGATATGATTCTATACCTGGAAGACCCAAAACATTCCACCAGAAGTCTTCCAGAACTAATAAATGAATTCAGCAAAGTGGCTGGATATAAGATCAACACCCATAAATCAAAGGCATTTCTGTACATTAGTGACAAATCCTCTGAAAGAGAAAGTAGGAAGACCACCCCATTTTACAGTAGCCTCAGAAAAAAATACTTAGGAATAAACTTAATGAAAGAGGTAAAAGACCTCTACAACAAAAACTACAGCATGCTAAAGAAAGAAATTAAGAAATTAAAGGAGACCTTAGAAGATGGAAAGATCTACCTTGGATAGGCAGAATTAATATTGTCAAAATGACCATACTACCAAAAGCACTATACAGATTCAACACAACCCAATCAAAATCCCAATGACAGTCCTCATAGAAACAGAAAAAGACATCATGAAATTCATCTGGAAAAATATGAGACCTAGAATAGCCAAAGGAATCTCTAGCAGGAAGAATAAAGCTGGGGGCATTACTATTCCAGACCTTAAACTATACTATAGAGCAATAGTAATAAAAACAGCATGGTATTGGCACCAAAATAGACCTGTAGACTGATGGTACAGAATAGAGGACACAGTGACTAACCCACATAATTAGTTATCTTATGTTAGACAAAGGTGCCAAAAACGTTCATTGGAGAAAAGATAGCCTCTTTAACAAATGGTGCTGGGGAAACTGGAAATCCACATGTAAAAAATGAAATTAAACCCCTATCTCTCACCATGCACAAAACCCAAAGAAGATCAAGGACCTAGGAATTAAACTAAAGACCTCATGCCTAATGGAAGAAAAAGTAGGCTCACATCTCCATCGTGTTGGATTAGGCCCTGACTTCCTTAATAAGACTCCTACAGCACAAGAATTAAAACCAGGTGATCCTCAGGGTTATACAAAATTACATACAAGAGGAAGTGAGGGGTAAGGGAAGAATAATACAAGTGGAAGAAATGTTTTACGGTAGAGGGGGTTGAGAGAGAAGAGGGGAGGGGTGGGGAGGGGGGATAGTAGAGGTTAGGATAGAGAGCAGAATTCATCAGACACTAGAATGGCAATGTGTAAATCAATGGAAATGTAACTGATGTAACTGATGTGATTCAGCAATCTGTATACGGGGTAAAAATGGGAGTTCATAACCCTTTTGAATCAAACTGTGAAATATGATGTATCAAGTTAGATGTAATGTTTTGAACGACCAACAATAAAAAAAAGAAAAAGAATTAAAACCAAGAATCAATAAGTGGGATGGATTCAAACTAAAAAGCTGCTTATCATCAAAAGAAACAATCAATGATGTGAATAGAGAGCTTACAGAATGGGAGCAAATCTTTACCACAAGTATGTCAGATAGAGCACTAATCTCTAGTTAATATATAGAGCATTAAAAAATTTTAACACTAAAAAAACAACCCAATAAATAAATGGTGCCAAGGAACTGAACAGACACTTCTAGGAAGATGATATATAATCAATCAACAAATATATGAATAAGTGTTCAACATCTCTAGCAATTGGAGAAATGCAAATCAAAACGAAGATTTCATCTCACTCCAGTCAGAATGGCAGCTATCAAGAATACAAACAACAATAGGTGTTGGCAAGAATATGGGCAAAAAGGCACACTCATACATTGGCTGTACCAATTTGCAGTCCCACCAGCAATCTGGAAAGCAGTATGGAGATTCCTTGGAAAACTTGGAATGGAACCACAATTTGACCCAGCCATTCTACTCCTTGGTGTATACCCAAAGGACTTAAAAACAGCATATTATAGGACACAGCCATATCAATGTATATAGCAGCAAAATCCACAATGGCTAAATTGTGGAACCAACCCAGATACTTTTTAGTAGATGAATGGCTAGGGAAACGTGTGTGTGTGTGTGTGTGTGTGTGTGTGTGTGCATTAAAAGAGAATGAAATCATGACATATGCAGGTAAATGGATGGAGTTGGAGAGTATAATGCTAAGTGAAGTAAGTCAATCCCCAAAAACCAAAGGCCAAATGTTTTCTTTGATATGAGGATGCTGACTCATAATGGTGATGGGGGGACATAGGAGAAACGGAGGAACTTTAGATAGGGAAAGGGAGGGAGGGAAAAGGAGGGGGCAAGGGGTTAGGAATGATGGTGAAATGAATTAGACATCAGTACCCTACATGTATGAAGACACGAACGGTGTGAAAATATTTTGTGTATAATCAGTGACTTGAAAAATTGTGCTCTATATGTGTAATATGAAATGAATTGCATTCTGCCATCATATATAACAAATTAGAATAAATAAATAATTTTGAAAAGAAAAAGCTAAATCAAGACAATTAGAAACCTTGGAAATGAACCATTAAAACAGATTAAAAAAAACTCAACCAAGAGCCTCAATAACAGATTCAAGTGAAGATTAAATATATATATTAGATCCTGAAGATGACTGTGAAAATAATGCACTCATCCAGGTGCAGGGTTTGCACATAGATAACCCTAGTGACCCAGGAGTTTCAGGAAGAAGGACCAACTTTTGAAATATTTTCAACTTAGTGAAATTCTATCACAAAATATAAAAAAGAGCAGGGAATGTCTTAGTTGTACAGTATTCCTAGGTTCAATCCTCAGATGAAAATCAAGGAAACCAAACCCAACAAAAAAAAATAGTACATTCACACAGCAACAAATTATAAAGGGAACATACAAGATCTCTGGGACACAGATAAAATGTCTGAATGATTGGCATACAAAGTGGAGAAGAGCTATACCCTGGGGGCATGGAAAACTGTTCAGTGGAGTAATAGGAAAATTTTCTCATTTTGGGAAAGACATAGACATGCAGGTACATGAAGCATTTAGAACCTCAAATAGACAAGACCAGAAAAGAACGTCTCCATGTTATAGATTACTGAAAGTACAGAACAAAGAAAGAATATTAAAAGTTGAAAAAGGGACATGCCAAGTCACATTTAAATATAAACCCACCAGAAAAACAGAATTTTCTGAAGAAACACTAATGGTTAAAAGGGCATTGGATAATGTATTTCACATCCTGAAAGAAAATAACTGCCAACCAAAATTACTATAGCTAGCAGAGTTTTCCTTTAAAATTGATAAAGAAATAGATATCTCCCAGCGTAAGCATAAACTTAAGAAATTTGTGAACACTAAAATCGGCATTACTGAAGATACTTGAGAGAATCTACACTCAGAATGAAAGATTAACACAACCATAAGACCATGGTTTAGAATAAATTTCATTAAAAGAGTAGACATGCGAATTAAAAATAGGAAAGAATCAAATGTTGTCCATATAGTAAAGTATCAAATATCTATGATGAATAAGAGCAGGAAATGAACATAGAATATCCAAAATATCTCCCTCCCCACCATCCACAAAGACAGGAATAACTACTTAACTTCCAGTAATAATCCCAAATATAAGTAGTCTTAATTCTCCAATTAAAAGATACAAAATGACGGACTGGATTAAAAACAAGACCAACACACATGTTGCCTACAAGAAACTTGATTTCCATCCTTTTACTTTTTATCTTCTCTGGTGAGTTGATTCTCTAAGCAAATGGGATCCAGAAGCAAGGAGGAGTAGTTCTATTTTTATCTGACAACAGTCTGTAGGTCAAAATCGGAAGAGAAAAGGTCACTACATATTGATCAAGGGAACAGTTCACCAAGAAGATATAATATAAATGCACTAAAGTTTGGAGCTCCTAATTTAATAAAACAAACACTACTAGATATAAAGTGAGTGACACAGTAATAGTTGGATGAGTTCAGTACCCTTTCAGCTGCAGATACATTGTTCAGACAAAAATATTAATAAAGAGATATAAGAGTTGAATTATACTGTAGATCAATTGGATCTAATAGAAATCTATAGAATAACTACCCAATAAGTGCAACAGTCTTATCAGCACGTTGACATTTTTTTTTAAAAGCATATTTTAGGGCATAAAAGTAGTCTTAACAAATTTTTTAAAATCAAAATTTTTGTATTTTATCAGATACCAAGGGATTGAATTGCAAAATCAGCAGCAACCCAAACTGTAGAAAATATAAAAACATTTGGAGATTAAATCACAATTTATTTAATGAACAGTGGGTCATTGAAGAAATTAAGGGGATATTTAAAAATTACTAGGGTGAAATAGAAATGGAAACACAATATGCAGGAATTCATGATATATAGCAACAACAGTATAAGAATTTTATAGCAACGATTGCCTGTTTAAAAAAAATGATGTATCCAACGTCTTAGAAAGGAAAAACAAATCTAATCCAGAATCACTAGAAAGAAAGAAATATTACACATCAGAGCAGAAATAGAGGCCAAAAGAACAATACAAAAGAACTTAGAAACAAAGAGCTATTTTTTTGATTAAGTAAGTAGAATTGACAAATCTCTAGTCTTCTCTTTCTTTTGGTTAATTTAACTAAACAAACTCAGAAGTGAAAAGGCATCATTACTGCAGATCCTACTGAAACTCAAAGGATCATTAGGAAATGAATTGAAAATTTATTTGCCAATAAAATGGAAAACTTAGAAGAAATAGACAAATTTCTGGACACACATGATCTACCAAAATTGAACCGAGGGATTATAAAAAAACAAATAGATTAATAATGAGGAATAAGATTGAAGCAGTAATAAAAACTCTCCCCAAACATCAGCAATAGGCAAACCTCAGGTCTGGATGGATTCTCTGTACTTTATGGCACGTTCTATGAGAAGCCAACAGCAGGACTCCTCCAATTACCCCACAAGGTAGAAAGGAGTAGGGCCTTTCCAGACTCCGACTATGAGGTGTCACCAATCACCCTGCTCCCAAAACCTGATGAAGACACACACACTATAGACCCATATCCCTGACCAATAGAGAAGCAGAAATCCTTAATAAAATGCTTGCAACCAGAATCACAAAGATCATACACCATGATTAAGTGGGTTTCATTCCAATGATGTGAAGGTAGTTCAATATACATAAATCAATAAGCAGAGCACATAAGTAGAATTAATGGTAAAAAAAAAATCAAGAGATACAGAACAAGCCTTTGATAAAGTCCAACATCACTTCAGACAAAAGTCCTGAATAAATTAGATACAGAAGGATCTTAGCATGATAAAAGCTCCGTGTGACCCAGAGAGCGCCAACATCACGTTGGCCAAAGACGGAAAATGTTCCCTCTAAAATCACGAACAAGATGAGTTACCTGCTCTGACCACTCTTACTCAACATAGAACTGCAAACTTCAGCCAGAGCAGTCCGTCGAGAGAGAAAAAGGGATACCAACAAGAAAGGGACGGAAATGGGAACAGTGTAAAGACTCTAGGATGGATTCTTAGAACTGATAAGTTCACAGAGTAGCAAGGTACAAAACCCAGGAGCTTTTCTGTAGACCAGTAACTGACTTGCTGAGGAGGAAGTCATGAAAGCAATTCTACTTACAGTGGCTTCAAAATCACAAAAAATGACCCGATAGTAGAAGGTGGGGGCTTGGGGAAGGGAAAGATGGTCAGGGGAGGGCAAGAAGAGGGAGGGCCACGTGGAGTGGAAGGGAAGGTGGACCTGATCCAGGTGCCATATATGGAAGTGTCACAGTGGAACACACTAACCTGCACAGTTCATGTTGTGTATAAATAGTTGCTTCTCTGTACAAGACCCCTAGAGGAGGTGAAAGGTTGGTAAGTAAGCATAGGACGCCGACATCATCTTGTGAGGGTGGTGAGAATACGTAAGGTTTTCTTTATGGTTTTAGTTGATTGGAATGATATTTAATAACTTGTTTGCTGAGTTACTTGGCTTTTTGCTGCTGTGACCAAAATACCTGACAAGGATGACACAGGAAAGGAGAGATGGTGGCTGGCGATTTCAGAGGAGGCGTCGGCCATCTCCCAGGTAGAGACGTGGTGGTGGGACGGTGTGGCACAGGAGAGTCCCTCTGCTCCTAGCAGCCTCAAGCAGAAAGAGGGAGGAAGGAGCAGGGGAAGGTGAACCCTCCCAGGGCACAGCCCTAGTGACCTGCTCCCTTCCGCGGGCTCCCCCTCCAGTTATCAGTGGGTCAGTTCCCACCTCTGAACCTGCTGCATCTGTGCTTTCAACACATGAGCTTTGGGGAACGTCGAGATCCAAACGTCCAATAAAAGAAAACTCAAAGGGAGAACTCTCCTCTGAACAGCTAGTGATCAGTTTGCCTTCTGTAGATCCTGTGGGAAGATTTTACAAGGTATTTTACTTGCGCCTGACTGTATTTCATGGTGTTAATTTTGGCTTTTCCTTACGGTGCATTAAATGATTTTCATGTTGGGTGATATATGATGTTAACTTTTATTTCCTCATGACCTCTGTAGGTTTTGTGAATACATGCTCTACTTTGCTTTGATTCAAGTTGTCTATGGAAACATTGACCACTGAAATACAATCACTCTGAAGTTCATCACATGCCACCTTCTTATCAAATGCAGTAGACTGATCTCAGTTCTCATCTTTTGATCTTCTGGAATGTTCCACCTTTATCTTGTACAGTTTTCTTTCTGCTGAAGTGGAGCCCTGTGTTAGTTTTCTACCGTGACTACTACCTACCTGGAAATGCTCACTAAGGTTTGGTGCATCTTCTCGGGACTCCTCTCCTTTTGTAACTTCCCCTGGATAGCTTACCTGCTCTCAGTAGTGTAGATACCACTGTCTGAAGCTTCCTCCCACATGGCTGCTTCAGGTCTTCCCTCTGAGCTCTGAATCGGTTCCTTGATGTGTGTGTTTGACATCTCCAATGAGTACTTATGCTGGAAGTTCAAACTCGGCATTCCCCCAATTTTCCTCATGGTCTTTTGACAAACTAACCAAGATCATATCTGAAACCGCTCCATTTTCCTTCACCTAGTTAGCTACCGTTAGATGAATTCCACCTGGGTGGTATTTCTTGGTCTTTCTGCCCCTGGCCTCTGGGCTTCACAGTGACCTAGCTCTGTGACCCTGGGCAGTTTTCTTAAGCTCCCTATTTCTTTCCTTATTGGTTAATTGGGAAATGTAATTGTTACCATATATTGCGTAGGATTAGCCTTAAGTTTAAAAGAGAATGTATTTTATGTTATCAGAAAACTATTCAGCATAGGCACTCAATGAATCCTCTCTGTTACTGTTATTTCCATCTGGCCTGCTACCACCTTAAGGCACACTCTTGGGACGTCTCAGATGGACTATTATTGTCACATGATGGGTGCTCTGTCATCCGCATAATAAATAGGTAGGTCTATAGTCCTCCCTTGGTATACAGAGAAGAATAAATTCTGGATCCTCCCCTCAGATACCAAAGTCTGTGGACGCTGAAGTCCCGTATATACAATGGTATGGTGTTTGCATGTAACCTACTCCTTCCATATAAAGTAAATTCTCTCCAGATTATTCATAAAACCTAATGCAATATAAATGCAAATAGTTGTTACATGGAATTGTTTAGGGAATAATGACATGGGAAAAAGTCTGCCCGTGCTCAGCACAGACACCTTTTTCTGAATTTTCAATCTACAGTTGGTTGAATTGCCAGTTGCAGAATCCATGATATGGTGGGCTGACTGGATGTGATTTAAGATACAGTTTTAAAGTTTATAGGAAATCCACTGAGTCCCATTAAGATTTATGCCTCATGTGACTTATTATTAACTAAATGGGAAAAATGCAAGTGGAAACATTTATTCCTTCCATGCAGTCAGATCAGCAGGTCAAGAGGAGGCCTCAAAAACCCCAAAGACAGATGTGTAGTCTGGAATGTAGCAGTCAAACAAAGCAGGAGGCCTCGCGTAGTATCCACCTGGCAGGGTTAGTTTGAGGAGGAGCTACAGATCGGAAGATCCTGGACCGGGAAATGGAGGCTGTGGTGTGGCCTAGGCTGTCTCTGCATGGGTCATTTGTTAAGCAGCAGCATCGGCCCTTCCTGTCTGCGGACTCGTATGCACCCTGGGTCACAGTGTGCAGTGAGAGACACAGGGTCCCTTTTCCGTTTTTCTTTCTTCCACAGATAACCACTTTTAACCTCTTTCAAGTTGTTTGCTCAGAACTAAAACCTCATTCATACAATCAATTCATATGCTTCTGATAATTTTTGTTTACTTTTCTGAAAGACATAATATTTTCTCATCTTCATTTTGTATTTAATGCTATTCTAAATGGTTCAATTTTGAATTTCAATCCCAATATGCACATGGAAGGGGAGTCGTAAACACCATTTTCTTGTGTCAGACCCTCTTAGAAAATGGTACCTGGGAAATATTGACAGTTTTATTGTGGTCTGTTTCCTTCCTTGTCTTGTGACTAATTTCCGTCAGTAATGAACGATATACCCACATGCTGAAGAGCTGTGAAACGCTTTATGACTTTGCAGAAAGAATGATTGAATTTTACATAAAGGACTTAACTATAAATTTATGACAACAAAAGTAAGTTTCCGCTAGAGTTCCCTGGTTGTAAGTATTAGGAGAAGACGTCAACCGTGGCAAGCTGATGTGCTCGATATTTCTTACATTCAGGAGTGCTGGGTCAGCTCTTAGATGGTGCTATCGACTGAGGGGAGAAGAAGGTGCATTGAAGTGAGTCTAAGAACAACAATGTATCTGCAAGTCAGATGCAGGCAGGTAGGTAGATCTATCTATCGTCCACCATCCCGTACATGGTGACAGTGTACTGTTTCTAGACAGTACCCAGGAAAAAATTTTGCCACTTTTTTTGCTATGTGGTCATATATAAATTAACTGATCTTTTAAATTCTTTTTATAAAATTTTAGTCATTTAAAATTAAGATTTATTTATGGCCAGAACCATGTACTATCCATGTACTATACTGAAGAATGTTACTTGTGCACTCTTAGGTCTAGCTGGATTGTTGTGTTGTTTAAAATTCCCAAGTTTTTGTTGACCTTCTGGCATATTATTCTTTGCATTATTGAATGTGGTGAATTGAACTTTCTACTAGTTTTGGAGTGCCTGATTTTCCTTTTGATGTTTGCTTTTGCTTTATACATTTTGGAGCTCTGTTATTAAGTTCCTATGTTTTTATAAATTAATTGTCACTGCTTGTCCTTGGAATCAAGTAGGATAGTGTGCATTAAGAATTCAACCCTCCATAATGTGAGGAAGGACAGTGTCAGGATCGCAATATTGTGAACCTTTCCTTTTACCCGAATTTCTCAGACCTCTCTAAATCTTACTGAGTAACTCTGGGGTTTTATTTTTGTTTGGGGTGCCTCACTTCTCCCTTTTTTCCTAGGCTAATGCTTCCGTTCTCAGGTTTTGGGGATTTTCACTGTGTTGGTCCTTTTGTTCTTGGCTAGGAGACCTCGGGGCTGTTTAACTGCCAAATCTTTAGGGTGTTTCTGGTTAGAGAGGCATGTCTGTGGAAGCAGAAGGAGGGCAGGGGAGGTGAGGAAGTTCCATGTCCTTTTACAGCGTGAGTCCAGGATCCTGGAGAAGGTCATGGTGACCACGGGTAAGCCCAGGATCAGAGCACACCTCAGTGATCAGTGGCCTCAGCCCTGGGGCAGGGCAACGTCTTGCTTCACCCAGCAGAGAGACGAGCACCAGCAGTTCAGTACCATGCTATCCCTGTAATTGCCTTTATTTCTCCTATTACAGTGGGGTCAAAACTTGATCTTGTTTAGTTTCCATCTGGCTATTTGAAAGGCCTGCCTTCTAGCTGAGTAAGCATTATCTGTCATGATTTAAAAGGCCTCTGTGGGGCCAAGAGTTTGTTGCTGAATTTTTAAAGTGCTTAGCATGGACAGAGCGAGCTTGGTTTTCTTTGATAAGAAGGAACTGTGTAAGTCAAGGTGTAATGAGGAGGTGATAGCACACCGGTTATTTTAACAGGGGATTATATAAAATAATTAATAAATTAATTATATAAGTACCGAAAAGCAAAAACAGTAAGACTGAGGTAGTCAAAGGCATAAATTAAAAGAAGCAGCTACTACCTGCAGGACTTGGGGGATCCAGGGAAGGTGCTGGAAGAGGTTCCCTGTGAAGCAGTACTCAAACTTGTGGCTGCCAGGTCCTAGTGTCTCTGAGCTGGCCACTTCTGGAAATGTGCAGCAAGCTGAAGGAAGAACTAGATGCTACTTGAATTAACTGCTCCTGCCAGAGTGAATGGCCACTGCCGGGTCGGGCTGGCAAGAGCTTCATGCAGACAGGAAGGAACGAGTCTCTGTCTCATTGTAATTGACAAAAATTTTATATACTTACGGAAAACACTGTCATGTTTGGATGCATCTTCAACCCAAATCCTCCTCCTGGCGCCCTGTTAGCAAAGGCGAACCAGGAATTCACTGGCAAAGCCCCAGTGTGTTTTGCAGATGTTCATCCCCAGCGGAACAAGCAGAGCATAGAACAGTGTATGAATTGGAACCCGAGGCTCGAGTCAGGTCTTTGTGCAGCCACTGATGTAGGAAAATCTCTTATTTCCTGATGCTGATTATATGGGAACAGAATCTTGTCTCTGCAGTCGCACAGAGCATGGTGCTTAGAAGCCATCTGTGTTTGGTTTAATGCTCTCTCGTTACTGTCTTGACATTCCTGATAATTCTGAACAAGCAGACCTATGCCTTTATTTTGCTCTGACATTGCAAATCATTTAGCCAGAGCTGACTGAATCAACCTTTCACGTAGAGACCCTGGAAAAGACAGAGCTGGCACCTCATTGAGCTTACACAACAGGTTGAAGGAACTCCTGTCTGCTTATTGTGTGAGTGCCCATGCCCGTATGTGGCATAGAGTCTGTTTTCCAACTTGTTTCATTTTGAATCGGTGAAGTAGAGGAACTAGCTAGCACTCCATCCCTTTCTCTGCCATTTTCTATGAGAAGAAATGAAGAGTTGGACAAGACCTATTGGCTTAGTTCAGTCCACAGTGTTTTCAGAAAGTCTTATGAAAATATACTATATAGCTCATCACAGCATAGAGAAATAAAGCTTCTAACATAAGACATTTTTTTTGGTAATTTTGGTGAAAAAATTTGTACCAGAAAGTTAAAGTTCAGAGGGATAGCTACTTATACCATCACTAAACTAAAATCAGAAGATAGTTAACTATTGCTTCACTTATTTTGCTGAAAGCTACAATTTATTATCCTCCTGTTCCAGTGCACAGTATCTCTGGATATAGTTCAACTTGGTGCAGTAGTTTGGATTAAATAGAGAACATGGTATTTGAAAGGATCAATTCATGAATTAGACAGTACTCCTAAAATTTAGCCTTAGAGCAAGGTTTGATCTAAAAGCTTGTTCACAGAGGCTGGTGATGGCCCAGTAACCTTGATGGAATGGTGGTCTGCAGGGGACCCGGGACATAACTTTAAAACCTGGGTGTTAGTAAGCCATAGCCCCCTGTGATGTCTGTGCTCCCTTCTGATTTCAGCGAGAACGTGGACATATTTTCCAAATGAATGAAGATCCATTTTGCAATGAGACGGCAGACCTCCAGGCACAGCTTGGGGACTCAGGCCTGCTTCAGGCTGGACTGCATGCAGGCCCAGGAGGCCTGTCCACCCAACCTTGCAGCCTTCTGTTGGCTCAGAGCTTTTGATCTCACCATGACAATGTGAACTGCTCTTTCTACAAACCACTAGAGATAGACCTACCTCAGTCTGGTGGTTGCTGGCTTCCCAAGTTCTTCTTGCCTGTTTTGCTTCTGGAATTCTGTTTTATCCTAGTGTAGTAAAGAATAAAGAAGGTGAGTGCACAACCTTGCTCTTCCACAGCTCTGCTGAGAGAACTGGAACATACACGACAACTCAAAAAAGGAAACCCTTCCAAAATACCCCGTATCTGTCCTATTCTTTACGAGGGACAAGAAGGTGACAATGTGATGATTTGACTGTGGTGGGACAAGGGCCTGCAGCCAGTTTCACTGGCTTTGGGAGAAGCTGTGATCTGCAGTTCTCCCCGGACTCCCGAAGAATCCCACCACCATTGCCCGCCCTTTGTCTGAGACTGGATAAAAACGATGGACATCCAGCAAGTGTGATTCATTTTGAAAATAGATGCCTTATCTTTATTGTCTATTGTGTGAGAGATTTCACACTTAAATGTGAACAGCAACAGGAAAACGTAACTGCTCCACTTTCTCAGTTTTTTCTGTTTGGGGTTGGAGTTGCTGAGTTGGGTTGTGGGTATGTCCAATCATTCAGATAAAGCAACACTTTATATTTTATAGCTATCCCCCCCACCCAATCAGCTTCTGTGGATTTTAAATAACAGCATTTCAACCTTGTGTTCTTATGTTAATTTTAGAGATAATCAGTACTGAGGTTTCATTCCCAGTATGTGTCCACCAGAAAGAAGTCTACAAAGTTTATTAGACCAAAGGGTCATGCAAAGAGAAAATAGTGTTTTATTTTAGATAAGAGCCGTGTGTTATCATAAGAAGAGCTTGTCACATACTGAAGTTGGTGTTTTTAATAGCAATAATAAATATGGTGGTAAGTCAGTGTTGAATCCATAATTTAATAGTGGTAATTTTGTACCCACAAATCTCCTACAAACTAGGCTGGTACTTTCAGTTCAGGCACTCACACACGTATCACTAAATGACTGTTGGTTTTCACATATTTCACCAGAGAAGTGTGTTTATTCCAATGCTGTATGGTGTCAAGTCAAAAGCCTTTTTTCAGGGTAACTATTATTTTAAGGGAAACTTTAATTAATAGGTTTTATGAGAATGTCACGAGGCCAGATGTATTTATAGCTCTGAACTGAGACCAAATTAAAGAGCTATTATGATCACATAAATGAAAAAACATGATTGTCCCATCTTCATGGCTCTCATCAAAGCACTTTCTCCCCTAATACTGTAGCTTTTATGCCTTATTTCTGAAGAACTATTGAGGAATGTGAGGGAAAAGATAGTAATGAGTGTTCCCGACGGGGGTCATTTATGTCTTGGAATTCAAGACTTTGTAAGAAAGGAAAGGAGGAGGATATGTAACACTGCTTTTGATTTTTTTTTTTTTTTTTTGGTCCTTTATTTTGAAATGGCTTCAAACTGTACTGGGGATGGAGCTCAGTGGTAGAGCATTGCCTAGCATGGGTGGGGCCCTGGGTTCGAATCCCCAACACCATAAAAATAAAAAAATTAAACATTTAAATACTTTCAATCCCTTGCACGGACTGTACAAAGAACCTTCCCTGGTTATTAGCATTCTCCTACATCTGCTGGTTCTCCACCTGTTTCCATCTGTCCCCTACCTATCCTCCATTTCCCATCTGTTCTATAGTCTTCTTTCTTCTATTCCCATTGGGAAGGCTCCTATAGATGGGATGCTCTGTTATTCCAAATAGTTCAGTGTATATTTCCTGCTCATCCATAATATAGTGAATATGTTCCTCGAAATTAGAAAAATTACCACGGATGTGAGATTACTGTGCGATTCACAAACCCCACTCAGATTTCCATGATGATCTCAACAGTGTACTTTGTTGTAACAGGAGGAGGAGGAGGAAAGAAGAAAATGCCAAAGACAAGATCAAAACTTTTCTTTTGCTCCTTTCCCTTCTGCTCCTAGAGCCAGGTCAGGATCAAAGGTTCCACTTAATAACAGAGGCTCTTTATTTCTTCAGTCTGGAGCACCTCACTTTTCTTTGCTTTTACATATTTTAGAAGTATACAAGCAAATTTTGTAGAATTTTGTATTTGGTAGAATTTCTCCCAGTACAGATTTATTTCCTTGCATATATATATATATATATATTTGGCAGTACCTCATAGAAGTGGTCTTTTCTTCATCATGCATTACGTTAGGAAACACATAACTTCAATTTGTGCCATCACTGGTCATGTTAACCTGGTTTTCTACTTTATAGTTAATCAGTATTTTGTGATTATTAATAGCTAGTTAATATGCGTTTTATGGAAGACACTTTAAGTATTTTTTGCCTTATCAAACTTTCATCCACTAGTTTTAGCATCTTTTGAAGGATTGAATCAATTATTATAACATGGTTGTTGTACTCCATTGCTGTACAAAAATACCTGACATCATCAATTTTATAGGGAGAAAAAGGTCACTTGGGCCTGTGGTTTCAACACCTAGCTGCTGGGCCCCGCGCTGTTGGGCCGTGGTGAGGGAGCACACCGCGGATGGGCGGGAGTGTAGGTGAGTGCTTGGGGCAGCCAGGGAGCTGAGAGGGAGCAGGAGGCAGGGTCCGCAGCCCCTCCAGGGCTCATTCCTGCCAGACCTCCCTCCTCGGGGTTTTTACCACCCACCAACAGGCCCTGCCAAGGACCAAACCTAACACCTGGGCCTTCCAGGGGGACATTTATGGTACAAACTCTAGCAGAAGCCGAATGGTGGTTTCCTGTCACTTCTGTAATCACAGCTACGGTCATGGGTTCCCCTTGCCTGCCCCCTTCCTCCTGATCGTGGCTCGATGTGAAGTGTTCCCCCAGGAGCTCCGTGTGGGGACATGGTATCCAGGTAGCAATGCTCAGAAGTGAAATGATCAGTGACGAGGCTGTGACTGCCTGGTGGATGCATCCACTGGATGAGTGGACAATTTGAAAGGTCTCCAGGGAGGTGACCACAGGTGGGTAGGGTGTGGCTGCAGGAAGTAGGTCACGGGGCTGTGCCCTGGGGGTTAAACTTTATTCCTGGCGTCACCTCAGTCTGCCTCTGCTTCCCAGCTGCCATGTGCTTCTGCTGGGTGCTCTGCCTCGGCCGGGACCAGAGCCGTGGACTGGCCATCCAGGGGCTGGGCCTCTAAGACTGTAGGCTCTAAACGACTTTTCCTCTCCAAGTTGTCCTTGTCAAGAATTCTGGTCACAGCAAAGAAAAGCTGGCTGACGCCTGCCTGCCTTTTTTCCTTTCCATCTTCCTTCTCTGTCTTCAGGATGTGCTTTGGACTCCTATTGAAATCAGTGGGTTAAGGTCTCATTACTCACTTTCATACTCAAAAATGTTGCACATCTGACCAATGGAGATGTCTTAAATCTCTGTCCCCAAATCTAATCTCACCTTGTATTTAACCCACTCTCTCCCTCCAGTGAGTCCTTTCTTCAAGGATCTTTGGTTCCTTTAGTGGAAGACGAGACTTGGAAGCCAGTCTCTGGGTGCTGGGGTGGGTGCTGCTCATGTGTCGCTGGGTCCCTTCCCTTTCTTCTCGGTGGACGATGCTAGAAATGTCCGTGAACACACAAGCAGGGGCACTCCTCTAGATGTCTATGTTGAGACCAGGAGTCCTCATAGGTTTCTCCTGTTCTAGGCCAGACATGGTATTTATTCTGGTTTTCTCCTTTTGTCATGTCTACCTTTCTTCTTGACTGTGAGAGACCTTCTCCCAAGATCTCCAAACTGTCCTTTCCCTGCACGCGCTCAGTTTCCAGCGCCACACAGCCAGCGCTTCCTCAGGCTGCCCCTGCCCATTGAAGCACCTTCTGTCACGTACACGTTCATGTGCACTAAGGAATTCCTTTAATGAATGCCGTCTGTCTGCACATTCAGTGGAAAGGCAACTCTGTGTCCTCGATTTCTTGACGAATTTTGACTCCGTTTATCTCTCAGCACCTAGTACCCGGTTCTTTTCTTTTTTAGTTGTAGAAGGACACGATACCTTTATTTTATTTAGTTTTTATTTTATGTGGCGCTGGGGATCGAACCCCGGGCCTCAGGCATGCTAGGCAAGCACTGGACCACTGAGCCACAACCCCAGCCCCCAGTACCTAGTCCTTCTAGAACTGTCTCTCTCCTGCATATTTACTGTTGGCTGCGCATCACTCTTTACATGTTCTCTTTAAAAACATGAGCTCATTTGAGAAGACTCAAGAGTATTAATGCATTTCCTTGTCCAACGGTCCGTCCTTCTTCCCTGGAAGGAACTGCCCTCCTGCTGGACTTGGGGCTTACTGCACTCTCCAACACAGGACGTTTTGCTGCTTTCCTTCAGACCCTCTTTTCTCAGTGGGATGCTTACCTTTGCTCTGGACTGTTGATTGCTCTCTTCCTGTGTCCAGGGTATCTACATGACCGATAGGTCTTCTCATCTGAGGCTATGTTATTGTAAAAACCGGGAAACTTTGCTAGTGGTATGGAGTGAAGTTTAACTAAATCAGGTATGAGCATGTTGTATCCCAGGAGCCTTGAGTCCTACAGTCACCTTAGTTATAAGGGTCTCCATGGTGACAGGACTGCCTTCTCCCAAGACTCTTATCTCTTTATTGTTGACAGCACATTTTTTTATGGTTATCTTATCTGCTTTTTATATCTGTCCAGCTGATATACAAATGGACAACCCCTGCCCTAACTAATTGCTTTATTGAGGTATATTTTATAGAGAGTAAACGGTTATATCCACTTTGACAAGTCAGCTGGTCTTCCAACCACCACCACAGTGGAGGCGTAGACCGTTTCTGACCTCCTGGAGATTCTCGTGCTTGTTTCTGGTTGACCGCTCTACCTCATGGCAACCATGGATTCATTTTTTTGTCACTATAGTTTTGCCTTTTCCAGAATATCTTTTTTCCCCCAGAGGGGGTAAAAAGGCAAATAGCAAATGTATTTTTAATCAGTATTTTTTAATATACAGACTTTGTGTCAATTTATAAATTTCTATTATAAAAATAAATTTGATATTTTCAGCCAAGGAAACAATATGACCAAACATTCATTCACAAATGAAAAGCAGTGTACTTTGCTTAGGGGTGGTCCACTTTAATGCATAATTTGCTTTTTAAAAAGGTGGTTGTTTGTCAACTGTATAACTTATATATAATTCTGTCTATTAAAAAACAAGTTCTTTCAGAGAATTCAATTTCATCATCTTGTGCTTTCCTTCAGTGATTTTTCTCCCAACGGTGGTAGAAGTACTCCTGATGGACAGAATTTAGTAAACTATTGACCTGATTGGCCTGCTCAGAGTGATACCTACCACATAGGGTTGACTCTAAGGAAACCTGACTTATAAAGCACACCCAGTTTGGAAAGTAACCGTGGGCTAGTAATCAACAACAGTACTGAATGTTATTAAAAATTGATAACTTTAGGTATTTTTGTTTTGGATTTATCCAGTTTAGGTACATCCAAAATTTCTTCATAAGCTACACTCATCCTTTTTGCCCAGTGACCAGTTTGATCTGAATTCTGACTTTCAGAGCAATCTTCCTTCCACAGAACCACCAACTTTGCAGCCACCATCAGCACAGAGTCCTTTGGGATTATCAGGAAAGATTGGGGCAGACGTCCCATTTCCCCACAAACAAAATACTTTGCAAAAGGAACTTCACCAAGGTCTGGGTCTAGTTCGTGGTCTGTGGACCCACATCAATAGTACGTTCCAGTGCCTGTACCTGGATTCTCGGAGACGGCTGGGCCATCTGCCATACCATGGCCAGGTTTTCTACAGTGGAAGCTACCGTTGCTTTTCTTTGCTGCTCGTCATGTTAATTGTCTTCCTTCCCTTCCACTGTCTGTCTTTAAGGCAACTGTGGCTTCCTGCCTGCCTTCATGACTGTCGGCTGCTCCCGGGGTGAACCTTCTGTGAGTTCTGTCTTAGGGATCCCATGAGTCCATTCATACCCTCACTTAAGTACTCTTTTTCCTTTTTGTTCTTTCTATGTTTTGCTTGGGGTGCATCATTTTTAAGGGGCTTCAAGTTGTTTACAGTTTGGTAGACTTGGGCTTGTTCCCTCCAAGGACCCCTCCTTCATGTCCTCCCATGATGTTGCGGTATTATGTGTGGTGGTAATTTGTGCCCAGCTGATCAGGGTCACACCAGAGGTGCCTTATCTCTCCCTTTACACACCTTTGTGCAGAAGATCCTGCTCAGGGCAGGAGTGGATGGAGCTATTCAAGAGGAAGACCTCCTTCTCCTGAGTACATGGGAAGGAGGCGGCTCTGGTATCAAGCAGGTGAAGTGGGAGAGCCTGGCTGCACTGCCAGCACCTCCACAGCTGTGGCCTGTCCTTGTCCAGCACGGTGGGCAGGCTGCACATCACGCTGGTTCAGCCCCACTGAAAGCAGGGACCAGGCAGCCAGGCCATCCACCCTTCAGCACTGCCCACAGAGGTCCAGCCAGGTCTGGGGAAATCAACAAGAGGTTCCCTATGACATCCAGGGACCTGGGCACTCATCTGGGTGGTGCCATGTGCAACTTCTTACCGCACATGAATCCTCTTTGGTACATCTTTAAACCTCGTTTGTCTTTATTTGGGTTGGCCTGCTTATGGACTCTGTGTTCAGCTAATCAACCTATATATCCATTTATTTACAAAGGCAACGTTATTATTTACCTTTGTAATGAGTCTTGAAATCAAATAGTATAAATCCATTGACTTTGTTTTCCTGTTAAAGTTGTGAAATTCTTAAGCTTATTATTGTTAACATATTTTGTATGTTATGGTTTAGATGTTAGTTGTCCCCCAAAAGCCCATGAGCAAGACAATGCAAGAAGGTTTAGGGGAAAACAACTGGGTAGGAGAGCCTTGACCCAGTCACTGAATTCCTCCCTGATAGGAATTAGCTGAGTGGTAGCCAGGCAGGTAGGGCGTGGCTGGAGGAGGTGGGTCATTCAGGGCATGCTTTGGGGTACATATTTTATATCTGGCAAGTGGAGTGTCTCTTTAACTTGTGATGGACATGTTTTGAGCAGCTTTGCTCCACCACAGTCTTTTGCCACCATATTCTGCCTCTCCTTGAGCCCCGGGGAATGGAGTCAGCCTCCTGTGGACTAAGACCTCTGAAACTATGAGCCCTTAAATAAACGTTTCCTCCTCTAATTAGGCTTTTCAAGTCTTTTGGTCACAGCAGTGAAAAGCTGACTAAAACAGCGTTTATTATGCTATGCTTGCATCTAAGTGTGTTATGTTGACAGTGTAAATGGTACTTTCAAAGGTTATAATTTTAAGTGGTTCATTGTTACTGCATATGTATGCATATAATCCATATATATATATATATATATATATATATGTACTTGAACATACCTATCACACACATACACATACATATACAGTTACTGTTTGCATACTTACCTGTATCTACAGTCTTGCTAAATGTACTGATTATGTATACTAGCAGTTTTTTTTTTTTTTTGTAAACTCTTAAGTTATTCTGCATGGGCAACCATATTCTTTTTATTCTAACCATATACACATATTTATTCTATCTTCAGAGTGAATCATATCCACATCAGCAAAGTCAGGTGACAAGGTCAAGAAATCCTCAAATTGATTTTGCCATTAAGAAACAAGCATAGAATAATCACATTATTAAAGATGTTAAACATATCTGTTATTTTTTAATTCTGTTGATATTTATGCATTCTAAGAGTGGAGAAAATTCTATTTCTTCCTTTTTCTATGTAACCTTTGGTGTTAGCTTTTCATTGCTGTGACAGAATACCCGAGAACAACAACTTAAAGGAGGTAAGATTCATCCTGGCTCCTGGTCCCAGGGGTGTCAGTCCAGAGTTGCTTGTTCCCATTGCTGTGAGCCTGTGATGGGGCAGAGCGCCACCGCAGGAGGGTGTGCAGAACAAAGCTGCTCACCTCATGCAGACAGGAAGCAGAGCCAGAGAGAAGGGGGAGAGGAGTGGTCCAGGGCCAAGATACAGTCCCCAAGAGTGTGCCCCAAGGACCACTCCTTCAAGTGGACTCTACCTCCTCCTGTTTCCACCACCTGCCAGGACTCCCTCAGTGGATTAACCCCTATAGGGTCAGAGCCCTCCTGATTCACTCATTTCCAAGGCCCTGCCTCTGAACATTGGTGCAAACCTTCAACACAAGAGTCTTTGGGAACATTCCAGATCCAAACCATAGCACTTCTAAAAATCTCTTTCAGATCCTATTGTTACAGCTAATAATTACACTATGATGTTGATTAGGGATGGTAGGAAGGCACTCTTGTATTTATTTTAAAGAGAAAGATTGTTTTCCCCTTAAGTATAATGTTATCTTAGGTTTTATGCAAATGTTATTTATCAGGTCAGGGAAGTTCTCTCTTGTTTCTAGTTCTCTTAGATTTTTTTTTTAATCATGGATTAATAATGTATTTTCCCAAAAGAATGCTTTTCTTTTTTCGCCTCTGTCATGATTATTTATTTTTTCTTCTATGATATTTTTATTTGACACATGACAGACAGATTTTCAAATGTTGGCTCAGTCTTGCATTCCCGGTACAAAGTCTGTGTGGTCATGATGTGTTGTTATTTTTATATGTTGCTGATTTTGATTTGCTAGTATTTTCATGATCACGATAGATAATTGTCAATAATTTTATTGTAAATTCTTTGTTGGGTTTTGGTCAGGATGATATTACCTTTCAAATAAGATAAAAAGTCTTTTTCTAGCAGAATCTCAGTGGAATTGCTATTATTTCTTCAGTGTTTGATAGACTTTGCTAGGTAAGCCCTCTGGGCCTAGGGCATTTGATCTCTCTTGGCTATGAACCATATGACAAATAGCAAAGCTCAAAGAAGTTTAGAGAATCCCCCACCTTTCCCTACATCCCAGCTTGTCAGGAATTTTCCTTGGATACCCTGTGCTTCCATCTCCTGGGATCTGAGATACTATTTATATAACTTTCTCAAATTATCTTTTAGCCATTTCATTGATTGTGCCTGGCAGCTGGGTACCTGCAGTTTTCTGCTTACTATCTAGTACTTCTAAATTCAAGGTGGCTCTGTCAATTTGCGAGGTCAAGCAAATTGCTCACAAAGACAAATTAATTGTAATAGAGAAGATTTTAGTGGCTGGACTTTTGTTGGTTCCCTTTCAGTGTGCCACCTCATGGTCTAAGAGCTACCTGATACGAATTAAGCATTTGCTTCTCTTTGCTTGAATTGAATTATGTCTAGATTTTGAGGACATTTAAGTATTTAACTTTAAAAAGCTGCATTTTAAAATTATACCTACACTTGACTTTTAAGTGAGACGTACTATGTGTATATTAGCTGATATAGCCGATTTTCCAAAGAAGTTAAACTCTCAGGAGAGATAATTAGGAGACCAAGTTCACTTGGATGAAACTCAAACATTTGAATCTTTAATGATTAAAAAAGGTCTTTTAAGACCCTTTTTCACCAGGCCTGCTGGTGCACGCCTGTAATCCCAGTGGCTCTGGAGGCTGAGGCAGAAGGATCACAAGTTCAAAGTCAGCTTCAGCAATGTAGGGAGGCCCTACACACCTTAGCAATACCCCATCACAAAATAAAAAGGCCTGGGATGTGGCTCCGTGGCTGAGCACTCCTGGGTTCAATCCTTGGTACAAAAAGAAAAAAAAAATCGTGCACAGGTTGCTCTGGGGGTTGGAGATGCAGTGGGCATAACTAATTGTTGCACCAAGTGTCAGCATAAGGGCCCCGTGGCACTGAGTGGATGTTAATAAACTATACCTTTAGCTCACTCGACCTCCACCTGAGGTTGGCTTTGAACAAACTGCGGGCCTCCTGGTGACAGCGTGGCATGGCCCCTCCTTGAACTCTCGGTTTTTTCCTTCATTGTTAGAGGAAAAGCATGCGCTAATGTTGTTTTATGGCTTGCTCCAAGTGTTATCCTCCTGTCTTCTCCGAAGGTGAGGTAGGGGGCGTTTGGTAGGATACATAAAGAAGCAGTAACTCCATCAAGTCTGAAGTGCCAGGTGGCGATCCTTAACTCAGAGTCGTTGGTTTGAGAAGTGAACAAGTCTCTTTCATCAGCATAAGTTTTCAGAACAATCCTTGATGGTCTATGTTGGAGGACAGTAAGGAAACTTGGAAGACTGGGAGGTAAGGGTTGGGTCTGAGGAGGGAAGGCTTGGGGCTACACATGGGAACGCTGTCCCTGTCCTGATCAGTCGCCAACACCCTGTGACAGGGGCTTGGTCTTCTTCAGTTCCTGACCCATGTTCAAGGAAGGTAAGGAGGGATGCCCTTAACGTCACAAAGGTAGTTTCAATGGTTTTTACAGGATGTCAAGTATTAGCTGACCAGGTCTCGGCATCAGTGAGTCTGTGACCACGAGGAGTAAGAGCAACACGGTGTGGATGATTCTATATGGTTTTCAGTGGAACCAGTTGAACTCCCTGCTCCCACATAGGTACTGAGAAGCTTGGAGACTTGGATGGGATCATGAGTGGCCACAGGGAGGGGTGAGAAGCCTTCTAGGTCTCTTACCCATGGCCTGTGTCCCAGTCGCAGAAGGGCAAGACCACCCATTTCTTTATCATTTGTAGCCAGATAAAATGAGGCCAAGTGGGAGAATCTGTGTCTTCCCCCAGGGTTCCTTGAGGCCTCTGGTGTTGGCTCTGTGATGCTGGGTGTACTAGATTTCCTTATGAATGTACCTGCCCCGACCATACCTTGAGCAAAACTCAAGTGGTACAGTAAGAGGAATGTACTTTAGGATACTTGAAAGAAAAATTAACCCTCCTGTATTAGTGGTAAATTATATAGGGACACCATATCACTGCTGAGCCCCTAAAAATACGTCAGATAAAGTGGGGCCATTGACGGTATTTCCACCCAATGACCCTGGGTAAGTCTCCTATCAACTTTTCGTCTCACTTTTCTCCTGTGTTTGGGTTTCCTGATGGCCATGGTCCCCTAGGATCTGAACACGCTGGGACTCTGGACTGTTAAGAACCCAGCTTTGGAAGGCCTGGGGGTTTGAGATGAGCACACGGAGACGTGACCTGGTGCTGGGAATAAGTCTGAGTACTCAAGTGGAGATGCAGTGTACATTAAAGGCCTGACTTTTTGGCTGTTTTGTTGGTAATGGAAGAGAGTCTTACAAGTAGGAATTTTCTTTGCTAGATCACAATATGTATGTCTCAAAACACTCAGTCCTGTTTTGAAGATGTATATTCTGGTGAAGAGAGAACGTCACAGGAGTACATGTTTGGCTCCAGAGGAAATGTGAAAGGAAAAAATTATCAAAGGTCAAGTCACCTCCCCACATAGTACAGGAGGAGAGAACGCAGAGGGGATTCCAACTAAGCTGTAGAAGACAAAAGCATGGAGCCACATTCCTAGATGAGAATGCATAAGGGAAATGAAGAAGCACAGTCTTTCTCTCTTTTTTTTTTTTTTAATAGATTCACTTGACAGTGTTTGGGTCCTAGCTGGAGGTCATTCTTGATCATACTAATTTAGACATCTGAGTCTCTCTGGAAAACCTGATAGAATTTTCCTTCCAGGTGTTCCTTTGTAACAGGAAGCTAGGATTCTTTTTGGAAAAAATCTATCCTAAAGGGAGAAGTTAGCCAGATGAGCCGACCACACCACAGTCTCAGTCATGAGGGATGGAGTTCTTTAATGTTTGTCTTGGTACCTGTGTCAGAGAGATGTTCCTAAATGCAGAATAAAAATGCATCCTTACATTTACCAAAATTAATCATGTTACGAATGTTCAGTGTAGCCCTGAGGGGTTGCATCAGATGAGATGTTACATCCCAGGGCAGGAGATACATTCTCCCTGAACTAGCCTTGACTAGAGCGTGACCCCTGTCTACCAGGGCTTCATGGGGTGTGGCAGCCGCGAGCAGAGAAATGCAGCAGTGTGGAAGAGGTGGCGAGCAAGCACAGAGGTTCCGAGGAGAGTGGGAAGCTGGTGAGGGCCAGGGTGTCAGTCTAGATGACTGACAACGTTGGGGTGCCCTGAGGATGATGCTGGTCTAAGGACATTGAGTGAAGAGAGTGTCTCAACACAACCACCAAAGATATCCAGCTACAAAGAAACATAATGAACTACGAACCAGAAAGTCCTGGGCAAAACATGTATTAACAAATGACAAAGGCTACAGGCATGAGGGAACACAATCCTAAACAAGAGGACCATTGCATATGGACATTTTATCACATCAGTGTGAAAGTTCCTTCTTAAGAAGGAAGACCGTGGGTCATGGCACTGAAGGACAGATATTAGTTTCTAAACATAAGTGATTTAAGAAGGAACATTGTATTGTGATACCAGAAAGGGCAGCAGCTGACAAGGAACTCCTAAGCCTCAAGAACTGTGCTAAAAGCTTGAAAGCATTGTTTCATGTAACCCTTTCATCAAACTATGTGCCCTAAGCACAGCTACTAAAAGTCAGAGTTTGGGTCAGAACAACTTGGGTTCAAACCTAAGCCAATGTTCCCTTCCCCTCCCCTGGAGAAAGAATGTGGGATCACGGTGAAGTTCCAGTCAAAGGCTGAAGATAAAAGTGCAGCAGCAGCAGCAGGCGTTTCAGTTCAGAAACGAGCCGCGCAGTCCTGCCGGGGCAAGCGGGGTGCTGCTGGCTCGGGCGCCCTTGTTTCTGAGGCTGGAAGTACTACTGAAGATTGTCTAAACATTCTTCTGCCTGCTGTTTTCATTGACATATGGGAGAGAGGTGAAATAACCAGCAAAATACAGCCAAGAGTTTGAATCAAATTTACTTTTTAAAAGGAAAAAGGATGTGAAGCTCCAGGGCCGTGGCATCATCAAACAGTATTGCCTGTCCTTTCAAGGGATCTGGTTCTAGAGAGAACCGGGGAGCAGACAGGGGAAACCTCAATGTGCAGATGGATGCTCCAGGGCTAAGAGGTGCAGATGGGTGCTCCAGGGCTAGAGGTGCAGATGGGTGCTCCAAGGGCTAAGAGGTACAGATGGGTGCTCCAAGGGCTAAGAGGTGCAGATGGGTGCTCCAGGGCTAGAGGTGCAGATGGGTGCTCCAGGGCTAGAGGTGCAGATGGGTGCTCCAAGGGCTAAGAGGTACAGATGGGTGCTCCAAGGGCTAAGAGGTACAGATGGGTGCTCCAAGGGCTAAGCGGTGCAGATGGGTGCTCCAAGGGCTAAGAGGTGCAGATGGATGCTCCAAGGGCTAAGAGGTGCAGATGGATGCTCCAAGGGCTAAGAGGTGCAGATGGATGCTCCAAGGGCTAAGAGGTGCAGATGGATGCTCCAAGGGCTAAGAGGTGCAGATGGGTGTTCCAAGGGCTAAGAGTCACATTTGAGGTATATGCTGATGAAAGGGCCTAGTGGATATTTGTGTATAAGAAAAGTTTCTTTTGAGATGTGTCAAGAAATCATGATGTGCCTAATTATCTGAAGAAAACACAAACCTTGTAATGTAAATCAGTTATATCACAATTGGGTAAATTGACAATTTGATTCAAGAATTCATATAGAAATGCAAGGAGTTAAGAAGAGTCAAAAATATCAGAGAAATGCTTGAGATCTGTCCTACCGGGTAACTGAGCACTGTGATAATGATGCTAGGGTTGATTTGTAACCCTGCAGAACAGACCAGAGGGCCTGAGCAGACCCGGCTTGGTGCCCGCACAGCTGGTGATGCCCAACTGGGAAAAGGAGTCTTCATTAAGGGCTGCTGGGTTGACTGCTGTGGCCTGATGCAGTTGACCCCTGCATCACATCAGATACCCCAATCAACTCCATGTCAAAAAACTCATTTCCCAGCAGGCTAGAAGGCCCACCTCCTCCTCATGACCACTCTGGCCTCCTCAGAAGTAACTACTGCCCTCTTTCTCTTTCTCCGTGAGGAGTGACCCAGGGAGATCACTGGGTGATGATTCATTGATATTTAAGATGATGATTTTCACTCTCATAGTACTGTTCTAATAAAATTTTTAATTACAAAGGGCCCTAACAAATACCTAAATAACTATGACAAATTCCCATGATCACAGGAGGGGGTGAAAAGAATGAAAAGAAAGAGCTGATGTTATTCTGTCATTCTCTAGGCACTTGACTCGCCTACCAGTAAAAATTAAAAGATGCATACAGTTGGGCACGGTGGTGCAGGCAGGTAATCCCAGGAACTTGGGAGGCTGAGGCAGGAGGACTGCAAGTTTGAGGGTAACTTGGGCAGTTTAGCAAGACCCTGTCTCAAAGAAAAAGGACCCGGGATGTGGAAAATGGGGTGATGCAGGCTCGCTTGGTAGAGCATGCCTGGGCTCAATTCCCTGGTAATGCTAAAAGCAGGAAGAGTGGTCCTCATGCAGGGTGAATTCCATCAGATGGTGATAATTGTGATTGTGATAATCGTGGGGAAGAGGAGCAGGGCTTGGAGCACTTGAAGAGGAGCGAGCTCTCAGTAGAGCACCTGCCCATGACGCTTTCGGAGGGTGTCAGAGGGACGGGCAGGACAAGGCTAGAACAGGAGACTGTGCAGGGTCTCCTTTCAGGCAGGGGGCTTCAGTGGGTGACAATGTGATATGCCTGGGACACACCAGCAGAGTAGACGACAGTCTCTGAACAGCTCTTCGGCCTCTGAAGCAGAAGCTGTAATTTATAAGACACGGGCCCAGTTGTCGGCCTGAACTTGCCCTGTCCCTTGGAACCCGGTCCCTCAATGCCATTCGGGTCTCTCCTCCCTTCCCAGGAGGGGCCCCAGGTCTCTGTCAGCTCGTGTGCCAGCTTGTGAACCCCCAGACTGTAGAGCCCTCCTCTCCACGGGAGCAGCCCCTCTAGGGGACAGGAGGATTTTCAGTCCCAGCGATTTACAAACTGGTGGCAGCATATGACCCACAGAAGAGGGAAAAAAAGGTCTAAAGTCCGAAAAAGAAAACTCAAATAGCAGGAAGAGTGAAATGAGGAAGACGGAGCTGTGGCGATTGCCACGAGGAGTCTGATCCTGGAGGCAGAAGTGTTCTACCAGAACACCTGGGGGCTGGGGCTTAGGCACCCAGAGCCATTACCACGGCACAGGCAGGAGGGAGCTTGAGGAACCTGGAGACGTTAAAATATGGGGTGACACGGGCTCGCAGGAGATGTCCCGTTAGAGCAAACTGCCATGTTAGAGGGTCGTGAAGTTCTGAGTGAGGAAGGCACATTCCGTCAGCAGAAGCACAGGAGCATCCCCAGAGCAGACCTTGTCTCTGAATGTGCAGAGTGGAGGATTTGGAGAGAAATATGTAAGTTTTAATTGCCAAGAACTTATTTTTTTAAAGGTTAAAAAAAAAGGGTGATAAAGCATCATGATTTCTGGATAGAGAAAGCACTGAACAAGGTAAAGCCGATAGTGAGAAACCAGCAATAAAGAGATGAGCCTCATGTCTGCGGCACCGACGGCATCACACCCACCCTCTGCAGAGGCCAAGTTCTGGGCTCCAACCCTCTTCCCGTGAAGGGGTTTTTAAGTGTTTCCGAAAGCAGTTAAATGAGAGGAACTGTGTTGCTCTTGGTTAGTGGCCTGGCCGAGTCATAGTTCCCCGTAGCCTTGCCTTGTTCCCTTGGGCAACACGTCTCTCCACTGCGCTCTGTCTTGCCAACTGTGAAATGGAGAACTGTGCTTCACCCCAGGTTTCGTGAGGATTGAAGGCCATTTCACTACTGGGACCTCGGCCTGTGTTCGCTGTGACGGAGGGAAGCTGCACCGCTCAGGAGTGGCACGGTTTGGACTCGGATCCCAGGCTTCTGCCTCCAAGTTCCGTGTCCTTTCCTGGACCTCTCTTCACCTCTTCTCTAACATGAATTAGAGTCTGGGCCCAAAGCTGGGGTCCTGAGAGTCGGGGACAAAGTCCGAGGTAGTAGACTTGAGGGATTGGTGCAACGATGAAGCTTGACCCAACGCCAAGGTCGCTGATGGGGGCTGCGAGAAACATGCCGAGGACCTAAGACCCAGAGGGGCCGATGGAGAGCAGGAATCTCGAAAATGTGTGCTCCATCTTGAAGTTCAGGTAGGACAGCAATAGGGGGTCTGGGCAGTGAGACCAGGAGACACCCCAAGGCATGTTGTAGGTGTTTTATTGTTACTTTTTGGCAGTTGAGATCCAGTTGGAAATGTTTATGAAATAATGATCTACCCCTGGCAGCTGCGACCACTTAACACCTGCCTGCAGACCTGATGTGATCTCCAATTTCTTTGCCCATTTTGGCCCTCCCCAAGGAGATTCCGTGAGTCCAGGATCTAGTCATCTATCACCAAGTCATTTTTTTTAGGTAGATAAATCCTGTGCTGTGCCTCCTTTTCCTAAACACAGCCTTTTGACACACGGGTCACTTGAGATTCCATCAGTTTCCCGTGACAGTGGTCACGCTGGATGGTAGCCGGAAGTCTGATTACTGGGGCTGCATCCCCACCCCTACCACTGCACCTCACTGAAGTGGAACTCTGCCCTTCCCCTGTCCCGCAGCTCTGTTGCTGCCCAGGCCACTCCACAGCTAGGACTGTCCCCTGTTGCCTACTGGTGGGAACTGTGTGTTCACACTGACCTTTGGTCTCTGTGGTGTCTGGGGCCTTCTTAGGTGAGACCTATCCCACAGCAGACACTCCCAACAAACTAAGATGTAGGTGATAGACCATTATTAGGCTCAGTTTTCAGTTGAAACTCCAGTACCTTCCATAAGAGGTTCCTAACGACTTCCCAGGTCACGTAGCTGGTCAGCAGGAAATTTGGGTCTCAAAACCAATCAACTCTAAAACTTGATCTTAAACATTATGCTCCATGCCAGAGTAAAAAGAAATAATGAAAGAGAGCGAGTGGAACAACTTGGAAGAAGTTGCTCTGTAAAGACAGACATTTTCATTTTCCATCACGATGCCCATCAGTTCCACCAGAAATGTTACTGATTTGACTTTAATTTTTATGTTTTGAGATTATCCTGTGTTGGGAAGATGGAGATGGGAAGGACACAAAAGTGACCCTTTTTGGAAAAACATTTTGTGGTGGGTACATTGGATACTATATGAGAGTTCTGGACTGCTGTGGAGTCACCCACCATAATCCCATACTGAGATGTAGTAACCGCAGTGGACACAGAGTCACCGCCAACGTCGACTGTGGGGACAGGACATTAGGAACTGTGCTTTCCTGAAGACTATTTACAAATGAAAGAAAGTCTTTAGTCATTAGATACTGGATGGGTGGTAATGTTTAAAAATGTGTTAGCTATCTCACAGGGAACTTCAAAAGTTTTGTTGAAGGGCAATTCTTAAAGCAGTAAAATGAGAACAAATAATATAGTATCATAAATTCAGGACCAAAAACTACTGTTATTTCCTTTTTTTGTGTTTTGCTTTTTAAAATTTATGAACCCTGTTAAAAAATTGATAAAATCTACACCTTCTTTCTCTGAGACAGAAACCCATATGCCCACACAGTTTACCCTACAGTTAAATGTACCTCTATGTAACCTGTTCTTGACCCTGAGCATTGAACTTGGAGTCCTTAACAAGTCATCTGAGTTGAGGAGTGTCCTGTGTTAGGACTAAGCCTGGTGAGCTGCTCCTGCCAAACTCCGTGGCTGTGGCTTTGTAAGCAGAGTGGCTGCCTCTGGCTCAGAACCCAAGGCTGTTCAGAGACCCAGATGGGAACCTCACACTTATTTATTTATTCTATTCTTGTTCACATTTTTGTGCAGATAATGATTTTCCCATATTCTGTTGAGAGACTCTGAGATGGGCAAAAGGTTTTTTAAAATCTGTCATGGTGGCTTTCTTTTTGATTGGAATCATTTTTTCCTAAAGCCACAGAGTGAGTCGAGGTTCCTGGAGACATCTTCACAGGTCAGACAGCTCTGAGGCCCTCATTCTCACACAGTTGTCAGGCCCATTGATGGGTGTGACGTAACCTGGAAACATGACAGGGACTTACGTAATCGGCCAGTCATCGCTGCCATTTTTATGTTGAATTCCGGCTGTGGGCACCTCTTCAAATCATGCCGTGGAGTATTCTTGGAGCATTTGTGCTCATGATATTCTTGTGGAACTAAATTCTTTTAATCCATTTCCCCCTTCCATTTTAAGTAAGAAGACTGAGGTGCAAGCTCCTGGTACCCAAGTCTATCAGAGCTAGTTTTAGTCCTTTCTGAACTTGGGTGGATTGATTTTTTTGTTGTTGTTCTTTTTATATATACATGGCACTAGAGGGTATTTTGACATATTATACATGCAGGGAGCATAATTTATTCTAATTAGAATCCCATTCTTGTGGTTGTACATGATGAGTTTCATTGGTAATGTATTCAAATCTATCTATATATGAATGTATGTGTATATAGAGAATTGATATATATATTCCCCTTGCTCTGTCCTTTGTAATCACATACAGTTCTCATATGCATAAGGAAGGGATGGAAAGGCTGGAAAGGATGGTGTGAAATGGTGAAATGAATGGGTCTGCATTGTGGTAAGTTCAATTAGGAAGCCTATTTTTTTTTCTAGAATAACACCTTTTATTTCCTTTAATTTGTGAGTTTATTTATAATAAAATGATAAAGTTGAGATTCTTTGGATGAGAGGAAAACTTGAAGCCCTGAAAGTAAAGGACCAATTATTTTAAATAATTGTTTAAGCTGGTTTAGGATGAAGCTGCTGTGTGGCTGGGATGTGTTACAGGTCCGGTGGTACTTGTCTCGGGACACGTAGGTGATAGCTGTTATTGATAATATTGGAAGGGCCTGGTTTGAGGATGAGAAACACAAAGTACAATGATTTATATTTACAACGAATGTCTCTTTGTATTTACCATTCATAAATAAAATTAAAAATAATTCCCCAGTAAATTAGAAGGGGGAAATAGAATATATTTACCACTTAGAAAGTGAGGGAATGGTAACTGGTCTGAATTACTAACTTACCCCTGCATGTGACAAAAAAGCACTACAGTGGAGATGGTATGAACACTGTGACATTCTGTGTCTGGTGAATCAGCGTTGGGCTGGAGTACTTTCCAAAATGACCCAACTCAAGATGTGTCCCTAAATGGGCAGACATGAAAGGTCATTGTGGTCACCCACTGGGAGACAGATGCTCTTCTTGCGCAGTTCTAGCTAGTCAGCGTGTCGGGACAGATCACCAGCCACTGTCACCTGAGGTGCCTCTGTGGACTCTGACATTGCGGTGGTTCTGCAGAGAACGCTGGCTGGGGACGTCCTCCAGGGCACCAGGAGGGGAGGCTTGCTCTGGGCTGTGAGGGAACAGAGAGCCTGTTTTATTAAGCACTTCTTTCTAGGAGTGTGCACAGTTGAGGATGTTTTAATCCCCTTTCTGAGCATGACATAATTGCTATGCAGAATGGTGATTTACTACATATGGCTTCTAAAATTGGCACTTGCTCAGTTTGTTGTCTCCCACCCCAGCTGCTCCTCAGAGGGTGGAGGGCCCGGCCATGAGAAGCCCAGGCTCTAGGTGGTCAGGTATTCTCAAGGACTGATTCTTATCTATGGCAAACCTTGTAGACTTAATTTATTGCTTTTCCAAACAATGTGATCACTGCTTTAACTGACAGAACTGGGATTTGAACCTAGGCTTGTCTGGCTTTGGCAGACTAAATAAATAACCTCTGTAAGTCAGACAGACTTGGATTAGAGGCCTCTTCTGTCACCAGCAAATTCTTTCAGTCTCGTCAAGTTATTTAACCCTTCTGAAGCAGGTTCTTTTTCTTTAAACTTATTTGCAATAATAGCTCTAATGTTTGCTATTAGAATAAAATATGATCCGGTACATCAAGCAGTTCATATAGTGGGCACCCAACGTTTGTGGTAACGTTGCTCACAGAGGGTCACATAAATGTATTTGGTAGTTCTCAAGGTATTTACTCTTTGCTCTCTTGCCCCTACCTTCTAATAAAATCTTTAAACTCTGTGACTAAGGATTTTTGTTGATAAAACCTTAACAATTGTTGGTGGTTTGGAATGGTTAGTACATATGAATCTGTTAAATAAAAATAGATAAAGATTAGGAAAAATAAAGGAGGAAGGAACATAATGAATACCAGGAAGAAAAGTTTGTCATCTTATTTCCAAACTTGAGGTTCAGTGAAACAGGAATTTGGAAAGAATTGAAGAATAAAGAAGACCAAGTTTAAGACGGTGAATATTACACTTATGGACACATGCTTTCAGCATGTGCGGGGCACCACAGATTCCTTTGGAAGGAGCAAGATTGCTGTGGAGGGCTTGGATTGTTTGCTTAGATTTGCTCCATCTGAAACTTGGTGGGGGACATTCAAAACACACCCTGTGACGTGAGCCCTGCCTTCGCCACTCTTTCCGAGTGGGTGAGATTCTTGCGCAGTTGGGTCAGGTTGTTGATTTCGGTGGCAGGGATGTGTTGGTGACTGTTTTCTGTGGTGTAGGCCACCGGATGTGGGAGTCATACTGGCCTATTTGGTTACTTATTCTGTCACATGCCAGTTGTGAGAATTTAAACAAGTTAATTAACGTCCCTTAAAACCAGTTATGGGCTTTTCCCTCCAGTTATGAACAGAAAGTGACAATATTTACTTTTCCCTGTTCTGGGGCGGGGCATACATGAAATTAAAGTGGATGTGAGAAGAAAGCAGTAGAGGGCACAGATCAGGAAGTATTAAAGAGGTAAAGTCCAATGTCTCTAGAATGGAACCCAAATGTAAAATGCCAGATGCACCTGCCTATTAGTTGCCTGTGGACAATTGTGAATAGCGTATACAGTTTTTAGAACATCAGTTTAGAAGTTGAGATACTTAGCGTTCCACGAGTAAGAACAGAAACTTTTTGAAAATGGCTCAGGCAATTGTGTAAAGCTAAATGAGGTTGTATGTCCTAATCATAGTAAATGAGTCAGAAGACTATTGTTGTCTTCTGCTTTTGTTTTTTTTAAAGTTATTTAACTTTTATGCTTAAATTAGGTTAAAGAAATTCTGATTCGCCACAGATGACAGGCTGAGCCAAAAATGATTTGTTATGCTCTCCAGTTGATACATTATTTTTAATTCACAGTCTTTAATTCCTCTGGAATCCAAATATTACAAATTGAGTGTAAGTATATATTAAATGTTTGGAAGACAATTTTATGCACATGTTTTTTCTTCCTATGTACTTTCAGGACTTTATAGAGTTCTTAATTCCGGCACTTGTTTTCAACATTTCTGTGGTTTTGTGTTGCACTCTAGCAGATCTGTGGACCAAGAAGCATTAGCATTAGGACTATGGTAGAAGAGCCAAGAGGAGAACCCTCCACTTAGGGAGTTTGTGAAATACCCTTTATCTGAACGTGTACCTTGGGCTTGTGTCTGGCAAGCATTGTCGGGAGGTGCTGGGTGCGTGATTTTTATTTTTGATGATGTTGTTCCATGCTTTGTAGAGCAAGAGGTTACGTAGGAAGTAAAAATTTTATTTGTTTAGAAACAAAGGAGAAAGACTTTTTGAGTGTGTGTGTGTTTCATCTGCCTCTGTAAAGGCCTTGAATATAGACAGGTAGAGCTGGGTTTCCTGGTTGGTAGAGAAAGGCAGACGGCTCAAACACTGAAGGAATGGAGAAGGACCCTCGTTTATTTTTGACTGTTGGCAATCATTCTCCAGGAAGCACGATGACATCCAGTGACATGATTAGTTCCTTGCCTTACTCTCCTGTTGGTCTCCAGTGTTTTGGTGTGATCTGGTCAAAGTTTTGATTGGTTTCGCATCTTATTCCAACTGATGCAGATTTTGGAATAAGTGGCACTAAGGTGAAATCAAGATGTACTTGTTGAAGGTCACCCAGAAAGCTGGCTGATTTGGGAGATCATATGGAGTGCTTTTAAAATTGTACAGGTGAGCAGCCCAAATCCAAAAGGATTAAGAGAATTGCTGAAGTACATAGGTAGTTGATGACAACACAGTTATTTTAGTATGAAAAATCATACAATGAATATAATTTTTAGCATTTGTTGAAATGTGGTGGAGCACGAAGGTGCCTAGAGTCCCACATTGCTCAACAGCAGGGGTGTGTTCTGAGAAGTGCAGCATCAGGTGATGTCATTGTGTGAACCTTGCAGAGTGTGCACATTGCAGACCTCGATGCCCTAGGTCCACCACCTGGGAGGCGTCTTGACGCAATAGAGGGGCAGGGTCCATGCAAGATGTGTAAAGCCACTGCTAGTGTAGCTCAGCATGCTTTTTTTAAATGACTTTTTTTTAGATAAGTAGAAGAAATATACTCTAAAATAATTATAAAGTCTATAGTACAGTAAATCCATTACTGGTATTGCTTGTTACCACCTTTCAGTGTTAGTGCTGGATACCATCCTATGGCTACACTTCTGCCCGACTGGTGGAGCAGTAGGTTGGTTTGTCAGCATCACCACCAATGGGAGGGAAGTGCACTGTGAAGCAGGGTTATGCCATGACCTCACGAAGCAATGGAACTCTTCTGTTCTGATCTAACCTTCACTGCAGAACAGTAAGCAGCTCGTCATGGCCAGAACATCATCCTGCAGCACACAAGGCCAGTTGTTAGGTCTGAGCCACTTTGAGAATCATACACCTTTTTATCCTTCTTATCTCTCATATTGCCTTTGCCACGATGGTCACTCTCACTGAGCCCCACTGCCGGTGGGCACCCAAATCTACTTAACCACTGAGGACAGGCAGCCTACCAAGGGGCACAAAGACTTGGGACAGGAATGTGTTGGGGTAAAGAAGGATGAGATTGAGATGCGTCATTGACAAGAGCAACTAATTTCCAGTGATGTTTTGTTGCAAATCGAATTTGTAGGCTTTTATTTGTGAAGAAGTTTGATCACATCTTCATGTATTAAAAGATAAAAACATTTTCGTTAAATAATTTAGGTAAATATTTAAAAATCCTTTTGGTGCTCTTTTGAGCATTAAGTTTAGGAATTGAAGACTGAATTGTTATTGGTTGTCTTCATTGAACTGATGTCAAGGTGAGACGATTCTGTTATACACAGGAGGCATCTTATTCTTTATTAAATGGGATAATTGGGAATCGGGAGCTATCTTTGGGAAAAACTTGGAGAAGATGAACTAAGAAGCACAAATATCTTGTTGAATCTGCATCTCCTCTCTTAATAGTGTTGGGCATAAATCAAGTAAAAATTGAGAAGAATGACCGCATTCTCCACAAGACAATCCCCGATGGTTACTTCTAAGTTACAGGCTCAGTGCGTCATGGCCCCCAAATCCCTGTTCCAGGACCTTGCAGGACCAAAACCAGCACACTGACTTTGTTCTCCACCTTACGTGGCCTGATGTAAGCACAGATCCCGGTGCACCCCTCGGCTGACAGACTTTCAACCTCTATGGGAGGAGGCATAGAACCATCAGAGGACTGCACTTTGGGAAACGGTATCCAGAGAAGAATTACTGCTTCCTTCGCTTTGCAGCCCTAGTGAGAACTCAGCAGGGGAGCATGAGTGTTGATGGCTGTAGAAAAGGTGAATTTTTGCAAGTGATCATTTGTAATCTGGACTTTCAGTAGCCCATGTCTGAACCCCATGTTGTTGGCAGGAAAACCTACTCTTCCTGGGTAGGAGAAATGAGCTTGACCTGGTGGAGGGAGAATGTGGTCAGAAGACGTGTGTGTGTGTACTCTCAGTAATATCTTGGTGCAAGACTTACTCCATCAGTTAAATGAAGAATTTTTGAGAGCAAGGGAGATGCTAAAGCGGAGACCCCAATCTCAGTGCAGACTGCGGCAAGCCTGGCAGAATCCTGCCTATGAAGACTGACCCTGGTCCTGTAGGCCAGGGCTGTTGGGGCTGCAGGTAGCATACACTAGGAATTCACACCGAATTCTTGGCTGCCAGATTTGCTTATCTGCGTAGAGATGAGAAAATAGATGGGACTTACACAAATAACAGTCAGGCAGACCCAACTACAAACAGTTATTCTTTCAAGTCTTCCAGTATGAGTTCATGAGTGGTTTTCAAAGAAGCCCTGCCTCTCTCCATCCCTTTGTCTGCCCACCCACCCATCTGTCCATTCATTCATTTGCTTAACAGACTGAATATCTGCTAGGTCTTAAGCTCTGGGGTGGAAAGTGTCCTGGTCCTTCACTCTCATAAGAAACAATTGAAAGAGGAAAAAGGCATGAGAACAATTGATGTAAGAAAGGAAGGTAGGGGCTGACTGGTGAAGGCTGTGGTAGGGGTGCCTTTGAATTATTTGTGAAATGAGCCAATTCCACCTCTGCGACTCTGAAGACAGTGAGAAGTCATGAACATAAAACCCAAGCGGTACACAGCCTGGTAGTGTAAAACTGAACCTGCTTCACTGCTGTTTATGTAAGATCCATCTATTTTCTCAACACAACCTAGACAAGCTAATCTGGCAGCCAGGGACCTCCGTGTGAGGCAGCTGGGCATGATTTGGGGCGAGAGTCTCAAGTTCAGTGTGAGTGAAGGGCTTTGCTTCCATGTGCATTGCAGGTGTGTGACGTCACTTCCCTTGACTGATGGGAATGCTGGGAGCCATGGCAGGAGACTGATGGCCTGCCTTTAACCCTTTCCAAAGAGCCATCTTGTGGGCAGATGTCGGCCACGCCTTCTGCATGTGGTGTCTTCCTGGGAGCCTGGAGCTGAGCCCCTCTGTGGAGGCAGGCCTTGCAGTGAGACACCCAGCCCGGAGCCTCTCCAGGCAGAGGCCCTGAGACTGACTGGGGTGGGAGACCAATAGCCTTCCTTTGACGCCCCAGCTGATGCGCCCCTGGGAAACCCAGCATGGCGCTCTCGACAAGGCTGCAGTCAAAACTCATGGAGTTTTTAAATTTGAAAAATTGGCAGAGCTGAGAGCTGAAATGGGCTTCATCTGTGGGAGGGAGCCATTAAAGAACAATTCTAGGGCTGGGGTGTGGCTCAGTGGTGGAGTGTGTGCCCAGCATGCACAAGGTTTGATCTCCAGCATATGCACCCCACAAGTTCAGAAAAGAAGATTAAACTTTCCTAAGGGGACAAAATGCTGTTTTTTTTCTGTTTAGTTTTGTTTTTGGTACCAGGGATTGAACCCAAGGGCACTTAACCACTGAGACACAAGCCCCCTTTCTCTCTCTCTCTCTCTCTCTCTCTCTCTCTCTCTCTCTCTCTCTCTCTCTCTCTCAGAGAAAAGGTCTCACTGAGGTGCTTAGGGCCTTGCTAAGTTGCTGAAACTGGATTTGAACTCTGAATCCTCCTGCCTCAGACTCCCAAGCTTTGGGGATTCTAGGTGTGCATCACTGCACCCAGCTAACAAAATGTTTTCATGTTTTCCTTGATAGTAGTCCTCTAGTTTATCTGGTGTAGGTTTTCCATTAACATAGAGGAAGTATGAACAAAGATGTAAGTATTATATGAATAAAAATAATAGTATTTGATTTATTTTAAAGTAGCTCCATTAGACTTCCCAGTACTTTATGCAGCTTTTCCCTTAGATTCCTTCACACTGTAGAAGGTTACTAGGCTGACACGTTTTATTCTGGACATTTCTAGTGTGTGAGGCACTGAGCTGATTTTTCTCTTGCACATGGCTCCAGGGGTCGTGGCTCAGAGGGCCATTACGTGTAGGTAGGTCATCAGTGGAGGAGGCAGAGCCTGGTTCATGAGCTCCTGGGGACTCTGTTACCATTTTTCATTATTTCTAGAATCAGAAGGGCTACTTGGAACAATTAGCAGAAGATGGTGAATCTCTGAAGAGAGACATCACTGAAGAAGATGAGTAGACGTGTTCTAGTCTCGTTTTTCTTCCTCCCCATATTGGGACTAGTACTTTTCGTAGAATCTGTTTGGATTATGTTATCTATGACCTATATTTGAATAAATTTTTAGCTCTCTTGCAGCTGCAAGTACTGCTTATTTTCCTTGAATCTGTAGCTCTTTGATGTTTTCTGGCATGCATGATATAAAAACTTAGACACGGTCTACAGTTTTTTCGAATCCTAGACAATTTTGATTGAGTAGTCTTATTAATATCAGTTGAGAATTTTGAGGCTAAACCTTTACAATCTTTTTTTTTTCCAGGTGTTGGGATCTGTGGTAGGTGAGATGATTTTTAATAAAACCAAGCTTGCTTCCTTTTCAAATTTGAAGATGAAGTGGGATTGTCTTTTAATTTTTTAGAGCTTTAGAGACTATAGAGACAGGAGGGCAGTAAGTAGGATATAAAAGCTTTTTATCTAAAACAATTTCATTCCACAGTATTAAACTGGAATCTAGCTGCCATACTAGAAAGTTCAAATTTCGTTTTTCTAGTTTGATTCATCCATTTTTCCTATTCGTATGATACAGGCCATGAGGATGAGTTTTGGAAAAGTGTAAGAGAAAACCTTGAAACAAGTCTGTCCTTTGATGCCTTGGGAGGATTCTTGCTCGGGCCTTTCCAATGCTGTGCTTGGGACAGGCAGAGTCGGTGACCCTGGTCTAGGGTCCTTCCATCACCATTGTGATCTGATGAAGCTGAAGGTGTGGCTGAAGGGAGGGAGGGGTGGGTCTACCTTGGAAAACCCAGAAGCCGCAGGAGATCCCATCACAGCCACACTCAGGCTTAGAATCAAAACCAGCTTAACTTTTCTAAAGCAGAAAATTAAAAATGACATATTTCGGCTCTGTGGAGGGATCTGGGTCCCCTCTGCCAGCAGGGCAATTCATGATCGATAGACCAGGGAGGGGACACTGCGGTGGAGATCGTCATTAGATAGAGTATACATGTTCATTGTTCTGTAGGTGTTTCAGTGATGAAATATAAAAATATCCTGAAGTGTGCAAATTGCTAATGATTTTTATTTTTTTTAATTTTGAGGTAATTTTAGATCACATGCAACTGTAATAAATAATAAAAAATCTGTATTCTTTTCATCCAGTTTCTACCAGTATGAATATCTTGCATTACCATAGTACAAAATCCCAACCTGTATAGTACGTCCATCACCCTAACTTAGACTCATCAGTTCACGTGGACTGTGTGTGTGTGTGTGTGGACTGTGTGTGTGTGTGTGTGTTTCTATTGAGTCTCTTTGCACTTGTGGATTTGGGTGACTACTATCCAGTTAAGATACAAAATAGTTACCAGGTAATTCTTGTGTTAGTGATTATATTTTAATGGGGGATATAATCAAAAGATTTCTTTGCCAATTTGAATAGCTTCTCTGAGGCTGTGTTGTATCTAAAATTGTTTTGAAAGACACAAAATGACCAAGAAGGCAGAATCCTCAGGGATTCCAGGGAATGCCCTGGAGCTTGGGAGCTGGTCTCCCTGTGGATCTCTCTGGGAATATAAGCAATGAGTTACAGCCCTGCTTTAGAAGAGAGACTTGCTGAGCACAGAGTAGAGAAAGAGTTTAATGATATCTGGACCCAAGAATAAAGCCAGGTCTTTGAGGACACAAGGTTATTAGGCCTTTTGCATAGCTTTAAAAATTACAGCCTCAGATTCTTTTGGGTTTAAAAAAAAAAAAGAGGAAGAAAGAAAGAAAGCAATGTCAGCAAGAATTAAAAACATTGTTACTGGTCTGTGCTCTGTACAAAGAGCTTTCTCCCCCTGGGAAAACAATAAAAAATTATTTGCCCCCGTATCAAATTTAGGACCACTTACCAAAATGGCTAGCTTGGCAGAGACTGCAGCTTGGCTGAGGTCTCAATTGTATGATTCCCTTGTAGCTCGGCGTGGATTTTCCTCATAGACAATAAGACATTTGTGTTCACACATTTGGGAAATGAACTTACACAAACAAGTGCGATTTATACTGTTCCTTGAAATCATAAAACATTGATACTTTTAAATGAATGGGTTTTGGACTACTCTCAAAGCTTTATTGTGATGATGATGATGATGATGATGATGTTTTTGCCACTACCCTTTATTTCTAGGGTCATGAAGACCATCTATAAAATGGAATTGTTAATAGCAGAAAATTGGGAAGTCAACCACATAAGCTACATGCGCCATATTTTCTCCTTTTTGTTTCCTTGTAATTAAAGATATTCTGTTGGTGTAGTTGTTATATAATTAAAATCGTGCTGCTTTCACTGTTTCCTCCCTTTCCTTCTTTTCTCAGATAATGCTGGATGATGGAAGCACAGAACGAGGCTCAAGGTGCAGCTGGGCTCCTCAGCTGTCCTGCCCACGCCAGCCTCCACCTGCAGGCTCAGCCTGGCCCTGGCCCTTCCGCAGGAGATACTCCACAGCTGCCTCTAGACGGTGAGCTCTCCAGGTTGTCCTCAGGACTACTGCTTGGTTCCCAGGGATGCACCTGGGTTCTGGGCTTCTCAGCTGTGAATCTTTCTTCCTTTCCATCCTGATGGCCTGGTTGTAGAGACTGGGCTTCTGCACTGGCCACTACTTCTGAGCATGTTGGACGGACTCTCAATCCGAGGTTTCAGGAGTCGCATCTCCCCATTTTTCTTTTCTGTTCATCCCACCTGAGGTTGGAGCCTTGCCCTGCATCCTATCAAGCAAGAATTATTGTGTTTTTTGATTGGAAATTTCTTCCTTAACCATGTATCAATAATTTTACTCTCTGGTTCTATTTTTTCTTAAACGTTTTAGAGACTTTTTTTTCTTTTTTCTTTTTTTTTTTTTTGAAGCTCATGAAAGAACTAAATTCTCTTCAAAGAATAATAATTATCTAACAACAACAACAACAAATATACACACACACAACTTTGCATGCAGTAGAAAAGTGCACATTTCTATAGAGTTCTTATTAAAATCCCCAAAGGTGCATGATGTTCTTAGTTCCATGTGTGGATCTCACAGCTTTGGTTTTCGGTTTTCGTTTGGTTTCTCTCTGGCAGCCTTGGTTTTAGGTCTTGATTTTTGCCTGTCCCTACCTGTTCGCTTTGCTAAACTGGTCTTCATGTGGCTCCTTCATGACAGTCTTCCCAGTGACTTTTGTTTGAGTGAAAGCTTCTTCCTCCCCAGAGCAATTGTGGACTAAAAGCGGACCCCAGATGGGGGCAGTAGTTCATCTGATAATACGCAGAACCATGTCTTAATTATTTTAAAATGTGCATTGGTGGATAATGAGTCCCAGAACCAGATGGTGGGTGTGTTTCATATATCAATGTGCGTGGCACCTCTGATGAGTCTGCTCCGGCTGTCATAGGAAACTACTGGGTGGCTTAAATATAGAAACTAATTTTCTCTCAGCTCTGGACACTGAGTCTGATATCAGGCCACAGAGTGGCTGGGTTCCAGTGAGGGCTCTTTGGCTTGCAAGGATGGCTTCTTCTGTGTTGTCACATTAAATACACACACACACACACACACACACACACACATACACACAGCAAGCTCTCTGGACCTAATTCCCTTGTGATGGCTTTCCCTCAGAAATACTCTAAACCTAATCATCTCCTAAATGGAGGTCTTGTCAACAGATAGCATCACGTTGAGGGTTGGGACCACTTTAACATGAATTTCAAGGGTGTGCAATTGGCCTGTAGCATTTTCCTGTAGAGAGGAACATGGTGGAAGGGTATGGGGACTGACACTTTGGGAACTTCAGGCTCTCAGCTGGGGCTCCTTTGATCAAGGACTTGGGGAAGGGAGGGCAGGTGAAGCTAAGAGGGGGATAGAAAGCCAGGAAGCAGAATTTCTAGGGCTAAGTTTTGTGGATTAGCCACGTCTGTCTGAAGAACAGTGTTTATTAAAATTAAAAGTGGATATACTGAGGCCTCACCCAGGGTAAACTTGTTCCTCCAGAGATGAAAAACACATTTGATTTTAGCAAAATGACTCAGTTTGGGATTTAGGGTACAGTTGTTGAGAGTCATTGCCAGCTCTGGCCTTGATGCTGTTGAGCGGACAAGAAGTACTAAAGACAGTGATGGCTGCAGAGAAAGGTTTGTTGAACAGTTTAAGTCTGAGTCTGCCCACCAGAATGGAACTTGCTTGTAATTTACCTTAACGGGCTGTGCTTAGTGCCTTGGAGTTACATCCTGAGTCGCCTTGTTTAATGAGCCCCCCTGAACTCCCCTGGAACTCTGATGGCTAGCAGTTTATGCTACTGAAAAGGAGAGCTGACCTTGGGCTGAGGCGCCTTCATTGTGATCACATTTTGTTTTGATTGTTATGATGTGGATGCTGACAAAACCTGAAGGCGACAATGGTAGGCTAGAAAGCACCGCGGCCTCACCCAGTGAGACGTTCCCTTGGGTTGCCAAGGAGGGTCTTCCACTCTGATAGAACTCAGGTGTTTTTCTTTCGTGGAAATGTGAATCAGGAGCTTGGACTCTGTGGGAGGGAGTGCTTATAGCAGGAACCTGTGCGTCACAGATCAGGAACGCATCATGTTCTGCCATTTATGAGGCGTTGTGACTCGGGCAAGTGACCTCATCAACTTACCTGATTAAGCCTCAGTTTCCCAGCGTGGTGCTTGTGGGGTTTGGGTGAGATAATGCAAAGAAAGAGCTGAGCATAGATAGGCCTTGGCACGTTTCAAAGCTCTACACATGGTAACTTGATCAGACGGGTAATTCATCAGTGCAATAATGGGTCATTCATGTAATTCACATTTTAAATGGTGTCTCTATTCCCTAAGTAGTGTGAATTTTCATTACTTAGTGTAATGTAAATCAGTGTTTCTCAAATCGGAGATATCAATATAAATTGAGAAACAACTATTTCTACATCTATGGGATAATTTATGTCTGATGGAACAGTGTTTCTATAAAGGATTAAAATCCAAGGTCTTGCAGTAGAAGGTCCCTACCTGGTTTCATGGAGAGAGTTTGTGCTCTCAGTGGAACATTTGTGTAAAAGTAGGAAAGCAGAATCCCACTCTGTGGGCATGAAGTGGCCACGGCAGCCCTTCCAACCGTGGGTGCAAGGACCGGATCTGGTACAGTAGCCCGATCACAGGGAGGCAGAAGTGTTCGACCATGAGTAAGGAAAGACAGTTCTATTTCATTCTGTCCTCCTCGTATTACTTTCCCCCATCAGATGCGCAGCCTTAGATGAAAATTCCACTCTTATGATGCTGTATGTGAATCTAATGAGATGCAAAGTCTCGATTATGCTTTATTTTCTCAATATCTGTTAACCATAGTTCCTGAACTTAACCTTCAAGCTTTCTTCTTTGCTATTAAAATCCTTTTCCTTTGCAATTTTTCATAACCCTATAAAACCACCCTTTTGCAGCCACGTTTAAGTTACTTGTTTGCTTGCCTGAGGCTGAATGTGCAGATGGGCTGAATGGTCAGCTAATGTGTGAACAGGTTACATTGGTCTCTGGATTCCTAGTGATCACCTAAAAACACTAGATGGCACAGGAGAGGTATAAATGCACCAAGGAGAGTTCAGCCCTTGCATTTTGCTTTCAAAAAGTTCTTTAGGTTTAAAAGAGCAGTATTTTAGGATATTCTTATGTGTTATTTTCTGTTAACTTTCCTCCTGTGGTCTTCAACTTCAGTCTTAAGATTTTCCAGAACTGGGTAATAGAAGGTAAAAATTCTCGCTTCTAGCTCAAAACACTTAAAATAATTCTTGTTGATTAGTAACTTCATTTTCCCCCTAGTTAAGTGTGTGTACACACACACACACACACACACACATATTATATATACTAATGCACAGTATGTACATCATTATTTTTCACATGAATGTGTTAACTTTATGATGAATTAGAAACAGGTACTATATCAGAAGACTTACAGATAGTGCACACTTACTATGCCATGGTGTGCACTTGATTCTGTCATTCTGTGGATAACAACACAGAGCTGTAGAAGAGAAGACATCCAAACATAGAAATGTAATTTCTATATTTTTCTCAATGTATAGTGTGTGCATATATTCCAGGAAGTTCCATGCATCTTGTGTTTATTAAATATGAGATTATTTTATTATTTGTTAGTGGAAAAATTATAAGGTACAGACAGAAAAGTATATTAAGCACATAATATTGGTACTCACAGCTAATACTGGTTACAGCACAAGTACTATTAGCCTTAATTACAGGAGTCCTACTCATTTATAGGGAACATTATTCATGGAAACCTCAGGCTAATCAATGGCTTGCCAAGGAACACTTCTCAAACTTAGTGGGGGAAAACTGTAAGAAGGCCATGAAGAAAGAAAGTACTTGGATAGAGAAAGCTGATGACTATTGGAACAGGTCATTCTCAGTTTTAAAACAGAAATCTGCATTATTTGAGGTTTTTTGTTTTGGGGGGGGGTACTGGGGATTGAACCCAGGAGCCCTTGAGCCGTGGAGCAGTGAGCCACACCCCCAGTCTTTTCATATTTTGAGATAGGATCTCCCTAAGTTGCTTAGGGCCTTGCTATTTTGCTAAGGCCGTCTTTAAACTTGTGATCCTCCTGCCTCAGCCTCCAGAGTCACTGAGATTACCGTTGTGCATCACAGCACTATGCAAAGTTTTTTTTTTTAAAGTTCTTTGGGCAATTAATGAACTTAAAACCTATAAAACAGTTTTTAAAAACTGTTTTCTTAGTTGTAGATGGACATAATACCTTTATTTATTTATGTATGTATGTTTATGTGGTGCTGAGGGTTGGACCCAGGGCCTCACATGTGTCAGGCGAACGCTCTATCACAACACCAGCCCCTAGAAGCAGTTTCAATATTCTCTTTTTCAAGCTTTATTATATATTATTTGAGGTCACTGGAATGAAATATTTTTATTTTTAATATGGAGAAAATAACACTTAACTTGATGTTTTGAGGATAATAAATTATGCATGTAAATTTGAATATACATTCAGTAAATGCAGGCAGATGAATAAGTTTATTGGTGAGTGAGGTCAATGAGAAAGAAAGAAAACCAGAAACAGTACCACAATATCATTCCCAATCAAAATTTTAAAAAGATACAGGGAATGCACACATTTCTGATGGCAATTTTTGATGAATTGATCTGTGATTACCTTAGACTTGTCTATATTTTATTTTGGATAATATGATTGCATACTCTATAATAAAAGCATATACCACACAGTTATCCTTGTAGCTAAACATTATAGTTATTAAATATTTTGGGTGGAGGTATCATACTATATTGGAAAGGGCACGAGGTCACATTTCCAAAGACATTGGTTCAAATTCTGGCTCCACATTTATAATTAGGTGATATTGGATTCTTAATTCTCCAGGTCTTATTTTTTTAAATTTTTTTATGTTTGGTTACTGGGGATTTTACTCAGGGGCACTTGACCGCTGAGCCACACCCCCAGCCCTATTTTGCATTTTATTTAGAGACAGGGTCTCACTGAGTTGCTTAGTTCCTCACTTTTGCTGAGGCTGGCTTTGAACTTGTGATCCTCCTGCCTCAGCCTCCCCAGCTGCTGGGATGACAGGTGTGTGCCACCAACCTGGCTAGGTCTTATTTTATTAGTAGAGAAAAGCAGAACCCCAAAAGCAGACAGAGAAAGATGACCAGACAAGACGCTGATATCCATGAGGAAGTGGAGTTGGAGAACCCGAAGATGACAGTTGAGAGAGGATCGGTGGAAGGAGACCCAGTGAAGTGACGCTGTGGTCCTGGCGGAGGGCAGCGTGATGAGGTCATCCTAGTAGTGCTGGGAGATCAGGTCTTGGCAAAGTACAGCTCATGCTTCTTCAACAGTTGTGATTTTGAGTACTTTTAGTTGGGGTTATTTCTTAATGAGGTTCTACAAGTTCCATTCACTTCCAGTTGCCTGGGCGAAGGTAGTAAAAGGGGTAGAAGTCTATAGCTCTCAGTGTAGTTAAATAATATATAATCTAGCCCTCGAAGGAAGAGAAGGTGGTAATATCTAGTAGGATTTGATATTGACACACGATAGAATTGCCCTTTGTTGATTTAAACTAGTGTCAGGTACAGGGATATTGTTCAATTAAAAGTTAGGAATTTGAGCCAGACACAGTTGGTTTACTCCTGCAATCCCAGTGACTCTGGAGGCTGAGGCCGGAGGATTACACATCTGAAGCCAGTCTGGGCAATTTAGCAAGACCCTGCCTCAAAATAACAAAATCAAAAGGCTTGGGAATGTAGTTCAGTGTAGAGCAAATTTGGTCCAATTCCCAGTACTGAAAAGAAAAAATAGGAATGATTTGGATATCTGTGTGATAACGGCCATTTCAGATGAAATGGGCAAGTAATCTCTCAATGTCACCTTAGAGGAAGAAATCACTAGGGAATGAGAGAAGAATACATTGTATTGTATGTAGTTTAAAAGACATCAGCATAGACAGTGTTGTGTGTGTGTGTGTGTGTGTGTGTGTGTGTGTGTGTGTGTGTGTGTGTATGCATGCATGTGCTCAGTTTAATCTGTGGAGTAGGTGGAGGAGGGGTGGATTGTGGTTAGTTAAGATTTAAAATAACCAAATGTACATATACACATGCTGTTCGGGGGAAGTTGGCTGGATTTTGAAAGAGTCCAATCAAAACCCCACACTTCCTAGGTGTCTAATGCAAGCCTGCGCACTCTCCATCTCAGATCAACACCAGATGGCGTGATCATTAGCGAGTTGGATGTAGAAATGTCTTTTCACTGGCAAAATTAGTTGTGTTCCATATGTGGATCTGGGATTGGCTAGATAGATTGATGTTGGGCTCCTACATGGACAGGATTTGGAAAATAGTGAATTTGATAGCCCATATCTTCTGGAAATGATCTGTTGTTTAGGACCCCAAAGCCTCGGGTCTGAGTGTGCTCATCTGAGGGCATCTGGCCTCACTGGTGCTGGTAGCTGGATGCGGCCTCTAGGAGCTCATCTTCTCTAGTTTGCTTTAGCCTTGGAGGCAGGATGCTGCTGCACACATAAAAGTGTAGAGATCTTGCACTTCATTGAGCTTCAGGAAGCTGAGACAGGAGGATTGAGAGTTCAAAACCTGTGTTAGCAATGGTGAGGCACTAAGCAACTCGATGAGACCCTGTCTCTAAATACGATAACGAAATAGGGCTGGGGATGTGGCTCAGTGGTCGAGTGCCCCTGAGTTCATTCCTACAAAAAAATTTGTGTGTGTTGCAGGATTTGGTCTGAAGATTAGTTTAAAGCATTATTCCCTCAGCAAGGCTGCAGGTGAGAAGCCCCATTAAAGCAAGCAATAATATCTGCCTAAAAGTAACCTAATAATTGTAAATTTCCTAATTATGCCAGTTTGTAATCAAAGGATGTCCTCATTCTTCTGAGCTAGACAACATAAACATGCAGGTTTCTTCATCACAGATACCTGAGAAAACTTTGACAAGTTAATGACTGAGCTTTAATTTCCTTGTATCATAGCTCAAAAATAATATTCACCTCCTAAATGTTAATAGGTAATATCTACTTAACACGGCTCTGCGAATTTACATGTATACATTTAAAATTATTATCCCTGTTCTTCAGGTGAGAAAACTGAGGCACAGTGAGGATAGGGCTTGGTGTTCAAGGTCACACAACTAGTCATTAATAGTTTAAATTTGAACTTGGAGTGTCTGGTTCTAGAGACATTGAGTTTCTTTCTTTTCTTTTCTTGTCTTTTTTGCTTTTCTTCTTTATTTGCAGTGCTAGGGATCAAGCGCAAGGCCTGGCTGATGCTAGGGATCAAGTGCAGGACCTGGCACCACTAACACTTCCAGCCTCAAACCATGATCTTGAGTACAACCCTCTATTAGCTTTTGAGAAAATGAGCTAATTCATGTTAGATATACCTATTCAAGTATTCACCATGACCTAGATGCTCAAATATTGACTAAATAGGAATCAATGCTAAATGATCTATCTTCATGTATATTTATGTACTTGTGTTATAATAATGGGTTTGCATTTACAAACTAACTGCAGCATTAATCTACAGTACGTTTGTCTGATAGTAGGACTCATTGAAATTAACCAAGGAAAGATGCGTGGAATGTGGTACAAGTTGTACCTATTATGCTGCCATGTGTAGCCTTAAAATGAAGGTGTTGCATTCATGTATTGGGTTTTATTATTTTTAATAGATTCAGTACAACTTTACTCTTCAACACAATATTTCCATAGTTGAAAAATTCTTTAAGAATTTTAATAAAACTTCCTCATTCAGCAATGATTTTTATCCCCCCTCCCCCCAAAAAGTTCCAAGATCTATTAAAGAAAAAAAAATCAACTTACCTTTTAGTTACAAGGTCCTGTAAAGCAATCCTGACTTTCCACTAATTGCCGACCAGACCTTGAAAAATGTGATTGGGAACGAGGTTATTTTTTCTGTACAGTACCTTCACATGCTAATTTTTACTGACTGGAATATTTTCTTGGCCAGATTTCACTGGAAATAGGCAAGAGATTAAAGAGCCTGCTTTTGTTTTGCATGAAGAGAAAATACAATGGTGCCTCCCCCCACCCCCAACACATCAGCTTCAGATAAGCCTTCCAAGATCAAGAAATCTACAAAGGAAGCTAAAACATTGCTTACCAGTTTATAGTTTCCACAAATGTGTTCAGTTCACCTAATAACATCTCAAAGGAATAGCCAAAGGAATACTGAGGAAGAATGAGATTCCATTCTCTATTTTGAGGCAGGAGGAGATGATGTTTGTGCTGCATTCACTCCTCTGAAAGCGCAGGATGTTAATATTAGCATGAATCAGTGTAGCTTACCTACTCTCGGAGCCCTGGTTAGACAGGCGGGCCAAACTTAGTACCAAGAAAGATGCATAAATACAGAGGAGATACAGACTGTTAAAAAAAAAAAATGTGAATGGGAATTAAGCAGCAAAGCGTCCGAGAACGAGGGAGAACTTCACTCAGATGTGCAGTTCAGCTGTGGTACTTTCTGTGCTGACAAAGCGAGGAAAATCATTAATGAACAGAATAAGTGAGTTTCTTGTGTAATTTGAAATGATTTGCTTTTTTTTAATGGACATAATATCTTTATTTTTTATGTGGTGCTGAGGATCGAACCCACGGCCTTACACTTGCTAGGCAAGTGCTCTGCCACTGAGCCAGAACCCCAGCCCCTGAAATGATTTGCTTTAAAACAAACAAACAAAAATAAACGCAGTAAATGCTTTATGATGATTGGTTCAATTTAGAAAAGATTTCAAAAATAAATTTTTCTTCCTTAGGCACAAATTATTATGTCAAGTTATATGAACTTATATGGAGAAGAGCAATATTTTAATAATGGAAAAGACATAAAATCCAGGTATTTTGTTGCTGGAGAAATGAAATGAATGGTAATTTTAACAGTATGTACTGTGATAGTGATCACTAACACTCAGGATTATAGTTACCATAGATTACGTATTTTTTATAATGTGAGTTACACAACCTGTTCACCTCCTTCACATTGGAGAAACTGAATTTCTTAGCTTCCCAAGAATTCTTACCTTCCTGTAGAGGTTGGGACTTGACCAAGCACATACAATGCTACTTTCCCTTTAAATAATGACCCCTGCTGAAGGAGGATTGGACAGACCTTGGTGAACATTCTCCTTGCTCCCCTTGAGGATCTGAAACTAGCAGATGACTGTACTTTTGCAGTTACAGTGGCTGAGAAAGACGGAGGGCCCTCCACTCACGTTAGAAGCCATTCTCTTAGTTTTTGTGGTCTGTGTAACGTGTCAAGCACAGACTATCAAATGTGTTTAATAAAGAAGTATTGTCAAGGATGATTATAAGTTTTTAAACCCAGTCATTTCAGAACTGAGGCAGATTGTGTAACTGTCTATTGAGCATAAAACTAACAGACTCTAAATGTGAAAGAGGTGACCAGCGATCAGTGCTTTTGAAGTGTTTCTTCAAAGGGTTGGTGAGTTTAGGTGACCCCCAAGGACAAAGTGGGCATCAGTGGTCACATTATACGTGTTTGGGCCTTATTACTGTTAAGAGAGGCACAGACCTCTTCTGTTCAAAGCCCTTTATTTTGATTACTTCAAATAGAATGCAATTCTCTCTTCAGACATCAATCTCTTTATAATTTGTTTGCAAATTTGAAAAGTGTTCATGCTTAAGACAATAAAAGCACATTGACAATGTACTTACTCTTTATCAAAGTACTTGCTCTTTATCAGAAGCTGTGCTAGACATTTTATATCTATAAACTTTAATGTTTTTAGCAATTTAGGAAATAGAACCTAGTTTTAATCCTTATCTTATAAAAAAGCCCACTGAAGTCCACTGACTTCCCCAAGATCCTAAGCATTATGAGGGAAATCAGAACTGGTTTGCATTGATGTTCAGCAACACACTTTGCTAACTTTCCCCCAGGGCTGTGTGATGCTCCTGGTCTTTGTCATAATCTAGTCCAAAGGGTCTGGACGGTCTGTACATTCTGCAGGACGGCTTATTAGACTACTATATTGATGATATCATTGCACGAGATGATCAAGAAATAGTGAGTATGTTGGAAGGCTTGGTAAGGCACAGGAAGGAGATTAGCCCTGTGAAATTGGGGTAACTGTGATTTTAATGAAGTTTTCAGGAACTTAGCAGACTGAATCTTGCTGTGACATTTCCTCCAAAGTACAGGATAAATTGTTGCCTCTTATCTATGTAAAGAAAGAAGCCTGGTGCCTGGCAGCCCTGTGATCTCTTCAGCCACCCTACAGCAAGAGTGAGTGGGCAGGAATGGAGTGGTCACAATGGCAGGGTAGATGACTCTGATCAAAGGAGTAATGATACTTGGCTCCCATTTTGGATAATAAATATAAAACCATAAAAATTGAAAAGGGAGCAGTTTCTTCCAATCTCAGGAAAATGACAAATACCTATTTTTGTTTCTAAATTCCTCATCTGTACTGCATTGTCAGTCTTACATATGCATGGGTTTTAAACATAATAATAAAATTTAAAGCCATAGGGGACCTCAGAAATGATGTCATTGGACTTTAAAATTTTGTATATGAAGAGATGTAGGTCCAGAGAGGAATTGCACCTACCCAAGGTGACATAGACAAATGGTAATTGTCAAGACTATGTGTTTCCCATACATTGCAACCCACAGTAATCCATTAATGAGAGCTGTCTCTGTGCAGAAACACCTTTGAGAATCTCTCCAGATCCTGCTGGTTTGAAAGAGCTGATGGGAAGTCTCAGACCAACTGCTTTCCTGAACTCCCCATTTTCTATTTCAAATGGGCTGAGTCATGGTGACAACAGCAGCAGTCACTTTAGACACAGAAGTGGAAACCTGGTTGAAACAGGCAGGGCTTCCCCAGCTGCAGAGTACCCGGGGGCATGGAGGAGCATCACCCATCACCCTTCCTACATGTTACCCGGGAGAGAGCAGCTTTGGTCTCGTCTGGGCCTCTGGGTTTTTTTCATTATAGCTACTTATCTTATGCCCTAAGGAATGTACCCTAAAATAAACTCTTGCGAAGTTGTTAGATTCAATAACATATTTATAGCAATTAGAAGAAATAGGTAAACAGTAAGCGCCGAGTAAACAATCACTGTTATGATTGAATTATTATGGAATACCTGACTTAGTAAATCAGGAAATCCAGGCCCATAGCTGTGGGCCTGTCAGAGATGAGTCAGGGTTTTGTGCTCCTGATTGGCTAGGAAGTATAAGTGTATAGAGCTGGCCTTGGGATGATGAGTGTTAGTCGGCTCTTAGTCACGGTGACAAAATACACAGTCGGCTTCCAAACATCAAGTGTTTCTTTTGGCTCGTTGTTTCTGAGTCCTCTGTCCACGCTTCTCAGTGGTGCTGCCTCTGGTCTGTGGCGAGGCAGAGGGTGTCAGGGATGCATAGCACGGCTGAGGGGCTGGGAGGCAAGGGCGAGGTCCCAGTATCCCCCTCATGTCAAGCTCCAGAAGGTTCCACCACTTCCCAGTAGTGCCAAGAGCTGGAGAGCAAGTGTTCAGCCCTTGGGTCCCTGGGGGAGAGTCATCCAACCACAGCAGCAAGTTTTAATATATTTCATTTTCAGAGAGAAATTAGTTCAAATTAAAGATTACAGGATTGTGGAGGTATAATGGCAATTCAATTTGTGTTCATCGTTCAAGTTGTTACTTGATATAGAACAAGAAAGAGTGAATCCTCTTATTTACCACCTACCAGAGGTCCTGTGGGATGGGCAAGTCCCAGGTTGGGAGTGAGTGACTACCCGCGTCATTCCCCAGCAACTAATAAGGAGGATTCCAGCAAGTGTCCAAAGAGCAATGATCTTACGCCAGGGCACCCCAAGGGTGGTGGCCCAAGATGCTCAACTCATGCAAGCTCCTGAACTATCAGTGGGCTTTTCTTCTTTACTATTTCCGTTTGCACAAGAGAAAGTATCTCATCCCTGCCAACAAATCAGATGTCGAAAAGGGAAAAGTGGTGAAGATTCAGAAAGGGAGCAGGGGGGCGACAGAGTATATCTGGAATTGGACTTGGGTGGTGTTTTATTTTTAAATTTTAAATGGGATCCAAAGTGCCTTTGTATGGCCTCCTAAAACTGTCTGCCCTTTGGTGATCATCAAGGGAGTCTCACAAAGTCAGAATGGACAGGAAGACAAAGACACCCTCAGAATCGGGGCTGCAAACCTCGATGCAGACGCTGGCTTTGCCGGACGACTTGTGGAAGGGAACCATTATGGGATGCCTCCCAACCCTTGAGCCAGCGCAGATCTGGACAGGGATATATAAAGACATTATTAATCTGGATGGAAGTTTTGTTTTTGCCAATATATCTTTCATTTGGCTCCAGATGAGACGGTTGTTCGGAGCTTTTTGAAAGACCTTTAGTATGCTATTTATTAGAGAAACATTCATTTAATCAAATAACACTCACTTTATAGCGGAAGAAATATTCCTCTGCTTTGAGGGCCACAGGTCATCCATTGGAGTATGGCTTTGGTCACCGACAGTGCTGACATGATGGGGAAATTTTTTCTTCTTCCCTTATGAGGATTCGTTTCTGTAACCTCTGGCTGCATTAGAAACTTCACTGCTTAACAGAAACAATTGTTCTTTGTTCTCGTGGCCAAATGAAAGCTCTTGTTTTCCAGTCCAGCTCTGCTGGCAGGTTAGACGCAATCAGGGGTGTCATCAGGAGGAGATGAGAATGTGCAGAATACAACCACTTGTTGTTTTTAGAGGCAAAATGCCCATTTTTTTGCCAAAGTCAAAACTGTGCACATGTGAGAGCAAAGAAGGCTAATTTCTGGATCTTTCAGTCTGAGGGTAATGCTCTGCACAAATTCAAAGTGATAGTTGAGAGCACTGACATTTCTGATCACTCTCCTAAGACGGACACTTTCATAGGCAAGCTCAGTCGTTTTTACACGTTTCAGGAACTCTGGGCTCAAAAGTGATGCATTAAACACATTCGTGATGCCAATGCCTTAGAGCTTGTGTATTTATTCAAGAATCTTTTACTTTATGACTTTAGTAGAAAGCCTACAATAAAATGATCTGGGGAATGGCCCTACTAAAAGAAACTTGCTGAAAGCGTGGGGAGACGTCTCATCTGTTGCAAGCTTTTGGGCTTTTACCTCAATTGCTGTCGCCTTGTGCTAGGCTGTCCCACATCTTCCGAATACCCCACTTTTTCGTGATGCCAATTATCTTGCTGCTAAAATAGCTCTCTGGTCTTTGACCATTTCATATGGATTGCAAGTTTAATGGGTGAGGAAAGGGTCATGGCATCAGGGAGATTCACCTCTGTTGGTAATTTCTGATTAAACCTAAGCGCTGAAAAACAGAGGGAGAAGCTCCATCACTAGCGCCTTCAGGGACACTTGGCTGGTGAAGCACAGGAGAGAGGGGCTGCAGGGGTCAGGGAGCAGGGTGCAAGTTGGCGAGGGAGCCCTTGGAGAGAACGGAGAGCTACTGAGGAGAGACTTAGGAGAAGGAAATAGCCTTCTCCTTAAGGCAGGACGGAGAGAAGTCAGGTGAGAGTGCTGGGAGGGAGAGTGTCAGAGACTGTGAGGCAGAAAGAGAATCCTCAAGCAGAAAGTTTCCAAAGCATACATGTAGCCATCTGGGTTTCTTAAAAAAAGGAACATTTTATTCTGTCTTTTGAATGGAAAGATTTGACTTTTAATGAGAATTTTGTGTTTCATCCTACAGCAAGAGCACATCTTTAGCTTAATTATTCTTAGCAGGGAAAGTCTGTGTGTTTGTGTGTTCTGTGTGCTTAGTGTGCACAAACACGTTTCAGCCAATTTCTGCTGGGCATGACATGATAAAGGCATACGTGCATACATACAAGTAAATATATACACATACACATACACATGAGCTTACAGAATATTTTTTATCTTGGTTTCTGGTTGCAATGAACAATGCTGAGTTTGAACAAATCAAAAATTCTAGTGGACTCCCAAGTGCCTTGCTGAATATATTGATTTATAACACACAATGTGGGGTCAGTATTGCTCTTCTGTTGGTGCTGCTAAGGAAAGTATCTTGCTTTTGTTAGAAAATGCAGTGACATTGAGGATCAGACATAAGTGCCTGTTGTGCCATTTTATGTGCCATTTGTCCAGTGATCCTTAATTTGTATGTGTCTTTTGTGACAATTAATTGAATGCATGTGAAAGTGCTTTTGAAAGTATCGAGCTTCTATGCAGATGCATGGCATGTGTGTCAGCTGCAGATAAGGGTGCTGCAGATAAGACTGAGATGCAAGTGTCTGCGAGAACATGGATGATATTTATCCCAAACTTCAAGTTAGGACTGGAAAAATGTGTTCCAGGCTCTGGCAGATGTTCTCAGATCAAATGATACTTTGTGATAATTTATGTAAAATGTTCAGCTGACAGAGGATTAAACATGAAAGGACACTATAATGGTTTTGCTTCTTGACTAAAAAGAACCATGTATCCACGTCTGTGGGTTAGTTTGTTCATGTGTTTTAGATCTGGTGATGGATGGAATGGAGTTTCAGAAAAGGCTACTCTACTATTTACCTTTCAGATCTTTATGATAGATTCCACTGGAATTTATGATATTTTACAATAAAAGCACAAAATGACAAGAAGTTGACAAAAATTATACCAAAGAGAGAAATTAAATAAAAAGTAGAAAACCAGAGGATAAAAATTGAATAGGTATAATGTGACTAACAAGATTACAGATTTATGACTATATTACATTTTATGCAATTCTTTCAACTTATAAAGTACATGTTATAATTTTTTGAGAAAATGTTGAAAACACAAAAGTACTATAAAAAGGCAAAAGTAAAAATATTAACATCTGATATGTAGGCCACTCAGTTTGCTCTGTAATACAAACCTAACTTTATGCATAAATGTGGGCTAACATTTCACACATTGCTTGCCCACATTGCAGTGTACCTGATTATTTCCTAAATCTTGAAAGCTCATGGAGAAATAATGTTAAACAGCGTGTATAAGTCTTATTTGGGTAATTAGAATCTTCTCAAACAACATCCTGTTATCTGACATGTAGGTTGTCCTCAAGATTTTACCCTATTTGCTTAGAAAAAATTTCTAGAAGATGGTAGAATTTTTGACTGGGTCAAAAGTCACTAAGAATTTTAGGGCCTTGGGTCTGATTGTGTGAATTTGAACATCAGGCTCTCTTGCTTCATCTCTCTGACTTTTTTAAAGCCGCTGCACCTCCCCTTCTTGGCCTGAGAGCGGGGTCGGCAGTAGCCGCCTCTCGGCTTTGGGGTGGAGGACACCCGACGTCACAGTGCGGAGCCTTCTTCCTGGCAGCTGGAGCACGGGCAGCTGCAGGGGTCATCCCCTGTCCATTTGCCCCATTGACTGTTGTGCCACTTTAAACTCTTAAAGTTTTTGCCTCAGAACACATTTTTTGATTCCTAATACAGTAAAGATGATAATTCTTAGACATACAGGTTATAAATATTTCTCAAGTTTTTCATTTCACAGACTTTTATTTTTATGGCTCACATCCGTCTCTCTGCACCAGGGTAGAGGAAAGCTCGGGTTCAAACACTTCTGAATCCTACAGCTGTGTGGTGCTGCGCTTTGTGAATCATAGTGCCCCTGGATAAAGCTCTGCATGCATGTATCCGTCGTGAGATGGATAAAGAAAGGGTGAGGTGGGGGATAGTGAGGGTTTTTCTCAAGAAACATTTCTGAGGATGTTTCAGAATTTGAATGAAGGGTTCTTCCAGTCTTGGAGGCTGGGCACGTGAGAGCTATGATGATTTTGATTTGGGAATATTTCAAAGAAGTTGTAAGAAGTTTCTCTACTGTAAACAAGTCTATTTATGAAAAATCTTCATCTTATCCTGTTAAAGGTTGAACTTGAGGCCTTCTCAGGACAGGTTCTCAGAAGTATCCTTTTCAAAGTCCATCTTCAGGGACTCAACATACTGCTCCATGTATTCCAAATGAGCGGATTGAAACTTGATAATTATGCTAAAACATTAACATTGTTTTTTTAATGGTTGCAATAGTTTTTTTTTTCCCTACAGTATTTTCAGACCAAGATCAGTTGTCTTTTGATGCCATTATGTCCTATTTTCAGAATATCTGAGACTCTCTCTTCAATTTTCTGTGCTATAAGCCATGTATCTAAATCATAAAAACGTGATTAAGGAATATGTGCCTCTCCAGTTGTTTCTGATCCCTCAGGAAAACTTGTGAGCTGCTGTGTCTCTGGCAGTAGCACTAAATAGCAAGTTCTGTTTGAACTTCCACGACCAAAAGTCTTTATTGACTTCATGCACATGATCCCACAAGTGATCCAGCTTGTTGAGGCCAGGGTGGGCATCCATTGTTGAAACCTCAGTTGAGGAGAAACCAATAAAGCCTTCACTCTCTCTCTCTTAATTTTGAATCAGCGGTGGCACCAGCTGACAAGAAGTGTCACACAGAGAAGAGTGAGGAGCTAAGCTTGCAGTCTCTTTCTCTGCCTATAAACATTAGTCTCTAAACCAAGACACTCACTGGAAATGTCAAGGAGGAAACAGATGTAAAGTTTACGTGTCGTACTCAGTGGACTAACAGGTTCATAATTGGGGACAGTAAGGATCAGTACACAGATGTATCTTTCTGGGATTGCATGCACTGTTAGTGCCCATTTGTACAGGACTTCAGTGTTCTCTTCTCGTCCACCTGCACAGGTTTCCTTCCCTTCAGACTGCAAGGTTCCTGTGAAGGGGTTTCATCAGAATCGCATTCTGTATCCCTGACATTTTCAGTTTAGGACACCTACTAAGTGGTTCATAGACCCGTCGACCAATCAAAACCCTTCTGTTGACGTTTGCTATCATTTTTAGAGGAAGAGTTACTGGATTCAGATTCCACAGAGGCATCTTCTTTATCAACATAAGAAGCAAGGCATAAACCTGAACAATTTGGCCTCCTCCTGTCCTGACATGGGGAAGAAATTAGATACTTTTCTTTTGACATTTGGGTTTATATACAAGATAGATTCTTTGCTGGAAAGAATCTCAGGAATAGTTTTTTAGAATCAGTGGAAACCTAGACTCTAGCACTTATCTACTTTATAATCTGTTCTCCTGGAGTTTTATAAATCCCCTTTATACACAAACTTCTTTTATCAACATAATAATTTGAAATTATTAAAAGAGAATGCATATTCCTTCCAACTTGGATCTTGAAAACCATGCAATTTATTTAGGAAAAAAAAAAAGAATTTATGCCACATTAAATGTTCTCTCCAGTCGGATTGAAAGAAGAAAATTAAAGTGCCAATATAATGGAAAGGTCAGAGATCTGAATTCTAACTTAGCATGTTCTGAAACTTGTAGTCAAGCGCTGAAGGCTTTGAGTGGGGGTGTGTGTGCATGTGTGTGTGTTGGACAGAGCATGGCTGGGGACCTGTTGGAGTTTGCTTCTAATGTCATGCTAATGATGATGCTTTACTGTGTGATTCTAGTATAAAATAGAATTCTGTGGTCCCTGTTTTGGGTTTTCATGAGTTTTATTCAAAGCATTATGTAGAATGAAATATCTGAATTTTTAAAAAGTCTTATTTTGTGGCCCAAACCATTTGACCTTTTGGAGATTATTTCAGATTTTAAACTGGAGAGATTTTATGGCTGGTCCATGTCAAAGGATTGCTGGAATTAGGGAATATTATGCATGTGAAACAAAAAAATGATAGTTATCTATATAATGATGCACTCCATACTATCACTTTCACACACACAATCTTAAAGCAGTTGCCCCTTCTCTGGAGCCAGGTACTGTAAATTCTTCCCACTGAGCACACAGCAAGTGGTCACGGACAACGCCTAGAAATCACAGAAGCTGGTCAATATTGTGTGTGTGCACTTGCAAGCACTAACCCTGAGTAAGCCTGACCCACCACCTAGTAAATGTTTGTGAACTGGCTGCTGAGCTGGAGTTGCTGACAATCACTGGGAGCTTCCAACCTCATTAATTATGTGTTCAAAAATACAGCATTTGGCACATAAAGAACTGCTAATTATGCCCAGACCCTAATCTCAATTTTCCAGTTTATTATAATTTCTTCCTCATGTCCTCACTGTCTGAGTAAGCAGCTTATCTCCAACACCGCCACTTGCCTAGCAGATGTTCTCCTCTAAACAGATGTTGGCACTTCCTAGGAAGAGCCGTCCCGTCTGGGGGAGACGCGGTAATTAACTCCATCATGGGGGAAGCTTAGACCAAGCTGCTTGTCCCTCCCCCAGACAGAAGCCAACAGGAAGCTGGAGGTGGCCAGGAGTTTGTCCCTTTCACTGTGTCCTCCTCTTCCTTCCCCCGTCCTCCATGTCTGTCTTCCTTCTCTTTGACATAGATTTTTATTAGTTTAAGCTGAGAAAATAATTTACTCCATAATTAAAATTCTGACTTAAATATTAGAAAAATTGTACTGAAATATTTTCCCCTTAAAGGGCGAGTGGCCAATGATTAAAATAACAACCAAGAGTATAGAATAACATAAAATTGAATAATATAAAGTCTGATAAGGACCTCGATTGGATCCATAATTGATCTTATAGCTTCCTTTGTGCCTCCACAATTTATGTGGGTTTGGACAGATAGTGAAAACTAAGGAATTTTGCTATCCATATAGACTTTAAATATACTGTCATAGAATAAAACAAAATGACCTTAAAGAACTTTTATATTTGGGAAAAGCAAAAACTCTAATAAATCAAGTGATTTACAATATGGACACAAACTAGTTATTGGCAGATCCATTGGAAAAATATGGTTGTGATTTCCTGTGATTTAATTTTTTTTCTTTTAGAAACAGATGAGTTTAAATAATTATTCATTGAAAATGTTACTGTTGACACAGTCCCGAGAAAGACATTCAATAAATGGTATATATTCATCAAGTTTTTGTTCTTGACAAATCACGTTTCACCCTATCAGCAGCCTTCTCCTTGAATTGAAGTGACATGAGATATTCAGTCATGTAACATCTGAGTTAAAATCCTGACCCCTTAACAGCTGTGTGATCTTAAGCAAAAGGCCTGACTTCTCTGTGCTTTCATTTCCTCTTCTCCAAAGTGTGGGTAGCAATATGATCTACCTGTTAGGTTTTTGCAGAGGATAAGTACTTGGAACAATGCTTGACCCTAGATATAATTGTTAGTCAGCTTCCTATTACTATAAGAGAGTGCCTGAGATAATCAACTTAAAGAGAGTTTATTTTGGTCCTCAGATTTGGAAGTTCTGGTCCCTGATCATTGCTTCAGGCCTGTTGGGGAGAGGAGAGAGGCAGAGACCTTCAAAGACATGTCTCCAATGACCAGAGGACCTCCCCTTGGACCTGCCCACCCCTCCTAACAGCACCGTGGGCTGACAACCACACGTTAACATGTCACTGTTTGGGGGACATTCTGATCCAAACTCTAGCTCATGGTAAATGCTCAAAAACGTGAGCTGTTCTTCTGTAAAAATATAGGGGTAACTTTCCTTTAATGAAATGTGATAAAAGTGACCTTAGAGTTCCCATTGTCTTTCATCCTCTAATACTGTAAGATTCCTTAGAAAGGTTTGGGCAACAACTAGTGAGTCAAGAGGAGTCCGCAATATGGAGAACACGGGTGACGGGATTTTAATGTGACCTTGGATTGGAGACACCTTGTTGCTAGGAAATCGGAAGAAAGAGGGGTTTTGTACAATGTCCTTTTCTCTCTGGAATCTTCTGTTGGAATTTTAAGAGGACACAGAATTTCAAAGAAAAAAAGAAATTGCCTTTTCCGTGAAATCAGTCAGTTATCCAGGAGGGGCAGGGTGTGGATTGCTGTGGTTTGGATACGAGGATCCCCAAGAGCTTGCGTGTGAGACAGTACCAGGACTTTCAGAGGTGAAATGGCTGGGTCACAGGAGCCTTAACTAATCACACACTATTCCACCGGTAAGGATGAAGTGGTAGTGAAGAGTGATGTAGGCAGGTGGGGGCTGGAGGGGGTGGTTCACTGAGGGGACCTGGGGGTCTATATCCTGTCCCTAGTGAGCAGAGCGCTCTCTGCTTCCTGGTTCCGTGTTCTGAGGTGCTTTCCTCCTTTTCCATCGACTTCCACCATGATGCGCTGCCTCATGTGGGCCCAAGCTGTGGAGTCCGCCATGTCTTTGAAGGTCTCTTCCTTCCCAGGTGGGGAGGAGAGGGTGAGATCAAGAGTCATAGCAATGGATTCATGAGTGAAAGTTATGCCTCAAGAGTTGTTTTCAACTCATATTAAGTCAGGTTTTGAGGGTTAGATTTTCTGTGACAAAGTATGCGGTTTCATAGCTGTGGTTTGATGTTTTGACAAATGCACATTGTTACGTCTTCCCCATTTTAATCAATGCACAGTTACCAGTAGCTCCCAAGTCTCCACTGCGACCATATCTTACTCTCGGTCCCCAACAGCGACTGATTTGGGGTCTTGTTAACATTCGCCTTTTCCTAACATTCTGTAAACGTAACCATATTACATGTAGCTCTCGATGGCTACCTGCTTTCACTTAATGTCATATATTTGAGAAGTCATCACACAACTGTGTGTAGGAGTAATTTGTTCCTTTTTATTGCTGAGAAGTACTCCATTATCTGAATATAATATAAATATATTTACCATTCATCAGACATAGACTTTTGGGTTGTATGAAGTTTTTGGAGATTCTGAAAATCACATAAGGTTATTTATTTGGGTATATTTGTTTTCATTCTTCTTGGATAAAAACCTCAGAGTTGGATTGCTGGGTCATTAGTATATGTTATAATTAATAAGAAACTATCTGGGTATGAAACTCAGAGGTGGAGTTCTTGCCTAGCATGCATGAGGCCCTGGGTTTGATCTCCAGCAGTGATAAATAAACAAACAAACAAACAAACAAACTACCAAACCACTTCCCAGGTGGCACTCCAACCAGCAGCATCATATGTAAGAGTTGTTCCACGTCCAAACCGGCACTTAGCACTGTCAGATTTTTGGAGCCATCCTAACAGGAAGCCAGTGCGTATCAGTGATGTCTTATCAGGATCTCTAATTGCACTTCTCTAAAGATGAACTGTATTGAGCATCTTCTTTGGTCTTTTCCCTCTCTGTATATCTATGATGACTTCTTCCTTCAAATCTTTCTCTCCTTTATATTCTGTTCTTTTTGTCTTAAAATTCTAAGAAGTTTTTTCATATTTTAGATTTAATCATTTATTTATTTTTTTTTGGTACCAAGGATTGAACTCTGGGGCACTTGACCACTGAGCCGCATCCCCAGCCCTGTTTTGTATTTTATTTAGATATAGGGTCTCACTAAGTTGCTTAGCACCTTGCTGTTGATGAGGCTGACTTTGAACTCATGATCCTCCTGCCTCAGCTCCTGAGCTGCTGGTAATACAGGTGTGCACCACCTCACCTGGCTGTATTTTAATTTTTAACAGTCTTTTGAAGAGCATAACTAATTTTTGTGAGGCCTCATTAATTATTTTTTTCTTATATATTTTATTAAAAATAAGTTTAACCCTTATATTTAGGTCTAGAATTCATTTGGAGTCAATTTTTGTATAAAGTGGAAGGTATTAAGATTTTCTTTCCCATGTTTGGTATATAAATGTCTGATTGTTTCAGTATAATTTATAGAAAGAGTATCATTTTCTATGTGGAATTATCTTGGTATCATTTGTCTAAAATGCAGTGGCCATAATTTTGTGAGTGTATATCTAGATTCTGCATTCCATTTTGTTGATGTAATTATCTAGTCTGTAAGACAATATCACCATATCTTCCCTTCCAAAATTCATGTGGTTATTGAAATAATGTGGTATGGGTCCTCCAAGTTTGGTCTTCTTTTTCAAAGTTGTTTTGTGCTATGCTCAATCCTTTAGTTCTACCAAGATTTTGGAATCTGTTTGCAAATATTTACAAAAAAAATCTGTTATGATTTTGTTTGGGAAGGTGATAAATCTATGAATTGGCCTGTGAACAATATGAAGTTTTCTAATGAATGATCTCAGTATGTCTCTCCATTTGTTTGGACTTTTAAATTTTCCTGCAGGAAGGATTTGTAGGGTTGGGCACATGAGTGTTGCGTGTATTTCACTAAACTCACCTCTATGTATCTGACATAAACTGTTTCTCATAAGGCTGATGAGTTTGGAGGGTGGGTCACTAGTGACGCCCTTCAGGACTCCACTTCTGTGATGCGGTCTCCAAGTTTGCCCTCACTGCTTCATCGGGTACTCTTTGGCCCATGGACCATTTCTGAGCAGAGGTCTTCAAGACCTAGTGGTCAATCCACCTTGTTCCCTTGCTCCACCACTATGGGAAATGGTAGGGAGAAAATGGTGCACGATCTTGAGCTAGATATATATATACTTACAGGAGTGACTGGAAGGCTGGGTCAGGGGAATGAGAGGAAGCCTGGAAAAGTCATGGTCAAGATTGTGGAGGGCAAGGAAAAGCATTCCGACTCTATTTCAGAAGCACTGGGCGAACTTCTGAAGGTTTGTGAGCAGAGGAACAAAGTGACTTTGCAGTCACACTGCAGAATCCAAATCCAACCGTGGGCAGGAAGGATTCGGCTCAGAGGGAGGGGCAGGAGAGTTTGGGCCTCTCTCCTGCAATCTGCCGAGGTGAGGTGGCTTCTCTGGGTTTATAATGGAGCAAATGGAAAGGAGAAAACCAAAAATGGAGCCCTGGTGGAGGGGAAGCAGGACGTGATGTCTGTCTGTTGGGCACAGTGGACAGAGAAGATGTTCTTCAGGGAGGCTCTCCCCGGCAGGGTTGTAGGCAGCTTGCCTTTTGGGGTGTCTAGTGAAGGCGCGTGTCTGCATCAGTGTAGAGGAAGCTAGCTTGAGGATCACCTTGTCAGAACTTCCGTTTTAACTGCTATGTGAGATCGGGCTCACACTTTCTGTGTGCCTTGGTGTGAAGACAAGAAGGAGAGAGCTGAGAGTCTCCCGAGTCTTGATCCAGTGTCAAATGGCTTCCCAACGTACTAGGTAGGAACAGCCTTGAGCCGCCTGCTTGCTCTCCCGGAGCTCCACTGGCTCTGTGAGCAGTCCTGCGCCCGCTGTCCCTAGTGCTTTCCTGACTCGGAACCCAGAACCCCTAGGAGACTGGGTTTTATTTTCCTGCTTTTCAAGTCAGAGCTGGAGGGTGAGTTTTTTGAAGTATTCATCAGCTTGAAAACACCAGAGGAAAAGCCTAGACATAGTTGTGCATGTCCTCATTGGAGAACCCAGATTCAGTGCTCTTCCAAGCTTGTTTCTTGTGTGATAGGCAAACATGCTGTCCACAGCTGAAGTGCTCTCTCCCTCCCCTGTGGTGTCCAAGCGTTAAGAGTTTGAAGCTGGACCAGATGTGAGAATGGCCATGACCTGCTGCCCTTCTCTGAGCATAGGTTTCACAATGCCATGTGAATGTCCTCCTCAGACACTGAAATCACATCACTCATGGGATGCCCCAGTGTACAGCCTGGCTCCAAGCGATCTGTCTTACCTCTGAGGTCCCTGTGCGTGGTGCTGTCTCCATGCACAGGGGTTGGCACTGCTCTTGCACTCATTCCTGCTGGCCTGGGAAGCCTCACAGCTGAGGAGGAGACCTGCGCGGCAAGCTCCACCACCACCTTTTGGCATCGAGTGGGGCAAGGACTGCCAGTGTGCTGATGGATGTGTCTTGGGGAAGTGATGTCAGTGTTTCTAATTTTAAAAAATAAGTCCTGAAGTATAGAATGAGTTAAAAAATAGTGCTTAATCGATAATCTAAACATATCTTCTATGAAGAAATTCATGGACATCAGAGTCTAAGGTAGACGTGGAGACAAATCTGGATCCTTCTCTTCACTGAATAATGTACAAAGAATGACTTTGAAAACACAATAGCACAGAACTAGTGGTTTTAATGAACGGATTGAATATTTATCATTTGAACAAGAATTAGGATCACTTCCATGCATTTGCTCATGGAGTTTACTGAATGACCATATTGAAAAAATATGTAGCAAAAACGTTGTCCTCAGGGAAGTATTAAAACCTGTTGTTAATGTAGTGGATTTTAAAAATTGAGAAGAGGACCACAGTTCCTGTTGTCTTCCAAGTGGTGTCCAGACACCTTAGTGGACGCAGCTGATTTGAAGACAAGCTCACCTGTAGGCCAGGGGTTTTCATAAACTTCCTGTTCCCTCATTCTTGTTCTTTACTTGGGTCTCTCAGTGTTCTTCTTCAATCCCACTCTCCTCTGCCCTGGCTGACAGAACGAAAGTGACTGACTTCGGTCATTTGCTCTTTCATGAAACAGACATTATTACTGTAGGTATAGATGTGACTGCATGACCAATATGACTCTGCAATATGCACACTCAGAAAAATGAGAAATTATATCCCATCTATGTATGATATATCAAAGTGCAGAAACACATTCTACTGTCATGCATAACTAAAACATAAAAAAATCAAAAATAGAATACCTGTTATCACCAAAAAATGAGTTATAGATGTTATCTACACATATTTTATTTATCTACACATATTTATGGCTTATTCATTTTTAACATTTATTTCAGTTTGACTTTTATGTCTTCAGATGAACTTAGGGACATGAAGATACCATTTAGTGGCTCTGTGTTGAAACCTAGAAATACCAAATTTCCTCCTACCTAGGCACAGGGTCATTGCAGTAGTAGAGATGTATAGGTGAATGAGTCATTGCTAAAACCCCTGAGAACACTCTTACACATTGGGAAAAATGGAAGGAAGGCTGACTTGTGAATTTGGTACCCAAATGTCTGACTTCTGCCTGTGTTTGTCAGACGGAGGGAAAGAAGTTGTTTTCAGAGATGATTGTGGTTATTCGATTTCAGCTGAGAATATTACCATCCTGTAAATACAAGTTATGTCAACTCTGAGCATTTGCAGACTGAAGCCGTGCTGTCAGGGTTGAGATGTCTATGCATAGGAAGAAATTTCACATGAAGAAGCAATTTGAATTAACAAAAATTGATGGCCTAGAGAAGGCTTAATTGAAGGAGGTAAAATCAATCTACCACATTTGAGTCTTCCATAAGGCACTGTTAGGAGATGTGGGGGAAGGAAAAAGAAAAACCCCAAAGCACCTGAATGTTGAATTTGCTTTGCAGATGTCGATTCTTCTAGTACTGCCCTAGTCAGTGGGTGCAGTAGGTAACTGTAGATGCTGCCTTAACACCTCAAAGCTATAAATACTTGTACAGCTTGGTGGTGTTCTAATTTACCTGGTAGAAAGAGGGACCTATATCTGTAGAACGGAGCTTGAACGTTGCTTAATTTGTACTAGGGAATAACTTACGTGCTGAGAGACTCTGGTTCACATTTGCCCCGGGTTCTGGGTTGCATATCGATAGGGAGGGCGTATTCCACCATTCAATTAGATATGGTCCCTCCTGGGTGGGTTTAGCACTAAAAATAAGTAGGTTTCCAATCAGAGTGGAGTGGTCTTGTTCATTCACAAAAGGAAAATCATATCAGGTGGGGCATGTGTCTGCAAACTCAGACTGCTGATATATACAAAAAAGAGGTTTAGTTCACACATGTTTTCTATTGCTGCACAAGGACACAAATGAGAAAATTAGGCTATAAGACTTGATTAAAGTTTCAATATAGGAACATTTTCAAAAAGCAAAATGCCCGTGAAACAACACATTGACGTTTTCCCTTGCTTTGCCATCTGGCCGGCGGCAACACGAGCCCTCCGTGGTGAGCGAGCTTGATGCTGCAAGGCTGTGAGGCTGTCCATGTGGTACGGATCTGTCTCGTTTTCCTGAAATGTGTTCTCTTGAATTCCAGAGTCCTTCCTATATTTCCTCTGAAGAAATCATTTCTAATTTGGAAGCCTTTGTAGATGGAATCCATCTATTGCTTTACCACTTGGTGGGGAAGGAGCTCTCCTCCATGGATACTGGATAATAATAGATTTCCTGGGTATGACAGCAATGTGGCCAGATTCTCTGTGAAAAGAATAGCTTTCATGCTGTTATTTGAAAGAAGAATAACAGCTTTTGTGATTGGAGAAATTGCTTCTTTTCATCAAAAATCCTGATGTATCTAATTGACTCCGAGGGTATTCCCTTTCTGTCTGTGCGGAGATCCTGCCTCTGGCACAGATGCTGAGACCACAGATGTCCACTCGGCCAGACCAGAAGCATTAGTTTTCAAGTGGTTTCTTGCTTTCCAGCATTAAAACTGAAGCTGTGATAACAAACATTCCAAGCTCTTCGTGGTGTAATTGTTTAAAAATGGAGAGGCATTTCTGGCGAAGAGGGTCTCCCACATTTTGAGCATTTTTTGAGGGGGAGGGATACGAAGCAGATCGCCGTTGATCATTCACATGGTGTTCTTGGGGGAGGGACTTCATAGGCAGTGTCCTAGAAAGCACAGCTTTGGAAGGGCCCCTTCTTGGCCACGTGGGATGGATTAGCAGAGTTAATGCAATTGTGCTGTGGCGACACCTTTGCTCCTTGGAGTAAGAGCTGGAGGGTACGTGGACGGAATGTTCCTTGTTCACAGGGTGGCACATGGTGCAGTCCCTTGGCTTTCCTCACAGAGCTGTAAATCGATGGAATGAGCTGAAAAATAAATCTGAAGGGATTTGCAGATGGCGAGGACTCATTGGGGCCTTGACCAAATGGCTACTTGGCTGCATTATCTAAAGAACATTGCATGATTTCGAAGTGCTCCAGTGACTTCATAGGTCAAGAACAACTCCGTCTGTCTTGGTGGCACCAGTGTGGCTATTTAAAATCAAAGCCTTGTCTCTTAAAGTCGGCTTCACTGATTGTTTTTTCCCTCGAGTTGACAGGTTTGTTTGGGTGTTGTATAGACAAAGCTTCATTTATTGACTGTAAAACCCCATTCATTTAAACTGCTGATTCATAATTTGACTTGGGTGGATCTAAAGTTTATCTTAGCACAATCTGTTAAAGACATTAATGAAATTAGTATGCGAATAGTATAAACTGAAAGGGCCGTAGAGGAGATCCCATCAAGAGGGAGAAACACGCACACAGCCCACTTTTCCTCTCTACCCCAAACCCCAAGTTAGACAGAAAATATTTTGATATTTAAAAATTATAAGTTTATAATACCATTATTTTTTTAAAGAGAGTGAGAGAGGGGAGAGAGAGAGAGAGAGAGAGAGAATTTTTAATATTTATTTTTTAGTTCTCGGCGGACACAACATCTTTGGTATGTGGTGCTGAGGATCGAACCCGGGCCACACACATGCCAGGGGAGCGCGCTACCACTTGAGCCACATCCCCAGCCCCAATAAGTTTATAATATCATTATAAACGGAAGAGAATGACTAACAAAACATATGGAATCGGTTGACTGAGGAAAGAGCAGCTCTCAAATGCACAACAGGGTAGTGCAAAGAATATAGGGGAGCCCTCTCTAGGGGGCCCTTCACATGAGGGCTGTGGACCAAGGGGCAGAAGCAGCCTGAGTGGCAAAGTCAAGGTGGCTGATGGTCTGCTTCAGGGGACAAGTAGAGTAATTGCTTCATAGTCACTTCCAAAGTTCCAAGCTACTGATCCCTCCCACCTTGAGTAGTGAGTGTGAGGATTTGGGGAGCCGAGGGAAAATAAGTCTGAAGTGGTGGCTATGATAACCAGCTGGGGTGGAAAGTCTTTTGTTCCAATAGAATTTGCTGGGACTTCTCTGTTGGTCCATTGTTCAACCTTTTTCCCGTGACAACAAGCTTGAGGCCACAGTACAGAGAAATCTGTGACTTCATGAACGGGATGATCAAATGCAACCATGAGCACACAACTGCATTTTATGCGTTAGCACCAGTGAATCTGGTAAACATAACAATCTGAAGAACCGACAATGGAATATGCAGAAAGTTTGTAAGATAAGGAGAAATAACATTTCCAGGGGGATGAGAAATTAGATCTCACCCATGGAACTGGAAATTATGGAGATGAAAATATGTAATTAATAAAGGATTTAATATCAGGTTGACGTTACTCAAGCATGAATTAATGAACTGCAAGATTAAACAAAATACAACACGAAAGGACAAGTAAGTAAAAAATATGAAAGAAGAGTTGAGATGAATAGAAGTTCATTTTATCAATGTTATAAGAGTTTCTGAGAATGAGAAACAAATGATAGAAGATAGACATGAGCCTTCAAATGATCTGTGAGCAACAAGCAAGGTGAATGAAAAAGACTCAACACATTTAGAGAAATTGTATTAAATTTCAAAACAAAAAATGAATGAAATTCTGTAGACTCAGAAAGCAAGAAATACATATTTATTATGAAAAGTAGGAATTCAGTTAGCATTCGACTTTCTCCTTGACAACTTGAAGACCTGAAGGAAGTGGAGAAATACCGTTACAGTTTACAGAAGAAATAATTTTGCATCTAAAATTCTATACACCCCAAAATTTACAATTTATGGGATGTGGTTTTAAAGTTATATATTTTCATATATATGAAAGCTTATAATGTTTAGTAACCACTTTCAAAAAGAAGTATTACAAGTTTGTTCCTTTCCCCCCACATTCTTGCCAACACTTATTGTTGTTTGACTTCATAATGGCTGCCATTGACTGGAGTGAGATGAAATCTTTGAGTGGTTTTAATTTGCATTTCTCTGATTACTAGAGATGATGATCATTTTTTCATATGTTTGTTGATTTATTGAATATCATCTTCTGAGAACTGTCTGTTCAGGTCCTTGGCCCATTAATTGATTGGGTTATTTAGTTTTTTTTTTAGTGTTTAGCTTTTTGAGTTCTTTATATACCCTAGAGATTAGTGCTCTATCTGATATGTGAGGGGTAAAAATTTGCTCCCAGGATGTAGGCTCTCTACTCATACACTGCTGGCAGCCAATATGGAAAGCAGTATGGAGATTTCTTGGAAAACTGGGAATAGAACCACCGTTTGATCCAGCCATCTCTCCCCTAGGTCTGTACCCAAAGGACTTAAAAGCAGCGTACTACAGGGACACAACCACATCACTCTTTAGCTATTATGAAATGTACTGCTATAAACTGTGGAACCAACCTAGATGCCCTTCAATAGATGAATGGATAAAAAATATGGCATATATACACAATGGAATATTATTCAGCAATAAAAGTGAATAAAATCATGGCATTTGCAAATAAATGGATGTAGTTAGAGAAGATAATGCTAAGCGAAGTTGGACAATACCAAAAAACCAAAAGCCAAATGTTTTCTCTGATATAAGGAGGCTGACTCTTAGTGGGGTAGGGAGAGGGAGCTTGGGAGGAATAGACAAACTCTAGATAGGGCAGAGGGGTGGGAGGGGAAGGGAGGGGGCTTGGGGTTAGAAATGATGGTGGAATGTGAAGGACATCATTATCCAAAGCACAGGTATGAATTGGTGTGAACATACTTTGTATATAACCAGAGATATGGAAAACTGTGCTCTATATGTGTAATAAGAATTGTAATGCCTTCTGCTGTCTCATATAAATTAAAAAATTAATTTAAAAAAAGTATTACAAGTTTGAGTAAATTAAAGAAAAAAAGACAAGGGAAAGATGTAAGAACAAGAATAATGATAATAAATTCTAATTGAATAAGCTTAAAATTATAATCTTGGATAATTAAACAATATCTATTTAGCACACACTATTTTTAGGTACTGCCTTAGGAACCGCGCATTCCTCCAGTGTTGAAACCCATTAGAAATGTCAGGGGAGACACTGGAAGACTAAACTTAATATGGCTTTCTCCCAAACCACCAAATGAAAGGAATGCAAGGGGAGAATTTGATCAATACAGCAAAAGCAAGAAAGCAGCAGAGTGTAATCAGAAGCAATTTATTAAACACAACAAACAAAATAATGGAACAGGCAAGTCCAAATATATTTAAATATATAGTCATAATCACATTGAAATTAAAAGTTTAAATTCTTTCCTGAAGAGACATGGAATCCAGATAGGTCAAGAGATCAGATTGATGTTTCTGACTCAAACCTTGCAAACTTCCTCCGAGTTCCTCCTTGTTCCCTTCTCTCTGAATGCAAACTCTGCCTCTGTGGTCTCTATAGGCAGAGGCTTGTCTCAAAAGGAGCACGTGGCTTTGCCAGGTAGGATTGAATGCAACCTGATAAATTCAAAACAAAACAACCAAAACCCAAAGCAAAGGCTTTATACAGAGAGAGCCACAAAGTGCCACCATCATGAGTTAAAAGATAGTGACAATTTGAGGTTTAAAAGAACCTTATGATCCTCCAACTTTCTTCAACCAGGAAGTCAGCTGAGAAAGCTGCTTATTGACTTTGGTGGTAGTTTTTCCAGTATTCTTATAAGACATGTCCTGGGAGGAAGATGGAGAAGGAAGGATGTCCCAGAGAATGGAGCCAATAGCCAACAAGAATTATAGCCTGGGAATTTTTTCCTAGGAAGTGGACTTTGGCCTGTTTAAGAAACACTTTTGGTCCCAGCTTAGGAGCCACTGTCTAGCTATTGACTAGTGACTGTTTTGAGTTACCTACTCTTCTCCTTTTGAAGTAGCAGTATTTACTACAGTTATGCCGTCCCTGTCCCATCATTTATGTTGGGTGCAGTGGGTGAGGACAGACCCTTTGTTTTGGTAGTTTGTTAGTTCTATCTACGTCACAGGATCTGGGCTTGTGCTTAATGCTGTTCTCAGGTGAGCCTTTTGGACATGTGCTGGAGGGCTGAGTTTTTCCTCGTCGAGAGAGAGTAAATTGTAGTGGACTAGGCAATTGTTCTCAGTTTTCTCTTTCTCTGTACCTTACCATCTTGCAATACCACCCAGCGGCATATCATTGACTTTGGGCTTTGGCGTAGAGTAGCATGGCACACGAATAGGGTTTAAATGTGCTTGCGCTGTTTTGGTGCTCTCTTGTGTTTCTGTCATCAGCCAAGAGAAGACAATGCCTCATGGAGGTAGGTGCTGGTCTCACACGTGTCATGTTGAACAGATGGATCCTTGAACCCAGTAGATTGATCAGAATGCCCTGCCAATAACAGACCTCCAGCCAACATTCAGACCCGAGATGAGGAATGAGAGCTTGTTCACGGGCATCGAGCTTTGAGGTTGGTTACAGTGCGATAGAAATCAAGTCCAATGGAAATTAATTAAGGAGAGTAATTCAGATGTATCTGGATGGGCTGGTTAGTGCTGGGATGACAGTGACTATGTCTCAGGCTCCTAACCATAAGGTCTACCTCTACTCGTGCCGTGTGTCTGTTGAAGATGAGCCATGACTTTGCTCACAGTGTCTTCACTCCTGAACCCAGGCTGATGGAGCGGCTACAGTTTACAGTATTGTAGCCTCATGGCTGAGGGACATAGAGGATGCTAAAGCTTCTAGTCAGAAGTGACCCATGACAGTTCTATTCACTCTTGATATGTAGGAAGTCACATGGTTACTCCAAATGTCAACAGGGTGGAACTGTATGGGAAGTAAGATGAGCCACAACAGGTTAAGAAGTTTTCTTTTCCTTAAGAATTGTTATGCTAAATGCAATTTATTGACCTCGGCGTACATTCTGCCAGTTGGTATAAAAATGTGCTAGCTGTTTTTATGATAAAAAGAGAAAAAAATTCTTAGAGTGAAGCAACTTCAACTTTCTGGGTCCCTCATGTATCTGCGATATCTGTGGCATGATCTACGTTATGTTACACTTTTGGGGGGATTGAAAGCAAGATCCCCCAAGAGCACTTATTTGGCCTTGAAAAATTTCCAGTTTCTTTTTTTTTTTGAGGAACAATTTATTTGGGGTTCCTGATTTCAGAGGCCTCAGTCCACAGAGAGCAGACTCGATTGTTCTGTTCCCAAGTGAGGCAGATCATGATGTCGGAAGAGTGGGGGGGAGGAAAGTGACTCTGGACATGGCCACCAGGAAGCAGAGCGACAGCTTCACTCTCTGGAGAAAGACTTCCAAGTTCTTAAAGGTTGCTTTTCAAGGCAGAAAGTACGTTGGTTTTTCAGTATCCGAAATTCTGACTGCTTTTTTCTTGTCAAGCTGTTCCGACAGGAAACCTGTTTGCTTAACAGCTAAGCGTGCAGCTTTACGCCAACGCCTGTGTACCTGGAGCACGACACAGGCATTTACTTAGAATCTCTCTGGGGGGTGAAAACCACGGCTGCTGTGCCTTCGCTTGTTGCTGTGCAGGACACGTCTCTGCTGCTCAGGGCTTGGAGATAACAAGTGCTCAGTTAGTTACAGAACACACACCATCCAAATTGATGACAGTAACGCGTCTTCCTGAGGAAAGTGACCCAAATTACAGTCTGGCATTTGACATATTGAACTGTCAATCCATTTATTGTTGGGGGAAAAGGAATTCAAAATACTTCCCAACAAGATTAATTCTTATGCAAATCAGTCAGTTGGAAACTGTTACTGTATTTGATGAGAATAGGTGACCTTACATTTGCATTTTAAAAGTCTGTGGAACAGACCTTCAGGTTTACTTGGGCATCTCTTGGAGGTAAGCGTGTCTTTCTGTCAGGTGCCTGTCCCTCTGCAGGCAGCCAGGTATGTGAAGTTTTGCCCCATTACTGGACAGCAGTGTCTCTTCTTCTTTTTTTCCTATTTGGGTTTAAGTAATATACTATGTTGCTTCTCAAAATAAGCTTGTTCTGCTCAAAAGAAATTCCTGAAAGCCCGCACACTGACCGTGGCTAGGGGAGAGTCCCGTGGCTAATGCAGTGTGAGAAGAAATGTCTGATTTTTTTTTTTTTTTTTTTTTTTTTTTTTTTTTTTTTAGAAAGGCAGAGATTTGCCTGAATCCTTGAAGATGTGCCTCTTGGGATGAGAAATGTTAGGAGCTGGGACACCTCTGGAAAGGCATCTCATGAAGCTGCGCGGTGCATGCCGCTCGACACTGTGCTGGGCCTCGTGGCGGTAATGAGACAATACAAACTCCACCTTTACGCAGCCTCCAGGTGAGGTGAGAAGTTAGGCTGAGAACTCACACCTGTGATGTGACTGTCACCTTGCACCAACACGCTACGCACAGTCATCCAGGGGTTTGTGGCAGCTTGGAAGGGGAGCGTTCCTCCCCCTGAAGCCTGCACCGTGTTCCCTGTTAGGAGGAGATCACGGGAAGTTAAGGTGGGGAAGAACTCTGCGTGGGAGAGGGAGCAGGATGGGAGACGAGACCCGGGCTGGGGGCTGGGGACCTCCTCGATGGTGCCTGGAAAGCCGCATAAGTTTTCAGACTTGATTTAGAGAAGCCAAAGGAGCAGCGAGGATGGAGGGAGAAGTACGATGTTGTGGGAGAAGGGAAACTTGGCTCAGACTGTGTTTTGTGTCCAGCATTTGAATGGGTGAGACATAAAGGCCGTTTACTGTCATGGATTGCAGACCAGAGGGGCACACCGACACTAAAATTCTCCAGTGAATCCACATTGAAAGTTGTGATGAAGCTTGAAGAACAAAAGCAAGCTGATGCGAGGCCCAGCGAGCAGAGAAGGGTGCGGAGGCGGCAGGCCAGACTCGTGGTGCAGATGGGATCTCACCCGTCAGGGCACAGGCTGCTGCTTTAGCGAGTGCTGGGGGACCCTCGCAGGTTTGCAGTTTTAAAAATGAGCTGTGGTTGCTGTGTGAAGAGACGCATGGAGGAAGGTGGAGCTGAAAGGGGTGGCGTGGTGGCAACGCTGCTGTCAGGAGGCAGCGGTCACTCGGGGAGATGAGCAAGTGCCAACCCTCCTGGGTGCCCGGGCAGGGCACTGAGGAAGTGGCAAATGGCCCCGTTGACGAGTCCAGGACAAACGAGCCCTTGACTATGGGAGGGAAGCCCCACTTCTGTTCTCCTCTTGTGACATGTGTCTGTGTGTCACTGTGTCCCTGATCTCTCTAGGAGCCCCAGCCAGTGATGGAGAACTCTTCTGACTTAATCTTTTCTCTACTTCTTTGCAATCATGTCATGCTTCTAAAATACACCAGGAATTAAAATAAATACGAGTTCAAGAAGCAGACTTCTAAAAGAGGATTAGAAGTCATAGTAAATCTCTCATTTTAAAAATAGAGGTTCATCACTTTTGAGTGCGCTCCGCCTGCTCACATGTGGTCCCAGGCAATGCCACATGGATGTCCCGTCACATGGGCTCCAGCCCTGTAGATGCACAGGACTTTGAGTCATGGTGTCACCCGAGAGGCCCATGAGGTCACTCCAAGCATCTTGCTGCCAGGTGGCATTGTTCTTTACCAAGGAGCTTCAACCTCATTGGCTGTCTGGATTTAGACGGCTCACCCTAAATTGCTCTTTTCCCCCTTCCTGACGTTCACTCTTCATCTGGCTTGAGGTCTGTGAACTCTTCTTTTAGATTTCCATTCTTCATTCACTTGAGATTTTTCTTTTTCTTACCCCTCATTGCACCGCATCCTGGTGCATTCCAGCTTACTTGAAGTTTAGCAAAAACAAGCTGTTGCTACGTCTCGCAAAGCAGGTCTGGGGCGTTGCCTGGGAAATGTGCCCTTTCCCAGGTAGCTGGGGAGGCCTGAGCACCTGGGCCCACTGCAGCCTCCGTGCCCCTGCTGTCCTCCTGCATCCCTAGAACAGAAGTGCCATGGCCTCCCTCCCTCTGTATCTGTGTCCCCTGGGACTGTGTGTGGAAGTTCGTCTGTCACAGGGAGCCAAAATGAAGCTATTTATAAGTGAGAGCCACTTCTCCATTTCTATGTAAAGTGAAATGCCTCGCACTTCAGAAATCTGCAGCTTTGTCCTATCCCAACTTGATTTTCTTGGACAACTTTCATATTAGATTCAAAAGAGCCATGTCTTTGAGAATAAAACTGCCCAAGTGTGTATGCACTACAAAGAACATGGGTGTGATTTTTATTGGTTTGTGAGTCTGCCAGAATGTGAAGACTGAGGTGCAGCTTGCATATCACCACCCTCTCCAACAGAAACAGAAAATTCCAGTTCGGCTCACCAGGGCCACGGAGGGTAGGCAGTTCTATCTTTGATATATTTAATGTAGACTAATTTTTTTCATGTGAGTCTTTTACATATCAGTATCATTCACTTGTGAGAAGAATACAAATTTCCTATTCTTATGTGGTCCTTAAACTTATATTTTGGGCCACCACTGACTGAAAATATTCTTAGATGCTTGTGTCACATCCACAGAAGGTTGTTTTGAGTTCAAGTCTTTTAGAAAAAAACATAGAAATGAGAGTCTTAGTTTAGATCATTAATGGTTTTTTTTTTTTTTAGAGAATTTTAATATTTATTTTTTTAGTTTTCGACGGTCACAGCATCTTTGTACGTGGTGCTGAGGATCGAACCTGGGCCGCACGCATGGCAGGCGAGGGTGCTACCGCTTGAGCCACATCCCCAGCCCCAATGTTTTCTCTCTGAAGCTGGGAACTCAGCTGAAGGGGAGCTCTGACATCTGATCCTGTCCTAGTTGGAGATACCGTGTACAAGTGTTTACCCTCTGCCTCTTCCTCTGTGGTCTCATTAGCTGGTTCTTAATTTAATGCCTAACTTCAAGGAGGCCTATGGTAGTACAGAAAATAGAAATATCTTGCAGGTCCTAGTACTTCACTAGCTATGAAAGAATTGTTTTAAAGAATCATGAGAAAGGAAAGTGTTTCCCTCATACATTTCTTAAGTATTTCCTTAGAGAGGGGAGGGAATGGGGCATGTGACCCCAGGAAGATGCTGATCCTGGTCCTGGCTCCTAACCACATATTGGCTAGATGGGTGGGAGTTGTGGCTTCATGGGGCAGCCAGGTTGGTGTGACTCTGGGCAACCTTGCAAAGCGGTCATCATCAGGGAGCTGCTGGACACGCGGAGGCCAGGCTGAGGGCTCTCGGGCACCACCGCGGTGTGGAACAGGCCCATTAAACACTTCCTCTGGCTCAGTAGGTACCACAAGCCACAATGTTGCCCATCCCTTGTGTTGCCTCCAGCGTTTTGAACTTTGGCAGGGGCTGTGGGGGATCCCTGTAATGCCTGAGCATAAGTGTCCCACTGGGTCACGGAGATGACAGCTTGAGATGTAAATCAAGTTGCTGTGTGGAAGTGTTGATTATTTCTCACATGCTGGAATTTGTGGCCTGAGATTTATGTTCTCTACATGTGAACGGCGTTCTCTGAAGTCACTCCTCGCTTGTGAAGAATCCTACTTGATCTAGTAAATGTAAGTCCTGGAGTCTTGAAGGAAAGCACTCTTTGGGACATGGTACACCGGTGTCCTTTTTACACCTTAGGCACATCAGTGTTTTAATTTTCTTTAGAAGGGAAGAGATGAGAACACCACCTTCCCTTCCTTTCTCCTTTAACTTCCCCACAGTTTTGGCCACAGGAAACTGAACATGGGTGCAGCTTCTACCACCAGAGCCATGTTGGAACACCGGGGTCCTTTTGTACAAAGACAGAAGAATGCATGATTTCTAGGCTACTATCTGATCAACAGATAATGCTGGGTTGTTTCCTAGATAGGGAGTAGGTTTCTTAAGAAGTCCTGTCTCTCTCTCTTTATTGGGGGTGTTAATTAACAGGGCTCAAGGTATTTGACTTAAATGAGTGACTTTATGGTCAACTTTAAGATTTATAGATTTCCCAGGAGTTTGGAAGTGACAGCATATTCTTTCTGATTTTTCTTTGTTTTAACCTCAATGCAAATGGATAAAGCACAAATGAAAAATAAAGACCATTGATAGAGATGATAATTATTAGCTTCTTCCCTTTTCTACACTTAGTGTTGATAAGGTGTATACCAATTAGACAGGTCAAAATGTTTATGAAAGGTTATTTGGTTTGGGCATCTTACGTCGAGTCAAGATGTGGGTGATTTCTGTTTCGTAGGTGACAGTGAATGTTGCCATCTAGCTACCAACTAGATTGCACAGGGTTGGCCAGAGAAGGCTTGGTCCCTCCTATCGTCTTCTCCAAAGGTATGCTGCCATAAATTGAAAAATGGAAGGGCATTTTGGAAGAACTTCTCTGGGATGATGTGAAAATCTCTCAGAAGATTCTTGGGAGACACCTGGTGCCTTATCCATCAGTCCTATATCTCTGTGGTTATTGACATTAAACACCTGTCCATGTGTACTCGGGCCTACAACCTGTATCTGGCATAGGGACCCCATCCCATAAAAAGAAATATGAAACAAGGAGCACAATTTACCAAATAAAAACACATGTTTCCTAGCTAAATTTGAATTACAGGTAAATAATGGATATTTTACAAATATGAATAATTTACAGGACATTTTAGGACATATTCATGCTTAAAAACATCCATTGTCCACCTGAAATTCAAAGTTCATGGGAAATCTGTATTTTAGCGGAAAATCCCAGTACAACTGTCATCAGAGCTATGTCTCTGAAAGAGGATCCCAGGGAGTTTCCACGGATGGGCTGGACTCAGGACAAGGGGGTCCTTGACACACCTGAAGGAAAATAATTTCAACCTTGTCGGGGGAGGCACAGATCTACCTGGGAAGCAAGGAATCCACATTCAAGGAAGAACGTGGCCATCTCCAGAGGGAGAGATGGGTCTGGGGCTTTCCTGTTCCTTTTTACAGGAAACTTGATGAGAGGCTGGCCCGGGCCGGTATGGGATGAGTCCCGCGAGCTCAGGGTGATGTATGGCTTCTGGCCACTCTCAGCATTAGACGGACATGGCCTCATTGTCTGATCAATAGATGATGCTGGAGAGTCCCCCAGACTGTAGGTTTCTTAAACTGTCTTTTAAAAACGGAATGTATTTATTGGGGGGTTAATTAACGTTCAAAGTAATTTTCATTAATGAGGGAATTTATAGATCTCCCAGGAGTTGGGGAGAGACTGGCTTGGGGAGTGACCGGTCTGGAAAAGTATGGAGAACTTCAAAAGTGATACCTTCCTGCTCTCCTTTCTGTTGTCACCTCTCGGCTGAGCACATGCTCTGCATTGGTTCTTCTCCAGGGCAGAGACAAGGGGCTCCCCCTGCCAGGTCAGATGCAGGCTCAGAAACAGTGTGGCAATTCCAGTTTAAGTGCAGGACCCCCCTCCAGCCTGGGAGGAGCTCTGCGAGGTGTACTGTGTGGAGCTTCCTGGGATGAAGGACATCTCGGCCTCGGCCTGGTCTAGAGCCTAGGTCCACAGGAGGAGGAACTGGGAAGGAGCTGGTTCTGAGAAAGGAGAATTTCTCAAGGACAGGACAACAGCAATGAGCAGGACTTTTCAGAGAGAACCTGCAGGGAAAAAATAAGCAGAAACAGTGAAAATACCTAGATTTGTTTTCACTGTCCCCTCTATTTCCTCCCCCATCCTATGTGCTTTCCAGGAGGAACAAGGGAGATTGGGAAAGGCCTGGGCTTCTAAAATTTTGCAAGTGAGAGTGAGTTGGAGACAGAGTGGAGAGGCCTTTCTCTTTTTCTCAATTATTCTATTTGCATGCATTCATATTTAGAACTGATACATATGGGTACCAACAAACTACTAAGTAACATAAGGTTGGTTGTGGGTTGGTGATTTGAAGAATGACTGAGATTGGTGAGAACACACTGTACCTTTGAAGTATCGTGGCCAGTTCCTGGGTGACTTTTACTTTTCAGTTGCATTACTTTGCTCTCCTACTCTGAATTCTGCAAATGTATCATCTGTAGTAATTAATTTAAATTTTCCTTTGATGTTGATCTTGGTCAGCTCTTAGTCTAAATACTGAGCACTTCACACAACACAGATTCTTGTTAATCCTTGAGGGTAATCAGCATCTCACATGTTCTTTCCTGGGCTTGTCATTAGTAAGCCTCCAAATCCTGTTCTCAATTACCAGAGATATGCTAAATGTATGCATAGCAGAAATTTGCTAATTTGTAACTTAAAAGACTGGAAAACAATGAGCTTAAATTAATTAGGTATCTGGTATTTTTTAAATTATGAAAGAACCAAACATAAACTAGCCTGGGAAGGAATGACTGTGGCACTTTATACCATGCATTATTTTATATGAACTGATAATGGCTTACATGAGACTTCTGAGTGAGCTCATAACTATGTGCTGTGCAGCTATGTATTTAGGTACTGGTTGTAAGCCAATATGTCAAAGCCAATTTGCAAAAAGTTAATTTACCAGAAGCCTCTCTGCTAAATGGCAAGTTCGCTGAATTACAAAAGAATTTCCTAGAGGTGTAGTTGTTCCTGTGTCCCCCCTCTTTTGCCCCCATCACTTTATAGGCAGATGGGTGTTTTTCCTTAAGGGCACTTCACTAAATTCTTTATTTATGTGGGTTTATGTTTACCCTTCCTTGGGCGGCAAAACTGTTGTAGTGAAATGTTAGGTGGAAATGTTGGCCAAGGCATTACTGTGGGCACCTGAAAGTGAAGAATGGGAAATGGAGAACTAGAAAGGAGAATTTGAATAATCAGGAAGCCTGGAGTCTCACTTTGTCACTTGGGTGGTGTGTGATCCAAACATGGATTTTTCTTCTAAAGATTTAGGTTTCCTCATCGAGTATCTTCCAGTGAGCAGTGTATCTGTGGGAAAGAGGAGTTGAACTGCATGTGTACACAGCTAAATCAAGCTCTCGGTCCTTTCGTCTGGGGAGTGCACTGGGCTACTTTCTCTGATCTTTGTATAAATGGTGCATAACGTGTGTCCCGAGGGATGGAGTGTTGAGAAGCTGGTTCTCGCCCTGCCAGCCTATGATTTCATAATCTGTGGACGCACCTGACCTGCTGTTTTGTGGGGGTCGTGGTCTCTTTGTCTACGGTTTGAAGGAGTTTCCATTTGGTAGTTCCCCAGGCCACTTGGATAATGGAAGCTTCAACTAAATGGAATACAGAAACAAAATACTTAGAATACTTTTAAGAATAGGATACTATTGAATGTCAAAATGAAATTATTTAACATTAGGTATGCACACTTAACCTTTGTTCATCCATTCAGTAAATATTTATTTTCATGGTAGATTTGGAGCTCTGGGAATAAAAGTTTTCACAAAGAGCTCACAATCCTTTTAGAAGATGGCCATGCAGTCAGGCAAGCAAGCACGATAATTTCATTGCAATTTATGAATAATATTTTATTGAATATACCAAGTCTTGAAATGCCATTTCCAAAAATGCCTTTTTGGAAATCCCCACCATGGGTCACCATGTTTCTGTGCACGCACTTGATAGAGACCCACAAGCCAGACACTGTCCTGTAGAGTTGGGTGTTGGGAAAGAGGCCTCAACAGAGAACACAGCACTGATACCATCTTCTCTAAAGAATCCAAATTCCATATACAGAGCAATCCAGGCCGTTGGTGATGGGAACAGAGGAAGGTATGGGACAGTAATGACAGGGCCCGAGGAAGCGCCTAACCCATTGTTGCTTCTGGGGGGAAGGTGAGAGAAACCAGGAGAAGTGTCCTGGGCTCTGAGTGAGTGGTTCTGTTTCTCGGACCGGGCTCCGCCTTCCTGGGGTGGCTGGCTGGGTATCCTGGCATTCCCCCAGCACCTCTCCTTCTCATTTCCACTCCTAGCCACAACAAATGTCCATTTGTTTGCAGCTCAAGTGAATTTCTGCTTTGGGCGATGTGAAGTGGTAAAGATGGGGTGTCGTGATGATGAGGGTCAGTCCTCTGCATCCCAGAGTAGGATGCGCTTGAGCTTGAAGGTCTCCTATGGTGGGCCAGGGAGGGGCCCAGGGACCACCTGTGCACATGCAGAGAGCAGAGAGAGCCCCAGCCTTGTTCAGGGAAGAGGCAGCAGTTGAGCATGGCTGTTGAGGGCCCAGGATATGAGAATGGGCTGTCAGCCGCTGGGCGATGGGAGCTCACAGTGTGTACTGTAGACAGGGAGCAGAAGCCGTGAGAATTTTCAAGTACGCATCTTGGCAGCAGAGGAGAGGATTTGTGAGGTAAGAGTTAATCTGGAAGGAAAAGGTAAGAGGGTCACATAGATAGTGCAAGGGGAGCTCTAAGGGCCTGACTCAGGGCAGAAGCAGTGGGGGACAATGAGAAAGGGACTTAAGGCAAAGGAATGAAGGAGCTTTGGAGACTGTGTGTGAGGGAAGTCTCTGGGTTAACTGCAGGGTTTTTGGTCTGGGAGAGCCAGCAGATTCTGAAGGTAATAATGCCTGAACAAGAGACATGGGAGGGAAAGAAATTTGATGGTAAGTGGGTTTCCTTTCTTTTGGACTTGAGGCAGAAAGATGTGTGATTGTCTTTTCATTTTTGCCATCTAAACTCATGATGAAAGACCCCGTATAAAGTTAAGATGATACAGAAACAAATTACCTACATTCCAGATGGATCTGGCACTGGTCTACTTTATTTTAATTACAATTATCTAATTATCGTGCTCGCTCAGCTTAAATTTGCAGTAGCTGGGAATCCCTTAAGGAATTCCTACTGATTGTGTTGTCCTTGGCCTTCAAGGTTACTCCTGGAGACAGCCAACTGGGCACCTGTGCAGGGCTGTACAAAGGGGGCACAGGGTCCCCAACCAAATAACAGCCAATGAAAAATGTTTCTTTGCCTTTGATTTCCTCCTGTCGCTTCCCACTGACTGTAAAGGTGAGATAATGGCCTCTGCTGTCCTCCTGGTCTATATTCTTTGTCTCGGGGAGAAGGTGAGCAGGATCCTGAAGCAAAGGGTGCCTTATGTAACTGCCAAGCCTCTGCTCTTGTCCCCTCACTTCCTTTGTACTCTCAATAGAGTCTGGGCTCCCTGGGTGTCGCCTTTATTATTTAGTGGTGAAGTTGTCCACCAGGAGGAGGAGTTCACTGGGCGAAATTCACCCAGGGCTCACTAAAACTGATGCCACATGAATTGCTTCCAGGGTTACTCACTCCTTTAGCTTTGGCTAAGAAATCTGTCAGTCAAATGAGGAGCTGCTGACAGCAACTTTTCCGGACTCCTTTCTCTTGACCATAGCACATTAAACACTTTGAAAGCAGATAAGTGAAAGTTTTCTCACAGTCTGTTGTGCGTGTCTCCTTGCTATCCTGTCAACATAATGGAATTCACGTTGTGCAGAGAGAGTTTTGGTTAAATGGATCCGATTTCATTCTTCACCATTTTGCCCGTACGTGTATGGTTTTCCATAGATGTCTGGTATGGAGAGTTGGTAAGTTTCCATCTTAAAAGCCAAAGTCCTTAGCATGATCTGCAGTTTCCCATCCTTCCTTGGGAGGGTGGGAGGTCCCTTTTCACCTTTATTCTCTTGTGTTTTGCTCACTCCTCTGTTGGTACAAGTCTAGCATCGTGAAAACAGGAGAGCTGTAATTTAAGTATTTTAGTATTTTTTTTTTGTTTAATTTCTTAGAGGAATAACCTCTAAAAATATTGCAAGAAACTGTGGCGTCTGGCTTTATGATGATGAATTACTGCTGCAAAAAGAAACTCGGGAGCACTGATAAATATTAAAGAGCCACCGTGGCCCCCATGGAAATCATTTTATTGAGTTGCTTCTAAGACCCATTCTCTGTTCTCCCGTTTCCTTTTATTTCTGCGCTGATTTACATGACAACGTAGTCCCTGGTCCTTGGGAGCCTGTCTGCTCCTGCCTCTGTTCCTGTGTCCAGTGCTCACCCTCTCTGCAGAGCAGATGAGTGACAATGAAGAGAGGACTAAATGGCCACTGGAGCAGATGAACTCGGAGAAACAAAGGTCCCCTTTTCATGCAAATGTCCATAGTGATTGAAGACAGGGAAGAAAAGAAACCAGGGCCCGAGGTATAAGAGAACTGGACGGTGGCAGAGGTTGTCCACGTTTCCCAAACAACGTCACTCATCAAAGCATCGCCCTCCTTTTCATGTGAAGTGAACACTCACTTCCAATTTTAAGAGGGACTGAGGGAGCAAGCCTCAGGCAGAGGCCCAGTGTGCAGCCTCCAGTGCAGTCCCCTGGGCGCCTCTACCTGAGTCACTGCTGCCCGCCCAGCAGGAGCTGGGAGTGCCCCTGTGACCCACGGGCTCTGCCTGGGAGGCCCTGCCTCTCTCCCTCACACTTTCTGTCTTTCAAAGCTTAACACAGTTTCCCTCCGTCATCTTAGAGTGTTTCCCTCCAGATTGACCAGCCTTTTTTCCGAGTTCCCATTGCATTTTAATAGAGTGCTCATCACCTCATTCTCCGTTCCTTCCAGTGAGCTGGATTTTCTCCAAAATCTGTTGAGGAAAGAGACCATGCATTGTCTTCATCTCTCACTCTTGATATAATAGAAGGCGCATAGTATGCAACTGTTAGATGCACCAGCTGTAATTTAAGAATTATGAAACTAAAAAGGGTAAATTTATTTTAGATACACATCTTTCCATGATTGTTTTTTCTTCTAAATTTAAAACTCATGGCAGTTTGCCTGAAAGTCAGTGCAAGCTACAGGGCCTGCTTTTCATTAATCAACTCGTCAGAGATGCAATCAATCGCAGAATGGTCAATTAATGCATTTCAGTTAAAATAATTTTTAACTCGGAGGCTTGATGCCAATTTTCATTTTGGTATTTCTAGTATTATTTGCAAATATAAAGAATAGCAAGTGTTTGGAGCCTCCTTGCACCCCGCCCCATCTCAGCATTTTATTAATCCTCACATTAGCCCTACAAAGTGGTTTATCACTGTCGCCATGTTATAGGTAGGAACCTGGGTGAAAAGGAACTTTCCACCAGTTGTAGAATCTCTACCTGGCAGGCTGGCTTTAGGAGCTGTGTGGGTCACCACTGTTCTGTCTGCTACAGTACCACCAACGTCCTCTTGGGTTCTTACCTCTTTCATGTACAGTGTTTCTTGTTTTCCAAAAGCAGAGGACAGACACTCTGAGAATGTTCTGATAAGCCTTTATCTCACCATGCAAAACTCAGGGTAGGAATTGATTTGGAGAGAGAGATGCACTCTAAGTAAATACATGGGGACATGGTAGTCCAAGTTCTGCAGAAGATGACTCAGGCAGAGGCCCACTCCACCCTTTGTGATAAAGGGAACAGATTTTCCAAGTGAAAAGTAAAAGATTCTGTTACTGATAATTATTTATGGAGACAAACTTGTACTTAGGTTGATTGTTGGCGTTATTTGCTCTTAAAATAACTCAATGGATGTGTGTGTGTGTGTGTTTTAATACATATGTGGGTGTGCATGCCCTCTTTTAAGAGCATACAGGAACTACTTAGACAAGAGATAATTTTCTGAAGTAGTATAAGATGCAAGCAGGCAATGGTCACTCCTGTCATCCAAGCAGTGCTAACAGAATGAGAGCAGAATTCAACGCCAGTTTGACAATTCAAAGACGTGATTGTAAGGGAACTCCTTGTGACTTTTTGCTGGCTCTCGAGGACAGAATTGAGCCCATTCATTTCGAATCAGTCTCCACAGGAGCAGAAATGACAGGATAAAATGCTACAGGTCAGTTCAGTACCACGGTCCCCATCCAGCGAGATACCTGTTTTCCCAAATCAAAACAAATGAAAGTAAAACGGAGAATGTCCAGCACAAGCCCAGAGAGGACTCAGGATTCATTTTAAGCACAGGGGATAGAAAAAGATCAATCTCGCTCCATTCCCTAAAATCATATCTGGGTGTGAACAGACAGCTCAAGGAAATTGAAAACTCATATCAGAAAATACGTTATGTCTAGGTTGTTTGAAGGGGTCAAGTTCAGGAGTGAAGAAGGGTCTCACGAAGCTGGAGGGCCTGTCTGGGCAGAAGCCTAGGAAGGACTGCACCCCCACCCTGCCCTGGTCCGGATGGAGAAGGCAGCAGGGGTAGCTGAGGGGGTTCTGCCAAGAACTGTAAAGGGCAACTCGGAGCTGGCAGCGCTGCCCGGTTGTGTCTGTCTTCTGGTGGAGTGCTCCAAGCTCTGGGTTACCTAGTCCATCTTCAGAACTTGCCCCTCATCAGCTTGAGCTGCTGTGGGTGCTGAGTGGACCTGGGGCAGGCAGGCGTGGCATTCCCAGGGGGCAGGCTGTGGTCTGTGGGAGATGCAGGAGGTGTGGTCCACAGACAAGTCGAGCCACAGCCTTCTGGGGAGGTCAAGTGCTGGGCCTAAACATGCCTTGCTCTGGGGCATTTCTCAGCACTGCGTCTGTCCCCTCTGCTGCCTGCTGCTTATGTCTTCTTCCTCAGCAAGAAAGAGTGTCTCCTTATTTTGAAATAAAGTGAAAATCAAAGGCTGCTGCCTGGAAAATGTTCTTACCCGACCTGTGCATATTCCATATGCACACTTTGTCCATGCATCATGAAGAAGCAGACATGAAACCTTCTTTTCCCTTTATAGTGCAAAGTGCTTGTCAGAATGCCCTTCAGTCATCTGAATTGCTGGTGAGTCAAGGCAACATCTGACTTCAGAAACCACACTCAATCATGGTTTGGTGATAATTGTATCAGTGTGTGTGTGTGTGTGAAGAGCATGTGAGTGCAAACTTTCTGCTCACAAATACAAAATGAAACAAAAAGCATTCTGGAAGTTCAATCTGTAGTTTTTTTTTTTTTCCCTTTATTTCCCTTGAAAGCAGCTGTATTCCCTCAAAGCATCGACCTCTGCAGAGTGCTCCACAGGATCCAGGGGACCCTGCTGTGAAAACAGTAACCACAGGCACATTGTCTGTAGTGTTAAGAGGCAAATAATATAGCCTCAGCCACTGGTTTAATCTTTTGATTGGCATCTGAACGTAGGCAGGTTTTTTTAAAAATATTTATTTATTTATTTTTTAGTTGTAGTTGGACACAGTACCTTTATTTTATTTGTCTTTATGTGGTGCTGAGGATGGAAGCTAGGCAAATGCTCTACCACTGGGCCACAACCTCAGCTCCAGGCAGTTGTTTTAAGGTAGTAATTAGCTGAATCCTCAGGGAATTTCTTTCCAAAATGCATGCTAGTCCTTATGAGGCTCGTTATTGGGCTTATGTTTTCTGTCTTGTTGGGCTACATAAAGACGCGGTGGTGATCTGGTTTCCTGAGGACTGGAATGAAGACTGATGGCCACGCCTGTAGGCTGTACCAGAATCACGGCATGATGTCACGCTGTGGGGATACGTATTTGGTTTCTGAGGTTTGAGTTGTACTTTTAGAAAAATGGAGATTCAGACAGATTGTTACACTTGATGGGCTTACACCCCAGGGTCTAGATGTGAGTGATGTGTATACTTGCTGGAAAAAAACAGAAAAGATGGATTTGAGGACTTAGGTGGCAGTGGCCTCCAAATTTTATCTTACAGGAAAATGTGTCCTGAATTGATTTGTTCTGAGATAAATGACGTTTCGGCCTTAAGGCTCCCCTGCACCTCAGGTGGACACTGGGCCATTCTGCGCAGGTCCTGAGGCTGGTCTTCAAGTCCGTGGGGTGGGGGTGGGCAGCGGCCTGTGTGGAAAGACTGAATGGCCTTCAACTTGCTTTCTTCTCGCAGAGAGGACTAATCACACACCAAATGACACGGATCACTCAAAAAAGTCACGCGGATTTCTTCTTGTACATGGCATACAAGTCCACGAAGTCCCTGAATTTCCTCGCTTTTGAATCAGAGTTGTTTCCCACCATGTTTATGCCTTATTCTTTTCAGTTGTTCATTTTCAAAGAGAAGCGCTAAGGGGGAAAAAGGGACCAGAGAAATAATAAATGTGAAACATCCTTTGTTCCCACAGTTGATGGTGAAAGATTCACATTCTAATGTGAGAGACAGTTCTTGGGCCATTGGGGGGTTTCCCCTCACGTAAGATACACCTCGTGGGGAACTGGATTGCTGGTGGATGATGTGATTCATTCATGGAGGGAGCCAAAGTAATGGATTCCATCCTTTGGCCTTTGCGTTTATGTGAAATTGCCAGTCCTTGGCTTCCGTACCCTGGATGAGTAGTAAACAGGAAACATTTGCCACCCCAACTCCATCTCCTCCAGTCCTGGAGATGATTCTGATCAAGCTGAACAGACAGGCCAAGCTCAGCCACGCATCTCCTCACTGGTCTCTTGCTGATGATGCACCAATGAACCAGTGTTCTCTGTCAACCTACCTGTGGTCCAGAGCACAGGGACCTCCTCCAAGCCAGCTCTGTGCACCTTTACTCCTAGACACTTCTAAGTCACGAACTTCTATATAGGGTCAGTAGTTTTATTTGGAGTTAAATTCCACAGCAAGGAGCTCCTGAGACACAGATTGTCAGCACTGTGGAAAGTTTTTAGGGAGTGCTGTTAGATCAAGTCCTGTCTGAGGTGAGGGACGATGTTGGTCTAGGTAAAGGGAGAAGTGAGAAATAGTATCAACAGGGCCTCAGTCCACCTCCACCACAAACTCTGAATCTGGGATGACCCATAAGGATGTCCCAATCTGGGAGCAAAAGAATGTGTGTTGTCCCCCGGTGACCAGTCATTGGCTGTGGCCGCCCTGAGAACTGCCTTTTTCTTCAACAGAGGGAGCCAAGCAGAGCTGGTTTCCAAGGCTCTGAATCTTCTCCTGAACGGGGATCTGAGAGGTGCCCACAGACCCCTCAAACCTGTTTTTAAAGGTGGTATCTCCTATCTGCCCATTTATTTCATTAAATATTATCTAAAGCTATGTAAGAGACTTTCAGACAGATTCATTTTTTTTCTAAGAAAATTCATTAAGTTGTAATGCTTTCAAAGTAAAGATGATCAAAATCAAACTAGATGAAGGAATATAAAATGGCTGGGTTTGTAGGTCACAAATGGACTTTATAAGCTTGTCTTCTGTAGCATTTACAAGTAGTTGGAAATTGGAAATTTCACATGGAACACACTGTTATAAACGATTGGAGCACATCTTAGAAATACAGGAGGAGTCTGCAGGACAGTTGTTTTATGTCTTTCAATTTTCATTTTACTTAACGTAAAATGAAATTTGAAATTATGGACTTGGTGTTATGAATATGGTTTATTTAAATAAATGTGGTTACCAATCAGTGACCTAGATATGCTTAAAGAAAGTACTTTGACCCGACACCAAAGAAGTGGTCGAAGAATGTATATTCAAACATCTCTGGTTAAAATGAGATGTTGAAAAAGAATATTTGTGGATCAGCACTTTGTTTTTTCTTATGAGCCGCCAGCTGCTGTTCATAATGTGGCAGATAAGAAGAGGCTTCCACAGGTCTGAGGCCGCCCGTCTCCAGCCCCGTGTTGAGGGTCAGACGGAATCTCCCACCCTAGGAATGGGTCGTCCTGTGCCCCAGGAGAGGTTGGGTACCTTGGGCCACAGCTGGCAGGACGGTCTGTGAAGCAGGAAGGCACCCTAGTCCTGAGCCACCTGAGCCTCTGTCACTCGGAGCCTGGGTCACGCTCTGGCAGCTTCACCTCTCATGCCAACTGCTGCCTCCTGGGACCTGTGACATTATTGATCCTTCCAGGTTGCTGCTTGGTGCTCAGTTTGAAAATGGGGATTGGGGGTGGGTATTTTCAGAGTCTTTGGAGCTAAAGCTTATTGAGGGATTCTCTTGCTCTCAAAAAATTTTAAATTACTGAACTTCAAGTTTGAAAGTTAGGCATAAAATGACTATTTAGAATTAAAAAAAGAATCATAAAAAATCACTAATATTAAGAAAAGTGACAAGTAGTATAATCATCCCACAATTTGTAAATATGATATTCTGCCCTTTTGATTACTGTGCCTCTATAGACTGTTTCTTGCATTTTTGGTCTACGTATGCTTGAAAGGAAGATAATTTTGAGATATTTGTCACAGAGACAATAGAGGGATAATTTAATATTTCCTCTTACATTATTGATTACATATCATCTATATGAAAAGACTATATATGCATTTATCTTACATAAAAGAGGTTTTTCTTAATTGTCAATAATATCTATGAAAATGTTCTCATATTTACAGCTCAATATTTGTAGTCTTTTGCCAATTTTAAGATTGCCGTTGAACCAGGGAAAATGTCTATCTAATTTCACAGGTAAACTTTCTCAGGACATAACTTTATTTGGTAGAGTCTGATCATAAACCTTGACTTCAGGATCCTAAGTCCCCAGTTAGTCACTGAAGTCACTGTTGCAGTGGTGAATTACAAGATTTCCATTGTCTGGATGTCAGTATTTTGTATAAAATCAGCAAAACAAATTAAGTAATTTTCCTCTATTATAGTTCATCTCTTAATTATCACTCAAACTAAGAGCCTCTCCAGAACTTCTAATCCAAACTTATCTGTCAGCTTAGTTATTTTGAACAGGATCTAATTTTTTTGGTTATGATTTTGTTCTATATGTCAAAATACTTTATTTTACACTCCATTGTTTTGATCTCTGATCTTTTTTTCATATTCCATTTTTTACCTCTTAGTTCTTAAAAATAAATTCAGAGATAACAAAAATAGGTCTCTATATCAGAAATGCCTTTTTTTCCATGAATTCATTCAGATATCCCTAACCCATGAATCTTTGTAAATTTCTTCTTACGTGAGAATAATTTCATTTTACTTTGGCAAAAATTTCAGAAAACTATGATCCTAAAAACACATTCCTGGATTCCCTCCTAGGACTTTGCTTTGAAGGGATCTGCACAGGTTATGGGCCTGGAATGTCCTAGCTTCAGGGTCAGCCCAGCACCACTGCTCCTGGATCTTCTTAGCTTTTTCTGTATTCTCTCTCAGGAAATCCACAGTGAACGTAGCCCGAGTGTTTCTTCTCTCTCTACGGCACCTTCAGCAAACCTGGGCATGCAGGGGCCTGGGAGCTCTCTCCAGGCCAGGCACTGGGCCTCATTCACTCTTTGAACCTAAATAAAATTCTGTACCTTTCATCTAAAACCAGGCAATTTCATCTAGAGCACACACGAACGCATCATGGACTTGACCATTTAAGCCTACTCCATATCTCAGAGGCCATCAGAGTTGGGCTTCTGCCCTCCGTTTCCTGACCAACAGCACTCCTCTCTCTTTCCTCCCCTCCTGCCTGTGGTCTGTGTAAAGGCCTGGGTACCCTCACCAGCGAGCTGAGGCTGAGCAAATGTGGGTTATCTGTGCTTGCTCCTGCCTCTCTGACTGAAGGTGCTGCTTCAAGCTTAGCTCGCAACCCTGTGTTGTGCAGTTTGACCCTTTGGCCAGGTTCACAGTGGTGAGCTTTAAAGCTGAGTTTATCTCCTAAGTTTGGCTCTGTCCCGACTTTCTCCCTTTGCCCTGTTTGTTTTCTTCTGGGTTTGAGCACAGCATTCAGCTGAGGACACACGTGTAAATATGAGGGGAAGTTTGATAAGCCAAGAGCACTGATGCGAATGCTGGAAGAAAAGTATGTGGTGGACGTCTATCTGTACTGAAGTGAAAGAAGTTTTAAGAAGAGCAGTTAAAACGTCCTGGGGAATTGTTAAAACTTGAAAAGTGCATCCTATTCCCTAAAGGGCATTACTGACATATTTATCTGTGAACAAGTCAATGAGAATAAAGGTCTTCCACCTAAAACCAGCTGATCATCATGCATCTGTTTGAGATGATTTAGTGGAGGGAACATAGGAAATTTTCTTAGAGCACTGTCAGAAATTATTCCAGTAAGAATTCCAGATGTTGAGCATGATAAATGGGTGCTTTGTTTATTTTAGTTATTGGGTGGATGGTTGAGTCTGTATGTGGTTTTACATGTCTTTGTGCTTTTGATCTTCTCTGTTGGTCTAGTTTCCCAGGGCAGACCTCAGGTTCTTCAGGGTTTAATATCATTCCTGATGTTACTTGCGTACCTTTTATTACTGTTGGACAATTGCACTATTTGGTACAGATGGGAGGAACAATACTCCCGCAAAATAAATTACATGTTATAAATTCAACCAACCAGAGATGCGCCAGTAGAGAATACATTGCTGTATTTTGTGTTTTTCATAGTTCACCTGGGGTTCTCAGCATTCCACAAGCACAGCTGAGTCTTATTCTCTAGCACATGCTCAGTGGAATTCAGAGCTCTGAAGTTACATTGTAGAGACCTGGGAAACTGGAGACCCTAAAAAGTGGGTAAAGAAAAACAGCACCAGAATGAATAGTAAACATCTGCCTGTATTTGCAACTTGAAACCACAATGCGAGAACCTCTTTTCTTCTAGTGAAAGGTGAAAAACATAATTATTTAGCTTTTTAAGATCTTCTCATAGATAGGGTTGTTAACACTGATATTTTGAATTTCTCTTCTATCTGAGCAGTTGTACCAAATCCCCAAAGAGCCTTCTTATTCTCAAAATCTTCATTCAATTATGAATCTATGATTTTAAAACTTTAGGGCCTCAGAGTAGTCTTTTGAACTTGCAGAATTTTGGGAGGGGGGGGAGCGGGTTCCTTTCCCCATATTTTAAAAGTAGTTACACCAAATATCAAATGTATATGTTTATGGTAGGCAGGTCTTTCCAATGAGCCCATAGAAACTGAGACCCCACATTTCCTTGTGAATTGATGATTTATTACTACAGTTGAATAGTTCTTTTCATTGGCTGAGGGTTTTTTCAAGGTGTACTTGATCGTAATGATTAATGAACCTTCCACCGACCTTGAGCCTCCTAAGTATGTGACTTATCCTAACCAAATGTTAATTACATAAAAGTTAATGATCCTCACTTTTTAATACCTTTCTGCAGTTATGCTCCAGGAAACATTTATGGTAATCGCAGATAAAGTTAAAGAGAATGCACTGTCTTTTATGTTAATAGCGCTGATTTTAAAAATTATGATTATCAGAAAAAGCTCATGTATATGATTATGTATATAGAAAATTACTTATTCTCATCTATTAAATGAAACCATGCTCAAGAATAGTTTTTTTTTTTCAAAGTGGCTTTAGCCAGTTGTGTAGATTAGCATCTTCCAAATGGTAAACATTTTTAGTATATGACTTCATTTTAATTTTTGTGATCACAATCGACATTGATTCCTAGTGGCATATTTTATTTTACCTTAATACTAAAATGTTTTATTCACAGGCATATCAACCAGGAGAAGTCTGAAAATCTCAAACACAAAAACTTGAATATTTATAACAAAGTTTGCCTTCTGTATTTCTTTGATAGTGTTAGTATAGATGTTTCTTCTTGGGAATATTTTTGACTTGTAAATGAGGTGAATAGAGTGCTATTTCCTGAGAAGCCTTCCGAGGATGCTGATGTACAAGATGCTTGGCTGTGTTTCACACAGTGACCAAATACATAACCACACGTTACAGCTGTTCCGTTTCCATGATATACCCATGCAATTGGCCTCAGATTCATAACTGATGTGACCACGTCACCCTACCTTCAGAGGTTGTCATTTGGGTGGCATATTGTAGTGTTCACAGTGCCCAACTGAGAATGGTTCTTTATAAAAATGACAAATATGTAATCATAGAATTACACTCAGGATTGTAAAATGTTTTCTGTTGTTCAATTTGAATTGTGATCCATTTGGAAAGAAACATTTCTCAGGCTTTTCAGATTTGGTCATTGGCAATTCTGCTGTCTAAAGATAGAAGGAAAATTATGTGCTATATTTGGATGAAAAACATTCAAGTATTAAAATAGTAGTAAGAAGGAATGGCACCATATTTGAAAGGAGCACAAAAATGTGAGAAAGCCTTTTAATCATACTGGGGCTATTTAAATTCTAGCAGTAAATATTATAAAACCAATATCTGAGAGGTTGAAACTCAGTTTCGACAAAGAGGCACATAGTTTCTGAGTTTTCACTTGGAGCACATTGTTGAGTTGGATATTGTAGAACAGTAAGTGCTAAGTGTTATTAAATCCACTGCCTAGGAAGCTAATAAGCAGTTCAGAGAAAACAGCACAAGCCACCTTTCATGTATGAAGAAGAACATTGCCAATTTTGGCCAACGGTTGTCACAGGAACCTCGTCTTTCAAAACGCCAGATCTAATCAGTGCGACAACTGAGTACTTGAGGTGCCTCGGATGAGTGGGAGGAATCTCAGCTTCAGGCTCTGAAGACCGGCTGCCTCAGACTCCCCTGAAACAACATGGCCTCCTTTCAACCTCCTCCTATTCTGGGTTCCATTTGTGCGACGGGGACCACGGAGGGCAGGTGTAACCTGACAGAAGCTCACCTTGGCTGAACGGAGCACCCCGGAACCTCTCAGCCACCTGAAAGTGGGAACCGGACAGGAATGAGTATTCCCCTCTTCTGTCCCTCGAGTAGACAGTCCTGAGGGGCGTTTTGTTAGGTGCAGAACAGGCTCAACTGTGTGGTCTGCAGGGCAGGCGGAGCCAATATTAGCTGGAGGATGGCCACGCACTCAGACCCCCCTCTGTCTGGTCCTTTATCACCTGTTTGTGTCAAAGCTGAACATTCAACCCCCACTCAAGGCTGAACACTCAACCCCCTGGTGCCAACAAGGCAGCTTGCAGACCCAGAGGCCCCGTTAGATTTGGGCTATAAAAACTCCCTCCTGCCAGGCCCCTCTCTCTCTTGCTCTCTTGCTCTGTCGCTCTGTCTCTCTCTCTTGATCTCTCTGTCTCCCTTGCGTGTGCATTCATTCTCATTCTCTCTCTCTCTCTCTCTCTCTCTCTCTCTCTCTCTCTCTCTCTCTCTCTCTCTCCCTCCCTCTCTCCCTCCTCTGTTGCACTGCTGCAAAAAGATCTCTTGGTCGCTTTGTGTTGTGGTCACTTTCCTTTCACATTTCCACTCTGCTCAGAGGGAGGCAGCCTTAGTCATGACCCTGAGACCAGCTTGAGACGCGCCCTTGGACTGGTTTCCACTTTCCATTATTCCAAGTCCGCCATTCCTGCAGCTTAGTTTAATACCCCAAATGAACTGCCCGCACACAAACCTTTTTGACAGTGAGTAAGTGTGTGAACATGAATGAACGCCTGCTTGGGTAACAGCAGCTGGATCACCTGGGTTCCAGCTCAGGCTTCGTCAGTGATGAGCTGGGTGACAGTAGGCAAGGTGCTTTCACCCTTGGCACCTTGATTTCCACAGTTGCACAACAGGAATGAAGCTAGAACCTATATTCCAAGGCTATGGTGAGAACAGAGTGTGATGTGAAGCCTTAAGTGATATAGGTCGATTTATTGTAATAAGGATGAAATTATGTCATTGGTAAAAACAAAGGAGAAACCACCTTATAATAATGTTGGGCACAGCAGTGTTCGGCACCCTCTGTCCATCGTCTCACGGTCTGGAGGGATGGTGTCAGCTGGGCCAGGTTTCTTCTGGAGGTTCCCAGGGGCAAACTCAGCTCCTGGCCCCTTCCAGTTTCAAGGGCTTGCCACACTCCTTTTTTTTTATTAGTTGCTCAAGACAATACAATGACCTTGACATATCATACATTTGGTTCAAATGGGGTATGAATTCTCATTTTTCCACGTGTGGAGACTGCAGGATCACATTGGTTATACATTCATGTGTATACATACAGCAATCCTAGTGTCTGTTTTATTCTGCTGCCCTTCCTATCCCCCCTCCTCTCCCCTCCCATCACCCCTCTCTATCAATCCACTGCGACACATCTCTCTCTTTTCTTCCCCCTCACACCATTGTATATGTACCTTGCAGCACCGAACTCTGCTCCTCTGAATCTCTCGCCACACCACCTCCTCTGAGTTTCTGCCCCCCTCTTATTGTGCCCCGCTGTGGAAGCTTCCTGCGTCAGCATCCTTACTGAATCACATCTGGGAAGTGCCTTTGGTGATGTACTTGTGGGTTTCAGGGATGATGGTGTGGATGTATTTGCGGAGCCGTTATTCTGTCGACTACCATGCTCAACAAAGATGGCAGGATGTTATCTCTGCGCCCCAGTGACATCACTCAGAATAGCCAGGCTGATTGAGTCAGAATGGCACACCTTGGTGAGATGCAACGACAGCATCTGTGTTAGGATATGGATTAGAACTGGGCTTTCAAGAGCACCTCTTACTCTTTCACAGTTCAGAGACAGCTTTCATTATGCCTCTCGCTGGGTCCTGTGCCAGGGTCACACCAAGAGAGCTCTGGTTTCCTGGATAACTGCACTCCTCAGTGTTCTCTCCTCCTTGGCTTTTAACTGATGAGTTCTCTTTCTCCCTTAGAAGACTGGCCGTCTCTTGAGGGGCTGAGTGCTGTTTGTGCATAGCACTGAAAGCACATGTTTAGAACAAAGTAAGGTTTACTCATTTCTGTTGAATGAGAGCCTGGTTAACTGGGTGCACACATGAGAAGAAACCAAGCATACAGAAGAATCCTTAAAAGTCTGAATTTGTTCAATCTGCATTATTGGCAAGGGTTGATCTTTTATTTTTTTGTATTTAAGTCACTAAAAAGCAGAGCTAGAGCAATCAGTATTATATTACAATTGTTTAAAATGTTTTAATGGTACCACTTTGGATTCATATGCCACAGAAAGTATTTTAAGAGAATATATACTACAAATAAGCTGCAAGTGCTGTGGGAAGAGCAATTAAATAACCCCAGGTCACCTTCTCCTCAGACGAGGAAGTAAATATAGAACTGATGATCTCAGAATTTTATTAAATGATGGTTAAAAAAAAACACAAGGCCTTTGAAGCCACTTATCAAGTAACATGCAAATTCTGTCTTTGCAGCAAAATATATAAAATTGTCTGGGCAAATCAGGGGTGCTCTTGGCACTGTGGAATTTTGCCCAGAGTGTCTCAGGTGACATAGGTTTTGACTGTGCCCTGTAACCACCTGCCACCTTACTAGCAGTTCCCAATCTTCACTTTGTTAAGAAGTGAGTTATGAACGTACTGGCTGATGTACCATCAGATTCCTGTGTGGGGTCAGCATGTTGCTTCTGGGCACAGCAGTGGCTTCCAGCTTCCCTGTCCTGGTCTGTTGGAAGAGAGGCATCACTCCACTGTGACGTCAGGCCAAGGTTTGCTTCTAGTTGCTTGGGCGGCATTTTGTGTAGGGCACTGTAATATTTTATGTGAGCCACAAATTCAGATTAAGGCTTCAAATGTCCTTATATTTCATTAGTAATGTTAGCCCTTAGTGGAATTATGTTTATTATAAAGAAAGTATTTCTATGTTAAGTTATTTGCTATTTTATGTGCTTAGATTTACAGAATAATTAAAGCTTTAATGTATGCTGCTTAGGATTGAGGCTACAAAATCAGTTTCATTAATACTGGCCTTGCATGATGTTTAAGGTTTCTAAAATTTGAAATTTTTCAGATGAATACCTGTAAGGGTTAATTTTATATGTCCACTTGGCTAGATTATGGTCAAACATCAGTAGTTTGGTCAAACATCAGTCCAGGTGTTGCTGTGAAGATAGGTTTTTTGTTTGTATGAGTGCTGTTTAAGCATAGCACTGTGTGCACATGTTTATTTATTTATTTTTGTGGTGGTGGGGTAAACTGGGATTGAACTCAGGGGCACTCAACCAATGAACAACATTTCCAGCCCTATTTCACATTTTATTTAGAGACAGGGTCTCACTGAGTTGCTTAGTGCCTCACTGTTGTTGAGGCTGGTTTTGAACTTAAGATTCTCCTGCCTCGGCCTCCTGAGCTGCTGGGATTACAGGCGTGCACCACCGTGCCCCACATGAAAATAGTTTTAAGATGTGGTTAACCTTTAAATCCATGGACTTTGAGTTAGGCAGATGATTCTCCATTATGTGCGTGGAGCTCACCTATACAGCGGATGGCCTTAAGAGAAGAGTTTCCCCTGATGAGTTGAAGAAATCGGTCTTTGGACTTGATTGCAACTTTAGTTCTTGTCTGTGTCTCCAGACCTGGCCTGACTGCAGGCTCCTGTCTTGCCAAAACTCTGGGTCTAACCCAGCTGCTTCAAACCTCTATCCTTCTCTCCCCAGGTTCTCTCTCTTTCTGCATATACATCTATGGAGAACGCTGACTAAGATAGTAGCTCACAGAGGATTCACCAAGTGGGAAAGCAGAGAAGGTAGGATGGGCCGTCTTTTCTGTATTATGCACAATGACTGGTAACTTTTTTTAAATGGAAAAACACCAAAAATAATGGAAACTGAACACAGTTTAGTGGGTTAGACTTACCTGTGTATGCTACATGTACATGTGGAAGTACAAGTTAATTAAAAATATTGAGTGTATAGTTGTGCAAATGATATAGAGATGTAGGAAAAATTGGGAAGAAGTTTAAAGAACACTGGTCTTTGGAGTATCTGAACTTCTTTTATAATTTAAAAAAAATTAGTTGTAGATGGACACAATACCTTTATTTTATTTATTTTTATGTAGTGCTAAGGATTGAATCCAGTGCCTTACACTTGCTAGGCAAGAATCAAGCGCTCTACTACTGAGCTATAACCACAACCCCTGTAACTTTGATTTATTTAAAGACTTCTGCCTTTAAATTTAATATTTTTACTGGATAATCCTCACAGATTTAAAAATTTTAAATGTACTTAAAGGCAAAATCATGAATTGGATATCAGAGAATTAAGTATTGTAATAGCTGATGATGAAGTAACTTTGATAAAACTATAAAGTGGAATCCAAATGTAAAATGTTATAAATCTTCTATATTGCTATGGTATAGAAGGAATTAAATGTTAGATCAATTTGTTTACCAAATTTTGTGGATTCCAACAGGAGTAGTGAATAGATCACTTGCACACTCACACCCTTGCTCACATATATCCATATTCCTTGGTGTGTGGGAATTTAAAGAGATATGGAATATAGTTTATTCATTTAATTCTGGTAAGGGAGAGATTTTGTCAAACATTTTATTTTTAGATAATGGGAAATAATAGGGATAATTAATTGTTTATAGGCATGTAAGATGTAGAAAAATAATATTTCATGACAATTCAGTGAGTGAACTTTGGAGCTATGTGTGGACCCTAGGTCTGCTCCTTGTCTGTGAATATGGAAAATTACCTAACCTCACTTACAAAGTAGAGTTAAGTAACAGGGCAATTCTAGAAGATTCTGAGGATTAAATGAGTTGCTGGTGAAGCCCTGAAACAGCGGTCAGCACATAGTAAGTATTTAGTGAAATAACAATTCTCTTTTTACCTTCATACTATTTTAAACAGAAAATCAAAACTAAAAAAAAAATGGCTAGGTAGAGACTATTTTCATTTAATCTGAATATTTGAAAAATGTGCAGCTAAAACTAATAGTCCAGACATACTCTGTGAAAGTCATCTTGTATTACATTGGCTAGAAAAAGAAATAGCAGCATCAAAATGTATTACATAAATCTTTCTCCATTAGAGCCTTAAATCTGATTTTTGTAAATTGATGAAATTGAATAATTTCAGTTTGGGGATCCTGGTTCATATTCTGTTTTAATTGTTTATGAATTGCAAAGTATACATAACTAAGGAAGACTGAAGTAAAACTGAAGAAGATAGACTATAATTTTCAGAGTCCATTACAACTCAGAGTTATTAAAAATAAATCTGTTCAGAAATAGAAACACAATCTGGGTGTTAATAGATACATTCCTTTCTGAATACTCAACACACACTGTATTCTGAGCTTCGACTCATCCCTTCTAACAGTTACCATTACCCCATGAGGTGTAGCTGCGGCAGAAAACTTTGGCTTACAGCGTATTAGGCCTCTCAGTCCTTGAATGCATGTCCTAGTTGGAAATTACTGCATACAAATGAGGGTTTATAATGTATGTTCTGTTTTCATTCCTTATTAAGGACCTGTGAGTCCAGAATGCCTCAATATGAATACATCACGAAGAGCACATTGTAGAAATTGCCTGTGATGACCACTGACTGGCCACCCTTTTTCATCTCATGCTTCTTCTTGACCCTCCCTTGAATGGACCCCATGTTTATACCAGAGTAATTTTCTTTGGCTGGATCATCTATGCATGTATAATTCTTCATACAGGGCTTCCTGCCATCTGTTTCAAATTTTATTTCCCATGTATGCTTTCTTATTCCATCATCTCTATTAGTTTGGAACTAATTCTTGAGGAGAAATGATCTTTCCTGAGTCTGTTCTGAATTGCTGGGGCTTGGGCATTTGAAAAACCTCTTATGCTAAACAAACCAAACCAAATCCCAAACCAAAACTGAAAACTGAGCATTCTGGGTATTAGTGAAAATCATTCTACTTTGAATAGTTTATGCTGTATTGTTTTTAAAATCTAGATTCTACTGGTCTTACTGTTTACTAACATGGAGTTAATTCGAAAGTCATTGTTTTTTACAACTTTACAGGTTAATTGTGCAATGGCAATGTTTGATGCCATAGTAAGTTCATGGAGGGACTTTGGGAATTTGTATACAAGGTTTCACAAAGGACCACATTATATTTGTTAGCTGAAAAGTAAACTGGGAACCAAGGGTCTCCTTCAGCCTTCTAGATAAGACTTTGTCCATCGGTTCTGCTTGTTCATGGAGAGGAGCAATAGGTAACTGGAAGCTTTTCCCCTTTGCCTACAGAATGACATACAGAAATGAGACCAACTTTAGTGATTAACCTTGAACCTATAGGTTGGCAGGGCATCAGCAAGTCTATACTTTCTATCAAGTTATAGGTTAGCACTTTCATTATGGAAATTTCCAGGTCAGTTTTTCACAGATTTTACAGCCTCAAGAGATTTTTGGGGATATTTTATAAGATGCCAGCAAGTTTATGGCGTGATGCCTGGGTGGATTTCTTGGCCTGTCCAGTAAATTGGGAAATAATGGAAGCCAAGGACAGCATGTCCCTTGCACCGATTGCTGCAGGTCTTGGGGTTTTCAGGGTGAGGGGCAGGAAAGGAGTGTGAGCACATCCTCACCTTCTCTCTCGAAAGGTTGCCTCAGGCATTTGAAAAGGAGGCAACACTGCTCAGAATAATTTATTAAAGTTTTGCATCCTACTTTCAAAAGGAAGCCAAAGATAACTCACTGTCAAGGATATGTCCATTTTTGCTATAATTGCGCTGTGATAAAACAGCTCTTATAAGATGCAGTTAGCTTTGCTGAACACAGGATGCTCCACAGTGTTGGAGACGTGGGGAAGAAGGAAGTCTGAGTGCTAGCTGGTGCTGTTTATGAGCCTCCCAACAGCAGGGCATGCTGGGGGAAGGGGTTCTTTGGGCAGCAAACAGAGTGCCCTGTTTCGCATAACTTCTGCAGCATGTGATTATTGCATTTTCAAGAGAGAAACAATTTAGAAATCAAAGGGTTCAACCATCTGTTTCCATGAGCCACACTGTGATATCTTAGGTGCCAGTGTTTCCTAGTTAAGTCTGTACATTTTTTAAGAAGACATTGGGTTATGAAGAACATATATCAAGTAGCATGGTTTTGTTCATGTAGTGTACTCCTGAGTAGAAAAAAAGATCATTTTTGCTTTTGTACATGTAAGAACATCCTAGTAGTAAAGCCATCGATTGCAAGATATATTTAATCATTTCTCTATTAATGTAAGTGAAGTTTGCCTTATTATGGTCTATTTCTTCATTCTTGACTATTCTGCCACTGAAAAACATTTTTTCCCCTAAAGTAGTGTTCCCCCACCTTTACATTTTTTTACTAAGCCTTTTAAACTCACCTTTGCCACATCTCTATTGCCAGGTGATAACTTCCTTTGTTATACAAAAGGGATGTGATGTTCAAACAGCAAACTGCTTCATGTAATTCAGCAAAATATAGAATCTATTTCTGCTAGGTGGTTTGGCTTAAGGGTCTTTAGAGTGGCTCAACCAGACATGTTTCAGGAAATAAAGCAGCCTTCAGTACTGTCTCTCCATTTATCCTCTTCCCTGTGTAACTTTGTTAGTAGTGTCTGTTTCATGCACTGACAAGAGTACAGTTGCCAGAGTCCAGTTGCATGCCTGCCTGCGGCGTCCTGGTCCTGTTGGACCTCTCGTAACTAGTGGGGAGAGAAGGGTTCTGAACTGTTTGTCTGCTGCTAATGGCTGCGACCCACGGGAGTGCTGTAACAAAGGTGTGTATGTGTGTGCACACACATTTCAGCTTTGCTGAAGACATGAATGACATGTGACGTGGGAAAGGAAAATATACTCTGCCCTGCTTCTCATAATGGCCGAGAGGAATGATTCTTACTTAGTCCTCAAAAGCAAACCCACGTGCAAGCAGCTCTGCAGAGGAGGAATGTGCACCTCATTTGGGGGCAAAGAATTATGCAGAATGTGTCCAAGACACCTGCAGAAAATTAAAGACTTTCCTTCTCTGTCTGTGAAATTCTCATGAGGTAATTACCCTCAGTGTCAGACAATACTGCTCCCATTAGACCGAGCACATCGGGGGGAAAACTGAATGGACTTTTTGTCAGGAGTGCTCCTGAGGATTAATGGGGCTGTCTAGAGCCGTAATTGGAAGGTTTGCCCCACTTTGCATGCAGCCATCCTCACTGTGTCCCTGGGTGTATTATTAGGCCATCGCCGTTCTATTTACCAGGGAGGCCCAGCGTCCTCCTTGTTAACATCTCCTGCCAGCACCTTTGTTTCTTTGGAACAGGCTGCTGCCTTTAACCACTTCCCCTTTGTGCCTGCCTTGCCTGGCCTCCCTTTATGTCCCTCCCTGGTCACTGTGCCAAGAGCTGGCAGGGAAGGGGCTCCTTTTCCATGCATCGCGAAGATGAAAGTGACCAAATAGGGCTCCATCAGTTAAAGCATCTCACTTTGTTCGGGGCTCTTTCATCCTCTGGGGAACTTCCTCAGCAGGGCTGGAGCTGAAAGCTGATCTTTCTGACTGGGTTTTGGCATCTGTAACACCAATATCCAGTTTATAGATCTATGCAGCCAGCGGTCTCTCTATTTGGATTTTCAGTATGCCTCTAATTATTACATGATAAGATTCTCAAGCTAAAAGGACACTCCCAGAACTCTGCATCCGATTATTTTCTATTTCTCTAGCATATGGGGCCATAGTAAAAGGATTTGTACTAAATTGCTCTGAGTTATACTCTTTGTCAGAAATAGTTCTGGTTTAGGTTAAACTAAAAGTGGACTTGAAAGTTCTGGTGGTAGAATCAAGCTGTTGTATGTTGGAATCCGAGATCCAGGTGCTGTGTCTGTGCATGTGTGTGTGAGAGAGGGGCATCAGTAGCAGTTCGGAGGCTCGGGGGGAGAGAGGAGGGGGAATATTTATGTGGCTAATGACTTGACATTCTCCTTCTTAGATATTGTATTTGAAGCTGGAAATTTTAGTTTTTAATTCTGCCTTTCAATGCTTCTTTACAGCTTTTGGTATTGACTAAAAAATACAAGACTGAAAAAGTTTCTGGTACTGACAGAAACCAGTATGAATAATGGTTGGAAATACATCAGGGAGCATCCCGAGACATCCCTTGCCCCTGGCCCTCTTTAATCTTAAGGGCCAGTTTTATGACTCGGTCATTTCAAACTAAGGATACAGGGGATTACCAATGCTGGAATATTAATTTAAATAAACTGCATGTGAGTTTTAAAATATACTTTCTTTTCTATTTATTAGAACTATAAAATTTTTAAATATTTATTTCTGGCTAATACTCATTATCATTGACTTGTGTGCTTCTTCTTCTTCTTAGTAGAATATAACATCCTTGAGGATGTTGTCTGAGCTCCCTCTGCATGGCTCATTGTACAGACTTGCAATAACTACCCGTGAAGTAGAACCCCTTAGGGTAATTATGATGGTTTTTTTAAAATGTTTTACAATAAGTATGCAGATGACACTTTTAGTTTAGAGATAGTTTTTCCTCCTTTAAAAGCAAACAATATTTTTCTCTGATGTTTGAGATAAATAAAAAAATTTTTTAAAAATTTACTGAGTATTTGATCTTGCAAAAATTTCTACAAAGTTTTGTTAAGTGATTATCCTTAAATATAATACTATTCATGTAGCTAATTCCATGCATATGTACATAAAATCAATAGTTATACTCCAGTTAAAGAGAACAAAACAAGGGCATTTAAACTCATGAAACTGATAAGAAATCCATATTATACTCAAAGGATTCAACATACTTCTTGCCATGCATTTAAGTATAATTAAATATCTTAAATTTAGGCATAGTAATATCAAATGGATGGCACCATGTCTTAGGTGCTCACTACCAATGGCAGCTGGTGTCACCATCTTGTTGCTATTTTTAGGCATCTGTGGGGTATTAGAGCTAGCCTAGCCCTAGACTTTGTTTTATTCTCAGGATGTGTGTTGGCTCAGACCTGTACTTCCTGGGTGGGCTTGGAAAATTTTTTAAAATTTGAAATTTTCTGCCTCTTAGGGTGGGAGAAATCACTTAGGAATGGTAAAGTTCTCTCTAAATGGAGAATAGTATTGTTCTGAGAATGTTACTTTCTGGCTCATTTCTAGGACTACATCTATAATAGGAGCATAAACCAGCTGTCTCTGGTGCAGACGTACCCACTGATCCACCCCTTCTGAGAGTCTTTTGATGTGGGACTGGTGGGAATTCTGACTAGAGCTCACCAGGGATGTGGCCAGTGCAATGCTGACTGGAACATTGGGGGCTCCTATTTTCAAAATGGCTGACTCAGACAAAGGCCTATTGGTCAAAGCACCTTGGTGTTTGGAGTCTGTCCCTGCCAACTGAATGCTGGTGGAGGAGCCAGAGTGACAACTGTAGGGTAAAACCTCTCTTTACTGGACTGGATGCAGCCGTGTTCACCAGCTGGCCTTGGCCCGGAGCCTCCATGCCAACTTGGTTGGGCCATCGCAGGCCATGAATGGGCTGTTCAGCCTCCAGACCTCCTAGCTTCCTGCCCCTGCAGATTTTCAGCAAAACCCCAATTAGTGGTGGTGACACCTGTGCACCAAAGAATGATGGAAGACCACTGGCTCAGGCTCAGAGATCACCGAGTGCCTGGTAGGCTGTGAAAATATTTGGCCATGACTTACTCACCACTTGGACAAGGTTCAAAGTGGGGAAACTCAAGGGTAAAAGACCTTGTATCCCATTTCTAGTACCTTCAGGTGTCTAGCTGCCTCCGTCAGAGGTGACATACATCACGCCATCTAAGAACATGCTAACCCTGTGGGGTTTGGTGCCTTCTGCAGATTGATCAGTGGACACAAGGAATTACTTTTTCACTGAGGCACATCTTCATGTATGTGTCTTTATATGACAGTGGTAAAACGTTGAATACATTTTAAATGCATTCATGTTGAAATATTCTTCTTACCTAGATTTTCACCCTAATTAAACAGGACTTGTGAAAAATAGAGGGTATTTTTTCCCCCTCATAAATTCTTGCAAAGCAAAGCTAGTAATTTTCCTCAGCTGCTTCTTTAAAAATAGTTATTCTCCCTTTACCTGTGGTTTTTGAATCTTAAATTCATTATATTTTGGTGACATCAATGAAGTGACGTGCAGAGAACTGTGTGCTAATTTTTTAACACTTTGTTCACCATTTTCTCATTCCTCCACCCACCTCCTCTATTTTTAATCCATTTAGAGTCTTTCTTTCCTTCTTTTTTAAATAATTTTCCCCCTCATAATCATTTTGTTAGACTTTGTTGTTTTCTTCCTTATTATTGTTTATTTACAACTTTTCTAGTTTACATTGAGGGATTTTTTTTTAAAGAAGTCAATCTGGAAGTATTCAAAAGAACATCTGTGATCTCTGGTTAAAATTTTTTTTCTCATCAAAGTTTTCATAACTTTTAAATGATAGGAAATTTTTCCTTAAAGACACTTTAAATATATTATATATGCAAAGGAGTCTACAAAATGCATATTACTATAAAATTATAGAAAATAAAATCAACAACTATGTGCTATAATGTAGTTTGAGAAATAAAATATTATGCCAGTGTTTCCCTCCCAGAGCACGTTCCTGTCCCTGTGTGTATTTCGTGTCTAGCTGTGTGCATGCCTTAAGAATCTATTCAATAATTCGTGGATACTTACCTTGATGAAAATGCTATCATAGTGTCTGAAGCTCGTGTTGTCCTGTGGCTTTTGCTCAACCTCCTTTTCATTGATATGTTCAGTTCTATATCGTTCAGTTTCATTGCTCTAGAGAATTTCAGTACATGAAATTCAGACACGAGGTATTTATCAACCCCACGTATCACACATACCACAGGTAAGGACAATAGCCCAACACAGTTGATTGCACGTTGATTTTGATAAGCATTTGGGATTGTTGCTGTTGACAACGCTGCTCTGCAGGTTCTTATGTAAGTCTCCTCATACATAGACGGGAGGTGTCCTTGCAGGGGTCAAGTTACAGGTGGAAGCATATGCATATGTTCAACTGTAAATCCAGATATTTTCCAGAGTGTGTGCACAGATTTACACATACACCGGCAGTGCAAAGAGCTCCTCTTGTCCCACATTCTTGCTAAAAATCGCCATTGACTCACTTTCAGATTTTTGCATGAAGTCGTAGATCATCATGGTCCAAGTTGGGCTTCCCGATTGCTGATGGGGAGTGAGTTTTAGTATGTAAATGGCCCATTTGTCTTTCCTCTTTTCCTAAATGTTTGTTTATATCTGTTGTGATTCTTAATTTTTGTCTTTTTCCGATTGACTGATAAGAACGTTCATGTACCTTGGATACTAATCCTTGTTCACAGATACTGCAGGGGCTTGCTTCCAGCTGACAGCTGGTCCTTTTTGTTCTCTTTGGGTTGTGTTTTAAGGAATCAAAATTCTCCATTATAACGTCTTTGAATTGGTCAATCTTTGCTCCTTTGTGGTTTACCTTTTGTATCTTGCTACTAAATCTTTTCTTACCCAAGGTTCATTCAGATACTATTCTAATTGCCAACTTAGTTTATAGATTATTACTTGATAAAAATTAAAGCCCAGGTGGTATGTAAGATTTGCATAGAGAAGGAGATAAAGATAGGTTCCTTTGTATATTCGATTAACAACTCTTGCAGTGTCTTTATTGAGCCATTGATCCTTCCTCATTACCCTGCAATGTCAGCCCAGTTAAAACTCAGTTATTTATGCTTGTAATTCCTTCTGTTCTCCCTGCTCATATTATTTGCCTACCTGTACTACTCATATTAAGTTTTGCTATTTGGCAAGGCAAGTTATGTTACTTTTTTTTTTTTGTAGACGTGTTATTGTTATTCCTAAGCCGTAGTAAAGTCATGTGAATTTAAGAATCAGTGTTTTTGTATTTAAGTGTTGGATTGAGCTTGGAATTGGATTTAATCTTTGGGTCAACTTGGAAGACACTGCATGGCTGTGATTCCCATGTTCCTATCCAAAGGTAGGATATGCCTTTTCAAATAGGAACTATGTCTTCGAATAAGTATACATAATTTTCTTCAGACAGATGTTTTGATACGTGTTAGCTTTTTTCATGGCTTTAGAAATTATATCTTTATTTTCTAAAATTAGAAAACAAAAATAAACAAGGGCACTGAACACAAATTTCAGCTTAATCATTCAAACTACAAACATCCCTGTGACCACGATTTCCCGGTGTTTCTCTTCCTGGTGCCTCAGCCCAGGAACCACCTTCCTCTCTTCTTCATAGTTCAACTTGTGAGCAGCATTGGTCTAAATTGGTTACTCCACCTTATTTCTTCACGGGTTTCTCACCTGAAGAATGTGACCTACAGTTGTCATGGCAGCGGGAACTTGAAAGTCTGATGTCATCCTGCTGTCAGTCGAAAGTCAAGAGGTGGACATGGGCAGGACTCTCTGGAAACTTCTCTGGGATTCCCAATAATACTGAAGGGCAGTCCCTGTCTGGCTGCAGGGACCTCCTCCCTCCTTGGAGAGTGCGCCCCTCCCCTTGGCCTCTCTTCTAGTCCACAGGCCTGTTCTCTGAGCAACACGTCTGAAATCTTTCTGACGACTCCATCACAAGAATCCGGACTTGAAGGAGGGTGTTTTTGCTGCCCCGGGTTCCTGGGAACCCCCATCCCTGCCGCAATGTACTTCTGACAGAAAAATTGTCAACTCCAATTCTGAAAAATCATAAGGGCTTGTGGCTTCTACCATCCTTTGACTCTCTCCAACTCCTTTCATCCTGCCCGATGCCACCACACATCAGACTTCATCTCTCTTCCTTGAATTTCTACACCAGCTTCCCAGGTGGCCTCAGTGCCTTCGTCCCCACTCTTCTCCAGCCCGGTTTTCCTCTGTGCAGCCAGCCTAGACGAGCCTTGTGTTTCGCTTTTGGTGCTGCAGCTTGGACCCAGGGGTGCTCGACCACTGAGCCGCATCCCCAGTCCTATTTCTTTTTATTTTGAGACGGGGTCTTTCTCAGGTACCCAGGCTGGCTTTGAACTTGCCATCCTCCTACTCAGCCTTCTGAGTTTCTGGGATTATAGGTGTGCGCCACCACACCTGGCCAGAAGACTCTTTACCATGAAAAATGGGATCATCCTACTTCTTATTTAAAAGCTTATCCATGGTTCCCATCTACCTCAATTAAAAAAAAAAAAAAGAGCAACACCAATACTTCTTTATAAGATCGTGCAGCTATGCACAAACTCATCTGCTATCTTCTCCTCTCCTCTGGTCCCTCTTTATCTCCCCTTTTTAAAATTCTCAACCATGTTCATCAGTTCTGACCATGGATATTCTCTTGTTATTACAGGTTTATTTGCTGAATCTCCTGTTCATTAAGCTCTGTGAGGAGGGTTACCAAAGGTTTTAATGAAAAACAGTAAGGATGCAGCCTAGACTACTTTAAAAAAAAAAGTCATGTTATGGAAAAATTTATTGGCAGTAATTTATATCTCAATCAGTATTTTGTGTTAGGTTGGACTGCCTGATTGTATTTCACAATGTAATATAATCAACCTGGGGAAAATCACTTATGGTTTGATGTTTTTTTTTTCTCTTTATTTGTAAATTCAAATATAAGACTCTGTTTCAAAGTTTACTCTTGACAAACCTTTCTGTGAAAGTAGACCCATGTCCATCTGCTCACTGTTGTATGGGAAGATACAAACAACAATTAAATAATTGTTTAGTGAGTGAATAAATGAGAGATTAAAGGAGAGTAAAAGAAATAATTAAGTGTTGGTATTTGTTGGGGGAATCAGGTGGTTTATTCTGTATTTATCAGGATTGAGTATACAACACAAAGAGCAGGTACAGTATGTGAGGAAAAGTTGGGTCTTCCAGGGTCATTATTTATCTAGGTTATTCCTGGCCTTGTTTTCAAAATAGTGATTCAGTGAAATCCTCACTTTTGGAAGATATTCCTTTGCTCCAGAAGAGCTGAGTTGTTTGCTCTGGATGATCATGCCATCGGTCTTCCCTTTCTGTCATGCTGGGGTCCACCACCTCTCCTCTATTTACCTCTAGTTGCTAAGAATTACTGCTGAGGAAGGTGTAAAATATTCTCTAAATCTGAGATAAGCTGATTGCATCTGTAAAAGAGCCAGAAAATGAGTATTTTTAGCTTTGTGGGCCTCAGGGTCTCTTTGCCACTACTGGAGCCTGACTTTGCACTGGGAAAGCCACCTGAACACTGGGTAAACAAGGGGTGTGGCTGTGCTCCAAGGAAAGTTTGTTTACAGAAACTAGCCCCAGGGTCTGCAAGTTAGGCGGGACTCTGACCACCGGTGGATGGCCCCAGCGGCCTGCTGAGGGGTGGAACCGGCCCCTCCCCCAGTGCCTGCAAGCTAGGCAAACCTGCAACCCACGGGCGGGTCAGGTCCAGCAACCTGCCGAGTGAGAGAACAGCTACACGCGCCTGCAGGGAACGCGGAAAGGACCCACAAGTAGGACAGGGCAGGCGGCTTGCTGAAGGGCAGGCCCATCCCCTCCCCCAGTGTCTGCAAGGTAGGCGGGACCCTGACCACTGGCGGATGGCCCCAGCGGCCTGCTGAGGGGTGGAACCGGCCCCTCCCCCAGTGCCTGCAAGCTAGGCGAACCTGCAACCCACGGGCGGGTCAGGTCCAGCAACCTGCCAAGTGAGAGAACAGCTACACGCGCCTGCAGGGAACGCAGACAGGACCCACAAGTAGGACAGGGCAGGCCCGTCCCCTCCCCCAGTGTCTGCAAGGTAGGCGGGGCTGTGACCACTGGCAGATCGGGCCGAGTGGCCTACTGAGGGGTGGAACCGGCCCCTCCCCCAGGGCCTGCAAGCTAAGCGAACCTTCAACCCATCAGGAGGTTAGGCCCAGCAACCTTCGGAGTGACAGAGGTGCCCCTCGTGCCTGCTGGGTAGGCGGACCTTTGACCGACCAGCAGAGCAGACCTAGGGCCTGCCAGCGTAGTAGATGGATCACACAAATTGGAGGAGGATCACAGCCACTACCTGCCCTGCAAGGTGATCTTTCAACCATACAAGAGCAATATAAATAAATAGAGGGAAAATTTCAAAAACACAACAGTTTCACCAAGCAGAAAGAAACGCCAGCAGTATGAAAAGACAAGGAAAGAAAGGACCACAGGCAATGCAGGTCAACTCAACTTTAGAAGAGGTAATAGGTGCAACAGATGGAATGTCAGATAGAGAGGTCAGGATATACATGCTTCAGATGATCTGGAGTCTCAAGGAAGACATGAGACAGCAAAATCAGATAATGAAAGACCACATTGACAAACAAATCCAGGAAGTAAAAGATCAATTTCACAGGGAGATAGAGGTAATAAAAAACAAATAGAAATCCTAGAAATGCAGGAAACAATAAACCAACTTAAAAACTCAATTGAGAATACTACCAGCAGAGTAGATCACCTAGAAGAGAGAACATCAGACAATGAAGACAAAGTATTTCAACTGGAAAAGAACATAGACAGCTCAGCAAGTCTGCTAAGAAACCATGAGCAGAACATCCAAGAATTATGGGACAATATCAAAAGACCAAATTTAAGAGTCATTGGGATACAGGAAGGCACAGAGCTCCATACCAAAGGAATAAACAGTCTATTCAGTGAAATAATACGAGAAAACTTCCCAGACTTGAAGAATGAGACAGAATCCCAAATCCTAGAAGCCTACAGGACACCGAATGTGCAAAATCATAAGAGATCCACACCTAGACACATTATAATGAAGATGTCCAACATACAGAATAAGGAGAGAATTTTAAAAGCTGCAAGAGAAAGAAAGCAGATTACATTTAGGGGTAAACCAATCAGGATAACAGCTGATCTCTCAACACAGACTCTGAAAGCTAGAAGATCCTGGAATAACATATTTCAAACACTGAAAGAAAATGGGTTCCAACCAAGAATCGTGTATCCGGCAAAATTAAGCTTCAGGATAGAAGATGAAATTAAAACCTTCCACGATAAACAAAAGTTAAAAGAATTCGCAGCTAGAAAACCACCTCTTCAAAAAATCCTTGGCAAAACATTGCAGGAAGAGGAAATGGAAAATAACATTGAAAACCAACAATGGGAGGTAGGACAGTAAAGGGGGGAAGCAGTCAAAGAGGATAACAAATCAGGTTTAGTAACATCAATAAACAAATATGGATAGAAGAACAAACCATATCTCAATAATAACCCTAAATGTTAATGGCTTAAACTCACCAATTAAGAGACACAGGCTAGTAGAATGGATCACAAAACAAGACCCAACAATATGCTGCCTACAGGAGACGCATCTGATAGAAAAAGATATTCATAGACTGAAGGTGAAAGGTTGGGAAAAATCATACCACTCATATGGACTGCGGAAAAAAGCAGGAGTGTCCATACTCATATCCAATAAAATAGATTTCAAGCCAAAGTTAATCAAAAGGGATAAAGAAGGACACTTAATACTGCTCAAGGGAACCATACACCAACAAGACATAACAATCATAAATATACATGCCCCAAATAATGGTACAGCTGTGTTCATCAAGCAAACTCTTCTCAAGTTCAAGAGTCTAATAGACCACCATACAATAATCATGGGAGACTTCAACTCACCTCTCTCACCACTCGACAGATCTACCAAACAAAAGTTAAATAAGGAAACTATAGAACTCAACAACACAATCAACAACCTAAACTTAATTGACATATATAGACTATACCAACCAACATCAAGTAGTTACACTTTTTTCTCAGCAGCACATGGAACCTTCTCAAAAATAGACCATATATTATGTCACAGGGCAACTCTTAGACAATATAAAGGGGTAGAGATAATACCATGCATATTATCTGATCATAATGGAATGAAACTGAAAATCAATGATAAAAGAAGGAAGGAAAAATCAAGCATCACTTGGAGAATGAACAATAGGTTGCTGAATGATCAATGGGTTTTAGAAGACATCAAGGAGGAAATTAAAAACTTCCTAGAGTCAAATGAAAACTCAGACACAACATATCAGAATCTATGGGACACATTGAAAGCAGTTCTAAGAGGAAAATTCATTGCTTGGAGTTCATTCCTCAAAAAAAAGAAAAAACCAACAAATAAATGATCTCATAAATCATCTCAAAATCCTAGAAAAAGAAGAGCAAAACAATAGCAAAAGAAGTAGAAGGCAAGAAATATTTAAAATTAGAGCTGAAATTAATGAAATCGAAACAAAAGAAACAATTGAAAAAATTGACAAAACTAAAAGTTGGTTCTTTGAAAAAATAAATAAAATTGGCAGACCCTTAGCCATGCTAACGAAGAGAAGAAGAGAGAGAACCCAAATTACTAGCATAAGGGATGAAAAAGGCAATATCACAACAGACACTTCAGAAATACAGAAGATAATCAGAAATTATTTTGAATCCTTATACTCCAATAAAATAGAAGATAGTGAAGGCATAGATAAATTCCTTAAGTCTTATGATCTGCCCAGATTGAGTCAGGAGGATATAGACAACCTAAACAGACCAATAACACTAGAGGAAATAGAAGAAACCATCAAAAGATTACCAACTAAGAAAAGCCCAGGATCGGATGGGTATACAGCAGAGTTTTACAAAACCTTTAAAGAGGAACTAACACCAATACTTTTCAAGCTATTTCAGGAAATAGAAAAAGAGGGAGAACTTCCAAATTCATTCTACGAAGCCAACATCACCCTGATTCCGAAACCAGACAAAGACACTTCAAAGAAAGAAAACTACAGACCAATATCTCTAATGAATCTTGACGCAAAAATCCTCAATAAAATTCTGGCAAATCGGATTCAAATACATATCAAAAAAATTATACACCATGATCAAGTAGGATTCATCCATGGGATGCAAGGCTGGTTCAATATACGGAAATCAATTAATGTTATTCACCACATCAATAGACTTAAAAATAAGAACCATATGATCATCTCGATAGATGCAGAAAAAGCATTCGACAAAGTACAGCATCCCTTTATGTTCAAAACTCTAGAAAAATTAGGGATAACTGGATCATACCTCAACATTGTAAAAGCAATCTATGATAAGCCACAGGCCAGCATCATTCTGAATGGAGAAAAATTGAAGGCATTCCCTCTAAGATCTGGTACAAGACAGGGATGCCCTCTCTCACCACTTCTGTTCAACATAGTCCTCGAAACACTGGCCAGAGCAATTAGACGAAAGAAATTAAAGGCATAAAAATAGGAAAAGAAGAACTTAAATTATCACTATTTGCAGATGATATGATTCTATACCTAGCAGACCCAAAAGGGTCTACAAAGAAGCTATTAGAGCTAATAAATGAATTCAGCAAAGTGGCAGGATATAAGATCAACACGCATAAATCAAAGGCATTCCTGTATATCAGCGACAAACCCTCTGAAACGGAAATGAGGACAACTACTCCATTCACAATATCTCCCAAAAAAATAAAATACTTGGGAATCAATCTAACAAAAGAGGTGAAAGATTTATACAATAAAAATTACAGAACCCTAAAGAAAGATATAGAAGACCACCTTAGAAGATGGAAAAATATACCCTGCTCATGGATAGGCAGAACTAACATCATCAAAATGGCGATATTACCAAAAGTTCTCTATAAGTTCAATGCAATGCCAATCAAAATCCCAACAGCATTTCTTGTAGAAATAGATAAAAGAATCATGAAATTCATATGGAATAATAAAAGACCCAGAATAGCAAAAACAATACTAAGCAGGAAGTGTGAATCAGGCGGTATAGCGATACCAGACTTCAAACTATACTACAGAGCAATAGTAACAAAAACAGCATGGTACTGGTACCAAAACAGGCGGGTGGACCAATGGTACAGAATAGAGGACACAGTAACCAATCCACAAAACTACAACTATCTTATTTTTGATAAAGGGGCTAAAAGCATGCAATGGAGGAAGGATAGCATCTTCAACAAATGGTGCTGGGAAAAGTGGAAATCCATTTGCATCAAAAAGAAGCTGAATCCCTATCTCTCGCCATGCACAAAAGTTAACTCAAAATGGATCAAGGAGCTTGATATTAAATCAGAGACACGGCATCTGATAGAAAAAAAAGTTGGTTATGATCTACGTACTGTGGGATCCGGCCCCAAATTCCTCAATAGGACACCCATAGCGCAAGAGTTAACAACTAGAATCAACAAATGGGACTTACTCAAACTAAAAAGTTTTTTCTCAGCAAAAGAAACAATAAGAGAGATAAACAGGGAGCCTACATCCTGGGAACAAATCTTTACTCCACACACTTTAGATAGAGCCCTAATAACCAGAATATATAAAGAACTAAAAAAATTAGACAATAAGATAACAAATAACCCAATCAATAAATGGGCCAAGGACCTGAACAGACACTTCTCAGAGGAGGACATACAATCAATCAATAAGTACATGAAAAAATGCTCACCATCGCTAGCAGTCAGAGAAATGCAAATCAAAACCACCCTAAGATACCATCTCACTCCAGTAAGATTGGCAGCCATTAGGAAGTCAAACAACAATAAGTGCTGGAGAGGATGTGGGGAAAAGGGCACTCTTGTTCATTGCTGGTGGGACTGCAAATTGGTGCAGCCAATTTGGAAAGCAGTATGGAGATTTCTTGGAAAGCTGGGAATGGAACCACCATTTGACCCAGCTATTCCCCTTCTCGGTCTATTCCCCAAAGACCTAATAAGAGCATGCTACAGGGACACTGCTACATCGATGTTCATAGCAGCACAATTCACGATAGCAAGATTGTGGAATCAGCCTAGATGCCCTTCAATAGATGAATGGATAAAAAAATGTGGCATTTATACACAATGGAGTATTACTCTGCATTAAAAAATGACAGAATCATAGAATTTGGAGGGAAATGGATGGCATTAGAGCAGATTATGCTAAGTGAAGCTAGTCAATCTTTAAAAAACAAATACCAAATGACTCCTTTGATATAAGGGGAGGAAACAAGGACAGGGTAGGGATGAAGAGCTTGAGACGAAGATTTACATTAACAGGGTTGAGAGGTGGGAGGGAAAGGAAGGGAGAAGGGAAATCGCATGGTAATGGAAGGCGGTCCTCAGGGTTATACAAAATGACATATAAGAGGAAAGGAGGGGTAAGACAGGATAATACAAATGGAAGAAATGATTTACAGTAGAAGGGGTAGAGAGAGAAAAGGGGAGGGGAGGGGAGGGGAGGGGAGGGGGGATAGTAGAGAATAGGACAGACAGCAGAATACATCAGACACTAGAAAGGCAATATGTCAATCAATGGAAGGGAAAGTGATGTGATTCAGCAATTTGTATACGGGGTAAAAGCGGGAGTTCATAATCCACGTGAATCAAACTGTGAAATATGATGTATTAAGAACTATGTAATGTTTTGAACGACCAACATTAAAAAAGAAAAAAAAAAAAAAAAAAGAAACTAGCCCCAGGATCCATTGGCCCTCGGGCCGGTTTGCCAGCGCAGCTCTGGAGGGAGGCAGGACGGCTCTGTGTAGAAGCTCAGCTCTTTGTTTCCAGTCACTTTTCTTAGAAAAGTGGGAGGGTGAGCAGCAGCGCCTGCACACAGGAAGGTGGCTGTCCCCATCCGACCTGCTCAGGGCTCCTGCCTCACCCAACACACCTCTGCGTTCCCACCTCCCAGGTGACACCTTTGTCTTACACTTTGAAAAGCCATCAGTTTAGAAAAATAGTTCCTCTGGAAGAACGGTCAGTCTCATATTTATTTTCCATGAGCAAGATATGTTTGAGATCAATGTGGGTACCTCCAAGGGAGCTCTAGGGACTTCTGTGGCCTATCTGCAAGTGTTTACAAGGCAGAGTTTGCAAATCATTTTAAGCCAGAAATAGCTTGGTAACTGAATGCTTCCTCATTGGATGGGCAAAGGATTTCTTCAGGAGAAAACAAGCACACTAAGAACAGTCTGACCACTTCAACAGAATTTTCACAAGTTCCTGCATATGCAGCGGGTCTGGAACCAGCAAAGAGAGAAGCTGTTTTCTGCTGCATGCTCCTGGCCATGTGCCGTCCATATACATCTCACACTGTGTCATCAGCCCTAGGATCTAGTTTGAGAAAGAACCGTTAGTAATAAATCTTAAACTAAATCCATATTTTGCATTGTAACATATTTTAAAACACCCCGCTCCACAATTTCTGTCGATGCAGCAAAAATTAACTGTTTCGTTCAAGTTTCGTGCTTGGCAACCTGGCAGTGCATTTGTCCGGGCTCTGCCAGCCCCACTCCACTCATTTGGGTTCCGTGACAGTTATAATCAGAAAATTGTTCTGCTGCAAAAAGAGGTCTCCTAAGTCTGCTTCAAAGAACCTTGGCTAGTATCTGGAACTTGTGTGGACTCCAGACTTCAAAACAGAAATAAATAAATAAAAACAGTGGCTTTAAAACTTTTTAGAGTATATAAAAAATCACCAGGTGAGCACGTGCTGATGCTCACAACTCTCTAAAAATCGCGACGATGTAAATCTCCAGGGTTTGCCCAGGAATGCACATCTCTTCACCACTGCAGGTCATTCCCAGGCAGTGGGTCCACAGGAGAAACGCCGCTGTTCCAGCCTCACCTCATTCTGCCCCGGGGGTCTGTAGCAAATAGCTCGTTGGGATACAAGTTGTATTTCACCTCTGGGTTGCCTCCAAAGTGCTCTCTGGTGTGTGGAATGTTTTATGAGTGGAGCTGTGGACGCTGTTCAGCAGGGCCCCTGGCTCACACGCTCGGCACATACCAGGGAAGCTGCGGACGGGGGCAGATGCTTGGCTCTCGCAGCTCGCGAGGTGGAAGTGATCATGTTCAACAGTGAAGTCCAGAGTGAGACTGTGGAAACTTAATCAGTCAAATCAGTTTCCAGAAATAAAATCCATCCCTCTGAATGAAGAAGAATGGTATGCAAGTCATTAAAATCATTACATCAGTCAAAGTATTTGAAGGAGAGATTTTTATGTTCCTGCCTTTGTTTTATATATAGCCAGACCACTTAATCCTGTAATTCTCTCCACCGACTGCCAAGATGACACTGTGAGTCAAAATGACATCTCGAGTTTCACACTTGAAATCATTAGGCAAGTGTGATGAGAACAACTGGATCATTAATAAATAGTACGGAGACATAAACTGTTGCTTCGCGGCTGAGGAGCCGATAGTTTCTCCCAATTCTCCTTTTCATTCTTTGAATAATTATTTGGTAAATATTTAGAAGAAATGGAGCTCATCAAGATCCCCCTCCTCCCCGACTCCTCCTTCCTGTTTCCCTTCTGTCTTCCTTTCTCCTCATTCTATTTCTCTCTTTTCTTCCTTTTGTCTTTAAAAGACACACATTTAAGGAGTAGCTTTGTTAACTTTTAGGCTGAGAATTGAAGTTCTTGCTCTAAATTTTATCCTGCTCTTGACGAACATGATTTGAGCTACTATTTCCATTCCCTAAAGGTCTGTGTCTCTGTCTTTATCAAGAGCAAGATGGTCCTGGCTCCGAAGCTCAGCTCAGGGGATGGTAAAATTGAAATACCATCAGGTACTGATGGACAAGCACTGGCATTTCTGTCTTCTACAGGAGATTCTTTATGTGAGGAGGACGGTATCAGAGAAGTCTCTTTCTGGAGCTTCCCCTTGGCTTTAGTGATGCCTGACCTGCTTGTGAATCACTGCTCTTAAAAATAAGTTGCTGGTCAGAGCTCTGGAAAACTCTCTGACTTACATCTGATCTTCCTGACAACTGGGACTCTGTTACAGAATCACATCTTGGCCCCGTATTTATTTGTTTATTTTTGTTTCAGATTTTTAGCAATATTTAGAAAATATTTAATGGCATGTCATAATAAAAAGAATACAATGATTTCATTTTGGCAGCACACAGTTTGAACTAATTTAGATGCTAGCCATAAAAACATCTGTCAATGCCTCTTTCTTCATAAGTCCCAGCATGTCTTTGTAATATTCAGGAGCCAGCACACATATCCTCAAGATCTGGCTTGGTGACTCCCATGTCCCTCCTGCTAGTTTTGATGTAAAGCCTGATTATGATTTTTAAGTAATCCTAGTAATTTATTGTGAAAGAGCATCAGGAGAAATATGATATTTTGATGAAGAGAACTTAGGAGTTGAGCAAAAACTACACATGGTCAATGTCACTTCATTGATATGTTAATTGCATGAAATTAAAACTGACCTTCAGCTGAGGCCGGACACCAGACCAGAGCAGTAGACCTGGAGCCCGAGACCTGGCAGGGTCATTGACCTGCCTGTGAAAGTCACTGATCTCTCTGATCGTCATAATCCTGCCTGCAATTTGAGACAAAATGAATTTTTGTGAGGATGATATGAGAGTCTATCTTTGTTAAGTGCTACAGAATGTGGATACCTGTTCTTGGTTTTGTATTCATATCTTATAGATTAAGAATGTTATTAATTAAAAATCTGGTATAAAAATGAACTGGATTACAATGAGCCACTGGTTTACTAGTTTATTTTCAATAATTTTCCAAAAACATTTGTACTTTTAGACAATAATATTTTTAAGTGAAAATTGAAATATGACAAATTTATCATAAATCAAAAATTGTATAAAACCTAATTTAAAACAGTTACATAGCAGACAAATATGATTCTTTTATTGTACTATATTTCTAGTTTTATTTTGCTGGGATGAGATCAATGATGACAAACACTAATGTTCCTATTTTAATAAACTGTTATTTTAAAAGTTTATTAAACTAGAAACAAGAAAAATAAAGCTGTGTAGGGGAGCTTCAGAGTCCATGAAATTGCATTGTAATTTAAAAATTTTCCTCCCATCCATCTCAAATATTTTAATAAAGAAGCAAGTACTACAGTCAGGTGTGGTGGTGTGTCCTGGTAATCCTAGTGACTCAGGAAACTGAGGCAGGAAGCTTGCAAGATCAAGGCCAGCCACAGTAACTTAGGGAGGTCCTAGGCAACTTACAAGATCCTTCTTCAAAATAAAAAATGAGAAAAGGGTCAAAGATGTGGCTCAGTGGCAAAGCACCCCAAGTTCAATCTCCAGTATCAAAAATAAAGCAAGTATTCCATAAGCAGGGATTCACTAGGTATCACCAGGATCGTGTGTCTTATAGAAGAGCTCTTTTTAAAAAACATTTTTCTTTTAGTTATCAATGGGCCTTTATTTATCTGCAGTGGCTAGGAATCGAACCCAGTGCCTATCAGGTTATGGATTGGTAGGGTTTTTCCCTGAAGGTTCATGTGCTGGGGCTTGGTCTCCAACAGAACAGTATCAGCAGGTGGTGTGACCTTTAATGGTGGTGCCTTCTGGGAGGTAGGTAAGTCATGGGGGCACCACCCTTGGAAAGGATTAATAATGCCCATCACTTGGGAAGGAGTTGCTACTTTGAGAGTGAGTTTTTATAAAGTGAGAGCTCACTCCATGGGCTGCATCTCTTCTAATGCTCTGCCCTTGGTGCTCTGACATGGCACAAACCCTCATCAGATGGACCATTGTACTTGGCCTTTTTAACCTGTAAAACCTTGAGCTCAAATAAGCCTCTTTTCCTTACAAAGTACCCAGCCTTGGGTGTTTTGTTAGAGCAGCTCCAAATAGATCAAGAGAACAGAAGAATAAAAATGCAAGCAGCAGCCATTGTAGCACTATGGAAATGCAGCCAAAGGATTCTTCTCCCCTCACCCCACTACAGGCAATATGCTGTGTACCTTTGCCAGGTTCAGCCACCAAGTAAGGCCATGCAGTTTGACTCTGACAAGGGCTGGGGTGGGCAGAAAGGTGTGCAAAGCAGGATTCATTTGGGCTGGGAGCTTCAAGGGCATAGACATTTTCTAAAACTCTATTAAACATGGATGCATATATAGTGTTTTAAAAAAATGGCGTTTTTCAGGGAATTCTCAGTTTCTGTATTAATGCTATAGATTGGACCTTTTCTTTATTTTGCTATTTCATTAATTCTCTTCAAATAATCTCATTCAAAACAGGAGGGCAGTGTTGGCTACCCAGGAAGTTATATCTTCTGAATGTCTTCTACAAGGTCAATACTAACTGAGCTCAGGTCAACAAAAAGGGTAATCAGAGCTCTCCTGTTGTATAGGGCAATTCTACATGAAGGTTCCAAGGAATTAAACATACTTTCTTCTGTCCCAGATCATTTCAGGTAAGTTAAAACACACAAAGGATTGAGAGTGGGCACAGGCAGGAGCCCTTCTGTCCACGGGTAGCACTGGCTGTGGTTGGTGCTCAATGGGACTCTAACATTTCTAGTATTCAGTAGGAAAAATTCAATTCCTTAATTTCCCTTGTCCATTAAGTAAAATAAAAAAAAATTGTTCAGGAAAGATAGTGTTACACGTCCAACAACAGAAATACTGATGGCCTTACTTAAGAACAAACAAGACCCTCACTGTGCTATTATAGAACTCTAGTCTTCAAAATAACAGTCATTTTTGGAACTTGGAAATCACCAAATTCACGCCATGGGGTGGGGTTGCCATCATTGCCAAGTGACTCCAATTCAGAAGCCCAAATCCCGTTGTAGGCTGGCTCTGGGCTTTATTCTCACCATTTGTTACTTGAGAATACCTTTTCCATTGTTGTTAAATAAAATTACTTAACACTCAAAGCTGAAGACCTTTGTTATTCCATCCTGTTGAGCCTGGGGGCTTTTGTTCTCTCTTCTAATGAGAGAGGTTGTGCAGTTGTGTTTTTTTTTTTTTATTTTAACAGATTCAGCATTGGCTTGAGCAGCTTTTTCTGCCTCATATTCTGCGCATTTATGACTCCTCACAATGAAGGGATGCCTGACATCTGTTTCAAATCAGATTTTCCCTAATTTTTAATGTATGCCCTCTTGTTCCATCATCTGCATTAAAATTCAAAAGCAGACCTGATCTCTTCCATACCGATTTCTTCTCCTGTACTGCACATCTATAAAACCTATCTTACGGCATGTTTTGTAGGTCTCTTCTGTAAGTATTTGTCGTCTTGGCATTTCTCTCTTTCACCTCTGACCTGAAACCAGGCCAAGCTTTGGGTCCTTCTTTTGGCATGTCAATGGCTCAAGCATCTTTCCATAACGGAGAAGAGCTAGCTAATCAGGCTGGCTCTCCAAGAGAGGTCTGTGTATTCTCACATCTCAGATTTGCAACACCTTCTCATCGTTCTCTCAGTGCCTTTTCTCATTTCTGTGGAGTTTAAAACCTCATTCCCCTACACCGTGAGGACATCTGGATGCACTGAATATGTGCCTGGTTCTATGTGGTGGTTGTCGTTCCTAAAAGGCACTAATCCCTCTCTCGTCCGTTCTTACAGGATTGGTAAAATCCCCACTTGGAATGCAGTCCTCCTTTCCCAGCAAGGTAGACCTTTTGGAAAGGTTGTTGGAAACATCTGTGTGATATCTCTTCCACCCTGGAAGGCAGCTTGCTTGAGCAGTGCCCAGGGATTCCTTTAATGAAGAGGGGCAGAAGCCTGCTCTGAATTGCCTAAGGGTGCCAGCTCTGAGGTCTCCAGGGTGCTCCGGAGAGATCTGGTCTCTGCAGCACATCGTTGAGGAATATTAGACAGGGCTTTACGCTGACTATCCTGCTCTTTGGATGAGTAAGTTATGAGATAACATGATGAACAAATTTGTGATTGATTTCTATGCCTCATTAGGGCTAATATATCATTAAATATAATTGAATAATAATTTGCTTAGGAACTATTACTTTTACCAGTCTACAGGTATTATTCATTTTTCTAATTATAAAAATTATGAATAATACATTTTTCATGCCCCTGACTTTATTAAGAGAGACCTTATTGACCCATTGAGATAGTGAATTGATTGCTTTGAGGTTGATGTGTAGAAAGAACTTTAGTGGTGGAGAAAGCTTCACACAATAGTCTTTGCTGCTTTTAACTCTGATTTTTTCACTTCTGTGGCTTGCAACATGTTTGTGGAGGAGGTTTACCAAATGTTTTGCCATGTCTTTGTGCTCTCCATTTGTTCAAACATCTATAAATTCTTTTGCATTCGTAGAACAAGTGATTTATATTCTTGGGCTCAATCCTATTGCAAGTAGGTGGATACAATTCTTTGTTTTAGTTTTTTACTCCTGTAGTTACCTAGTGATAATTTTCTCTTGCTCTATTCTTAACTGGTAATTGGTATAACTTGGAAGTGGCATCCTAGTTAATGACAATAGTAACAATTATTTGAAATGCTGTCTTAATTCACAAGCTTTAAACAATGGCCCTGAGGTAGTAAGATGTATTCTATTGGGTTCTTATGTTATTGTGAAATCATGCTACTAGTTGTAAATTAAACCATCATCATTTCTCTATTCTACTAAAAATTTTAAAGAAGAGAATATGATTAGAATTTACATCAAATTTTAATATGTACTTATTCTTTTAATGTTTTCTAAGCATCTACCTGTTGTCCTGAATATCTTGCTAACTGATGGGAAATATCTGGAGTGTAGGAAATCATCTAAGCAGTATGTGGTGAAGTATTGACAGGTCATCAGGATTGGAAAGCTGCAGTCTGCTATCAAACTTGGCCTGCTTTCGATTTTCCTAAATAAAGTTTTATTGTAACCCAGGTACATCCACTCGCTTGCTTATTCTCTATGGCTGACTCATACCATGAGGACAGAGGGGAGGAGTTTCAACCTAGACCATATGTCATGCACAGCCTAAAATTGCTGCTATCTGGTTGTTTTAGCAGAAAGAGTTTTCTTCTCCCTCCCTGTTTTAGAGGGTGGTTCATTTTTTGACTGGGTACCTTCCCAATGCAACGTAGAGGCAGAATTCATTGTTTTCTCTTGCACTACCTGACAGTTACTTGTCTTAGGAAAGCCTGAACATACAGAAAACTTCTAATATAGCTTGCAAAATCTCTAATTCCATTCAAATGAATATACTTCAAACTCACTGTAGCCTGATGTGATGACTAAGCCAACTCTTACTTGATTCACTGTTGATATTCTCAGTAGGAATGGCATAGTGATAAAATTTTAATGACTTTTCAGGGAAGGGTAGTAAAACCCCTTGAGCATCACCTGTGATTCAGACGCATGCTAGATTCTGATATCTAGATGGCAGTTAAATTCCAGAAAGAAGTATATATTTCCACACAGTGTAAAATGTCACAAACATTACAAGGGAGACATTTCACTTCTCATATTCTTTTCCATCTAATTCTCATAATTCTCATTTTACTAATTCAGTATGGCTAAATATTTTGACTGAACTTAGAAACTGGTGTAAGTGGCAAAACTGGCATTGGATTGTAGGTCTGCAGGGTTCTAAAACCCTTGCATAAGACCCACCACCTATGCATGACATCACGATTGTTCTGGTATCTACTTGAAGGTTTAGGACTTTTTTTTTTTTTTTTGGTAGCCCTAGGATCTTTATCAAAAGTTGTCAACTTATTGCAGCATTTTATTAACCGTTTAGGTGAAAAGGTTCTGAGTAGGTCTAATGGAATCCCCTGTGCATAAGGGGAAAGAGAAATCCCAGTATGATGCCCAATTCAAGAAGCCCACAGAGGGCTACACCAAAAGCTTGATTGGCTGGAGCCAGAAGCCTCTCAATTGCATCTCCTCTGCATCCTGCTTACCAAAGGCTGGAACAGGCTCATAGGCTCATTTCCCTTCTCTGTAGGCTGCCTGTCTTCTGAAACTGAAAATGAAATAAATGTTTCTAAGAATTTTGAAAGCTTCAGAGCTCACATCTGTGGATTGTCATTTTTGTCATCCTTTTCCTCCTGAGTAATGTGGCTTTAACTTAACTGATTTATGCCCTGAAGCAATTATAAGCTGTCATAAATATTTGACATAAAAATTCAATTTGCATGTATGCCCAGCTTAAATTTCAAAATGGATACATCTATTAAATTACGATCCTGAACTATTTTAAGTTTCTGCTCTTGCATATAGATGTCAAGAATTTGTGACCATGGGGAATATAATAATGTATTGATTTCTTGTTCATGGTAATACATAGCATATTAGGTGAAAAGAAGTCAGGGAGTACTTTATATAGGTATAGCAAATTCTAAGCTATTCATGGGTTCTGATGTCAAATAAAATCTAGTGGTTGGGATGGGACAAAAATAAGAGAATTAATTCTTTTTTGCTCAACTCTTTTGGTAATGCTGAGTATAAGATCAAATGTGTGTGTGTGTGTGTGTGTGTGTGTGTATGTATATATATTTCACATATTCTACATGTAAAAGTATAACCATATCATAACAGAAAACATATGTGGTGCCATTACCTTGACCTGAGTAGCTGAACGTGCACACAGGCCCTTTTCTCCCGAGTGTTAATCAGTGGCATTAGGTTCTAAGGGTTGTTTGAGAAATATATGTCAAACCAACCTGATGAATGGTATTAGAAAATAAGAAACAATAAGAAATCTGGGGGGAAAAACACTCATACAAAATTTAGACCTTAAAGTAATGTTAGGGTATGGATTTCAATAATAATTAAACTAGCACAGAGTACTGTTTTTTAAAGGTAGGAGCCATGCTAATCTTGTCTGGATATGATTAGCCTATTTGAAGGAGACTGGAATGAGGTCATTAAGGAAATTAACATAGCCAGGTGCATTATTCTGCTGGCACAGTGCCATTGTGGAAATGTGTTTGTTCATCTGAAACCAAGAAAAATGTAATTTAATTTAGCTGTGCAAGATAAAATTCAATCCAGTACTACTACACTGGGGCCTCTCCCCCACACTGGCACCAAAACCAAAACCTGAGCTATAACAATCTGCTGTTTTAGCAAATATATTTAGCAGAAGTAGGCTTTTCAACTTCAGATTTCACCAATGTAGTGAATGAGAGATACATGTTTTTAGGTGCTGATTTGAATTAATTTTTGCAGAGGAATGATTACATTTCAAGTTTTATGAAACAAATTAACTTATATTCATACTTATTAACATTTTTGTCTGATTTATTTATTAACTTAAATTTTTTTCTGAGTACCTGCTATGTATCAAGCTCTATTTTAGGTATTTGTTGATGAGTAAAACATCTTCCAAATTAAAATACCTTCTGGGTTCAGTTTACTCTGAAAAATAACAATTTTTACTTGTGAATGAAAACATTTTAATACGTCTTCCTTTCTCAATTTTTTTCCTGCTAATTTTATCTAATTTTTAATTAATTCATAATTGAAATGTTTTAGAAGACCCAAATATTGAAATTTGAAGTGTGGCAAGGTTTTTTCTTTTGTTTTCTGGTAAATAGAGAAAATAGTGGTGTTATTCCTGGAAAATAAGTATCATAAATTAAGAACATGGATCCCTTGCTTTAAGATGAAATTGTTCATAAGCTTCTCAAAATCATTCGCCTTTTAAGTCTTTCAGTTTCATAATTAAATCAATATTTTTCATTCAAAGTGCTCTTTAAGTCTTTTAGCTTATTTTCTTAATATGTAACAAGAAAGGGGAAATTGACATTTACAAAAGGATTCAGTGTCCCTGATTATATAAGAAAATAAACATATTTTTCTATGTCACAAATGTTTCCCTATTAAAGTATTCCTGGGTGTACCAGTTATGAATACATCTAAATTATTAGTATATGTACATTTTTTTCTAAAGCAAGTCTGGTTTTAATCATTTTAAGTCACTTTTCTCTGTTTAATCTAATAGTGAATGGCAGCTGGAAAGAAAAGAGGAAAATACCCAGCTACAGCTCAGTTTTCATTAGAATACATTGGAGGGAGCATTCCTTTTGAAAACACGTTTTGAATTACTATCTTTTATACGTACATCACTCTGAAGTTTGAAAAATGCAATTTCAAACTATAGTTTGGGATACTTCCTAACTTCTGTCATCTTAAAATTCTTGATAAAATTCATCAAAGTCTGGATTTTTTTCTTTCTTGCATTTTCAGGATAAAACAAATATTCTGTTGAATATCGGCAAAACTTGATGTTCAAATCTACTCTTCCTTTTTCTTCATAAAATATGGGAAATGTGAATTAGGCATTAACAATCCTACTACAAATGATCTTGCAAAATTGCTGACATTATTCCTCTCTGATTCAATTTACCTTTAAACAGTAGAGTTTGTCTTCTCAAATGGAATCTGCTTTAATCATTAACAATTTGTTCAGAAACTTTTTGAGAGAGAGGGAGATCTTTGAATATTCAGTTTTTGAGATGAAATTTGAAAGGTTTTGTTTGTTGAAAAGCCCCCACAACTACTTAGAAAAGTGTAAAGCTACAGAAACTCTAAAAAATAAAAAAAACAAAGTGTATCATAAATGTAAAGCTAAAAACTTAAAAAAAATAAAGTTTATCATAAAGACCAGTAAGATCTAGAGCTAAGAAAACTATGAAGACAAGGCAAGTGGATTAAAATTGGATACAATCACATTCATTCATTTCACCGTGATGATCAGAGTATTAGAATTGAACCAAAGGAAGTCATTAGTTTAAAGCAGAGTTAATGAGATAGAACACAGTGATTTTTAAGTGGTTGATTTCTTGGCCTCTAGGCTTCATTAACCAAAACACATTCAAAAATTTCAATTAAAAAATAAGTCATTGTTACCATTCTTTTAGATTTTTTTAAGAGTAAGCAGATGTGAATGAGAAGGTAATAAAATAATTAAATTATTTTAAAGGAAAAAACTATGACCATCTTTATTTACTAAAGTAGTTTCTTTTGGGAAGACTTCCATTTATAAATGTTCTTTTCGTGTAAGATAATCTAATTTTATAAATTTTTGAATAATATTCATTTGACTCTATATTTTTCACTTATTCAATAGATTTAATTTTCTCCCATCATTTGTTTTAGCTTTATTTTTCTTCCTTTGACATTTGAAATTTATGAACTTTTATTTCTAAAATAGGACTCCTTCTACATTCTCAAAGTTATTCTGTTTATGTATCATAATTCTGAAGAGATTTCACTCTTCAAAACTCTCATTGTCCTGATCTGAGGGAGATTTAGGTTGATGAATCATCTGTTATGGGCTCACCTTCCCAAATGGGGTGATACCAGGCCCTGTTTCTTTGGAAAATGCTGGTTCAACTGGATTTATACATATTGTTTCCCCTTTTTTTTTGTACATTCACAGATGTCCTTAAAAAAGTAAAATCTCCTTTGTAAAATTGTATACAAGCATACAAATGTGAAATAAGAGACAGTGTTTTAATATAACAGTTCAACTTGTGTAGAGAGAGAGCTAAAACTGGTTTTTCCATCATCCAAGATGGATGATCTTCTATAATTTTTTTCTACATTTTAGTGATAGAGAGGTCATATTCTTTTGAAAGTAGACACTCAGGATCACCTTTGGGAAAGACTCAACTCACACTTGTTTTCTAGACAGGTTATTGTGCTGACTAGCTAAGGCACCACCATCTCCTGGCCTGTTTTATATGTTTACTTTCTTATTAAGGAAATTCCAAAATGTCTTTCCCCCCAAAAAAAATTATTGAAAAATAAGATAGAAAATTATTTTAATTTTAACTATAGTTAAGACCAAGAGACTATGTTTGATCCTATTAGAAAATTTTCAGTGTTTGAGACTTAAGTCATTCTCTCTGACATAAGAAATATTAAACCATATTACATACATTGTAATTAACCTGGGTGAACTACTTCTAGTGAACTGTTTCAATTCATATCAAGTGAGATGTATTTATGTGCACCTACACTTTAGTCATCACATTATTTTTAAAATTTGACTTATTTTATGCCTTTTCCTTCAAGTTTGAATCAGTGTAGACAAACTTTTAATGCCTTAACTGAGACACTGAAATTTTGAGGAACAGATGTTCAGTGTTAGAATTAATATACTGACAAACAGGAAAGTGTTTCCCATGTTCAGCAACATGAATGTTAGAAATATCATGAATTAAGCAACTCCTTCTAGGTAGGTATCCAAAGATCACACCTTGTGTTCATTTCCTGACAACCAGAATGATTTCCGTGCTGAAAACTTTAATAGGAAGATAGTTTTATGGCATGTACATGAGATTGAACATGAGTCACTTTTGGAAAAACTGTCTTATGTTTCCTTTGAGTCATTTAAACTTCATCATTGACTAGTAGAAATAACTCAAATGAACTCAATTGTCTTCAGAATTAATGACTCTTAAAATCGTTGCCAGAAGAAGGAACAAGGTCCAGAGAGGCTGTTTTGTTTGATCAACAGCATGAAGATCTTTTATAGTTGGGCAAAAACAATGGAAATTTGGGTGCTCCTATCATGATGTTCTTACAGCAAGTAGACGATAATATTTGAAACTCTCTAAATTTTTTGCCCTCTGTCAAAGTGTTGATATCCTAATCCTAAGGAACTCTGAATACATTAGGTTGCGTGACAAAGAAGTACTAAGTTTGTAGATGAACTTAAGGTGGCTAATCAATTGAAAAAAAAATTATATATATATTGATTTAGGAGGTGGTACTGAGATTGAACTCAGAGATACTCAACCAATGAGCCACATCCCCAGCTCTATTTTGTATTTATTTAGAGACAAGTTCTCACTGAGTTGCTTAGTGCCTTGCTTTTGCTGAGGCTGGCTTTGAATTTGTGATCCTCCTGCCTCAGCCTCCCAATCCACTGGGATTACAGGTGCATGCTACTCTGCCTGGCTAATCAATTGAATTTAAAGTGGGAATATTATCCTGGTTTATCCAGATCAATCCCTTGTAACTGCAAGGATCCTTCAGAGTGGGAGAGAGACAGAGATTCAGAGTCAAGATATGTACATTGAGAAAGGATCAGCTCAACATTGCTGGCCATGAATGAGGACAAAGTGGGTATGAGCCAAAAAACATGGATGGCCTCTAGAGGCTAGAAAGTAGGAAGGTGGACTGCCTTGGAGCCTCAGGAAGCAGCCCTGCAGGAGACACCTGATGTTTTCCCAGTGAGGCCATCTCACACCTCTGACTTCCAGAACTGAAAGGTGCTAAATCTGCATTGTTTTAGGCTAGTAAGTTCACAACAATTTGTCATAGAAGCAGTAGGAAACTAATACACATTAGAAATGGAGATATAATATTTTAATTGTCAGAAAAAGTAAGATTTCTATACCTTAGGAATAAAGGATCTTCTTATAAAAGTTTGAGAATAGAAAGGAGGTGTGTGGATGCTTTCTTTCCTTTGGGATTTACAAATATATATATATTTTTTTATGTCCCAGACGTTCCTTCAGATCAGTGTGCATCATGCACACGGCAGGTTTTGATCCACAGTTGGAGACTAGCACACAGTTTGGCTATCATCTCCTTAGCATTTCCTTCTGTAGCAATGTGGCCTGATTTGTTAAGTAAACTTTGAAGTTTCCACTCCATTTCAATCAGGTCCTGGCTGTGACTTAGAAATTTCACTCCTTAAATTCTTAAAAAATGTAATCTGTTAAACAGGAGTAATGCTACTCATGTCCTAGATCAGGTTGGGATTTTCTCTTCAGGGACTTCTGTGGTAGGAACACTCATTTGCATGTTTATTTTCTACAACCAGAGAAGGCTAGTCTATAAGAAATCCCTGGCGCTTTGATCTTGCTCATTGACAAACTGGTTTTCAAGACCTACATTGTTTTCTTTTTCTTTGTTTTTGTTCACACACTTAAATTTGCTTTACTGGGGATTATTTGGGTTCACTGCTATTTTCATGACAGCTAAAGGACTGTGGCGGTGACCTCCGGGTTCCACTGCGGCAATAATAGCTTCCATCCTTTGTTTCCTGGGTCCCTCTCAGCAGCCACGCTGAAAGCCGTTTTATTAAGACCAGGCAGATTTGATTTCTTGGAAAGATTCCTGGGAACGCTGTCACATGAACTTTACCCAAGTCTGCATCTGATAAACAAGGACCTTATTCAAATGCAAGCTGGCACAGCTGGAGCACAGGTCCTCTCCCCTTAGCCCTGCACAGTGGCCTGTGCCTTTCCCCAGAAGTCATGCCAAGTGGTGTCACTAAACTGAGGATGCACCACCCTGTGATGCCTTGCAGTTGTGACTTGGTGTCTTTAAGGTAGTACAGTGTGCAACTCCTAAAATTCATGTCCAAGGAGACATCTGCACTCTTGACAAGGAGGACAGAATCCCACACACTCATTTCTCTCTCGTTACTGGATAGATGAGCTTCGGAGAGATCACTCCCCATCACAGTTGGCTCAGGACATATAACATTATGTTGAAAAAACAATCTAACTTTGTTAGTGGCTAGAAAGTTCCAGTGTACAACCTGTTAATGGTTTATTTTGAATGCCTTTCAAAGATACCGTGCCAGGGGCCCCAGCAGCCATTAATGGCAGAATAATATCATGAAGTGCTTGACTAACTTTGACCCCTGGTTCCTGGAATTTCCCAAGTGGTAGGCATGCTTTTGATATGAACAGTGGACTCCTGGGAGCACAACTGAATTTATGCTAATGAGATGATTCCTGGTGGGCCCTAGATCGGTTCACGATGGGGCTTTTTAAGGGAAAGACCTACCATGTGACTAAGAATTTTGACCTTGAACCACATGTGGTAGGCCTGAACTGACCTTGCAGGAGGAACAGGGAGATGGAGATTGGGTTCAAACATATGGCTGGTGAGTCAGTCAATCTGGCTGCATAACAAAACCCCAGGAACTCTTGGCCTCTGAAGCTCAGGTCAGCCCCCTGGTTGGTGATACATGTCAACGTGCCAGGCAAGTGCTGTGTCCTTGGGGTTGCAGAGCTTTCCATTGGGTCTCTCTCAGACCTTACTCCAGGATTACTTCAGTGGGCTGCTCCTGATTTGTGTGCTTTATAAGAAAACTTAATTGTCAGTACACTATTTTCCGGAGTCCTGTGAGTCATTCCAGCAGATTATTGAACCCCAGGGTGTCGTTGGCACCTCCGGATCTGTGAGCTGTTGGTTGGTAACAGAGGTAGCCTGAGGACCCTGGAACTTGCCCTGAAGCCTGCAGTGAGGGGAGACTTGTGGGGGACTGTGCCCTTTAGTCTCTGGAATTTGACTTGGCTCCAAGAAGCTAGTGTCAAAATTGCACTGCAGCCTCTCAGAACCTTCATACATGGAAATACGTATCTGTATACGTCTGCATCATGGACTTCATTTTGGTGTTTTAATTTAGAATTTCGATATTCATTTTTTAACCTGCTACATAATATTCTGAATTAACAGTTTAAAATCATTTTAATGTTAATGTTAAATAGTTCTTCAGTGTTAAGACACACGAAAAGGTATTATCTTCGTTTTTTGATGACCCCAAAATTGTTCTTTCGTTATGATCCAAATGCCTGCTTCCACCCACCCACTGCACAGTTTGGCTGGGTGCTGGGAGGGTTGCTTGCTACACACTGTTGTTAGGTCAAGGTGAGCGGCCTCCCCGATCCTGCCCTAGGTCCCCTCCAACTCTTAGGCTCAGAGCCTGACACTGCTTGTCCTCTGCCGGCCACTCAGCTGCTTGCTGCAGTACCCTCTAGTGGTAAGAATCCTGCACCCGAGACTGGACTGCGCCCTTTCTACCTGGAAGGGAAGGAGAAGGGTGCACATGTGACTGTCACCTTTGCTGCTGCTGAGGAAACTTGGAAGTCTGTGTGCGCGGAGGAAGGTGTGTGAGCAGTGGGGCCACAAGCCCGGGCCACTTTGCCCTTGCTGCATTCTTTTCTTTTTTCGAGGTGCCGGGGATGGAACCCAGGGCCTCACACATGCTAGGCCAGCACACTGAGCTGCCCTCCCAGCCCTGGGCAGGGCTCCTGTTCTGATCACTAACTGATTCATTGGCCCGAAGTGTTCGTGCTTCACAGGCACAGGTGGCGCTGGCTTTTAGGCACCGAGGTACGTAAAATCCAGTTTGATGCGTTGAATTCAGTGTCACTGATTCACTTATTAGTGGTACTTCCAGAACTCTCTGGTGTTCGATAGTGGGCAGGAAGTGGGGACACAGCTCTACACAATCGAGACCTTCACCTGGCTTCAGGGCCACCGGGGTGCACCGAGGGCAGGGGGCACAGGTGGTCTCAGATGCCACCTCTTCAACTCTCGCTCACTGAGAGCATTCTGAGCTGGGCTCTCTGTGTCCCTGTGTCTGGGGACAGGCATCACAGGGCGCTGAAGCAGGAAGCTAAGGGGGCAAGGTCAATCCGGACAAGAAGAGTACAGTGAGGGAACTCGCGGAATGAGGGCTTCTTTGCTATCTGCATTTTCATGTCCTTGGAATAATGCTCATTAGAAGATTTTCTCTCATCTCTGCAAATTTCAGTTTTGTTTTTTTTTTTTTTTTTTTTTTTTTTTTTTAACAATTCTGAGATTTGTGTGGCCAGGAAATTTTCAGATGGAAGATTCTGAAATACTGCTGGCACTGATGTAATCCCTCCGTCTCTCCTTACCTGTCCTTTACCTGACAGTTTGGAATCACTACAGCCCAGGTCTGGCCTGGCTCCTTCATCACTCCACATTCCCTCTTGAGTTTCCAGAATCTTCCAGGTTCTCTCACGTGCACTCACGTACCACACATTCACTTAAACACAATGGAGGAAAAGCTGACTTTTTAGGCAAGATAAAAAAAAAAAATCATAGTTTAAAATAGAGTTGTCTTTGAGTCTCTAAAGGGATTTGATGTCAGATTTATGCCACAGGAAGACTTGAAGGCGAAAGCCATCCAATATATGTTATAAATTACATGTAAAACTTGGGGAAATTTGGTAAAATGTTGTTATGCATTTTCTTAAATTTTGTACTTTCATATGAGATAGGAACTTCTTTTTAATTTGAATACAGTAGTTATGTATGTGTTAATGATTTATCATCAATGTTTGACTAAGGAGTTCATTATATTTTATCAAGCTTATTTAGCATTTGGATAGTTTCTCCATGTTTGAATAGAAAAATTAATTCAGTAATTTAAAAAAAAATTATCAACAATTTTGTCTCATTTGTTTTAAGAAGGTATTATGATATTTTGAAATTATTAACTTGTGATTTGCACATATAAACAGAATTGTATAAGATAATTACCTGAATAATTCAAGAAAACTACATTTTAATCAACTGTTTATTTTTCTGATTCTTTTTACTTGTTTTGGGCTAATTCTGGGCAATATTTTCAGCTTCTTAATATCATTTCTTATCTATGTAAACATTTTTATATCATATGGGATGCATTTAAGTCCTGAACAATATTATTACAAAGCAAGAAATAAAATCTAAAGTGCTTTATCAATATTTTATTAAAGCATCCTTACCTATACATATGTTTTTTAAAAGATTAGGAGGGTATTAAGGTCTCAAAGCAAAATAAGCAGGAGGCCAGTAACCTCAGACTACTGGCCCTGTCTGTATACCTAAGTAAGTTGAAATATAATTTGATATTTCTTGTAACTGATTAAAATAAAGAAAAAAGTAAGCCTCAGTCAATCGCTGGCAGCCAGCCAGGCAGTGGGTTTCCCCCTGGGGACCTGCTCTGGGCCACACCCAGCTTAGTCCTGTCCAGTCCCTTCCCCCTTCTCTTCCAGGCTCAGCCTGCACAGGCGCCTGCCAACAGGGAGCTCTCTGAACCCCTGCTGGCTCTAATGCTGCCTGATGCATAAATCCTTGAATATTCAAATAATCTTTGTCTGAAGTTTTATTTTGTCTGAAGTTCTTCTTTTAACAAAAGTAAGATGTATGTCTTGTTGATGCCCCTCAACACTCCTCTCAGTTAGAACAGCCAGGCTGTAACCTAGAAGGCGTGCTCACTGCCCGTGACGTGGTGGCTGAGCCTTACTTTCTGGGATTGTTAAAATAATTTGTTTTCATTGTTTTTCCTCGACCCAATTTTTGAACATGCTCACCTAGAAAATACTGAGTCAAAATTTTAGCACTTCAAGCTGATGTTATGCTCCCTTTGAACATTAAAAAAAAAATTCTTGTCCAGGGTCTTTATACATAAATGGAAATGAAATGAAGGTGTTCAACTGGTCATTCCTAACAAAATCGTATTTTTATATCTTGAAATATATTTTTCAAGAAACATGAAAAAGAAAGGAAACTTCACCCCACTGAAGGCACATGGCAACCTCCCAGTGACGGACCCAAACAAAGGAGATACACAGCTGCCTGTCAAAGTGTTCAAAACAAGTGTTTCAAAACACACTTCATGAAAACACCGAGAAGCAATTCAGTAACATCAGTAAAACAATAAGTAACCAAACCCAGACGCTTAACTAAGAGATTGAAATTGTGTAAAAAAGTCAAACAAATTCTGGAAATGAAAAATACAATAAATGAAATTAGAAAATTCAAGAGCCTCAGAGCAGAGTTGACTAAGCAGAAGAAAGAATCTATGAACTTGAAGATAGGTTATTTGAAAATACTCAGTTATAGAAAAAATAATAAAAAAAAGAATAAAGGGGAATAAATAAAGCTTATGGGATTAATGGGACATTAATATTTGAATTATAGGAAGTTGTGTAGGAGAAGAGAAAGGCAAAAGGGTAGAGAGGCCATTTAGAGAAATAATAGTATAAAATGTTCCAAATCTGGTGAAAGATATAAGTAGCCAGGTACAGGAAGATCAAAGCTCCCAATCAGATTTAATCCAAAATTACACCAAGACATATTATGACCCAACTGTCAAAAATCAGGGACGGGGCTGGGAAGGAGCTCAGTGGTAAGGCAGATGGTACATGTGTAGGTCCAGGGTCGACCCCTGGCATGGTAAACAAACATGACAAGACAGCACACAGGTTCAAGGAGAGAATCCTGTAAGCAAAAGAGAAATGAAGCAAATACATCTGGGAGTTTCAGTGAGTCTAGCAGCGACTGTAAAGAGGAAGGGGTTGAGAGGGTGGGAGGACATCTTCACAGTGCTAAAGGAAGAATATCCTCTGACCAAGAGAATTGTACCTGGCCAAACTGTCCTTCAGAAATGAAGAGGATATAAAGACTTTCCCAGAAAAGCATGAAGCTACGGGAGTCCATGACCACCAAACCTGCCTTAGAAAAAATGCTAAAGGGTATTCTTCAAGCCGAAAGGAAAAAATTCTAATTAGTAGCACAAAACTTATAAAAGCATATACTTCATTAGTACATTGAGTACGCAGTCAAGTTCAGAATCCTCTCATACGTGCAGCTGTGGTGTATAAATCACATCTTGAGCCTGAAGTTTAAAAGACAAAGCTATTAAAAGTAATAACTGTAATCTTTGGTTTAGAGATACACAATATAAAGTGAATAAATTATAACAAAAACTTGAAACGTGGGAGGATGGAGTAAAAACATTTTTATATGAATGAAGTTGCTACTTGCTTAAAATTGTTTATTATAACATTAAGATGTTTTTTGTAAGCCTCTTAGCAACTACAGAGCAAAAATCTATAGTACATCCACAAAAAATACAATGTAAGAAAAATTCTGCCATTAGAGAAGACATAGCACTAGAGTAAATCACAGCAAGAGAGGAAAAAATAAATCACCTCCTATACAACAACATGGCAGTAGGGTGTCCTTACCTACCAATAATTAACTTGACTGTAAACAGATTCTGTGCACCAATCAAAACACAAAAAGTGGCAAAATTAATTTTAAAAATGCCAACAGCAGTTAAATATATGCAGCCTACAAGAGACCTCATCTATATGGACACACATGGACTGAAATGGTGGCCTCATTTCTTTTAGCAATTTTGCTCTAGCAAGATCCCTCCTGTGAGACCCCACCAAATGTAAAAGCAGATTAGTCCGTTTGCTAAGCTGCCACCTCTTTACCTTCCATCAGGCCCCACCTCTTAGGGTCCTACCACCCCAACACTGCACTCTAGAGACCAACCTTCCGGCACTCAGTCAATATAGTGCTGACTAGGAATTTTGTTTCAATTTCCATTTGTAGCAGTTAATAAGGACAGGGTTAATGACCTTGATCTGAAAATCCATTGATTTCACCTGGTTGCTTTTTAACATGGCACAGTGGTCAGATTTACAAGGCTCCACCTTGGCCTTCCCCAAATCATTTGGTGAGCGTTCCATCCTTCCAGTTGCTCAATTCAAAACCTTTGGAGATCTTTGTGACACTTGCAAACCCCACACTTGATAGTTCAGGAAATCTCCTGGGCACCATGTCGGGAACCCACCACCTTTCGTCTCTCCACCTCCCCACTCTTGTGCAGTGCGTGAGTACCACGGGCTCCCAACTCACCTGTTGCTTTGCCCTAGTTGCCGGGCTCCCTTTTAACACAGAAGTAAACACTGCTCTCTGGTGCGCCTACAAGTTGGATAACACCTCTAGTCTATGAAATTCCCCACAATGGTTCCAATGCGACACCCCCTCTACCCCAGAATCCAAAGTCCTTCCCAAACCTGCAGGACTGCATGCCCCAGCCCCTCCGTGTCCCTTCCCTCACCTCTGCCCCTTGCCCTGCTCTGCTCACCTCAGGGCAGCCCTGCTGCCGTCTTCTGATTCCAGGACGCCTGATCTTGGACCTTAGCGCCTAGACGCTGGCTGAAAACTCGTCCTCACACCCGGCTCGGCCTGCTTCCTCCACTCCATCAGGACTGGTCAGCTCAGCCCCAGCGACCACCGGATCAGTTGGAGCGCTCCTGCCGCCTCCTGGGAATCCCTGATGGTTCTGATTTTCCTGGGTACTATCGCCTTAAAACGCACTCCATGATTACTTGCTGTTCACGTTTGCTGGGGCCTCTGTTTCCAGAATGTGAGCTCCACAGGACGAGGAATCTGTTTCTCTTTCGTTCATTTCAGCTCTTGCAAAATGATGACTAGAAATAGTCAGAGGCAAATGGGCATTTAAGTCTTTAGAAAAGCGAGATACAAATGAAATATTAAGTGGAGATACTGGGATCTCACTGCATATGACTAAAAAAGGTGATTGGAAAGTGTTTCATGTTATTCTCAGTTTAGAATATTTAATAATTTGTAGCATAGTGATAATTCCTATTGGGAAATTAGATGTAGGGATATTTTATTTAATAGTGGCTTACCTGTTGTTTTTCAATCATTCTCTGATCCTTTCCTAAGAGGTCTACAGTGTATTCTTTTATTTCTGGTTGTTTTTCCAGTCTTCTCTATTCATCTGTCATCCATCAAAGAGTGCATGCTTCGAGGTCTTTGTGTTAGACACTGAATATATATGGTTAAGTCTTCAAGCTAAGGGTCTGTTTTCTGTGATTCTCAACTGCTGATCTGTCTCTGTTTGTTGGTTTTGCTGTTGCTGTATAATAAACTTATTGGCTATAACAACACACATTTATTGTTCCAGAGTTTCCATGTATCAGGAGTCCAGGCATCGCTTAGCTGAGTTTTCTGCTCAGTGTCTCACAAGACTATAATCAGATGTTGGCCAGGAATGCAGTATCATATAAGGATCTGGGTCCTCTTCCAAGCCCCTGTAATTGTTATAATAGTTCATTCCCCGTGGCTCACAGAGGTCATGGAGACTTGATTCTTCAGAATACCAGCACAAGAATCTCCCTGCCCTCTATACTACTATTATTATTATTTAAAAATGAATTTTACTGTGTGTACTTAAGGTAACAACACAAGGCTACGGTATATGCATCGATGGAAAGTTTTAGTGATTGTGAAGCAAACTAACACATCCATCATCTCTCCTAGTTACCCCTTTTGTATACATATGGCATGAGCAGCTAAAATTCAGTTAAGTTGAATTACAAATACCGTATGCGTTTATTACATATGTTCCTCATGCTGTATGTTACATCTCTAGACTTGTTTATTCCACATTTCTGCTACTTTCTATCCTACAACCTACATCTCCCCACTTCATACCCCTCCTCTGTCATCCTGAAAACCACTCTTTTATTCTCTATCTGTATGTATTTGATTTTTTAAGACTCCATGTGCAAATAATGTAATATGTTTCTTTCTGTGTCTGGCTTATTTCACTGAGCATAATATCCTCATGGTTCATCCATGTTGTAGCAAATGTCAATATCACACTCCTTTTAATGACCAAATAATATTCCACCATATCTATATACTATAGTTTTACATACTTGTCCATTGATAGACATTTAGGTTCTTTCTGTTTTTAGGTACTGTGAATAATGTCTCAATTAATATGGAATGCAGATATGTTGAGGAGGTAGTATTTACATTGGTATGTGCCCAGAAGAGGGATTGCTAGGGCTTATAGTATAATATTCATCCACAGACTTACCTGATTATATCAGGCTCACCTAGGGTAGTCCTTTTTCTCAAGCCCAGTTGACTAGGGACCACCATTACATCTGCAGAATCCCTTCTATCATATAATATGACTTGGAAATTGTTGAGAGCCACAGCTGAATTGGGATGGCCCCTAGCATTTTGCCAGTACTTTGAGTTCTCACAGAGTTCCCGTTGAGTTCGGTTGAGATCTCGCGGGGATTCCTGGAGAGTTCGCGTTGGTGGGTGAAGTTCCAGTGGAGGGAGTTTCGGATGGTGTGTGGTGTGTCCCGGAGAAAGCCGCATGGGTGGCGTTCGCAGGAGTTTGGAAATAAAGTTTGTTCCTGCTTGAGTGGCTCATGATTTGTGCCCAGCCAGACTGCGGCATTTGGTGGCCTGTGCGGGGGACGCCTGAAGCTTGGGGGTAAGTAAAATTGCTCGCCCCTGAGGAAAGGTGAGAGAATGGGTGAACATTTCAAAAAACAATGTGTTCTTGTTCTGATTTGTTTTGTTTTTGTTTCAAGCTGCCTGTCCCTAGAACTTTCTCAGGCACACTGGGAAAAATGGTTGGCTCAAGGTTTGAAGTGGTTCGCCCCTGAGGAAGAGAGAGAAATAGACCACAAATGCACATGTCAGGAAAATAGAAAACTTGATACAACGATTTTTTGTTCCGTTTTTGTTTTGTGTTATCTTGTTGGGTTGCGTTATCCTTGTAGCACAAATATGGGATTAGAAATTAGTAAAAAATCAAACCAAAAGAGTGTTAAGTAAAATGCTAGAGGAAGGAGGCACCCCAATAAAACCAAGAGCAGTCAGGGCATATGTTGATACAATACAAAAATGTAGCCCATGGCTTTTTAAGGAGGAGTTGTTGAATATATCACAATGGGGTCATCATGGTGAAGATTTAAGGGAGAAGGAAAAGAAAAACCCAGGAACTCTGCCAGTTGGCACATTGCCATTGTGGATGATGATACGATTTTTTTGCCTAGTCCAAAGCTTTCAGTTCAGATTATGGTAGAAGACATATTAGATCAGGAAAAAGATGAGGCCTCTCAAGATAGTCAGAAAGGGGAAGAAAGTTTAGAGCAGAAAAAGCCATCAGGGGAAAAGTTACAACTGGAGGCTGATACTAACACCTTTCTATCACCAGAGGGCGTAAGAGTCCAACCAACAGCTCCGCCTATGGAGACAACATAAGCTGAGTGGCCCTCAACCCCTGTAGTCGATAGATGGGATCCTGAGACAGGACCTCAAAGATTAGCATGCCCTGTATTTAAGGAGGCAGGAGGGCAGCGAATTCACCATGCTTTAGATTTCAAAACAGTGAAGTAGCTAAAAGAGGCTGTAACAACCTATGGTCCTCAAGCACCCTTCACTGTAAGCATGGTTGAATCCATTTCCAACTTGAACTTGATGCCAGCAGGTTGGGCTAGTATGTAAAGCTGTGCTAAATGGAGTACAATACCTGTTATGGAAGGACGCCAATGAGGAATTTTGCATAGAGACGGCTAGGCGAAATGTAGCAGCTGGTTATCCTCAGAGAAATCTAGATATGTTGTTAGGAAAGGGACCTTATGAGGGTACTTTGGAAGGATATTCTAACAGGACAATGGAAAGGTCCTGACCCAGTGATTGTCTGGAGTCGAGGGTCTGTTTGTGTGTTTCCACAGGGAGAACAGCAACCAATTTGGATTCCAGAGAGACTGACTAAAGCAATTTCTACAGATCAAAAAGAAGATGACTTGGCTCAAATCCATAACAGCTGATATCCTTACACCTGCAACAGTGGTTCTCCCACACCTGGAGGCTATGAATAATGAACACCATTAAGGCCTATTTCAAATGCAATAAAAACCTTGGGACTTGCTTGTGGGAATACCTTCAGACCCATATGCAAGTTACAGGAAAAAGGATGGGATATCCAAAGAAGAGTCAAACCCAGGTGGTAACCAGGATGCTTTTTTCAATATCTATTTTATTATTGCCTCTTCCCACATCATGAAGTTCTATTTTATTTTTGAGCTTATACAGACCTAGGTTAATGTTTTTCTGATCAGTTTTATTTTTTGACTGTGGAGTTTTGAACATTACAATGGAGATTTCACCTGTAAAAAGCTACAAGGCCTTTACTATTATGTGTTGTATGTTTTGTGTGCACACTTCTGTTTTGTGATGTATGTATGTGCGTATGTCATATATCATATATGAGGAGCGCTCATGAAAAAATGGATCCAAATTTTTTTAGTCATGTGATTTAAATGGTTTAATTTAAATTGAGTAATCAGCTGTTGAGGATTGTTTTAATATGTGAACAAAAAAGGAGGTTAACAGATCTGTTTGTTTGCTTTCACCTTTCCTTTTCATTATATTTAATAATTCTGTTCAGGATAATGTAAATTGTTCAGAAAATTGTTTTCTTAGTGCCTGTTGGAATGTTACATATATTTTTTTTTAGCCATCATTGCCAGAATTCCTACCTTCATCCCAGTGCCAGTGAAGACAAAGATAAAACCAAACTACAGCTTCTTTGATAGCTATCACAGTAAACTGTATAAACTGATGCATCAATAAATAAAATAACAAGTAACACTCAATCAAGGAGTTGATTTACTTTGGGAGGAAATGGACATATTGATGGATTCCTCTGCTTTGAACTGCTTGCAGAACTTGCCTGGACTAAGTTCACAATGCACACAAGTGATACAATCTGTTGATGCAGCAAATTGTGGTAGTGCTGGCGTATCTTTGATGGTGTCATCGGTGGTACAATTTTTCCAAAAGGAACCGTCATTTGGCTTGGTGTTGTGGCATTTTGCATCCTCCTCCCTTTTGCTTGTGATGGTCTAAAATTTTGGGGCCAACAGAGGTGAGGCAAAGAACCTCACCCCCCCACTGGTGCAAAGGCCTATCCACAAGTACAGCTATATGCTGGACAGGTAGTCAATGATGGGTAAGATCCAATTGCAATGGTACCAACCTAAGACAGGAGGCTGACACCTTGAGGTCAGCTCATTTGATGACGTGTAAGGACCATATGTAGTACTGGACAGTCTATGACAGGCACGGTCCCTAAGCCACATTGCTTGTTGTTTAATTAAACAGAAGGGGGAGATGTTGAGGGCCACAGCCGAGTCAGGATGATGCGTGGCATTTTTCCAGTACTTTTGAGTTCTCATGGAGTTCCAGTTGAGCTCTCATGGGGATTCCTGGAGAGGTCACGTTGGTGGGTGAAGTTCCATTGGAGGGAGTTTCGGTTGGTTGTGTGGTGTGTCCTGGAGAAAGCCGCATGGGTGGCGTTCGCGGGAGTTCAGAAATAAAGTTTGTTCCTGCTTGAGTGGCTCGTGATTTGTGCCCAGCCAGACTGCAGCAGGAAATGATCTATCATCACCTTTTCCATACAGTGTTGGTTAAAAAGAAGTTATAGCCCCCCCCTTTCAACTAATGGGTTGAAGATTATATAAGGGGAGGGGTCATTGAAATTAGAATTCTATACACCACACATGCCATCATTTAAGAATCTGGATACAAAATGCAGAGATGAGGCTTAGTAAACTGCAATGGTTTGATATCTTATTGGAGTCATTCGTCTTGTGTAATTTCTACCACAGTTTCTCTCTTTTTATATACAAATACACAGAATCATGAAATTTATCTTTCCATTAATTTTGTCCTGTTTCTCATCCATGTAATTGCTTTTTAATTTTCTTAAACTTTGTTGTGGTTTAGAGGTGAGTTGTCCCCCAAAAGCTCATGTGTAGTAGCCCTTGCAAGACAGTTTAGAGGTGAGGTGTTTTAGAGGTGAGCTGAGTGGAATCAATGTGCTCATCCTGAATGGACTAACTGGGAGCACTCTGCAGGCAGGCAGGTGGCTAGAGGAGGGGTCACTGGGAGTGTGCCCATGGGTTTACATTTTGCCCTGGTGGGTGGAGTCTCTCTGCTTGCTGACTGCCATGTGCTGAGCTGCTCTGCCCCTGCACACCTTTCTGCCACCATGTTCTGCCTCATCTCAAATACAGAGCAATGGAGTTGGCCATCTCTGGGCTGAGAACTCTGAAACACTGAGCCCCAAATAAACTTTTTCTCCTCTAAAATTGCCCTCTTCAGGTCTTTTGGCCACAGTAGTGAAAAAGTCAACTAAATTTTTTTTTACAGAATGCTTTCCATTCTAAAATTACTCATTTTAAATAGATGCAAATGCGTAATTATTTCATGGTAGTGTCTAATCATTTTTATATCTTTTTATAGTACTGAAGGTATTTATTAGAAATATTTTCTTTTTGTTTCTCTCTTTAGATTTCAGTTTGAAATTACACATGTAACTACTTGATGTTATATATGACTTTAATTTTAAAATTGCAAAAGATTTATTATATTTAATTCCAGGGTGGTGAGAGATGCATTACCAATGATTTTTTTTCATAACAAGTAGGTACTCCATTAAATTTCAAAATCATTTAGACAAATATAAATGAGACATTTGAGCAAAATAGAATCAAGGACTAACCTATGCAAAATATACTTAAATGTAAAATTATAATCTGTTAAAAAAACCCTTTTTTTAAAAAAAAGAATAAAGAAAAATATTATTTAAACCATTTTAAACCAGGACCAAAGTTCTATATTTGGCCAGGAACAGGACAGAGACAGCAGTTTGAATTACTGGTCTAAATATTATGTGTGTGCCCAAATGCCTGGCGGAGCATTGGCCACGCCCACCCCTTGGCAGCCCTGGGGACCTGTCTCACAGATCTCTAGCTGCAGGGAGCATAACTGACAGAGCCCAGGGCCATGCTCTGGGGCCATGCTCTGGGCCAGCTCCCTGTTCTAATCATTTTTTTCCTCACAGGGGCGTTCTCTAGCTGGTCACTGTGTTCAGTGGGCATGCTGGATGCCTGGCGGGGTGACTTGGCCCCAGGACCCTCTGAGAGCCTTGCCAAGGCCCCTCTGCACTGGTGGCAGTGTGGCACGCTGCCCAGCCTTCCTCTCGTCTCCTCACTGGGAGCTGGTCGTGGGTCAGGTCTTGAGTGCCTCCCAGCCTCCTGGGCCCCTCTGTCCCTCCTGCGGGGATTTTCCTTAATAAAACCCCACATGTTCAGTCTTGTCTTAGGTCTGCTTTGAGAAGGACCTGGGCTAGTGGTTTTCCTTACGTCAGTGTAACTGTAGATTAGAGTCATCTCACAAAGGTCTACTGCAAGTAAGAGTTTTGAGTATTTTTAACTTGTATGACCTTTAGAGTAGTTGTTTCAGGTTATAGTTTTCAGGCTTTGTCCATTCTTTAAAGGAATCTAATTACATCCCTGAGATGGCAAATACCACTCACCATGTTACATGATTTGACTCGGTGTCATAGGAGATTCTTCTTTAAAAGGAGGGGGCAGTGGCTTTTTTGCTAACAACTACTAAAACCATTATCACCATTCATGGCAGACACCCTGATTTATATCGTTTTACCTCAAGTCACACATGTTAGGAGGTTTTTTGCTGTGATGATTCTGAAATGGGAGATGGCACTAGTAGACCTCACGGTTCTTCTCAAAGCAACACCGGTTAGCATTGCCCCTGATGGCCACCCAAGCACCCGTATGGATTTGGTTAGAAGCAAAAGCCTGAGTGCAGAGATTTATTTAAAAATAAAAATATCTTCACTTCAACTAATTAATATAGAGAATTTTCATTTATATTAGCGTGTTTAGAGGGTCAGAAGAATTTTGAAGACTTTTAAGAAATCAGCTCCCTGTTCTAATCATTTTTTTTCCTCACAATGATACTTATGTTTTCCTCAGCATCAGCAGAGTATCCTCATTTCCCCTGCATCTCAGATTAGTTAGTTTACGTGCCATAAACACGATGATGGATATAAATGGGAGGGTACATGGGTATTTGAAGACAGGTAAGATTAGGAAAATCCTTAGAGATTCATTAAATCCAGAAAGCAAAATACCTTTGATTAAAATGCATTAACGAAGTGAGTTTTCATTTGTGACCTAGAATCAAATCTTAAATCTTAACTGAGCCACTGTTGCTAAAGTTAAACATTGCTAGGGACAGGAAACAGAAAAATGAACAGTCTGCCACATGATCGAAGAGAGAAGCTGTCTTCCTAACCCCCCACTTCGGGCCACTCGCCCTGCCCCGGGCAGGGAAAGGTAGCTCAAGGGAGTGAGGAGCTGGGGTTTCAGCCACAGTCTGGAGCCCTGTTGTGGAAAGCCACGTGACTCTCATTACTAAGTGTTCTTCATATTAGTAACATATTATGAGCAGACCTCTTAGTGATCCTGTAAAACTGCATTCCCTCGAGAATACAATTTTTTAATTATGAAAAAATTATGTGATTCTACTGTTTCATGGATGGTACCCATTTTCTCATCATGGTTCTTAATGCCTGGGATAATGATACTGACGTCACGCAGATGTGGATCTGCGCTCGAGAGGAGGGCCTGCCTAAATTCTGCCTCCTGGCTGACTCGCCTGCCTGAGCCCAGTCCCACCCCTGCCATCTTCTTCTCCACTGCGACACTATCACACATTTGGGAGGATCAGCTTCTTCAAGGATGGATAATCCTGTACTCATGCATCTCAGTTCCTCAACTTGACACATTTTACCTTAATTCTTTTCTTTAGCCACTTGTTTCTGTGGTCTTTTTATAGACCTTATTACTGCCAAAGACTACACTGTTTCCAAAATACAGACTTTAAGCATCCTGGTTTTGATAACTCCAGTAACTTGTCCACACATTCTTTCTAGTATCCTCAGTAGATCAATTCTTATGTCGAATTAAAAAAATCATGTTGCCAGGCATCATGGTGCACACGTATAAACCCAGTGACTCTGGAGGCTGAGGCAACTTCAAGGCCAGCCTCAGCAAGTTAGCCAGGCCCTGTCTCAAAATGAAAAGGGTGGTAGAGCACCCCTGGGTTCAATCCCTACTACCAAAAGGAAAGAAAAGAAAAGGAAATTTCTGTTATTTCTGTTATTGTCTTCCCTCTTATGTGCTCTTTCCACCTTTACATACTTACAATCCCTTGCTAAAATGTTTCTTGTACTTGAACCTGCTTTTCTACGCTCCTTAAAACTTATCAGAACCTTGATCCTGGTGACAGTCATGTCAGATGCTCCACACTGTTGACCCACAGAGGAACACACTGTGAAAACCAAGCACCAGCCGGGAAGACACGTGGGGTTTTTCATCTTCCCCACAGATTTCAAATTTCAACTCTTCTGTAACATTTGCCTAGTCAGATGTTCTCCTGTGCTCAAAAACATCTCTTACACTTTACTTTGTCTTTCTCAAACCTTCAACATCCATTTATTTCACTCTCAACTGATATGGCAAGCAGAAGATTAAAGCCTCAACTTATCACCCTCTAATTCACCAGTCCGTCACATTTGAGCTCATATTTTGTCTTCCATTGTAGTGAACAAATTGCCGCAGAAGCTATCATTGGATCCCTCTCCCATCTGTTTACTTCTGAATGATCTCCTCTCTATCCTATGCCACCAACTTTTTATTTTTTCCTGGATCAATCCCACGAGCACGCCAATATGCCACAATAATGCTGACCTTAAAAACCTAAAGACCCCTGTCCAGCTCTTCCACATTTCTCTCCTGCTGTTTAGAACAAAACCCCTTGAAAAACTCTACGTTTGGGCCAGCTTTATTCTTGTACTCAGGGGAGCAGAACAAGCCTGGTGGGACAGGTATTGATCATAGGTGTAGGTGGAGAATGTGGTAATAAGGCTGTGGAAGGGGAGCTGGGGGCCAGAGAAGACCACCATTCACTCCCCAAAGTGCTGGCTGCTGAGAGACCAGGGCCTTCAAGGACCTGGAGAGCCAGGGTAGGTTCACAAAGGAGAAGTCCATGCAGGCCACCGCCTCTGGTTGTGACGACCCTGGGCTGCCAGTCAGCAGGCTGCCAGTCGGGAAGCAGACCTGCTTGTGGAATGAGCCGTGAGGGCCAGCTGGACGGGCTGGCAGCCTCCGCCTGCCGCCACAGAGTTTCAACTCACAAATCCCCAAGGCACAAAAGTGCCCTGATCCTCATGGTCTTGGCTGTCTTGCTTTCTGTTACTGCCTTACTTCATTTGTATTGATATTTTCTCCACACTGTGTCCTTAAGTCAGGTCTCATCAAATTACCCGTGAATCGACAAGATTCAATGATACTTTCTGAAATATCGTGCTAATGAAGCTCCCAGCTCTATTTACACAGCTCTTTAAATAATTCCTCCCTCCCCCCATCAAAGACACACAGTTGTCTCTCTTTTCTCCTCCTCATGAGCTAGCCCCCTTTATTCCTCTTTGCAGCTCTTCTAACTGCCCTCAACAAGTTGGGGAGCACTCCTACCCTGTCTTTTCTACCTAGGATCACTCTTCCTGTGATTCACCTGTGTAAGTACCTGCAGTTCAGAATATACACATTTGTAATATTGCCCTTAAACTCTTACCCCAGGCGCCAACTTACATACGGTTTCCTACTTGACCTTCCTAAGTGTCTAAGAGACATCTTAAAGAAAGTTATCCCAGATAAAACCCTTCATCACTCTCCTTAAATCTGACACTCCCCAAACCATTCCCCATTATCAAAAGACACCATTATTTGTCTCGTAGTTAAGACCAAAAATATCCAGATCATCTTTAGTTTCTTTTCTCTCCTTACCCTGCCTATCCATTCATGATGGCTCTACTTGGAAAACATTTATCTTAATCTTATAATTAATTGCCCATCACGTTCTCTCCTAATGTTCTGCTACAGACCAGCACCACTTCCAGCTGGACCCAGGCGGTGGCCTCCCAAGGCATTCTGTTTCCATTCTTGCCTCTTGCGGACTTTTCTTCACCAAGTAGTAGAGTGTGCTCTCAAAAACAGTGTGGTTCACGCCACTCTTGTGCTCAAACGCTCCGGTGGGTTTCCTCCACACTTATTCTGGCTCACAGGACCCGGTGAACTCACGTGAGCATCCTTTTCTTACCTCTTCGAGATGATCCTTCTGTTTGTCTCTTCCTCTCCCTTGGCTGCTGCCATCCTATTGCTGCTCAGACACATCAAGCTCATGAGTTTATTCTGACTCGTAGCCCTCTTGAACTTTGGTACTCTCACTCAACTCCTCTGGCTTGAAATTCTTTCTCTGGAGTTTGGAATACCACACCTTCAAATTTCCACCTATCTTTTTGGCCACCCTCATAAAATTTCTTCTGCTATTTTCTTGGAGGGATCAAGTGCAGATGACGATGCAGTTGCATCCACACGGGACAGAGTAGACCTTTCCTTAGTCCTTGAAGCATTACTTTGACAATGTTAGGTTGTACTGGGTGGGAAAGATGTGAAAGTAAAAGGTCTCGTGCTTTGGTGATACTAGGAGTGCCTCCTCCCATCTATGTCAGCTGTTTAGTTGCTGTGATAGAAGACCTGACAAGAACAATTTTGGAGAAGAAAAAGTTAATTTGAGGTTTATGATTTTAGAGGTCTCAGTTCCTAGACTGCTAGCTCCATTGCTCTGGACCTGTGATGAGGCAGGACATCATGTGGAAGGACATGGAGGAGGAGAGCAGCTCAGGACATGACCATTAGGAGGCAGAGAGACTGAGCTCAGCCACTAGGCACAAAATATATACCCCAAAAGCATGCATCCAGTGACCTACTTCCTTAGCTACACCTTACCTGCCTGCAGTCTTCACCCAGTTAATCCATTCAAGTGGACTAATGTACTGATTAAGTTAAGTCTCTAATAACCCGATCACCTCTAAACTTTCTTGCATTGTCTCACACATGTGCTTTAGGGGGACACCTCATTTCTAAACCGTAACAGTTTGGATTAGTCATGGTACAAATAGTATATAATCTGGTGAGCTCAAGAAATTACTAAAAGTCCTGGGTGATCCACTCATTTCCTATGCCAGTACTGTTTGTAAGAATAAAATAGAATCTAAGAATTGTACCTTGGGCTTTCAGGATATTCTTCTGAGTTAGTGTCCCATGAGTCAGCCAAGTCCTCTTCTCCTTTCCCAACAAAAGCTGTCGTCACTACTGCAAGTTTTCAAAAGCTGTACAATTGGGTGAACTAGTTCAACCTCAGTTATCATAGACCCAATTATAGTAAAAACTAGGGACACTAATCCAAACAACCAGTTGGATGAACCCACGTTTAATAATCTTGATTGTTTTTCACATGCTTTCATGTCTTAGCAGCAAGGAGTGTACGATGTCAGAATTTTGTTCATGGGGGGGGCTGGCAGTTTCCTTCCATTTCAGATAATTTATGTTTTTATTAGTACATATTAATTATGCAGAATAGTGGGTTTCATTGTGGTATATTTGTACATGCTGGTAACATATTTTGATCCCCCCCAATATCCTCTCCTCCCCAACCCCTGATCTTTAGTAGTCTTCTTTAATAGTCTTCCTTCTATATCTTTCTACATTCATTTCTTCCTTTTCTTCTTTATAGATTCCACATATGAGAAAAAATGCTGTACTTGTCTCTCTGAGTCAGGCTTATTTCACTTAACATGAAAATTTCTAGGTCGTTGTTCTTTATGGTTGAATAATACTCCAGGTTGTGTACATATTCCACATTTTCTTTCTTTCTTTATCTGTTGATAGGTACATAGGCTGATCCATACCTTGGCTATTGTTAATTGTGCTGCAGTAAACATGGGTATGCAGGTATCTCAATGGAGTGAGATACCAAAGAGTGATAGGGCTGGATCATAAGGTACTTCTATTCTTAGGCTTTGAAGGATCACCATGCTGATTTCCATAGTGACTACACTAATTTACTTCCTACCCACCTTTGCCAGCAGTCATTTTTAATTGTATTCTTGGTGACTGCCATTCTGTTTAAGATAAGATGAAATACCAATGTAGTTTTGCTCTTTCTTAATGGCTAAAGCTGCTGAACACTTTTTCATACAGTTGTTGGCCATTTGTACTTCTGTGGAGAAGTGTCTGTTCAGTTCATTGCTTCACTTATTGATGGGATTTTGGGGTGTTTCTTTTGGGTGTCAGTTGGCTACATGTTCCGGATATCAATCCTCTGTTGAAGGGGTAAAGATTTTCTCCCATTCTGGAGGCAGTCTTGTCACTTTGTTGATGTTTCTTTGCTCCGTAGAGCATCTTAAATTCATTCATCCCTTTGTAGATTCTTGCCATTATTTTCTGAGCTAAGGGAGTGCTCTTGGGAAGGCATTGCCTGTGCTTGTATCTTGAAGTGTGTCCCTGGTTTTCTCCTAGTAGTTTCAAGATTTCAGGTCCTATACTAAGGTCTTAGATTCATTATGAATTTACTTTTGTGCAAGGTGAGAGATGGGGATATCTAGTTTCAGTCTTCTACAGATGTAGATCTAGTTTTCCCAGCATCATTTGTTAAAATGGTGTATTTTTCATTTCGTTCAAAGCCTGTCTTTCATGTGACCCATCACCAGCTATATTCTAAACACAGTAGAATTCTTCTTCCTGAAAATTTACCTCCTGGTGCATTTTTCTAGCCACCCTGAGAGCAGAGGTAGCAGAGTCTCTTACAAACTTTACTTATTCCAGAAATAATAGTGCACAGTTTGGCTCCGTCAACTCAAGTTGTTTCTGCACCAGATTACTGCTTTGCAAATGAGCAGCATTTCTTTTTCTACTGTGGTCTTGTGGTCTAATATTAATACATTTTCACAATGGAAACCCGATGGATTAGATCATTTTTCTAGGTTTGTATCCCGGGGGATAGCTAACCTATGTTGCTTGTTTTAATTAAATTACCACATTTTCCATGTGATTAAATGACTGAATAATGAAGACTTATGGGACTAAATTTTAATGCACCATACATTAATGTGAGCAATGGGGGGAAACATATGATTCTACTTTAAATAAAATCTTTTAGTAGAAAATGTTTTACTCCTACCTTTTTTTTTCCCAAGGCAAATGAGAGTTTCAGCACTGAATGGTGGTAATGATGGGAGCTTCCTGCAGGAGTACTCAGTGGATAGGAAAGAGTATCTTTGAGCTGTTTTTAAAGAAGATGTTGGACTGTGGATGGATATTCTGGGCCAATGTTTCTGGAGTAATGGTATTGGCTGACTTCTATTCCTACTGGAATGGACCACTTGCCATTTTTTTTCCGTCCACATGTCAGGTATAGTTTACATCAGCTATATAGACCTATCAGCTCATCAATATGGATAGTCATGGGGTATCTAATAGGAAAATTGTGTACAGCCACTTTAAATTTCAACACAGAAGAGTTGGTACACTCCCCTTTCCCTTTCTAGTATCATAATGATAGCCTCCAAGTCATAAATAATTAGGCAAATGTGGAAAAGAATCTATCTTGAATGGCTCTGCAGAAACTTTCCCTAAACTGTGGTTATGAAACTAAAAATATAAAGCCTCTGAAACTGTAGTAAATGTTGTGCATACTTTTGTCAGAATTCTTTACATTTAGTTGCATCTGAGATCAGTTAGATGTTTTATTTCTATTGCACTGTTAAATGATAACTTTAAAGCTGTGTATTTTTGTTGCTTTAACTCGAACTTAGTTGCATAGAAGATGAGAAGGACTGTATGTATGTGAGGGAGGTTTGCTTACCTTGGGCAGTGTTCACTTTGCAAGGTTTGGGGGAAAGCACTTAAAAAGAAAAAAAAATAAAATAGTTTTTGCATTTGTTTTCAGTGATTGAGAGAGAGTGTAGCACAGGGAAATAAGAATAGATGTCTGGGGTTCAGATTCTGGTACTTGCTAGCTGTGTGGTGGGCATCTGCCTTTTGCAGCTGTATGATAGAGTTATTTGGACATCTCTCACAGGATTGTTCCCTTTAAGTGAAATCATATTTTTGAAGAATTCCCCAAGAGTCTTGTAGAAGATGCTCAGCAAATGTGAGGTCCTCTTCTTTTCTTTCCACTATTTGTGAGTGAGAGAAAAAAGCAGAATTTATTTTTCCTTTTTTTTTAAAAAAAGAAAAAGGTTTTCTCCTGTTTTAAAGCCATAAAGTATTTAAGGAAAATACTCTGCTAGATCCTGAGATGGATAAAACACATGCATTTGGGCTATTAACTTTCTTGTTAAGAGATTTATTCCCTAGCTCGTTTAAATATTTTGAGAAACATACTGTTACGTTTAAACATGAGGTCTGTCTCCCTCATACTTCATGAAGCGCTTCCAGCTTCCTGTCTTCAAGTTAGGAAATGATGAGGTTGAAAGCATTCTGGTCTCAAGACACTGACATTTCTGAGCTGACCACGAAAGTTCATTTAACTTCCCATAAATGCTTCAGAACCTTCAAATGCAAAACATTTGGGCAATAGCCTCAGTCAGGGGACATGGTGCTGGCCCCCTTTGTTGTGTCTCTGTCGGACCCTGATTTGTGGAGTGGAGTTGCAGAGCCCGGCTTCCCTCTCCGATGCTGCATGCCTTTCACAGTATCTCATTCCCTGCAATCTGTGCTGTTTTGCCCACGATTCACTTCCTATGCTGCCCAGCCTCATGGTGTCCTAACTATTTTGCCTGTGGTTTTTCTCCTGCTGTAAGACATTTTTAAAATAATTTAGAGTTGTGGGAAGGAAATATAAAGTCCAACTCATCTAGGAGAGCTTCAATTTATATTTTTGACAAATATTTGCCCCCAATACTATCAGCAGAGTACCATTATCTTAGTGTGTCTCTGGTGGGTAATAGGTTCAGTCTTGACCTCTCAGTATAAATAAATAGGATCTCATAGTTTGTAACCATGGAGAAAGCAAGAGTTTACAAACATTTATACACAGTTATGGAGCTGCCCCAGAGGAAAATGGATGCAACTGAAGGGAAGATAAATTATCTTTAAAGATGTTTCTCAGATTGGATTGTTCTTAATAAATAACTACTCTACACATTTTTTTTCCCCTTTGAACCAAATTCTGTCTTTGATTGTTGGCCTGTTCTGTTTGCTCACAGAGGGAGGTCCACTGGGAAAGCATGCGGTTGCCTCAACTTGAAGGAATTTAGAAGTAAAAACATACATTACTGTACAGGTTTATTCATCTCAGTGAGTGAGTGAGTGGCCATTCAGCTCCTACTATGTGATGGTCCCAAGGAGGAGATTATTAGGGGGACAAGCACATGGAAGTATTAGACAATGACACAGGACAGCAGCTGTAACAGCACCAAATGACCAGATGTGACTGTGGAACAGTGGCTCTCAGACAAGGTGATTTTCCTCTCCAGTACCATTTGGCGATGTCTGGGCACATTTTTGATTTTCACCACTATCGAGGAGGTCTGCCGGCGTCTCTTGGGGCAGCCATTGCCGGATGTTAACCGCCATGTTATGACGCACAGCCCGGTCCCCACAGTAAAGAAGTGTCTGGTCCAATAGTGCTGAGGTTGCGAGATCCTGATGCAGACATATCAAGGGAGGGGGTTCATCAGGTGGAAGGGCCCTTGTTTTGCAAAAGTCTGCCACAACATGGCAGTAAAAATAACCTGATTTTTTAAAGGTTATTTCTTTTCTTTGAAAGTTAAAATGTGCTTTTTTCTCTATTATATCCTTGCTTTTGAGAAATCAAATTGCTGTCTTACCATCTTAGCTGAGCTCGGGAGTGAAACTACCTGAGTGTCTCTGAAGTTCAGGTTCTCAGAAAGAGCTCCTACTTTTCAAAAAATGTTTTTATTAGTGCAATATTGTAAGACTGGATCTAGGCCGTCGGGTTCCTTGTCTCTTGAGTTTAAGCAGTGAAATCCATGGGCACAAGGTGAGAGTGAAGTAACAGGATTTCTAGGAAGGAAGGAAGGAAGGGAAGGAGGGAGGGAAGGAGGGAGGGAGGCAGGGAAGGCAGGGCCCAAGAGAGGGATGCCAACAGGAGTCTGCTGTCCGGGGTTTTTAAGGCACAGCTGATGGCCCAGCACAGGTGATTGGTGGGGTGAGGGGTGACGGACCACCTCACCCTCTGAGTCTGAGTACTCACCTGGGGAGGTTTTCTAGACACATCTTTTAAGCATCATCTTGGGCAGGGGTCTGCCTGTGGTCGGCTGTTGCTAGGGGTAAGGGCAAGGGTAACTGATGAGGGGCTGCCATGGCTGCAGCTGTGAGGACAGGTGTTGTAGTCAGGAGAAGGCCTGAGGTCAATGCTGGAGCGAGCAGCAGGCCACAGGATGCCCTTCAGAACCGCTGTCTGGACTCAGGTTGGCATGACGTCCCCTCCCTCCCTCCCCGCTCCAAGGCCCTCACCCTGGCTGCCTGTGGGAGCCTGGCTGTCTTCCTGCCCCGCTGAGGTTCTGCTTAATAGTGGGTTCATGTTGACATGCTCATGCATGGGCTGTGATTGCTCCATTTCAGTCCCCAGCCCTTCCTCCCCCCCACCCTAATGGTCTTCCTTTTGTTTATTTTTTAATTGGTGCTTTATAGATACACATAAATGTGGATTTTAATGGTATATTTGCACATGTATACAGCATAATTTGGTCAGTTTCTTTCTGCAGTTCCTCCCTTTTCCTGTTCTTCCCCCGCCCATCCTTCCCCCTATTCCAATGTTCTCGTTTGTGTTTTCGTTGGATCCCCCTTTATTTTCAACTCCTTATTTCTGTCTGGCATCCTGCATGTCGACTTCCAACCTATTCCTCCTGTGAGCTCCGTGAGCCGTCCACTGGCTCTGGTGAGATCACCTGTATCCATGACACACACTTCCTAGTCTGTTCCCAGTGTTTGCTCTACTTATTCCAAATTGTACATAAATTGTCTCCTGCCAGGTGACACACTTGAACTCTAGGAAAGGATCAGTGTGAAGGCAAATCTGGGAGCTCCTTCAGTTACTTTAGAATTTTGCAAATAGGAAGGGGATGCGTGGATTGAGAGGGGAGGGGAGGTGGGGCAGATGGAGAGTGGGCAGGAAGAGGGAAGAAGGAAGATCACAGGGAAGAGACGGTTCTCCAGACGTCAGTTTATGACTGCAGCTGACGACCCAGATGCTTTGCAAGGATTGTGGTGTGGGCCACGCTGGCCCTCGACGTCTTCTTCCTTCCTCTCCAGGGACGACTTCCTGCATCTTCATGTGGGTTTAAAGGTCCTTCCTGATATCTCCATGCAGATTCCTCCTCCTTCCAGCTGAGCATTCAGTGTGATCGTCTCTCTGAGGCTCATCTTCCCTAGCAGGCCAAAAGCCCCTGGAGAGCAAGCTCCGCACACATGCCGTGTTCCGCAGGTGTGCTCCCCTGTGGGTCTGTGAGCAGGCCCACCTTGGCCTCCGTGCTGAGCCAAGCCCCAGGGGGTGAGAACACTTAGGGGTGTGCAGAATTTTGGATCCGCCGATGCTCTAGTCCTTCCCACCACCGTCTCCTCCGTGGACAACCAAGGGGGAGTTGGCTTGCGACACCTCTTTCAGCCACAGCAGCAGAAGTGCCCGTTCTTCACCATCTCCCCTCGTCTCACCGGTCCCCATTCTCGGGCTCTTTTCACAGTTGTTTCATTTTCTGACTTTGTGTTTACCTCCTCACTGATCGCTGGCTTCTGGGTGACAAGAGCCGCTCCACGTCCTTGGCTTTACACCCACAGAGCTTCCTGGCCCTATGGAGCCTGCCGCCCACTTGGCTGCTGTGACAGAGGGCACCTGAAGGTCGGGGGCTGCCCCCTCTCCAGGCAGACCTCTGTGCAGACGCACGGCTGTCCTGAGGGCGCCAGTCCTCACGGTGTAGGAGGTTTCTCTTGCCTTCAAACCCTGACTTCTTAGGATGAGGAGGTGCCAGTTCACACCTAGTTGCATTTGAGTTTGTTCATAAATATTTGTTTCTTTCAAGTGATTTGTAATATAGGGTATAAAAATAAAGCCTGTGACCAATCCTCACCTAACACTCAGTGAATGTGCTAAGGACGATGATAGCAGTGAGGGTTCAATCTTTGTTCAGTGATACAGAGTGCCACGTACTAATGTGTTTTTCTTTTTTATTCATTATTTTGAGCAGAAAGAGGAAAAATTGAAAATGAGAGGGTTGGCATTGAAATAGAAGGAATTTCAGTGGGGGAGAAAGAGAAGCTTTGAGTGAGAAGTGGGGGAGCAGTGGAGTAAAGCGGGCAGTGAAAGGTGTCAGGGTCGCGAGAAGACACACAGAGTCAGGGGGAGGGCAGCATCCCGTGGCCGTGCCCTCAACGTGCGATGGTGCAAGAACCTTACCTTTCTCTTCCTTTTAATGGCATATAGTAGGTGCAAAACAGGTATCTTATTAAAGGGCAGTTATCTTAATTTTTAGTCTCATTTCTCTGATGGGGAATTTTGTGTAAAGAAAAAGTAGAATTTTTCATACTTAACCCTTCAGTGCTGGGCTATGTAGACTAGTGAAAGTGAGATCTGATTTTCTCAGATAGAATGAGGAATTTCAACTGCGACATAAATATGTCGCTCACATTCCCATTGGAGGAGCTTAGATATCATTAAGTCAACTTAGAGGTGGCTGACCCCTCCCTTTTTTTCTCATAGAAAATTTATGATCAATCATTGCACCTTGGCAGTTTGACAAACATACACTGTCTAATTTCTAGTGATATTGTAAAGGCATGTGGATTACTTTCTTGTAGCTCCCGATTAGCTCTTGCAGGCTACGTAGGCACACTCTGGATACACTGCCCTGATGCAGAGTCATTTAATTATTAAGGAAATGCAGCACTTAGGCAGTTTATGATGAGCAGGTGACAAGAGCGGTTAAATCAGAGGCACCAGCTCTGCTGGAAGTGCCCGCAGTCGCGGTGTTGACATGCCAGAGTGCAGTCTGTGCATATTTTCCCTCTCCTGTCACTGCTTAATTGAGAGAGGCGTTGATGCAGCAAAGAGCACTGAAAGCCAGATGCCATCCCTGTGAACCAGGAACAGAGACTTCCGATTGGCTTTCTGGTTGGACTGCCGTCCACCATAGAGCAGGACAAACGTGGCTGCTGCTCGGCCTGCGCTGCAGTTACAAAGAAGAGAGTAGCCGGCCTGAGATCAGCAGTCCATGCCACCAGAACCCCGGGAAACTCTTGGTCCTGCTGACTGGAGTGGGGCAGGCATCATCTGACAAGTGTTGAATAAACTTGTCCGATATGCATCCTGGCCTCCTGCTTTGACAGGTGTTTGTTGAAGGAAGAGAAACATTGACCCTGACGTTTCACTAGGGCCTTTAGGATCAGGAGAGTGAGTCTTTGGGTACAGCTGTCTCTCTAGAAGGATAACCTGCCATCAGGAATCGTGTCTAGTGTTAACATGAGAGAGGGTGGGACAGGCCAGAAGTGTTGTCATTACATACAATGCACGCAACACCCGCTCATGTTAATTAGTGTGTCAGCGAAAGCGAGGAGCGCCCAGTGACTGTGGGAAAGTGACTCGGTGATGGGCTGTTGCTGGTCCTGCTCACAAAAGGAGAATTGTCCATTGTGAAAAAGTGAAGAACGGGAAATCAAAGAATGTATTAGAATGTGTGCTTGTGGTGGTAGGAGAGAGACCAGAGGGAGCTCTGCCACCCCCTGGGTTCGTCTCCAGAAAATACAATTTGAGTTTTATCCCAGAGTTGTCTAATGTTTAGTGGATTGGAATTTTATCACCTAAGTCCTTTTTGCATACTTAGATCATTCAGGAAGCAAACCTTGAATTTGGTGAGAAAGAAAGAAACCTACATTTTAGATGGTAGAATTTATTTTCAATAGAGCACATGAAACTGGAACACAGAGTGGAACCACCAGACATTATCAACTTTCTATGCAAATCCTTTATTTCTTGAAGTTTCTGGGTGGTGCCTGCACAGTACTTCTTTGATTTGGACACACACAGAAGTCAGAAATATAGAAGATGATAAATTATTGCAAAAAGAGTAAATTATCCTAAAGACTAAAACCCACATGCAAATCATGTGCTCTGACCTTTAGTAATAGTGTAATAGTGCAGGAAAAGATTAGATATGAAGATCAAAGCCAGGAATCACCGCACTAGCATCTGCTACATGTAATGTTTATGTCAGTGGCCTGGATTCCACTTTTTTAGCACAATTAATGCCTAATCAATAGCTAATGACCAAATTGTTAAAAAAAAAAAAAGGAGGAGAGTATAAGTTTGGTGACACGTATGATCAGTTTACCATGAAATCAAAAGCAAAATATTTCCTTCTCTTAGTGTTTATTGTATGATGTGCTTCATGCTCCCAGTACCTTGGAATAAGTGAGTGGCTGGAATCTTCATTAGTCAGATTGTTCCTTTTGTCCTTCCTTTCCTCCCTTCCCCTCCTCTTTCCTTCCCGGCCCTCCCCTTCTTTCCATCCCTATTTATGGATCAGCTAACCAATTCCAAGCATTTGGGTAGGATCCTGTGACATAATGGTAATTAAGGCTGAACTCATTTTACCCTCATGGACCTAACCACGATTCATTCATCTCCAGTACAGCCCTCAGGTATAAACCCTTGACAAGTTTTATAAGTTTTCTATTTTACTAGGAGAGAAAGACATACTGGAATACAAAAAGGAAAAGAAAGGATCAGCCCATTTTTCTTCCTGATCTTAACATCTCAGGAGTACATTCCTATTGTTTCATTACGGGAGAATCAGGACATTGACAGCACAACCAGCCACAGTGGTAGAGTGAAGCAGAGGAGGATTGTAGGAAATACCGGCTCTGTCGCCTGTCATGAGATGTGTACCCTGCCACGCTAGCGAAGTGAAGCTGGTGAGGCAGAGCAGAGTGGCTAGTGACTGTAGATGAGTCCAATATCACTTGATTTTTGTCTAGAAATCTTGTGGTCTGATGGGACTTGCTCCCTGGCTCTGGGTCCTCTAGTTGAGCTCACTGGTGGAGAATTGTGAAGGTGTTGGATGTTAATCAAACTGAATGGGAGTGATCTGATTACTGAGCAGGGTAACAATGACCGTGGAGAGACAAACCCACACCTTTCAGTCACGTTGAATTCTTTCCTGTTGTCTATTGTTTATGATAGCAGAACCTTCTTTTCAAACCCAGTAGCATGCTTGTGTAAAAGGGTTTCTTTGGTTTGTCTTAAGAGAATTTGATGGGATCACACAGTGACTTAGAACATTAATCAAACTAAATAGGAATAATTGAGTGTGGTGCTGAAGATAGACTTTATTTAAGATAGCATGTCCCTACTCGATGGCTTGGGTCTTCAGACATTCATGGGATGTGGGACAACAGGTGGTGGTGGGGGGGTTAAAGGATCATTCAGATGACACTAAGCATGTGAGTTGGCCCAGCCCTGCAGCCTTGTATCCTCATGTTCTTGACACACTCATAGTCTGTGAGGTTTAGGAGGCAAAATATAAGAAAATGTCAGCACAATTGTGAAACATCATGAATGTGTATGGTATTAGTTTGGTAGAAACACAAACAGTATTCCTGACTTTTTAAAAAAATGTTCTGTTGAATTGCTAAGTGAACTATAAATTTAATTTTCAAGTTTTTTTTTTTTAGTTTACAATGGAAATGTACATATATTGTATTAGATACTCCTAAAATTTATGTTAATGAATATATTTTTTCTTGTGTCCTTATTAAACACAAGGAAGCAATGGCTGAAATCAGAATTCTACATAGATAAGGTTAATATGCTTTGAGAGAATTTATTTAATAACATCGAACTGGCTTTAGAGGATGTAAATAACAAGATCTGAATTTTTCTCTAAGAGTTCAAAATCTTGTTGGGTTAAGCCAAATGAACAAATAATTTTAATTTAATATATAAAGGATTCTAATAGAAACAAGAGTATTTCAGAGTTAAAAAGAGAGTTAGATGATAAAATACATTTCTTAAAATTTTTCCTCATTATATTTTCTTTAGTTTAATAATAGTTCTGCTGTTATTAAAACAAAATGTTTAAGAAGAAATAAAAGCAAGGAGCTCTTCGTGTTCCTAGAACTGCATCTGCTGAAATCAATGACCTAGTAGAGTTTCCAGCATTGCTGTATTTTGGCGGTAATGGTCAACAGTTTTAATCAGTCACACACCATACTTGAGATGGATGAGAATGGAAGAACACTCTGTTGTTTTGCCCCTGGTCATTCTCACCCCATGTTCTGCCCTCTTTCCGTTCTGCCCTCTGACCCCTACTCAGCCACTGTTTATTAACCTACCGTTTGTCACTCCCATTTCTGTTTCTTTCTCTACAGTCCTCAGATTCCAACCAGATACAAACCTAGAGAACTGATTGGGTCTGACCCAGAGAGGAACTAATTCTCACCTTGCTGGAAAGTGGAAAACAAAGAAAGCTTTAATGTTTCCATTCCTTAAAATCTCTCCACATCTTTCCCCCTGAATCTGGGACATATTTAATGGTAAAGAATCAAGATCTTTGTCTACTGGCCTAGTACAGACTCCTCACTTAACAACAGCAGCCGTTCTAACACACAGCTCAGACTGATAACAATACCAGGGCGAGCCCCCGCTGCTCCCAGAGGAGGGGCTGGACCGTCCAGGGGGAGGGGCTGGCCATTCTCTAGTGGGCAGTGGCCACATCTGGATGAAGTTCTCAGCCTGTGAGTGAGTCTGTTTTATTTACAAAGGTTTCCACTTGCCACATTTAAGACACACAACCTATAGGCTGCAGAGAGGGGAGCTTGTGGATGGCCTGAGTGCTGGGATATGGAGAGTCTGCACTAGGGCCCTCTACTCAGGAGCAAGGCAGCCTGAGGGGCTAGACCGGGTTGATTCTTTTTTTTCCTCCTGTTGTTGTTTTGGGAGGTGGGGGAGGACATGCCCGACAATGGAGCCATCATGGAGGACTAGAAGGAGTCAGTCAAGTGCTGCCTGTGCTCTGAGGTTGGCGCTAATGTGGGGGGGTCTGAGGGAAGTGGGAATCCACTCTGTGGAAATTCCCAGAGCAGGCAAAGTGAGCAGCTGGGACCATCCTGGGGTTCAGGGGAAGCATGGCGGCTCCCCGAGCAGGCCTGGGAGTCCCTGTGCTCAGCTCTAGCAGAGAGGTTACCTCTGGGATGGACTTTCAGGGGAAAAGCATGGAGCGCACCTCAGACGTCAGGCTCCGTCTGGGGATTTGCAGGCATGACACTGTGGCTCCCTTAAGACGTGACTTTCCAAAGACCTGTGTGGCCTTTGAAACTCAGAAAGGTGAGCTGCAGAGGGAGGGAGCTGTTCTAGCCAGCACACATTTCCCTCTGTGATCCATACTTAAATGAACAAGCACAAGATGTCATTAAAAGAATCAATGAAATCGTGAAGCCAGCATCCAAAATAACGTTCTTTATCGATTCTTCACTTAAAGCACTGAAAATACTTTTACATCTATCCCCTACCCACCCCTTCATCATTATAAAAGAAACAGGGCAAGGCTGTTTTTTTTTCTTTTTATTTACTGAGATAAATCAGTAAAAAAAATAAAAATAAAGAAATAAAAAGCTACCGGGAGACGTGGGTGATAGCCTGGCTACTGTGGAGTCAGAGAGCCTGGGGTGCCACTGCAGGCAAGGCAGAGGCTTCCTTTGGGACATCTTTCCTTTTTTTTTTTTTTAAGCTTTCCTGCATTTCTGGTATTTCTTCCTCCAAGGCAGAGTTGTCCAGCAGTCTCCTGGATACCTGGGACGTTTACTGTTCTTTTCTGGCTAATTGTGTTTGAAAAACGTTTGCCCACTCTTGTTCCTGGTCTCATTTATTTCATTTCTTTGGGAATTTAATGTTTGAGTAGCTGAAAAAGGTGTGACCTTTTTCCAAACAATGCCTTTTTATACAGAAGGCAAGAGGCCTATAAAATCCTGGATACTCCACCATTCTGTCCTGTGTAGGGAGCTGCGGCTACAAAGTGAAGGAATTTCACAATTCATACTTAGGCTTCAAAGGGTTATTTGGAAAGTGTGGATTGCTTTGGCTGTTGAATTTTTATGATTCTCATGTTTTCTAAGTTGATCATTGAGAACCTTCGAGTAGTGAGAATGTAGAGGTAGAGATGTCATAGGTAATATTGAATGGATGGCTTCAACAGCAACGGATTAATTAGTTTTGGAGTAGATTGTTCATTCCTAGTGCTGTTGTCACTTTACTGTTCTAAAGCTGTTTCTAACCACAGTGTCCAAGGGGGCATACGGTGCCAGCCAATCGCTGCTGCTTTTTAACTTGCTTCTTTAGTAGAGGATGGTATGAGTGATGTAAGAATCTGATATTTACTAAGGGATTCTAGTATCCAGGTTATTCTTATCTTATCAAGCCCATTTGAAAGAATAAATGGTCTATAATACACCTATGAATATTGTTTGAACATTTTTTTCAGGTACACAAATTCTATGCTTTGTAAGGACTGATTTATGTAGTTGGCTTGAGAAAAGGAGGTTGTTCAGGGCTTAAAAGCTCCTGTGAGTTTATTATGCATAAAATCCTGAGATTTAAGCATTTTATTGAAGTGGTTCCATGATCACGCAAAGCAAGTTATTCTTGGCTGCCTATGAAGAAAGTAAAACATATTCTTGGTCTTATTTCTTTTATTCCTACCTGATGTCATCCTTAAATTGTACAATATCCTCAAACCGGGAGGTTGCAGCTAATTCCAAACAAACTTTATTGGGGACTTTCCTTCCTGTAGATATTTCCTAGTACAGAATACACTCTCCACAACCTCAGAGCTCCCAAATGAGAGGTCCTTCCTTCCTTTGGTTCTCACTGCAGACCCCTGGCCTTGTTCTCCTACACACGACTGCCCATCAGCACTGTCTTCCCCTGCAAAGCCTTGCGTGGTGTGCTGAAGGGTCGCCTTTAGAGAAGACTGAACAGATGAATGCTGACACACTGGAGAAATCCACAGGAGGCAAAGTGGCATATTTTCTGGGAGACCAACAAAAGCAGTTGGGTTGCTAGGGAGGTGGGAAGCATACAAACCTTTTTAGATCCTGATTTCTATTTGGATATTCGAAAGAATCCAGTTGAATTCATGGTGTAAGTGTAAAAAGAAAAAAAAATTAAAGGAAAAAAGAAATTGTTGGTGCATGTTGCCCCACCCCTGACTCGTTTAACAATCTTTGGGTTTCCATGTTTTCATTGTCATAAATCAAACTATACGGTCCATTCAGATAGTCTGCACTCACAACTTATTTTTTAGTCTTTGTAAATATTTATAATTTACATTAAAAGAATCTGCAGTTGCATGTTAACCTGTCTTCTCAATAAGGATTTTATTTAGGCTTAACAGGATAGTCTTTGTATGTTAATTGCATTCTGATGGACAGCAAGGAGCACATTTTCCACAAGGCGCCAAAACATATTTTTAGTCTACGTTGGGCATCTCTCTAGTTTGAAGATTCTTCTGTAAGAAGATAGAAATAGTTCTTCAGAGTTAATAAAATGATTATTGTGCTGAAAATAAATTGTATGCAATAGTTCAAGTATTCGTGTTTGCAATTGAGGTTTATATGTGACCAACATGTACAGTAAATCTGATCATCTATCTCTGATTTTTCCCCTTCAAGACATGCATGCCTGTGGGTTTCAGATCAGTGAATGATGAAATCATTTTCATTTCCTTGGAGCTACATTTGTGTTTTTTGGAATTTGTGTCTATCAGGTAGTTTCAAAACTCTGACATTGATGGAATACTTTTTATAAAATCAATTTTCAATGCACTCCTTATTAAGAAATGCTATGATTGAAGAGTATTTCCTTTGAATCAACACCTGTCATCAGTAGGACCAACTGTGTTCCCCCAAACTGACACTGTTGTCCTCACCATGGTTATAAATACAGGTGATTGGGTACACCTATTATTTTGAGACCCAATACTTCTCCTCCTCATTTCTTTCTCTTTTTGGAAATAAATTACCAGAACTCTCTTTTTTTCTTCTGTCTCTTCTTCCATCATTTTATCCCTACAGCTTCCCCTGAGGATGTACAAACTGGCTTCCCACCAAAGTGCATCCTCTGGAGTTGGAGTTCTTAAAAGTGATGAGTTGACTTATCTCCTTTGTTTCTAGGCCCTTTATAAAAAACTACACAGTAAAATAATGGGAGCCAGTAAAAGTGCAGAGTTCAGAAATTATGTGAAATATGTGACCAACATGTACAGTAAATCTGATCATTTCTCTCTGATCTTTCCCCTTCAATAACAGGATTATTTGGATCTTGACATTTGCATTAAATATATACTTTTTTGAATATAATGAGATGCAGCCCAATGCAAAAAACTATATATTTTATTATTAAAACATAATATCTAAAATCTTCAATGCCTGAGCATGTCTTGTTATATTTAATGTGTGTGTGTGTGTGGGGGGGGTGACACAAGTACTTGTGTATTTAGTAAGAGAACAGAGGTGGTAGGGCCACAGCAGAAATGTCATTGATATTCTAAGAATACACATGTAAGATAGGTTAGAGATATGAACAGCCTTCAATTCCCTGGAAAGTGTTTTTTATTCATTCGAATTTCACAAACTATATTGTTTTCTTTACCAATAGTGTTAGGGTTCAGATGTGAGTATCCCCCAAAAGCTCATGTGTGAGGCAGTGCAAGAAGGTTCCGAGGTGCAATGGTTGTGTTATGAGAACCTTAACCCAATCAGTGAGTTAATCCCCTGATGAACTGAGTGGTAACTCTAGAGAGGTAAGAGATGGCTGGAGGAGGTAGGTCCCTGGGGTTTGCCTTTGGGATATATATTTTGTCCCTGTTAGCAGAGCTCTCTTGGCTTCTTGATCATCATGTCCTGAGCTGCTTTTCTCCACCACCATGATGTCCTGCCTCACCTAGGGCCCCAAAGAATGGAGTTGGCTATCTATGGACTGAGACCTCTGAAACCATGAGCCCCCAAAATAAAGTTTTCCTCCTCTACTTGCTCTTGTCTGGTCTTCTGTCACAGCAGTGAAAAAGTTGAGTAAAACAGAAATTGGTACTGAGAAGTAGGGTTGTTACTGTGACTGACCTGCCCATGTTCATCAGGAGCTTTTAGAGCTTTTTGGAATCTGTGAGAGGAATTTTGAAAGATTTAGACATGCAAGCTGGAAAAGCTTGAGATTGTTTTAAATGGAACTTAATGGGCAATTCTGGGGGGGAGCTAATAAGACCAGAATACCAATAGGACTGTGAACAGTGAAGATAGGGCTCATAAGGTCTCAGAACAGGAGAACTCTCTTAGAAATTGGACTAGAGGCCATCTGTGTTTTGGTTAAAAAGTTGTCCACATTTTGCCCATGTCTTGAGACTTGTATGAGGTTCAATTTAAAGGTGACAAACTAATGAGTCTGGTGGAGGAACTTTCAAGGCATCACAGTGTTCAGGGGATGGCATGGGTATTGGTGATGGCTTTTAGCCAAGTTTATTGTGATCATCAGTTCAGAGCAGAAAGCAAAGAAGAAAGATTTGAAGGAAGGCCTGGGAGACCAGCCAAAGTGCACAAGTGTTGGAGTCCCTGAAGGCTGCCCCTGAGAGGGTAAAGTGTGGAGATGTGAGGCGGAAGCTGGAGCTGCACTGAGACCCCCAAGACTAAGAGATCCAGTAATGTGGGAGGTCTGCCAAGGAAAGCTGCAGGAATTGAACAGAGACAAACCAACAGAGAAGCCTTGTGGGCTGCAACCAGTAAAGCCAGAGGGGTAGAGTTACACAAGCCCTTTGAAGAGAATATCAGGATGCCTTGTGCTCAGATGCTGAATGTGGAGCTATAGGACTTGTTTTCCCAGCTGGGTTTTGGTCTTTCTTTGGTCCCATCTCTTCTTTCTATGCCCCTACTTCTCCTTTGTGGAATGGAAGTGTGTACTTTGTACCTTTATATATAGGATACATGCTTTTGAACTGAGAGTTTGCCTCGAGTCTCAGAGCACACTTTGGACTTGGGCAGTTCTGAAAGTGTTAAGATTGTGAGGATTCTTGGAAATGGATTAAATGTAGTTTGAATTGTGCAACGGGCATGAGCTTTGGGGAGCCAGGGACGGAATGTTATATATGATGTGAGATGTCCCCAAAAGTTATGTGTGGGACAGTGCAAGAAGATTTAGAGGTGAAATGATTGAGTTATGAGAGCCTTAACCCAATGAGTGGTTTAATCTCCTGATAGGGAGGAACTGGGTGGTTTGCGGCTAGAGAAATTGGGTTCCTGGGGACCTGCCTTCGGGGTTAATATTTTGTCCTAGTTTAGTAGAGCACTCTCTCTCTCTCTATTTTTCTGCTTTCTGATTGTCATGTTTTGAGCCACTTTACTCCACCACATACTTCCACCATGAAGTTCTGCCACACCTTGGGCCTCGAAGGAATGGAGCCGGCCATTTATGGACTGAGACCTCTGAACCCATGATAAATAAATTTTCATCTTCTAATTGTTCTTGCTAGGTCTGTGGGTCACAGCAGTGAAAAAGCTAACTAAAACAAAGGGCAAGTCACTATTCCCTTCTAAAACACAATAAATCTTGGTTTTAAGTTGAAATACCAAGGACAACAGACATTCTTGGCATTGTAAATTATTTATTTGAAGTCTGTTGTATTATTTTTCTTAGTTCTTTATGACTTTAATTTAAAAAATGCTTTAGAAATAATTCAGAAGAATAACATAATGACTTTTTCAATGATATAGGTTATTTGAATATTCCTGCTGTTACATTTCTGAGTGTTTTGGTTCTTGGAGAATGATGGGCATTTTGGGTAAGTACTAATCTCATCTGAGCACTTGTCAGTCAAAGGGTAGGCAAGTGCTGATGGCAGTTTCAGCTTTTGTTGGTAATAAGATGGCGTATTTATATTATGGGGAAATGGGCAATTGCTTGTCCTAGTTAAGGAAACGAAACTCAAGTAAAATATAAATATCAGAATTTCAGTGACTGAATGCAATGTGAGTTGGATTCTTGCTCATTACAAGTGCAGAACAAAAATTCCTGGCTGGGAACCAGTTTGGTGGAAGCCCTTCGGTGATCCTGTTTTCCTTTATCTATTATTGCCACTGCCATTGTCAATATCTGGCTTTTAAAATTCCCAGTGAAGGTGAAAGCATGGGGGCAGTGTGACTGTCCATCTGTCCAAGTCTGGAAATACAGTCACCTCCCAGATGGGCACCTGCCCCAGCCAGCAGTATAGGACACGGGGATATGTGGTCCCTCTAGGTCTCCGGGAGGACAAGGAATAACTGGGTTTGATTGCTGACTACCCAGTCTCTGGCATGGAACTCTAGGCATCTTCAATAAATCATTAAAACGGCAAGATTAAGAATCACGCCTAGAGTGTACCATGATTTGTGTACAAAATGCATTCTACTGTCTTGTATAGCTAATTTGAACAAATTTTAAAAAAATAGAAGGGAGACCGATAGGATAGAGGAAGGGGATCAGGGGAGGGAGGAGAGGGATAGGGGAGGTTCTGGGGAGTGAAACTGATCAAATTATACCATTTTATTGTGTGCAGGTATGAATATATTATAACAAATCCCCCTGTTATGTATAATTATAATGTGCCAATAAATAAATACTTGAAAAAATTACAATGGGAAGAAAAAAAAAAGAGCCCTGGCTACAAGTAAACATTTGGAGAGAGACATGCAGCTCCAGGCTTTAACCTGAGAAACAGACCAGTGAGATATATACATTAAGAGATTTATTTCGAGGAATTGATTTACATGATTGTTCAGGCTGGTGAGTCCCAGATTCTTAGGGCAGGACATGAGAAGGGCAAAATGATTTTTAGTTTGGCTAAAATTTAATCCAAAGGCAGAATTTCTTTCTCCTCAGGGAAATCTCAGTTCTGCTCTTAAAACCTTTTAACTGACAGATCCAACCCCCCCCAGGGTGTCTAGGATAATCACCCACCGGAAGTCAGCTGATTATTGACTTTGACCACACTGCTGAATACCTTAATAGCAATACCTGGATCGACATTTACTGGACAACTTAAGACTGCAGCCTAGCCATGTTGCCCCATAAACTGACCACCACAGAGCACAGGTGGGCTTTCATGTTTATATGCATGTGCAGCTCTGATACCGGGCAATTAATAGAACTCAAGATTGCTTTTCGTTTCTTTGTTGATCTTTACTATGACTTTACAGAGATATTTCCTTATGTGCTGTATTTGGGGAGCAGAGATCCTTTCCTCCTTTTGCACTTACACATTTAATTAGGAAATAAGATGCAGCGTGGCCTAAGTAACATAAACCCTAGCTGTGCGCAGGGCCAGACTTGAATTTGAACCCCCTTTCCCCCATTACTAGTAATGCCATGGCCTTGGGCAGCATCTCTCAATTACTCTGAGACCAGCTTCTTTTCTGTCAAGTATGGTAATAATGACGGTATCTGGTTGTACTATAGGACGAAAGTCACTCAGTAAACGAGGGTTGTTATTAATGAGGCAGGGGATCATCTACAGCAGGGACAGGCTTCCTTCTGGAACTGGGACCCTCAGAAGCCTGGTTACATTCCTCACACTGTCTCCCTACTTCACAAGAGGTGGGGGTTACAGTGTCCCTGATATACTGACCATCCTCTGGACGCAGAGTTAAGGGGCAGTGTCAAGGTCATAGAAAGCAGCTTCCAAGACCATAATGTTCTTGCCTCAAATTCAGGTCGTGAACTCAAGTTAAAACTCTGTTCTCACACAGTTCCTCAACAGCAGTGTGAATTGTGGGATGTTGTTCATTACATTCATTCATTTCTTTTCATCCAGGAAATAATTATTAAGTTGTTCCTCTCTCCCAACATTATTTTAGATGAGAGTGACAGAAATACATGATTAAGGCTGGTTGAGAGGTAGACTTCAAGTGGTAATTTACCAACTGGGAGGGTAGGGCTGATAATTAAGTGTTTCTGCTGATATTGTCCCTGCTCAGTGTGGGGTTGTTTTCTGGAGTCAGGAATAAGACTCGTTAACAGTTCAGGGTCATTGACGTTAACAGCTCTTCCAAGCTTAGCACACTTTTTTTCCTTTAAGATTATCTGGGGGAGTTTAGACTTTTCTTCTTGCTTTTTATGTTGTCTATTAATTTTCTTAAAGGAAAGCATTTTAACATGAATTTATTTAAACTGAAATAGAAAAAGGAAACATAATTGAAAAAACAATCAACCTGGTTGCTATTTTCTGCATATACCCTTTGAGAAAATATCAATATCTTAGGAGCAAGCTACAGAAATGTAGGTTCTAAGAAAAATACCAAAGTGAGCAGCATTTGAAGTGGTCACTAATTGGAGAATCACTTGGCTAGTGATGATTTTCTTACATGCAGTGAAATTGAGATAATCCTTTTAAGTCTCCATATTTGGGGTTCAGTAGGTCAAAGATCATGAAGTTCCTCACGCTAAAAAATGACTCTGGAAGGCAGCATGTACCAAGGGCTGCAGGGCAGAGAAGCCAGGAACCTCCTCCACGATTATTTATGATGGGTGGTGAGTAAGAATGCATGATGTGTGATAACTGAAAACTATTTTAATTCATCGACTCTTGAATGTTTCAGTGTGATGTTCCTATTACCTATACGGAACTTTTTCATTTTCTCATTTGAAGGTTGCATGCTGTTCAATTAATTATGAATTAAGATTTTTAGAAAGGTAAACCTGTCAACACCCACATTTCCATGGGACACAGTTCATGTATGGTTTTGGGACTGAATGTGTATTAAAAGTCAAGTGAAATCTACGCTACATTTTATAATATTAAAAATAGACCAAGCTTCCCACAGGGTGCAACGCCTGTAATCTCAGTCTCTCAGGAGGATTGCAAGTTGAAAGCCAGCCTCAGCAACTTAGAGAGGCCCTAAGCAATTTAGCAGGTCCTTATCTTAAGATATAAAACCAAAAATGTTAGGGGTGTGGTACATTTTTAAAGTACCCCTGGGTTCAATCTCTGGTACCAAAAAAACAAAACAAAGACCAAAGAACAATAATCTCATTAAGTATCTGTTTTAAGTGATTATTTCTAAATGCAGATTATACATATGTCACAAAAGTGGATAAATACTTTTTTATCAAATAAAGGAAAAAACAATAAATTTTTTCTTTTAAGTATTTTTCTACATTTTAGATACTTATTGTGCTATATAAAATTATTGATCAGATATACCAATTAATAAACTGAAGATATTTGAGGCTCTCTTAACATTTCGTGTCATTGCCTAGCAAAGAAAGCTAAGGTTTAGAAGGTCAAGTGTAAACTTTTGTTTGTGGATGAATAAAAGTGTGTGTGGGTGCACGCACACACTTGTGTGCGTATTGTAGAAAGATTCCACAGTGAGATGGTTCCTTCCTTCCTGCAGTTCTTATTTTGAACAGTCACTTTAAAATAGTTTGCCTTTGATTTATGTGAATTCTTATGCACTGCACTAGCCCCTTTCCGTCTCAGGATGAGACTGTATCCACTTTGGATTGTCAATGATTGCTTCATTGAGTTGGCTCTTGATCAACAGCAAAGTGTGATTTTCTTTAAAGAATGACATAACAGAAAATGGATATGAATAGTGAGCCTTGGACTTAGTCCTATAAAGTCGATCCTGACTCTGTGACGGAACAACATTTGTACTAGGGTTTAGCACTTGATTCTTCTTCTGGACTGTTTTTAGTTGTTTTCTTTTCCCACAGAGAGGCTCTCACTCCTGTTCCTGGGACTAGAGAAACACTTGCATTATTTACTTTTATAGTTTTAAAATGTTCAAATGCAGTTTGTTTCTTTTATTTATAATAATGTTAAAAGTAAAGAGTGATGTGAAAGTTTCTTGGATGATCCTTTGTAAAGAGTTTATAGGCTTATTTACTAAAGGAATAGGAAAAAAACCTTGTAAACTATAACAATACATAGAAGAAATAATTTAGAAACTAATGTGGTTTTAAAAGTTTGAGTTGTAAAATTCTAGGAGCCGAATAGCTCTACTCAACTTTCCAGTGATTAGCAATGGTGTATAGAAATGAACAATTTTAGAATGATTTTTGTCACCAAGTCAGTTTTTGGAAGAAGCCATTTGGGCATTTTCAGTGTAGCTTTTCTACGTAACTTTGATGGTTTTCTGACATTCAGCATATCCTGAAGTCCTGAGGACTCTCTTGGTGCTAGTTTTTATAGTGCATACACCAAAAATATGCTGAATGGTTCCAGTGTTCCAAACCTAAGATCACATTTTGCAACCAGATGATCCTTATAAATGTGTTTCCCAGAAGATTGTAATACAGTATTCAAAAATATGTATTTTAATATCAGATGTTTTCTTAGTTAGCATGTGTTTTGTAAGGTTCATAATTCAGTAAAATGTCATGTTTCAAAGTACAGAGTATTTTTAAATAATTAGGAATGGATAGGCCAATTTGGAAGTATGACAAATTCTATCTCCATGAATGTTAGGAATGTCATGGTAGAAAGAGCAGAAAGAGGATCTGGGATAGGGTCTGCTCTGATATTATAGGTAAAAGCAAATAATGTCAGTAGAAAGAGCCAAATGAGATATATAGTTATGCATAAATCAGTACACAGCTGTGTAGCAGGCCCTTTGTGTTGTATTCATCGGCCTGCTGGTTAAAAAAAAAGGGGGTAGGGGAGTTGGAAAATGGAGGAGGGGCCATAGAATAATGAAGAGCAGGTAAAAATCCACTATAATGAATTCCATGAGACAGTTAAATTGTTTGGTAGTGACTGGATACGTTGTTGTAGATATTTCCATTCTGCAGGAGATGAGAAAGAGTTTAAGCCTGGCTTATACAAAGCAAATTAAGAAGAAGAAAGCAGTGCTTTGAACACACAGTTAAAAATGGCGTCCTGAGTCTTTGCTTAGACCATGTCTCCCTGGATCAGTAGCTTGCTTTTTTGTTCTGTTTGGGGAAGTCATAGACTTTTGGAGGGCATGGTGTCAGTGTACTTGAGAATGGGAAATGCTGGAGAAAATAACCCAGTATCTTTAATAAAAAAGTTCACAAAATATGTGGACTGAATAAACCCAACTTAACAGAGTACTCCTTCATGAGGCAGGCTGTGTGACAAATCAAACTTTCTTGCAGCCTGTCTTGACTTTGGTACCATCTCTCCTGGCCTTTCATGTAGTTAGAATGGTCTTGGGACTATAAAATCATTGTTTCTTCCCTGAGTTCCCTTCAAAACTTTTCACAGAAACTTGAGGATCCAAGGCACTGGGGACCTTGAATTTACTCAGGATGTTTCCAAGTGGCCTTCACTGTGGCTCCAGTGTGGCTCTTGAATCAAATTGCTTCTTTCATAGAAGGTATAAACCCTTGTCATAAAGATTGATTTTGCCAAGAGTAGCGGAACATTAAAATGTTAAGGTGCAAGAATGACCAAATGTCTCCCACTCTCTCCATCCACATTGTCGAGATCGCCTCTTGGCAGTTATGGCCCATTGCTTCTCCTGTACTAAAGACTGATGAGACAAGGTATCATGGCCCTCTGAAGCTACCCATTGTAAATACTTACCAGGCGATCTCTTGCAGACAGGAGTTTAGCTTCAGAAGGGTCAGTATGGGTTTCCTGATGAAGTAAATAAAGATCAACCCAATCAGTGTCCAAGCAGGTTCTAGCTCTCAGGCAGCCCATCCTGCTGCGTGGATTTTGATGTGTACATCTTCCCAGTTCCAGAAATGCAAAGATTCTGATCCTGTTCCAGCCTAGGATTATAGAGTCCTTCTTTCAGTCAGTGTTAATTAAACACTTAGTGCAAGAGATCAGGCTAGGGAAGAGTCTAGCTGTTTCTCATGTTTAACCATCAAAAGTACGTGAGAAGCTTTGTGGAACAATAAATTCCCTGGTCCCATATTAGATGTGGTGAAACGGTTTGTGGAGGTCCCAGGACTTTATATTTAACGAAATATCTCAAGACAGGTAAAATGATGAGATGGGTTTAGTACTGTTGACTGTGTGGCTCTCCCTTCCTCTTCCTCCGTGGTCCTCTTCTCCTCCATGTTCCCCATCTCAGGCAATGATGACTGCCAGCCACTGGGGTGCTCAGCTCAGAAAGCCTGGTGCCATCTTTGATTCCTCCCCCCCACCCCCCCACCCCGCATCTGTTCCATTAGTATGTTCTACCTTGACAGCTTCTAGGATTTCCTCCCCACTGCACCATCTGTTCTCCACAAATGCAGCTGTAGTCACGAGTTTCCAGAATTCAAGTGTTCGTGCCCTTCTACGTAGAACCTTTTGGCATTCTTTATTAACATTGTCAAAATGTACTCTGTATAGCTATAATAGGTATAATTTTTTTTTAAAAAAAACCCATCTTAGTCTGGTGGAGTTACTATAACAAAATACTGCAGGCTGGGTAACTTAAACAAGAATGGTGACGTTCTGGTGGAGCATCTTTCTGACTTGTAGTCAGACAGGTGACTTCTCACTTAACTGGCAGAGAGAGGGAGCTCTGGTGTCCTTTTCTCTTATAAGGCATTAATCCTACCAAATGGGGACTACCCGCGTGACCTCATCCAAATCAAATCACCTCCCAAATGCCCCCCATCTGGGTCCCACCACATTGGGCGTTAGAAATTCAAGATGTGAATGTGAGGGATGGCACAAACACTGAGTCCACAACACACATTGCCAAATGGGTTGTGGAAATGTTAACTAACCAGAAAAGGGTCTAGAATACTGGTTTTACAACCAAAAAATGGCTTTTATATACATCATAGGCCTGAAAGAGAACGGGAGTGTGTTACAGACACCATTTCCCAGAGAGATTTAGCTGCAGAGCCTCTGAGGAGCTAATGTCTAGGAACCACACTCCCTGGGCTGGCTTTGAAAGTAAAGCCCTGCGCTTCCTTGTCCCTCTCCTTATTCCCATTACTGATACGGATAGTCAGCCCTTCTAGAAGCTGCTGCTGTTCCTCAAAGTTATTTGCACAGGGAGAGGTGGTTTTATAAAACCTGGCAGAGGCGGTTTCGAGTGCCTAGAGGTGATGGAGTAGACTGCCCTTCAGGGGAAGGCAGGAAAGCAGCCGAGCTTGACGCAGCCCTGGGCCTGTGCTGTCCCTAGCCGTGGCAAGCCTGGCATGAGTACCAGGGCCACTGCAAGAGGCGCCATTTCACATGTTAGTACTTCTCATGGGTCCAGGTGACAAGAAATGTTATACATTTTCTCCTGCCCCACTGCTACACTTGGAGGCTATAACTCTGAGAACTGCAAATTTTATGGATATTTTGAAAAATGTCTTAAATTCTTTATATGTGAGTGGGCTCTGCCCTTTAGTAGCCAACAGAGCTTAGCAGATTCCAACTCTATAAGAGCCAAAAAAAAAAAAGAAAAAAACATATTTGTTTGATTCTCTGTGGACAAAAGAATAAGATGAATTAGCATAATTGTTTTATTACCAGCTTCTTGATGTTATATAAATATTACTTATAACTTTTAGCTAATAATGAATCAGGGCAAGACATTAGTTGTACAAATCATTATCACTGACTCCATTTAAGTAAGTCTACATCAAAAATTTTAAATGTAGCTTTGTTTTTTTATTAATATCTTTTTTTTTTTTCTTTCTTTGAGAGTCTGCTATCTTACCCAGGCTGGGCTTAAGGGATGCCCTGCCTGTGTCCCCTGAGTAGATAGGAATGCAGCTGCTGCCACTGTATCTGATGCTAAGTGTAACTCTATTTTTAAGAACTCTTTTTATCTCATAGCTGAAAATATATAATTTTCATAAAGATGGAAATAAAAATTGGGGGTTTTTCTGTTTACTTACCATATGGTAGAAAAATAGATTTTAAAAAATAATATTGAAAGATAATAATGGTAAGTATAATCATAACTTAAATTAGTTATAAAGAATTTAAAATAATAATAGGAAATGGAAAAATTAATATTTCCCATTTACTTACCACATAATGATGTTTTCAAACGTTCAGTGCTAGCATTTGCATAATTTAAAAAGTAGCAAGGTTTTTTTTCTTTTAAACCAGATGAACTTTGAAATTATTGCTAATTTTATAGCCAGGAAAGAAAAAAAGATATAGGCTACCACACTAGATATTTGTATGTCATATCAAAATAGGTCATCTTTCAAAGGCGAGAATTTATAGCATTCATTCTGTTGCTGCTATGGCAACAGTATTCTCTGCGGCTAAGAAAAGTAAGATGCCTAACAACATCTACCTAATTCAAGAATTTAAAATTAATCTGCAGAATATATATATAATTTTTGTTTGTCAATTGCATTTCAATAAAGCAGGAAAAATTTTAAAGACAATCTCCACTTATTTATGGGAAGTTTTTCTTCTTTGCATCAAATCTTAAATGTATACCTAAAAACTGCCTGATGTCAGGACACATTTTATAAGCTTATTTTTGAAAGTATACTTGTTGTATTTCCAGTAACATGCTCCATATGATTTTTGCTCAACCTCTATAGAAGTTTTATTTTCTCCTTTAAGAGAAGATTTCTATTTGTAGCTGCTCTGCACTTGGATGCTGGCAATCTAGGATCTCCTTAATACAAATTCAGCAGCTGAGATGACAGAAAGCAGAAGCATAGTCTTTTGAAAGCCTGGCCTGGGCCAAGTCTCAAACAAAATGCCAGAATCCCTCCTTGCGGCAGCATAGTATGTCCCTTGCCCTAGGAGCCATAAAAGGTGGAGCTAAACCTTGGGCTACTTTCCTTGAATCTGTGAACATAGGGAAAGTGACCCAAATTCGGGTACGTCTCTGTAGATTTTTGTCTCCATTGGGAATTTAGTCCTGTGTTTCTATACCAGTTTATTAGTTCTCTAATGTTTTTTAATGTTTATTTTCAGTACATCATAGTTATATATAATAGGTTTATGTTGACATATTTATATATGCATATAACATAGTCTTTTTCATTTGTATCTCCAGTACTAACTTCTTCCCTCTCCTCCTCCCTCCCCCATCCCCTTCCCCTACTCTATTATTCTTTTACTATTTATTTTTTAATTGTTGCTGCCGCAGTCTTGCTGCAGCAAAATAACCGGGGGGTGATGAACAACTTGTGTACATGGATACAGCAGGAGTGGGAGCCGTTTATTGTAGGACAGGAGGGGTATATATACATTCCACACAGCTTATCTTAATTAACATAAACTAGATACAGCAGTCAACCAATAAGGAATCTCCACACTCAATGGCTCGCTGGTGTTACTTCACAAACCACTCCCTCTGCAAAATGCCAGGCGCCATCTTGACTTGTTTACAGACTCTAACATTTAATCCTTATTTGGTTGACTGCTGTATCTAGTTTATGTTAATTAAGATAAGCTGTGTGGGATGTATATATACCCCTCCTGTCCTACAATAAACGGCTCCCATTCCTGCTGTATCCATGTACACAAGTTGCTTGTCACCTCCCCCCCCCCACCCCCGGCTATTTTGCTGCAGCCGGACTGCAGCAGTTGCAATATGATTATATATAAAATTGGAATGCATTGTAGTGTATTCATACATGCTCCCAGTACAATGGGTCATTTTTGTTCCCCAGTTCTCCTCCTTTGCCTCTTTTCCTCACTTCCCCCTGGTCCTGGACTTCTACTCTACTGATATCCCTTCTATTTTTACAAGATCCCCCTTTTATTCCTTTTTCCCTCTTATACATATGAGAGAAAACATTGTCCATTGATGATCTGAGCTGAGTCTGGCTTATTTCCCTTAGCATGATGTTGATAAGTCCATCCATTTGCCGGCCCATGACATAGTTTCATTCTTCTTTATGGATGAATAGATCCATTGTGTATATAAAGCACACTTTCTTTATCAGTTCATCTATTGATGGACACTGAGGCTGTTTCCATAACTTGGCCATCGTAGATTGTGCTGTAATAAACCTTTGTATGTGTATGTCTCTATTTTAGTTCTTTTGGATAAATATTGAGGAGTGGGATACCTGGGTTATGGGGTGGTTCCATGCCTAGTCTTTTGAGGACTTTTCATACTGCTTTCCAAAATGGTTGTGCTGATTTGCAGTCCCATCAACAATGTATGGGAGTACTTTTTCCCCCACTTCCTTGACAGCAATTGTTCTTATCTGTGTTCTTGATAATTGCCATTCTAACTAGTGTATATAAAATCTCAGTGTAGGATTGATTTGCATCTCTCTGATTCCTAAGAATGTTGGAGATATTTTTTCATGTATTTGTTGGCTATTGTATTTCTTCTTTTGAGGCATGTCTTCTTAGAGCTTTTCCCTACTATTGAGTGTGTTGTTAGGGTTTTGTTTGTTTGTTTTGGTGTCATTTTGTAGGTTCTCCCGTTCTGTAGGTCCCTCCTCAGGGTCTTGTTTCCTTTGTTGTGCAGAAGCATGTTAATTTAATGCTATCCCTCTGTTGATTGTTGGTTTTATTTGCATCTTAGGAATCTTGTAATAAAGAAGTCAGTGAATCAATCTATTAGAGTGTTAATCCCATGTTTTCTACCAGTTTCTATCCTACTTCTTAGCTCATGATCCACTTTGGGTTGATTTTTAAGTAGGACGTGAGATCTGCATTAAGTTTCATTTTTCTGCATATTGCTATCCAGTTTTTGATGTTAAAATGTTCATATTTTTTCCAAGGTGTGCTTTTTGCACCTATGTTAAGGATAAGATGACTAGACATATGTGGATTCTCTGTATCTTCTAATCTATTCCATTGGGTTTTGTGTCTGTTTTGATGTGAGTACCGTGCTGTTTTTCTTACTATAGCTCTGCTATATAACTTGAGATCAGCTATTACAATGCCTCTAGCCTCACTCTTGTTGTTCAGGAGTGCTTTGGCTATTATGGGACTCTTATTGTTCCATATAAGTTTTAGGACTTTTTTTTTCTAGTTCTATGAAAATTGGTATTTTGATGAAAATTGCTTTGCATCTATAGGTTGGTTTTGGCAATGTGCCCATTGTGGTGATATTAACTCTGCCTGTCCATGAACAAGGTGATTCTTTCCACTTTCTAAGTTCCTAAATTTCTTCAGTGTTTTGTAATTTTCATGGTAGAGGTCTACTGCCTCCGTAGTTAAATTTATTCCTAAGTATTTTGTTTTATTTTGAAATATTGTAAATGGAGTAGTTGTCCTAATTTCTTTATTAGAAGACTCATTATATGAGTATAAGAAAACTGTTAATTTTTGTAGGCTAATCTTGAATACTGATACTTTGTTGAATTTGTTTATCATATCTTGAAATATATGGGTCCTATAGGTTCAAAATCATGTAATCAGCAAATAGATTCTAACAGAGATAGTTAGAATTTTTCTTTTCCTATTTGTGTTCCTTTAATTTTCTTCTATTGATTGATCACTCTGGTGAGAGTTTCAAGAAATATATTGAATAAGATTAGTGAGAGTGAGCAACCTTGTTTTGTTCTTGATTTCAAAGGAAATACTTCAGGTTTTCTATGTTGTTTGCTTTGGGTTTATCATATGTATCCTTTATGATATTGAGGTAGATTTCTTCCATCCCTGTTTTCTCCAGTGTTTTTAACATGAAAGGGTGCTGAATTTTGTCAAAGTCTTTTTCTGCATCTATTAATGATCATGTGACTTTTGTCTCTGATTCTATTTATGTGGTAATTTACATCTATTGAGTTACATATTGAAACAACCTTGCATCCCTGGGTTGAATCCAACTGGACCATGGTGTACAATCTTTTTAATGTTTTTGAATATGGTTTGCTAACACATCATTAAGAATTTTTGCCTCTTTGTTCATCAGAGATATTGGTCTGTTTTTTCCTTGATGTGTCTTTATCTATTTTGATATCTGGGTGATGTTAATTCATAGAATGGGTTTGGTATTTTTTCTCTTTTTCTCTTTTATGGCTAATTTGAGGAGAATTGGTGTTAGTGTGGCTCTAAATGTCAGAATTCGTCTGAGGATTCATATAGACCTAGGATTTTCTTTATTGAAAAGCTTTTTATTATTGTTTCTATCTCATTTCTTGATATCAGTCTGTTTAGATTTTTATATCCTCTTGGCTCAATTTTGGTAGGTAATATGTGTCTAGAAATTTGGCAATAACTTCTCGATTATCTGACTTATTAGATTATGTTTTCAAAAGAATTCCTAGTGATTCTCTGGATTTCAGAAATGTCTATGATGATAGCCCCTTTTTCATCTCGAATTTTATGTATTTAAGTCTTTTATTCTTTTAGTCAGTTTGGCTAAGCATTTATCAATCTGATTTTGCTTTTCAAAGAACCAATTCTTTGTTGCATTGATCTTTTGTAGTTTTTATTCTCTATTTTATTAATTTTAGCTCTGATCTTAATTATTTCTTGTCCTTTACTCATTTTGGAATTAGCTGTTTTTTTTTTCCCCTGCTATTCTACAGTCTTGAGATGCAACATTAGATTGTTTATTTGGATCTTTCTGTTTTTTTTTAATGTGGATACTTAGTGCTATAAATATTCCTCAGTACCACCTTTATATTGTCCCAGAGATTTTGATACGTTCTATTGATGTTCTCATTTGATCCCTGGAATTTTTTTCTCCTCCCATTTCTTCAATGATCTATACATCATTTAAATGAGTATAATTCAATCATCATGTGTTCAGTGGTTTCTGAAGTTTTTCTCGCTATTGATTTCCAGTTTCCATTGATTATGATCTAATAAGAAGTGTGGGATGATATTGATATTTCTAAGATTTTCTTTGTGCCCTAAAATATGGTCTACAGAAGTTTCTATGAGATGCTGAGAAGAAAGTGTATTTGGCTGTTGTTGTGTGAAAGATTTTATAGATGTCTTTTAGATCCATTAGATTTATAGTATCATTTGGTTTAGAAGTGTCTTTATTGAATTTATGTCTGAATGACCTGTCTCTTGTTGAGAGGAGTGTTTTGAAATCACCAAGTATTATTGTATAGGGGATCTGTCTGGGACTTTGAAGTAAAAAAGAGATTGTTTAATGTAATAAAGTGCACTAAAATTTGGGGCCTAAATATTTACTATTATTATGTCTTCTGGTTGGATTGTTCCCTTTAATGGTATGTAGTGACCTTGTCTCTTCTGATTAATTTTTGCTTGAAATGTGCTTTGTTAGATATGAGAGTAGCTTCTCTTATTTGTTTTTAAACTCCTTTTGCATATAATATCTTTTTTTCTATCCTTTTACTTTCAATCTGAATATCTTTGTCTATAAGATGAGCAAACAGCATATGGTTAGCAAACAGCATATCTTGTTTTTTAATCCATTATGTTAGACTTTGTTAATTGGAGAGTTGAGACTATTTACATTCTGAGTTACTATGAAAAAATGTTTATTTCTAGTCATTTTGGTTTGTTTCACAGGTTTAATTCATTCTTAATTTTCATTTGTTTAATTGGAAAGCTTCCATTTGCTGGAGAGGTCTGGGTTTGTTTTTGAGTTCTTCTTTGTGTAGTATTTTGTTAAGTATTTTCTAAAGTGCAGGTTTAGAGGTAATGAACTAGTTTATCCTTACTATGGAAAGTTTTTTTTAATTTATTCATTTATGAATAATTGTTTTGCTGGATACTGCTACCTTGGCTGACAATTAAATTCTTTCAGAAGATGGATTATCTCTTTTCAAGCTCTCTTAGCTTTTAGAGTCTGAACTGAAAAGTCTGAAATGTGTTATTGGCCTACCTCTAAATGTGATCTGACATTTTCCTGTATTTTTGAATATTCTGTTCTTATTCTCTATGTTAGGCACTTTGATTATCGTGTATCATGAAGAGGTTCTTTTTTGAGCTTGTCTATTTGGGGTTCTGTAGTTTTCCCGTGTGTGAATGTCCATCTTGTTCCTAATATTTCAAAAACTTTCTTTATTGTAATGTTCTTTCTCCAATAATTGCCTCTTGGTTCATTCCTTAAGGTGTTTATTAAGCCTTCTTTTAGCTCACTTATCGTTTAAATAATCAACTTTTTAGCCTCCACCCTGTAAACTCATGGTGTAGCAGTTGCTTCCAAGGCCCTGTCAGGGAAAGGGGGAAATAAGCAGCAATAATCATAGTAATCACTGTGCAGTGTTAGAGTTCGTGTCTGGTGCCTGCTATGCCATGTAAACACTTAGTTCCCACAAAAAAGAGAATTGGTGGGATCAGCATCTAAATACATCTAAACAGCCATGAACTTCACTAAAATATACAGTGGGTGTCATATGACCTCCACACTTCCAAGAACCACAGCAACATGAACTTTGGGGAAGCCCTTATATAAACTAAGTCATTCTTAAAGACAGTGAAATTGCAGTTCCTGAAGAGGGGAGAAAATGCGGTGGGAAGTTAAAAGAAACTTTAAAGACATGAACAGAGTTACTGCAGGAGAGAGGCAGCAAGGGAGGGCTGTAAAGGACGAGTAAGAATAACTGAAGAAAGAAATAACAGGAGAGAGAAAGAGAAGAAGCAAACCTGTCTATGGAAGGGGGAAGAGAGGAGAAAAGGAATCCTAAGAGAGACAAAAACAAGAGCCCAAACCAAAGGCCAAACCAAACACATGGGCAGACCCCCTTCCTCCCCCAAAGTCAGAACAGGGTGAAATAACAACCAGTTGAGGAAAGAAAAGTTTAAAATATAAAAGGAGGGGGAAAATGTGATAAAAATGAAGGAAAAAACCCTAGAACGCATACACCCACATTCACACTCATGCTCAATGAGAAAAGGAGAAAATAAGAAAAATAGACCAAAGAGATCCTCCTTCTTGGGCTGCGCCCCTCTGAGAACAGGGTCCCTCAGCTCCGAGTCCTCTCTGAGCTCTCAGCGGGTTGTGCTGGCTCCCAGCTTCCCTCCTGGCCATCTAAGTCGGGTCAGGATGGGTGCAGAGATGGTTGGCTAAGCTGTGTAGGTGCTCTCCAGGGCGCTGAGATGCAGAGTTCCTGGGTGCAGCAGGAGCTGGAGATCCTTGTGCTGGGCCTTGGGAGCCTTGGACTGAGGCATCCTCTCTAGAGAGAATAGCCCCCCGCACCCCGCCCCGCCCCTTTGGCTGCACAGATGCCAGTCTGCTGGGTGGGTGGAGGATCCTGAGAGATCCACTCTTGGGGCAGAGCTACCATTTCCTGCTCCTCTCACATTCTCAACCACCCACAATTGGATCAGACCCCAGGATCAGACCCCAAGCCACCCTTGTCAGGGATTGCCCTGACCAATCCTGAAATCCAAAGGGCAACTGAGTCCACTCCATGTGCCCCGCCTGAGTGCCCTGGCCCCTCGGTCTGCCTCGGTGGTACTCCAGCAGCCATGCTCCCCCAGATGGCACAGCAGGCACAGAGAGGGACAGTCAGCCTGTGCTTGTCATGAACTCTGGGTCCCCGCAAAAGGCCATATCAGAAATCCTACCTGTGGCTGTGCTGAAGGGTGCCCTGCGTCAGCCGCTGCTCTGCAGCTGAGTGGCCTGGGACACCCCGCAGCCTGCTCCCTGCCTGCCTCTGGGTCACTCAAGTTCAGAACACCCTGCTTTTCCGTGGGTTCCCCAGGATGCGTTTCCTTTACAAGTCCAGTCTTTCTCCTTGGGTCGTCCCTCCCCTCCAGTGATGTGGCCTGGGTCTCTGTCCTGCCCTATGTTCACAGTGCCCAGATTTCTCTCTCTGTAATCCTGAAATTGAGCTTCAGTGGATTCCCTCTGCTTCCCACATCCCTGGGAGGTGCCATTCCCACTGCTGGGAATCTCACCTTCCTCCCCCAGTAGGCTTCTAAGGTAAAGTAGCTCAGCTTAAAGCCGTGAGTCCAGTGGTTAATCCAGGAAAAGCACTAATATCTACAAGCTTCCCTCCTTTCCTTGATTTTTTGTTATACATTTAATTTTTTTACACAAATTTTCTTTCTTTTTGATACATAAGCAACTTACCAATGCCTGTTAAGCAAATGATAGATGCCTTCCGGTGAGACAAATGTAGGGAAAACAGAAGTATGTTAAGGCACTTCATGTTTTATTCATAATACAGCATTTCCAAGTTAGACCTGGAAGAACTTAAATGGAGAGATGGAAAACATTATATAGCACAGACACGTTGATTAAACATGATGGCAAAAATCAAGGTGATTTCATAGACTTGATTTATTATGAAATATGTATGAAAAATTACATAAAGTCATGAAGATTGTTTTAACTTATCACAAAGCAAACTTTTATAAGTTAACCTTGCCTCTGGTCTCTCTCCACAGCATTGTTTATACTAGTTTTATGTATATAGAGGGAAATAGATATGTCTCTAGTTAGAGAAGCAGATACAGAGATATTTCAATAACAAATAATTGTTTCTTATAGTAGTAATGTAGACACTTTAAGGCCACCTTCCATATTAAATCTAAAGTTGTTCTTTTCAAAGTCGATAGCAACTGTTGCTAGAGAAAATTTGCTGCATCATAGATCCTTTGGAGAATTCTAAATATTATACATCTGCATACTGAAGTGCACGTGCCCCCCCCCCAAAAAAAAACCACACCTGCCAGTACTCCTGTTCTCAGTGCAGAATAATGAAAACACATGAGCTTTACAGTGAGGAGTCAACCCAGTCTAGCAAATACTTGTTGCACTTTGCTCCTGTGCCTGTGCCATCTCGTGTGACTCCGGTTGCGTGACGAGTGCTCTGTTGATGCTCAGTTTTGGAGAATGAGTGTGCAGATATTTTGTCAGCTGAACCAAGCCATCCACAGAAGCATATGTGCATTATTTTTTCTAAAGATTGTAGATGTTAATGGGGGATTTGAACAAGCAGAGACAGAGAGGAAGACTTGCCAGGGAGAAAAAACTGAAGGTAGAAAAACAAGGTGAGGAGACCATGCAGAAAATGCCTGGGAATTGTGGATGGTTCCACGTGGTGGAGTTCGATGTCTGGAAATGAGACCTGAACCTGGAAGTGTGAGTTGACATCTCATTTAGGAGAGGTTTTGAGGCTAGCCTGCATTGGATCCTGAGTCTTCAGGGAAGGGCACACTGAGCAGTGTTTTGACTGGAGAGATGGCACGGCTCCAGAAGGCTTGGCGGGATGGCAGAGTTAACCAAGGGCCCAGGTCTGAAGAGGGGGGCTGCATGAGGCATTCAGCCCACCACGCACAAGCCAGGCCATGTGACTGCAGTCGTGCTGTTTACAAATTGCTCTTACCATTTTATTTCATGCGTTCTTGTAGGCTAGCTTTTTGCTATTTGCTAGTAACTCTGGAACATTCTTTCTTAGTTTTGCTAATGCTCTTTTAAATCATACCATAATTCATTTCCTCCATTTGTTAGGTAGGATATTTAGCTATTATGAATTTCTCAAAATACTACCCTAGCTTGGGCTAAGGTGTGTCTCTGTGTGTATGTGTGTCCATCCATGTATCTGTATGCATGTGCACAGAATTGGCAACTGAAAACTAAAATCTTTTTTCACTAAAAACTCCAAATATATGTCGACGAACATCCTCATATCAAAGAAAACATTTGGCCTTTGATTATTTTGTGATTGGCTTACTTCACTTAGCATTATATTCTCCTAATCCATCCATTTACCTACAATTGCCGTGATTTTATTCTCTGGAGCATGGGAGGAGTGGGGGAACTTTAGATAGGGCAAAGGGGAAGGGGAGGTAGGGAGGGGAAAAGGGGGTAGGAATAATGGTGGAATGAGTTAGGGTAACTAAGCACATGTAGGAAGACACGAATGGTGTGACAATACTTTATGTACAATCAGTGACTTGAAAAGTTGTGCTCTATATGTGTAATATGAAATGAATTGCATTCTGCCATCATGTATAACAAATTAGAATAAATAACTTAATAAAGAAAAAATATGCAGGCCATATCTAAGATAGATATAATTTGTCTCATTGGCCTTTAGCTACATGATACTTCTATTTATTGTAATTATGTTTGACTAAGATTCTTTGGAGCAGGAAACGTGCTTCAGGTACTTTCACTTAATAGCAATAATTAGCTTTTGTAGTTTTTATTATGCACTCCATGTGTTTGCACATTGCATATTATCCCATTTAAAAATTACAGTCCTGGGCTGGGGCTGTAGCTCAGTGGTAGAATACCTGCCTCACACGTGTGAGACACTGGGTTCGATCCTCAGCACCACATAAAAATAAATAAATAGATAGATATTGTGTCCACCTACAACTAAAAAAATTTTGAAAAATAATTAAAAATTATACTCCTGTGACTTATATATTATTATCTTACCCATTTCTTAGAATAAATTGGGGTTTATTGTTTGTCATATGTCAGAGTAATAATAATCGATAGAGTACTTTTTTATGCAGCCTACATTACTGTTCTCATCTGTGTTTAGATTAAGAAACAAACTCTTAATGCAAATAAAATATGCTAAACAAAAATTGAAACCCAGGGCTCTCAATTCCAAATTTCGTGAGCTTCAAGTTCTACCAACATTGATTTTAGGACTAAGAAACAAAGAGGAATACAAATTATTAGGACCTAAGACCCCTGTTAATCAATGGATCCTTTAAAATATTACTAGGTTTTTTTTTTTTTAAATCACTTGTATGCTTAGTTTTATCCCTGTCAACCACGTTCTCAATGTTATAGATTGCATATGCGGTATCTCCCCCAAAACTCATGTGTTAATGCAGGAATATTCAGAGCTAAAATGATTAGAGTATGAAAGCAGGAATGTAATTGCTGGATTTGAGGGATTAATAATTTGAAATGACCACTGAACTGGGTGGCAACTGTAGGCAGGCAGGGTGTGGCCAGAGGAAGTAGCTCACCAGGGGCACACCCTTGGGATTCTGTATCTTTTCCATGGTGCCTCAATCTCTCTCTGCTTTCTGGCTGCCCTGAGCTGAGTAGCTTTTCTCCACTATGCTCTTCCACATCAGGCCATGAGAATCCGAGTCAGTGGACCATGAGCCTCTGAGACTGTATCCTCAAACAAACTTTTATTCCTCTTAAGATATTCTTCTCAGGTGTTTCAGTCACAGTAACAAAAAGTTGACTAACACACACAAATTCAGTGGTTAGTGGAATCAAATTATCGCACATCTGTGTATTTATTTAGTACTTAATTTTTGTTTCCAGCAGTATCTAGAGTTGGGACCCTCAAGCCTCAGTTCTTTCCCAGAGCTTTATGGTATATCATCTCTCATCATCTACTGCGAATGGTATGCATGGTATGCATGGTATGCATGACCCTAAGCATCTTCATGGCAGATTTGTATGCCACTTTCTTCTTTCTATTCTGTGCATGAGTCATTTCATGTCCACTTTAAACTTCCCAGATGCATTTTATTTAGTTACCCAATATACTACACATGTGAGGAAAACACTTAGAGGGTTCCTGTTCCAGAATGCCTTAGATTAGTGGGTGGTTTGGAGCAGAAGGGAATTAATGGACTCCCCACAGAAAGGTAAATCTTTAAGAAGCATGATAAAGGATGCCTCATAACCCACATCGCCCGGACAGCATTCATAATACAGCTTGAGCACACACCTGTCATAACTGTTGAATCAACTCTTAATTTATTAAGGTGATGGTACTTGTTAGCATTTTCTTTAGCTCACACAGGGAGATATATCATTGGTTTAAAAATATTTGATAATATGGGATTAATTAATGAGTATTAGGGGCTTACCATCCTTATGAGTGGGATTTTAGAATCTGTAATACAAGATCTAAGTATCACATGAAAAATGAAAAAGTGTTCTGGTGTTGAAATATATCAGTATGAATCTCCAGAAGTTACTAAAATGAAGCTCGTACATTTGGTTCTGCTTCTCTTTTGAACAAACACAGCTTAGAGTTGTGTAATGTATTTCTGGGGTGGTCGAGTTCATTGTACTGTCGGACAGAAGCTTGCTATGTTATTGCAGAAGTGGAGATGCGATACATGTATGTTGAGAAAAGCTGATTTAGATATTCCAACATCATTCTCCCTGTCTTTGGGGTATACTTCTACTATGATGTAAAATAAGAAAATTTTTGCTAATAAATTGATAAGCTATTTGGTCTTAAAAGTTACCTCAAAAAACTACAGACACTATGAACTAAACCCATCACATTAGATATAACTGGAGTCATTGAATGTTAAAAGTAGCATTCCGTTCTGATGTCGTCAATAATGCTCTCAGGCTGGTTTGGGCCCATAGATGTCTGGTCCACCCAGTATATTTAAACATTTGAATTATTTCCAACATTTAAACCTAAAATACCAGAATAATTAGAAGACATACTAACATTGAGCAAGATTTCCCAAAAGGCCACGTGGCAGCTAGAGAGAGTACCCTGTACACACAATTGCTAAAGTATAAATTCCAATGACGATTTTGAAGAATTGAGATTCTACAAAGAAGCCTTTTGTTGCTTTGTTCAGCTGAAGTGCCTGAAAGGGTATCTGGCTGTTGAGGCTCTATAGATACTTACTGCATGAATCCATCTGTAGACTCGAAGTATCCATCACATTACAGGGCCTCCACTCCAGCGTGACATAACAGTGGGATAAGTGTATTTACCTTGCTGTGCGCCTGCTACCACCTCCGTCTGCAGAGCATCTCATCTTCCTAAACAATCTGTACCAACTGCGATGACTCCCCAGCACCCTTTCACCCCAAGCTCTTCCAGCTGGTGTTTCTGTGGGCCTAACTCCTCTTGTTTCTCATATGAATTCGATCCTACCGTATTTGAGCTTTTGTGCTCTGTAAACAATTACTCTAATATTTTACTCCTTTTTAATTTACCCTCTTCAAATATTACATTGGGGAGTCACTGGGCTGGGGAGCATGGGTGTGTGTATAACTGGTTGAGGGCAAGAATGAGAGGCAAAATATCACAAAGAAGCTAAATTCATGTATTCTCAGGGCATGGCACAGAACTGGAACCAAAAAAAAAATCACTGATCATGTTATGGTATATAAAAAATTATACTTGCACACAAGCGAATTTAATTATAAAAAAATCTGTCTGATGTATTCCCTACTGACCTACATGGCTGTGCTGTAGGCACCTACTGAGCAGCGCACACAGCATGAGAACAATGACCACCACCCAGGTGTGTCCAACAGAGGCTTCTCTTCTATCCACTGGACTCAACTGAGTAGAACCAGCATCAGAACAACGATTCCGATGATTGACGTGATTTATAATTTACCTATGTAGATACCTCTAGAAAAGGTCAAATGTAACTGACTACTTTTGTTTTTGTTTGTATTCAGAATGTCACTTTAGGTTTGGACTAATTTAAACTATGTTTGACTGAATTCTTTTTCTTTGGTTAAGACTGGAGAGCTACCTAACAATCCTTCTTAGGTTTTTCTTGGCCCATGAGTGGGTAGACTCTACTCAGGACACTATCTATGACAAGCCTGTATCAGGTCCCTGGGAAGCCATTAAACATGTCTCTCAAGGAGAGAGATAAATTAAAAACTTAATATTTAAGGCCTATTTTTTTTTAGCCCTTGTATGGGAATCCAATGTCAATCGTCATTTTCTGTTTCCCTAAAGATGGTCTTCTATAGCTGTGCAAATTTCTCTTTAACTTTTAATTATTTGAGTAGAATAAGATTGGCCACTCTACTCTGGTGAACAATGAAGGACCCCTTTAGTGATTACAGATAGGAAAACCTTTTCTATTAAGTTAGCTTTGGAGATACACCAACCTCATGTGATCAATTTAAAGTCAATATTTTATTTTTAAAAGTAAAGTGCTTTCTCCTTGGCTAACCATTCTTTGTCTTTAGATAAATTTCTCCCAAGAATCTAGGAATTAGTATCATTTTCTTATTTTAAGAAACTGGCTTGATGTGATTGGTGGCTTGCTGGGATTTTGGCCCACGGTCCCTGATTACTTCAGAGCTCTTTTCACTGTACCAGTGATTCATGATTGTGGGGATTTTCAAAATCATCCAAAATACATACTTTTAAAAGATTTTGGAGAAATATATATGTTGTACATTTATTTTCTTCTTGATGATGAAAGAACTCTGGAATTAACATGTTAGCTCAGGCTCCAAACCTCCTGCTACGAAAATCCTTTGATTTCAACTAGTGAATGGCACACCTAACACAACTATTTTATAATGGTGAAGATGTTCGCAAATCTTGTTGAAGAGCACACAGGTGGCAGAGCAGAAACAATATAGATGTTTATTATTTATTATGAAGGGCACCATGCTTGCAAAGCTAAGACGATCTTTAGAGTTGAGGCATTTTGCTTTGCAAGAAAACAAGGAAATAAGTTCTGCATAGTACATACTTTGTCATTGAGATCCAGTGAGGTAATCTTATCTACTCTGTCCTCACTTTATCATTTCATCTCCTAACCCCTTTTTACTCTTGGTTGAAACATGGATTTATGGAAGCTGGCATTGATATTTCTTGCTCATGCCTCATAAATTCTCAGTGAAGATTTGTTGAGTTAATTAAATTGTGTATTACAAACATCCCTAAGACCATATAATAGCTTCACATGGCAAAGAACATGCTATTAAAGACATTTAAATTATTAATTCCTATATTTTATTTCAAAGAAATGAATAGTTTTACTCTTAGATACAATAATTTTATTATTCACTTCTTTAGAAAGTAACATGCAATTGATAAAAAGAGTATAGGATTCTGACAGAAGTCTTCCCTTGACTCTCAATGATCTATGTAAAAGCTGGATGAACCTGGAAACCCGCTTCCTTTGAGAAAGGCACTTTGGTATCCGGCCTCAGCAGTGATAAGCCAGCCTCACGGTCATTGTGTTCTCACAGTTATAGCACATGTTGGTTTCTCAAGAAGTGAATAATAAAATTAGTATATCTAAGAGCAAAACTATTTATTTCTTTGAAATAACCATTACCAGTAGTAATAACAGCAAAAAGATGTAGGTAGGAATTTTTTCTTTTATTGAACTTTATTTAAATAATCATGTCAGTGAAAGTCTTAGAAAACATTGACAATAAAAGAACAAATTAATAAGTCTTAATTTCATTCAAATCTTGGGAAAAATAAGAAACATGTGATGAAATAAATTCTATTAAAGGAATGAAGTCTGCAACATTCAGAGAAAGATTTGGTTGTGGAAGGACAATATGAAGTAACTTACGTCCTGTTTCCTCATCTTTATAACCACTCACTCTATTAGCTTTCCTTATTTTAAAGTTGCAGATGCAGCAAGATGCTGAGCTACAGGGCTTAGAGTTGTGAACTCCACTCAAACTGAGCTCCCAAAACCAAAGGCCAATCTCCCAAAACCAAAGGCCAAGTGTTTTCTCTGATATGAGGGTGCTAATTCACAATGGGGGACGGTGCTAGGGAAGAATAGAGGTACTTTCTTTAGATTAGACAGTGAAGGGAGAGGAGGGGTATGGGGGTAGGAAGGATAGTAGAATGAATCAGACATTATTACCCTGGGTATATATGTGAATACACAACCCGTGTGATTCTACCTGATGTACAAAGAGAAGAATGAGAAATGATATTCCATTTATGTATGGTGTGTCAAAGTGCATTCTACTGTCATGTATAACTAATTAGAATTGTTAAAAGTGCCTAGAAAAGAAGAAATTAATTTTCTTGTAGTTCTGGTGGCTTGAATCTGAAATTGGGGATGGTTCCTTCCGGAGGCTTCTGGAGGCATTGGTTTCTTGCTTCTCTCCTCGCTTCTGGTTGCTTCTGGCAATCTTCAGCATCCCTTGCCTGGTAGATGTGTCTGTCCAGTCTGTCTCCAGCATTCCATGACGTTCCCACTCTGTCTCCACATCATCTTAGGAGGGGGCAGTCAGTAAGTTTAAGGTCACTCTGTCCACTGTGATGTCATCACGACTAATTACGTCTGCAGTGACTCTGTGAACAAGGTCACGGCTGAAGTACCAAGAGTCAGGACTTCCACATGTCTTCTTTAAGGACACAGTGTAACCCATAACATTCTTCAAGTCAAAAATATTTATTATCTGCATTTCTGACTTGGAGCAGGACTTAATGAGGGGAGAAGTTTAGCATTCACATTTTCTGTTTGTTGTATCTGGTGGGAATAAAACTGCCACTTCCAGTGGTCCCTGCCGCCATGTCTAATGCCTCTACCTGCCCTTCGCTTCGCGCAGCCCACCCTGGGGCAGGCCATCCTGCCCTCCTAAGGCATCACACACAGAGGAACGTTTACGTTCCCACCTCTCGTCCTCCTGAACACTTTCTCAAGGTTAGTAACTGCTCCCTCTTTCTTTGGGCAAAATAACCCCATGACCCCACCAGTGCTATTTTTGGGGTAAATGAGAGTGGGAACAGGAAGAGCCTCTGGTACCCTTTCTGAGCAGGTAACACAGAGTGGACCCCAGTGTTGCTCTTAGCAGGTTGTATTTGTGTGTGTGTGTGTGTGTGTGTGTGTGTATGTGTGTATGTGTGCGTTCCTATGGATTGAACCCAGGGGCACTCTATCCCTGAGCTACCTCCCTAGCTGTTCTTATTTCTTTATTTTGAGACAGGGTCTCTGTGGTGCTGAGGCTCGCCCCGAACTTGTCAAACTCCTGCCTCAGCCTCCCAAGTCCCTGGGATTACAGTGAGTACCACTGACTGGTAGCACAGAGGTTGCCTGAGGCAAACTCAGATGATGGAGCTTCCTAGTTGCAGTGGATCTACATTGACCTTCTCAGTGATGGAGTGACTTGGACATGGTTAAGAAATTTATCTTCGATGCTTAACCTTAGCTACTAACTTGGGGAGATATTCCAAACTACTGAACTAACTCAAAGCTGGGGGAAATTACATTTCCTAAAGCAGTTTGACCTTGATATAGTTTTGTTATCTTTTATATTTTTATTAAAGACAATTTAATGACTGAAGCTGTTTTTACATAAATTTTTTCAAGATATGTCTTTGTAATAATTTCTCCTCTTTTGATCTAGCATTATTCAAATAAATATCTGTTAATTATGTAATTAAATTTCCTTGATTTTTTTCTTTAAAGTCCATTACTTTTTTATAGTGTCTTATTAAATTTTTTTTGTACATAGAAAAATGTTGGTCCTGTCACATGTTACTACCAAATATAGCTGAGAAGGAAGTTCCCTTTCACACAACCATCTCATCCAGCCCTCTAGACCAATGGTGATATCCCCTCTGAGGGTCTGCACTCAAAATAGACAGTCTTCTCCCTTCTATGATAATGACAGACCCATGTTCCTGAATTTATGCTGCAGTGACTACAAATTTTCCACGATACTTCAATTACACAGCGTTGTTTGTACAGTCATTTTCTCCATTTTTTGTCCATCATACTAAAACAAATAGGAAATGCCAGATTTATATCTTAAAACTCTGCCATTGCATGTATAATTAATGAGGAGATAAAACCATATAATCAATACCCTCTAAATTTCCAAGACTGAGAAATTAAGACAAAATCTTGCCATGTCATTTAGCTGTGTAAGGAGAAGATAACTCGGGGCTCCTGGTGCCCACTCTCAGATACATAGGACCAGGGAGGCCATGAAGCTAGTCAGCTTTAGCCTGTGTGCCCACCTGTGAGTCAAGTCCAGTATCAGCCCCCTTCACCTCCGAGAGGTCTGGACTGTGGAAAACTTATTTCTGGAAGGAAGTGAGCTGTGATGAAAGTAAGAAGAATTAGTTAAAGGAGCTCCTCCCTCACTGCAAATGAGGACACCCTCTCTGGAAAGCAGAATGGAGGTTCCTTGAACAACTAGGAATGGAGCCACCATAGGAACCAGCTGTCCCACTCCTGGGTATTTACCCTAAAGAACTAAAATCAGCACACTATCGGGTACAACTACATCAGTACTTATGGTCGCACAGTTCACAGTATCCAAGTTATGGAACCAGCCCAGGTGCCCGTCAGTAGATGAATGGATAAAGAAAGTGTGAGATGTAAACACACAATGGAATTGTACTTAGTCTTTAACAAGAATGAGATTATGGAATTTGCTGGTAAATGAGTGGAACTGCAGAACATCATGCTAAGAGACATAAGACAGACTCAAAAAACCAAGGGTCACAGTTCAGGGACTCCCTGTCCAGGTGCCAGTTGCTAAGGCCTCTCACCTGGGCTGTTAATTCAGAAAACACCAGCAGAGCGGCAATGGGGATTCAGAAACACACAAACACTTAGAGGGAGAAATGGGATCAGGTGGGAGGCTGAACTCTGAGGACAGTGACCCAGAGCTGGCTCCACACGTGCATTGTAGAGGTTTTATCCTCAAACGATTATTTGTGGAAAGTTTCTGCAGAGCTGGCAGGTTGACTGTCACAGCGCTGAGGAGACATCATGTTACCTGGCTACGCTGAGAAGCCTGCATCCCTCAGAGTAGGGCTTCAGGGTCAGAACTGATGACTCTGAGCATGCGCCCAGGGCCACCAGGGCCAGGTTGCTATAGCAACAGGAAGCGTTAACCCTCTACCTGTGCACAACAGGGTGCCAGCACACACGTGCACCATGACCAGGGGCCACAGGACACCACAGTCCTCATCGCTGCTCCCCGCTGTCCAGTGTTGGCTCTCCCCTGCAGAAGCTGGAGGATAGAGGGGGATCTGTGGAGAAGGAGGAGATTGACTTGACGGGGGGCGGAGGGTGGGGAGAGGGAAGGACATGCAGAATGAATATGACGAATTGTGCTGTGTAACTGTATAAATATACCACAGCGAATTCCTCCTCTGTGTGTGCCTATAAATCACCAATTAAAAATAAATCCAAGGTAGAGGAAGGGGGCAGGGGGGGAGGGCCGGAGAGAAAGAGGAGGCACCAGGGACTGAAATGGAGCAAGTTAGGTTCCATGCATGTGTGAGTATGTCAAAATGAACCCAGGCATCATGAATGGCTACAGTGCACCAACAAAAACCTAAAAAGGTTCTTACAGTGACCAGCTGAATATTGACTCTAAATGTTATGTAATAGTCACCAAATTCTACCCAAAATAAGTGAAAATACAGTAATTACCTCTGACTCACATTTTTTACTTTTTATTATTACTGGGAATTGAACTCAGGAGTACTTTACTACTGTGCTACGTACCCAGCGGTTTTTATTTTATATTGACACAGGGACTTGCTAAATTGCCCAGGCTGGCCATTGAACTCGGGATCCTCCTGCCTCAGCCTCACCAGTTTCTGCAATTACAGGCGAGTGCCACCACACCCAGCCTGACTTACATTTGATACCAGTAATTATCAACCTGTCCAGGTGCTCAAGAAATTCCCTACTTTAAAACACAGGCCATGTAATGAACTCGTCAATTTACAATTGCATTCCCCTTGGTTAAGATGATAAAAATCAACCTTGTGTCCATTCTAAAGGGAATTTACCAAAAGAGTTAGGGAGATCAACTAATCAGCTCATCTAGTATTTAGGAGGGTCAAGGGAAAGAAATTAGCCTCTATAATCCTCCTCATACTCCTCCTTACCTCTCCCTTTCTTTTCTCTTTTCCTCCTCTTCCCCTGTCTTTAATTTTAATTATTATGAAATTCTCTCTACATATTCTTATTTATTAGTTATTGCATATTCAATTACTGCACATGTAATAATGAATCAATGAGGAAAGTCTAGTAAATGGAAAAAGTGCAAAAGTTGTGAGTAGTCAGTGTGTGGGGGGGTTCCTTTTGGCTTCGCATCACGAGGAGGGAATTATTTGCTGCACAAAATGGGAGATGTATGTGCTATGAAACAATGACATTAGTGTCAGAAATCTTAGATGTCTTAGTTTACTGTGTTTCAGGAAATATATGAAGTATTCAAAATACAGCAGGATTGGAAGATGCAGAGGTAGCTCAGTGATAGAGCACTTGTTTAACATGTATGGGGCCCTATGCTTGATCGCTAGCACTGCAAAAAATAAAAATAGAATTAATCAGATTTGTACGGGAAGGTTTGATATTGATACTTTATGTATTACCTTATCACTTTGAGCAGAATTGCTCAGAGCTATAGAAGAGGCAGCTGGATGTGGTGGCTCATGCCTGCAAGGCCAGCTACCTGAGAGCATGCGGCCGGAGGAGCCCCAGTTCAAGGCCAGGCTTGGAAACTTAGGAGCCCCTGTCTGAAAAAAATAAAATAAGGACTTGGAAAGGTCATTCACTAACTTTTAATATTTTACTCACAAATACGTAGACATGTGTGTTTCTGTAAGTATGTGTGTTAAAAGTTGAAGAGAACTTATTTAACCTGTCTGTATATACGTATTACCAAACCTAAGTGCAAACATTGCGCATATTTTACAACTTCAAAAAGAATTTTAAAAAGTGATTTCCACTATCATCATATTGCCCAAGTCACCAGTCACTTTAGAGGTTCTGGTCAATGCAATGTGATTTCCTTTTCTTAACTCATGAATCACTTATGTGACCTTTTCTAGTCTTCAAATATGTATATTGCCTGTATTTTAGTTGTTTTAGTCTGACTATTTTCTGCCTTCTAACTTTATAGTTCTATACTGAAAGAAATCTTAAAGTATCAATTATTAAGAATTGTTGAAAAAAATTAAAAATAATTTTTATGTGACTTACTACATAGTTCATTCTTGCTGAAATATTACTTTTATATATTTTTTCAGTAAGGGACAATCTGAAATCTCAGCACTTTTGACTTATAGAAATGTCTTTAACTAGCTCTAACTCTTGAGAGATTATCTGGCCAGGCATATGATGAGATTCGAAGTACTTTCCCATAGCCATCTGATATTATTGGTTGACTACTTCTGTCACATATTTCTGTGATTAAGAAGTCTTAAAATGCTAAAGTTTCCATTTTTTCACCTAAAACTTTAAATATTTTTCTTCTGCTAAAAATAGTTAACTTCATTATGATAGGTAGAGTTACAATTAGGCACTTGGTACACTTGTTGTGGTTGTTGTTAACTTTGATATCATGTCATTAGTTGGGGGAAATTTCAGCTCTAATATCCTTAACTACGGCCTCTTTCAGTCCTTTTTATATGTTTTCTTTCTGGAATTAGATCATACAAGCTCTTTAAACTGTTTCCCATGCTTCTTAATCAATTCCCACCCTCTCCTGATTTTCAGGAGATTCCCTTAGTTCAGTCTTCCAATTTATTAATTTAGTGTTTAAATTTCTTAAAGTCCAGGTTTAGCCTATAATTTTAAAAAATTTTAATGATTTCCTAAATGATGTATTTTAATTCCAAACTTTCTGATTTGTTTATTTTCTTTTCTGTTTCCTAACTATTTGTTATTCTCTTCTAAAATATTTCTTCTTTTTAGTTTTTTGAGAGATTTAACTATTTTAGATTTAAACATAGTTCTCTTCATATCCTATAAAATTATTTTATTAACTTGATTTCTTGCACTTCAAATTTTCTCCTGTTTAACGTGTGTGTGTGTGTGTGTGTGTGTGTATATATATATATATAACATATGTTTATACACATATATATATAAAACTGTGAAATCCAGAATTAGATGATAGCATAGAGCTACAGCAAATAAATTTTGTATTCCTGGCATCAAAGATAACAAGTCTGATTAAATTCCAGCTTTTTACATCTGTGTAGTAAATAGGAACAACAGCTCTCACCTAATCATGGTTTGCAAAAGTTAAATAATTCAAGATTGAATCATGAATACCTTTAGGCAGAATAGCTTGGGAATCTTTCCCAGACTGTGGACCTCAAGGACAGCAGGTGACTGCAGAAGTACTTGCAGGGAACTGGCTCTTTCAAATGACATGCAGCACATTGTGTGTCGTTACTTAGGTGATAGCGTTAGCCAAGTTAGAAAATTAAAAAAGACACTTAGCTTCTTATAGTGCAATAATAGCCAGTCCTCTTACAGAATGGTGAGTTAATAAGATTATTGCCTCAAATTACCCTATGGCATCAGATTCTTAAACTTCAGAAGGCTAATTTTTGAGGGGGTGATGGCCAGTGTCTCACTGGGGTATTCTTCCTGCCCAGTGATACTGAAAGAAATCTATACTGAAAGAAATCTTAAAGTATCAATTATTAAGAATTGTTGAAAAAATTAAAAATAATTTTGAAGCTTTTTTTCTGTGACTTACTACATAGTTTATTCTTGCTGAAATATTACTTTTATATATATTCAGTGAGGGGCAAACTAAAATCTCAGCACTTTTGACTTATAGAAATGTCTTTAATTAGCTCTAACTCTTGAGTGATAATCTGACCAGGCATATGATGAGATTCAAAGTACTATCCCTTAGCCACTGGGGGATTTTTCCTGCCCAGGGGAATCCAAGACACCCTAAAACTACAATCTCAGATAAATAGTAAGTAATGAAGACCAATACTCAGAAGTATATTTACACAAGATAAGCCCCTGATGGATATAGTGAGCTTGGGTTCTGGCTCTAGACAAAGGCTCTGGTAGTTTATTTAAGTGGGTACATCAAAGGCAGGGATAAGGTTTCAAGGACTGAGTCTTGCTTCGTAACGTCTTGAAGTCAGCAGCTGGATTGACATCTTGGCAGGTCACAGCCATCTCAGGTGCTATGTGGGACCTTTGGCAGAGCTTGAGGGGGAAGTTCACCTGCATCAGGCTGTCAATCACTGTGAGGGTGCCACAGGGAGTTCCCAGAGCCCGACTTACCCCCCAGGAGGCTACAGGTGCAACACGGTCCACACCCAGCCCATGGACGGCTCGTGACAGCTAATGAAGGCATTTACAAGGGCCTTCACCTGTCCATCCTTAGTTCATCTGCTCTCAGCCCTGGTTGGTTGTGTATTTAAGAGAAAAGAAGAGGCCCAAAGGAAGGGCACATAATTCTTTCCAGCATGATTCATACAACTGCAGGCACTAGCAACAGTACTGTCCAGGGCGTCTCCTGGGAAGTGGGCTGGCCTTCGGGGTGCCTGCCTTAGAACAATCATGATAATCATGATGGTGTTTTTCAGTCCTTTTGGCATGATTTCTAATTTTTTCCCCATTAATCAGTTTCTATCTTCATACCTTTTCTCAAGTCTACGATTGGGATCTGCCATGTTTTAAGCCTTTCCAAACCTTTATCTAATTTCTATGTAAATACTTCTGAAATCTTACTTTTATTTTTCTGGAATACTTTTAAAAAAGAAAAAAAAAACTTTTCTATTCTAGACTCTTCTATAAACATATAAAACTCATAAAATAACTTATTTCCCTCAAGTATATTATCAATTTTTCCATATGATTATAATATTATGAATTCAACTTATAGAATAGATGTCCATTTGTCCTTTCATACTTATCAATAATATTCTTGTGGTAGTGCCTTAGAGTATTAAAGCACATGTAATCAAAATTTTTAGTGGCATTCACTAATTTATCTGGGTCCAACCTCTGTTATACCAAGCAAATGCTTAGCTTGTCTGCCAATTTGACGTGATATAATGACAGTGTTAGGATAAATTACCAAAGGAACCTATTATCTTTCTGCATTTACTTTTTATTGCTGTTAAGTACTGGGTACATAAAAGATAACTGAGAAGAAAATGGGGATACCTGGAATTTTTATTGAATTTTAAAAAGCAAACTTTAATAACCTTTTATAAGTAATAAATGTTCACTTATTATACAAGTGTTTCAAGCAATACAGAGTGGTGTGGAAAACACTGATAGCTCCCCTTTCCTCCTCTAATCCTTCGTGTCTGAGACAACCAGTTCTAAGGATTTGGTCCTCCTCTCTAGAAACACTGAAGTAGTACCTTTTCTGTTCCAGCCATGAGCCTTGCAGTTGGCCTTATTTGCTTTTATTGCATGTTCGTTTTTCCTGTATGGTTTTGCTCTTTCTTCACGGTCCTCTTTGGCACCATACTCTGCCTTCATTTTCGTGTCTTCCCAGTTGCTATAAAAGTTCCTGGTGTATTTTTCCAGATGTGGCACCTAGCATTAGTCAAAAATGAAAATACTGTTGATTTTGCTTTTTATGTGTAACATTGGCTAGAATGCTAGGTGATAAACTACAGTGACTTTTACAATGGCTCATTTGATAAAATTTATTGGATGTACTCTCTTATGGCACCTGCCATAAGCAGGTAAGCTATATTGTGACTTTTTGCCCCTGAATAATATTTCAGCCTAAATGATCTTACTGCAATTCTAATTACACCAAAAAAAAATCTAAACTACCATACTTTCCTCTTAGAAAAATCAATATCCACTATCTTCTGTTCACATTGAAAAGCGTGGGGCTGTTTGAATTATTGGAGTGTGACAAGCTATCTTGTGAAGGCATTATTAAAAATTGTTACTATAAATACATCAAACGTAGGTGTAGGAGGAATTTACAGCTCAGAACCTCAACAAACAGCAGGAGAGTCAGCTTTCAACTTTTACGTGTTTAACAAAGGATTATGGAATTGTCCTGCAAGCCTAAGCTACATCATGAAAATTTACATTTTCCTCCTGCCGGACGGCTCCTTCTGACATGATCCTCCGTTTCTCATGCCAGTACTCTATTCCCTCAACTGCAGCTTGGCAGCAGCCAGGTCTCAAATTTCAACCACATGTATTTCAAAAAATCAAAAGATCCTTATTTGGCACCTTCAGTCACATATCTTTAAAAGCAGTGTTTGTGCGTCAGATTTAAAAATAATTGAAACCAGGGGGTTAAAAAAAAAACCCCAAACTTTTCTTCCAAGATGTTTCAGCTTCAACTCATTCCAGAAACATTGAAAGCAACAGAATGGAAACGAGAATAGAAACCACATACAGCCTGCAGCGTGACATGCTGTCAGGTCGGCAGAAGTGGGCTCACGTGCCCTCTGCCCCGGGCCAGGGGGCAGACCCTCAGCGCCTGGTCCCCTGGGCTCAGTAGCCTGCCTGAAAACTGTCCTAGGACTCTGCAGGGCCAGTGTAGGCTCCTGAGGTCATTTTCTTGAAAACTGAACTCATACCCAGAGACGGGAACACATGTAGAAGTTTTAGGTTAGCTATTCAATATTTAAAAATCACATTAAAACTATATGCATATATATTTCATGGTCACAATTGATTTTCCATTCCTTGGATTTGCCTATTCTGGGGAAAGGATTCTTGCACCATGTTCTTGTCACAACCTTGAAACCATCTTTCAAAGCTGTGTTTGTGTCTTCTCGGGCAGCATGGTGGTTTGGAGTTCTGGTTCAGTTTTGAGTATTTGTCAAGTTGACCTCATCAAGTGCAAACAGCCCTTTATAATTGTGTTAAAATCTATTCTTTTGTGTTTGTTGGTTTTAGATTTTTAAATTGAAAAGAGCCCAGGTGCTTTTAGGAAAAAGGAGGCCTTGTTATAAATGCAGATAAAAGATGGAGCAGTTGGCAGGAGGTGCCCTGTGGATCTGCAGGCAACTTGGCTCTGTGCAGGGGTAACCCTGCCATGATACCCCAGGCCAAGGGAGCACCCAGCTCCTCTTCTGAGATGAGCCAGGGCCCACCCTCTGCCTGCAGACAGAATAATGATGTACCCAAAGAATACATAGAGGACCCCTTAATATCCATCTAACTTTGCTTGTACTCTAATGTTACATATGTAAACCTTCCTTTGTATAATTAAGGGTATAAAATATTTGTTATTGTCATGCAAACTTTAGTTGAGACTGAAGTACTAATTGAATAATTTATTCCATTCTTTCTTTAACCCATGCATTATCCACACTAAGTATATTCACCTTTGCAAAAAACCGACTTGACTTGAGGTTCCACTATGGCTCCCCACCTATCACTGAATTAACATTTCCATCCAGTCATATCCAGTCTCTTTACCTTAGAGGTCAGGCTCCTTAAACTTCACATTTGTCCTCCAAATTCCTTTTCTGCTTTTTTAAAAATTGAATTTAAGTGCTTTGATTATGTGTAGATTATCAAAAGATTCAGTCAAGCTAATGAGCATATTTATCGCCTCATGTTTATGTGGAGAGAACATTAAAAATCTATTTCAGCAATTTTGAAACACACAGAACATTATTAACTGTGGTCCGCACGCAGGGCAGTAGATCACTAAAGCTTACTTTCCAGTCCTACTGAGGCGTGTTCGCTCTGGTCAACTCCTTCCCTCTCCTCATTCTTCCCTGCCCCCACAGCCCCCTACTCTCAGCCCTGCCCCCCAGGCCCCCTCAGCCCTCTACTGTGTCCCTCTGAGATCAGCTCACTGTAGACGCCTCTTGGCCGTGAGAAGGCACCGCGTCTGTCTGTCGCAGTGCCTGGCTTATTTCACTTGGTATGACGTCCTCCAGTTCCTCCCAGGTTGTTGCAGATGACAGAATCTCCCTATTTTTTAAGGCTGAGTGGTGTCCTATTGTTCATAAAGCCACATTTTCCGGTTTCATTCTTCTGTAGATGTGCAGTTAGGTTGCTTCTGTACCTTGGCTGCTGGGAACGAGGGTCAGTGAGCGTGGGGGGCAGGCTCACTTCTGTGACATATTTACTTGAGTTTGTCTGGATTGATCATCAGCAGTGGGATCAATGAGTGATATGGAGATCCTATTTTTAGTTTTTTGAGGAACCTCTATCATGTTTTCCAAAATGTCCTTACCCAATTTACATTCCCACCAGCAAGGCTGCCCTCTCCACACCTCACCAGAACTTGCTACCATTTGTCTTTATGATAATAACTCTTCCTGCAGGTGTAAGGAGCTATCTCACTGTGGTTTTAAATTGCACTTCCCTGATGATAAAGATTGAGTCCAGTTCATAGTTCTGTGGATTATTTGTACATCTTCTCCTTTTTTTATTTATTTATTTTTTTTGAGAAATACTGGTCAAACCCTTTGCCCGTTTTAAATCAGTTTGTTTTCTTGCTATTGAGTTGAATTCTTTATATATTTGGGATATTAGTCCTATATCAGACATAGTTTCCAAATATTTTCTCTCTGTGGGTTGTCTTTGTTCTTGGTTAACTGTTTCTTTTGCTATGTAGAAGCTTTTTAGTGTAATGCAAACCCATTTGCCTGTTTTTAATTTTGTTGTGTTTTCTGGAGTCTCTTTCAAGAAATCATTGCCCAGGCCAATGTCACAGAGCTTCCTCTCTCTTTTCTTCTAGTAGGGTTAGAGTATCAGGCCTTGCATTTTAGGGGCTGGGGATGTGGCTCAAGCAGTAGCGCGCTCGCCTGGCATGCGCGGGGTGCTGGGTTTGATCCTCAGCACCACATAAAAATAAAATAAAGATGTTTTGTCCTCTGAAAACGAAAAAATAAATATTAAAAAATTCTCTCTCTCTCTCTCTCTCTCTCTCTCCCTCTCTCAAGAAAAAAAAAAAGCAATGCTAGAAATAGTACCATTCACAATACCATAAAAAAATATTTAGGAACAAATTCAACCACAAAGATGAAAGATGTATGAAGTGAAAACTAAAATATTGATGAAAGAAATTGAACACACAAGTATATAGAAAAGTAACACATGTTCCTTGATGAAACAAATTAATATTGTTGAAATGCCCACACAATGCAATGAGATCTGCAGAGTTAATGCATTTCCCACCAAGGTTCCATTGTCAGTATAGGGAAAAAAATCCCTTACTATAAGCAGAGTGTATTGAAAAGAGAACTTGGATTGGAATCAACATTTGACCCAGCTATCCCACTCCTAAGTTTATATCCAAAGGACATAAAAATCAGGATACTGCAGTGACGTAGACACATTGATGTTTATAGCAGCTCAATTCACAATAGCCAAACTATGAAACCAATCTAGGAGCTCTTCAACAGATGAGTGGATAAAGAAAATGTGGTATATATACACACTGGAATATTACTCAGCCTTAAATAAGAATGACATTATGACATTTACATGTAAGTGGATGGAGCTGGAGAATGTGATGCTAAGTGAAATAAGCCAAACCCAAAAAACCAAAGGCCAAATGTTTTTTTCTGATAGTGGATGCTGGCCCATAATGGAGGGGTGGGTATGGAAGAATGAAGGAGCTTTGGATTGGGCAGAGGGGAGTGAGGGGAGGGGGGTGAGTGTGGGGGCAGAAAGAATGGTGGATTTAGATGGACATTACTTAGATGTACGATGACACTGCTGGTGTTACTCTGCACCATGTTCAGCCTGAGGAATGAGAAGTTGTGCTCCATTTGTGTACAATGTGTCAAAATTCACTCTCCTGTCATGTATAACTAATTAGAACAATTTTTAAAAATTTTAAAAAATTTTTAAAAAACAATTTTTTTCTACCAGGAAAAAAAAACAAAACAAGAAAGAGAACAGATTTCAGAGTTTGGGAGGTTTTTGCAAACCGTGACACAGCATGCTAGTATTTCCTCAAGTGTGTCAGGGCATGAATTCTATTTTACTGTCATTGTCTTATGAAAAGGTGGCCCCGTGATGCACACATTTGTTTGAATTCCTGTTCCACAATTCATCAGCTCCTGACTTGGCTTGACTTAACTTCTTTGTGGAGTAAATTTCAGTTTTGAAATTTGTAAAATGGAAAACGGCACAATGGCTCCCTCAAAGAGTTTCCATGCGGATTAAAAGAATTAATATTAGAAGAATATTTGAAGGATTAATACTTGGAGAATTAATATTTGAAGGAGATGTAAAGGAGATGCTAGATGAGAGGCCACCAAATGAGCAAATGCTGCCTTCAACAAAGTCAAGTAGGCGTCTTCTCTTCGGGACTCAATAGTAAGTGTGCCCTGGTGCTTTCCCAGGGAGAATACAATAGACTGCACCACTCAAAATGATCTCCTTTTCAACAGGTACTCCAACTTCCTCATTGCCTAGCTTCCTGTTTCGGAATGACATGCACATTGGCAAGGCCTGGCTAATTTTCATAGGATTTGCAACATTTCTTATTTATATTATTTTTTAGAACAGTTTTAGGTTCACAGCAATACTGAGTAGACAGTGTGAAGGGCACCCATTTTTCTGTGTCTCCACACTTGGACCCCTTCCCCGTCTAATCAGCATCATTGTGGTGCCTTGATACCACCATGAATGTACCTTGCACTTCACTCTCCAAACCTGTCGTTCACATGAGCGTTTGCTCTAGGTGTTGCACATTCTATTGACTTTAACAAACTTATTAAGAACCGGTTTCTGCCACTACCATATCCTACAGCAGAGTTTTACTGCCCTAAAAATCTATGCTGATTCTTCACTTTTTCGCCCTTACGCCTGCCAACCACTGATCTTTTCGCTGTACCCATAGTTGGAAGGAGGTGTTCCTGGCTGTGGCATAAGAAAGAAGAGGAAGGTTTTGGGTCTTCAAAAATATCATAGAGTTGGAGTCCGTTAGCATGTAACCTGTTTGGTTGATCAGCCTTTTACATGATTTCCTTCACACAGTACGTTGTGTTTGTTCTCCCATCTTTTCACGCCTTGCTTGCGCGTCGTATTTCATGTTCTGATCTACAATAGTTCATCTGTTCACTGACTAAAGGACATCTTGGTGGTTTCTAACTTTTGGCAATTATAATAAAGCCACTGTAAGTGTCTTTGTGCAGGTTTTCACATGTATATGAGTTTTCAATTTATTTGAATAAATACCAAGGAGTGTATTCTAAGAGTTTTTTGTTTCTGTTTTTTTTTTTGTTGTTGTTGTTTATTTGTTTTTTTTAAAAAAATATTAAACCCTTTTTCAAGGTAGTTGTACCATTTCAAATTTCTACTGGCAACAAATGAGGGTTTCTGTTGTTCTATACCCTCACCACCATTTAGGATTGGACTTTGGCCAGTCTGAGGTATGCAAGGAATCTCATTTTTGCTTTTGCTTACCATTCCTAATGACATATGGTGCTAAACATCTTTTCACATGCTTGCTGGACATCTGGATATCTTCTAGTGAGGTTTCTATTCGAGTTCTTTGCCAACATTTAAATCAGGTTTATTTTCTCATTGTTGAGTTTTCAGAGTCATATGTGTTTTTTGGATGACAGTCTTTTATCAGATATACTGTTGCACATAAATTTTCTGTCTCTGGCTTGTTTAATTACTCTCTTGACAGCATCATGATTTTTCAGAGCAGAGATTTTACTTATAATGAAGACAACCTTATCAATTCTTTCTTTCATTTTTATGTCTTTAGTATTATATCTAAAAATGCATTGCCATACCCAAAGTAATCTAGTTTTTTACTTCATTATTTTTTAAGAGTTCTCTGTTTTTGTTTTACATTCAGATCTGTGATCCACTTTGAATTATTTTTGTCAACACTTTATTATTGTGTAGATTATTTTTTTCATATAGGTGTCCAGTTGTTCTAGCACCATTTGTTGAAAAAGGCAATCTTTCTTCATTGTATTACCTTTCTTCCTTTGTCAAAGATCAGTTGACTGTATCAATGAACATCTATTTCTGGATTCTCTACCCTGTTCTCTTGACCTATTCTGTTTATTCTTTTGCAAATGCCACATGGTCTAGATGACTGTAGCTTTTCAGTAATTCTTGATATGAGGTATTGTCAGTCTTCCAAATTAGTTTTTCTCCTTTGAAACTGAGTTGGCTCTTTTGAATCTTTTGCTTCTCCATTCAAATTTCAGTCAGTTTGTCAATATCCATAAAGTGAAGTATTGGGATGTTGATTAGGACTGTGTTAAGTCTATGGATCAATTTGGAAAGAACTGACATCTTAATAGTCAACATTTTGCATCCTTGTCTTTAAATAGAATATATCTTCATTTATTATGGTGTTCTTTGAAACCTTACATCACAGTTCTGTAGTATTCTTCAGATAGATCTTACATATATTTTATTAGATACACATCTGTGTATTGAATTTTTTGGGTGCTATTATCAATGGTAACATTTTTAATTTCAAGTTTTAGTTTTTCATTGCCGTTGTATAGGAAGGCAACTGAATTATGTACATTGATCTTGCATCCTGCAACTTTGTCATGATTGTATTAGTTCTAGAAGTTTTTTGGTGATTATTTTAAATTCTCTACACAGATAATCATGTCCTCTATAGACTAAGACAGTTTTATTCCTTCCTTCTCAATCTGTATACCTTTTGTTTCCTTGTTTCTGTCTTATTTCATGAGTTTAACTTCTATAATTATGCCATAATGACATGGTAAGAGGTGATAGTTCTGCTTTGTTCATGAGCTCAGGGGGACACTTCAGGGTCATTCCCAGTTAAGTGTGATGTTACCTGGAGGCTCTTTGAACCAGGTCTGTATCAAGTTTCACCAATCCTCCTCTTTTCCTAGCTGGCTATTTTTAGCATGAATAGGTGTTAAACTCAAGTACTTTCTCTGCATCTTTTGATAGAATCATTTTCTGCTTTTGCCTGCTGAGGTGATGGATTACATGATCTGATTTCAAATGCTGAACTAGCCTTTCACATCTGGAATGAAGCCCACTTTGTCATGTTGTGTAATTCTTTTTATACAGTGATGGATGAAATTTGCTAATATTTTGTTGTGTATTTTTGTGCCATGTTCATAAGAGATGTTGATGTGCAGTTTTTTTTCCTCATTTTTTGTAACATACTCATATGGTTTTACAATTAAGGTAATGATGGTCTCGAAGAATGGGTTAGAAGTAACCCCCTCGGCTTCTATCTTCTGGGAGATAATGTAGAAAGTTGTTATAATTTCTTCCTTAAGTTCAAGGGTGAATTCTACCAAGTATTTCTCTGAGACCTCTGCTTTTTGTTTTGTTCAGTTATTATTGTTGATTCAGCTTCTCCCGTCTCAGTTGTGATCAGAGAGCAGAATTCCATGCTTGGGAACCCAAAAGGCGTCTAGTCCATCCAAATGTCCCCAAGATCAGAAAAATTACATACTTCATTTCTCCTTTCTTTTGTCATTTGCCTTATATTTTCTATTTACTACTTTCTGTATTGCTGTTTTCACTTGAAAGATACTAAATCTCTAATCTTGACACAATGAGAGGAAATTTTTATAAAATGTATGTAATTGAATTAATTAAAAATTTGAGTAATTAGTATCCTTTTTGCTTTTGAAAGCTTTCATTGAAAGGTTTTATTGGAGAAAAGTTCAACAAAGTGCAAAATAAACATTATATACATTGTAATTTAGAACAATACAATGAAATTAACATTTTGATCCATGCTGTACACTTCAACTACCATTAGTGCTTCTTTTTAAAGTAAATTTTGTAACCATTGTTACTTTGGATATAAAGACTTTAATGCATTGGGTGATTTCAGCCTGCCTGTTTTGGTTATCTTGAAACAGTTCATAAGTACCCTTGGTTAAGATATTAGTCTGGCTACTGTAAACATTAGGATCATCTTTAACCTATATACATAAATTTTTTCCTCATATCTTTATAGGTTTTTGAAATACAATGGACTTATGGAATCTATTCAATTTTGTTAGCCAACATATTTTAGCTAAATAAAAAGAGCCTAGAAAATTCCTTATGTCTCAGATGTTTTTCTTGTGGTCTTTTATCATTTGATTTATCAGGTTAGGAGGTATCCATCTACTAAGCCAATAGAACTTGAGAGAACAATGTCATTTTTCTTTACAAATAATCTGGGCTTTAAAATTTTATCTTCATAGAAAAAATGTGACTAGACCTACTCTAAATCTGAAAGGACACGTGCTTTATCAGTCTGAAAGTTGTATAACATCAAATATTTAACAAAAGTCTGATATTTTTTGGGTGGAGTTAGTTAGCATTATTAGTTCATTTTATTTTTTCTTGACATTTTGGGCATATTATAAATCTGACAGATATTTCTATGTAATTATATTTAAAGACAAAACAAAATTTTTACCTATGCCCTTTACTTTTTGGATTCTGAATATTTTTTCACGTTATGCTACTTAGTGATGAGACCTATTGAAGGACCTTTAAAATATGCCAGTAATTATGTTACTTATCAGTGACAAATAAATGATGTTCCTGGCTTCTTCATGTCAGGACAGTTTCCAAATAATTGCATTTAAAGATAGAAGAGATCTAATCTTTGACTAGCTCATGGGATGATCCATGTCTAAATCTTTGAGGCCATCTCTTCCCACATGATAAAATATCATAACCCACTTGTGTTTCTTTTCACTGGGGATGACGGACAAGAAAAGAGGGAGAGGAAAAGGAGTGAGGAGGTTAAAACTGTCTTACAAGATAAAACTACACATATATGGAGTTTGTCAACAAGATGAGAGTCTCTCTACACACGGTTGGAGAAAGATAAGCTAAATTGATTTGCAGCAGAAAGATTAGTGCTGTTTGGCTACATGGCAATCCAGAGAAGGAATTGTTCTAGAGAATTTCTAAGAAGAAATTGTCCACATTTGGCTGACATTATATGACATTAAACTTTAAATTCTTTGTGGCCCTATCTTATGATATAAAATCCTATCCATTGCTTCTTGTTTTTGGCTTTAACTGGTGATGCCTTGGAGAGGGAAGAGGAAGGACTTCACCCCGCAGACTGCCCCAGTGTGCACAGGGACAGTAAGCCAGGATGTGAACTGCGGCAAGTGGAATGATCACGCTCTCTGGCACCGTGCTGGGGCGGATGCTTTGGCATCCCCTCCTGCTAGAGAGCACTGAGATCCTTGTGGACATTCTTTCCCCCTGCCTCCCAGGACCATTCCTTACTACTACGCCCTCTACAAACAGTGCATGGATCCAGAGCTAAGCACAGTATGTGTTAGGGAATGGGAGACTGGGGAGCTCCGGTACCAAGGCTCAAGGAGATCACTCTGAGAACTAGTCACCACCATGAGTGGGTGAACTGCATCAGGGACTCCCTTTGCCACTCTAGAGGGTGATCAGAATTATGCCAGTTAGCCTCTGGTTATGAGCAGAAGCAGGACAGACACCTCCAAGCTAGTTCTTCAGGAGTCACCCAGAGTTTTAAGCTCAAAGGATTCACAGAGATCAACAAGTACATGAGGAGACAAATTGCTATTAATAATCAACAATATAAACAATTAGCGCATGTGGGCCGCCAAGTACATCAGACATTGGAAATGTTAGCATCAGAATATAGATTACAGTCAATCAGTCAATCAGTGAATCACAAAGACGAGCATGCAACAAAAATGGAATTATTGAAATGAAAATATTAAAATGAAAAAATTCAGTATAAGTATTAAACAGTATTTAGATACATAACTAATGAATAAGAAAATATATATAAAGCCAGTCTTCATTCTTAATTTTCTGGTAATTGTTTTCTTAATTCTATTTATTTTGCTTTCAAATTTATTTATAGATAACTTTAGATGGTATTTAGTTTCTCTGTACTAAGGAAGTTTAGGTTTTAGTAGAATAATATTGTTCCTCATCTTCACAGTTTGTCTTTTTCTGGTTTAGTACACTAATGAATATGGTTTTAATGATCATGCTCTAATTGTTTTTATTATCAGCCATTGTGGGTGTAAGTGATAAACTAGAAGCCCTTCCCTTGGCTCTAATTGGAATTTCTGTCGTCCTCTATGTAGGTTGAGGACATCTTTCCCTTTATGTCTTCCTTTCCCACCTCAGTTCTATCTCTGTAAACCATGTCTGTATTTTAATGTCACCAAAGTTTTTAGCATTTAGTCTGTTCTGTAACCAAACTTAATTATATACATTTATCACATAACAATGTTTTTTTTTTTTTTAAATCTGTGCACATTTTAGATAGTGCACAGAGTTAAATCAAGCTGATTAACACATGAATCACCTCACCTAACATTATTATTTTTTGTGATGGGATCACTCCACATCTATACTTTTAGCAATCTAATGAATACAACATATTGTGATACTGTCTCCTGCTGTGCACTGTCTTCTGTTAAATCTCCTGAACTTATTCCTTCTCTTGAACTAAAATTGTCCATCCTATGCCAGCATCTCCCCAATCTCCCCCTCCCCTAGTCCCTGGTGATCCCTATTATAGTATAAATTCGACTGTTTGAAGATCATGTATATAGGTGAGATCACAGAATATTTGTCTTTCTGTTCACAAATCATAATGTCCTCCAGTTCATCCAGGATGTCCTTCTGTTTAAAGGCTCAGTAGCGCCCTCCATTGTGAACACAGTCCACGTTTCCTTTACCCATCATCTCTTGGTGGTCACGTAGGTGGATTTAATATCTTGGCTGTTGTGCTCACACTTCAGTGAACGTGGAAGGGCCGAGGTCCTCTGCATTGGGATTCCGTTTCCTTGGGATAGGTACCCAGAAGTGGGTTGCTGGGTTTTACTTTTTATTTTGGAGACACTCTGGAACTCTTTTCCACAGGATTGCACTGACTGACCGACGATGTTAAGGGTCCCTTTTTGGCCTGCCCTCCCAGCACTTGGCATCTGTTGTCTTTTTTGATACTATCCATCTACCAAATGTGAGGCCATTTCTCCTTTTGGCTTTTATTTGTGTTTCCCTGAATATTAGTGATGTCGAGCATCTTTCACAGACCTATTGGCCACTTGCATTTCTGCTTTTTGGAAATGTATGTTCAGATATTTTTACTCATTTTTAAATCAAGTTATTCGTTTTCTTACTCTAGGAAATTTGCTGACTTGTTAAATCATTTGTTATTTGACTTCCTCAAATATTTTGGATATCAACTCCTCAGATATGTTTCCTACTCTCCTATTATTTTTTTTCTCTCTTGACACCTTTTCTTCACCTCTAGATACTATACATATTGTCATATAAGCAGGACCGTGTGCTATAATAAGCTGGAAAAAAGGTCTTAAAGTTTTATAAATGGATCACTCAGAGAACTAGTCAAAGATCATACTTTATATCTCTTTGTCTCTTACTGGCTGTTATTTATTTATGTTTTTTGGAAGCAGAATTTATTCCAAATACATACGTATTTCCTCTCCTCTTTACCCAGCCTTTGCATGGAAGTGGGGAAATAGCTCAGTAAAAAATAGCAGATATTTTTCCCAAAAGACTTTGCTTTAGCATTGATAAACGTTGGGAGAAAATGGTAGACATGTGTTCCATCACAGTTTCAAAATTCTCCTCACCTATCCCATACTTAAAAAAAAATTTATTGTAAATACTTATTAAAAAGTCATGATTTTTAACTACTTAAGTGTGTAGTTTAGTGGCATTAAGTGCAACAATCACCAGGATGTCACACTCCGTACCCATTAAACAATTCCTGATTGCCCCCTCCCCTTTCTACTGGCGACCACCAATCTAGCCCTGGATTACTTTGGGACTCAGTTTCTCTTTCACTTAATAAGAAGAGGGTTTGCTGTTGACCAGTGGAATATGGTCTTCTTGCATATACATGATTTGAGTTTACTGTAGGGAAAAGTAACAGAAAATGTGGTCGGAGAAAGAAAAGGGGTGGAGACAAACTGGATGTGGGCCTCCTATTCGCAGGAATCGCCAGCCCTGCCACGGATGACTGATTCATCCAGAAGCTGATCCGTCGGCCGTTTCCCTGCGGTGGACCTGCCAGCAGGTTTCAGAGCTTCCCCACTGTGGTTTGCAGAAGGCTTCTCCTGTCTCTTCAGTGCTTCCTTCCCCAACCAGCCCATCCGTGCTGAGATTCTGTTCAGGGTCATGTATGCACCTCCCGTGTTTCCTTCCTGTACCACCACAGTCCTGGCAAAGAACGCCAGGTGTTTGCCATGACGGTGAATCTAAGCCTTCACTTTGGAGGACCTGGTGCCCTCAGCACCGGCTATTTTGTGAAAATGGAAACTCTCCTGTTGCAGAAGAGTTGGATGGTCATCGAGGTGAAATTCACAGCTATTCCACGCCCCAGATAACATCTTGGAGAGAAGATAAGTGAGTGGCAAGAGATCTCTGGATGGAGAAACTCTAGGACATCTGTGACTTAAGTCACTGCTCTGGGTTGGTGTGGGTTGACTGCCTCCCCCAGCGGACACAGCATGGGGCTTGGTCCTCAGTATGGGATGGGAGCTTTAGTACAGGGGGCCCAGTGTGAGCTCCTAAGAGTGCCCTGGCTTCCTGTGTGGTGAGATGAGCTCTGCTCTTGTGTGCTCTCCTGCCACTGTGAGGCCATTTGTCATGATACCTCCACAGAGCCAAGCTGATGAAAGCATGCCCTTTAACCTCCAGAACAATGGACTAAACAGACTTCTATGTAAACTAACTAGCCTCAGGTATTTTATTATAGTAACAGAAAATGGACTATCACAATTACTTAAAATTATTGTAGCACTTACATATCTTAATTTCCAAGATATTTTTTTCTTTTTTTCTTGTTCCTTTTTATAACATATACTGATCTTTCTTTATAAACTCAATATTACTCAGCCTTAAATAAGAATGAAATTATGGCATTTGTCAGTAAATGAATGGCACTGGAGAATACTATGCTAAGTGAAATAAGCCAGTTCCAAAGAACGAAAGGCTGAATGTTTTCTCTGATATGCAGATGAAAATCATAATAAGAGGGTGGGAGAAGAATAGAGGTAATTTGAACTTGACAGAGGAGAGTGAAGGGAGGGGCAGGGCATGGGGGTAGGAATGATAGTAAAATGAATTGGACATTATTACCCTATGTGCGTATATAATTACATGACCCATGTAACTACATCATGAACAACCAGACGATCGAGAAGTTATCCTCCATTTATGTAAGATGTGTAAAAAAGCGTTCTACTGTCATGTATGACTAATTAGAACAAATATATAAAACTATATATAAATATTTATATATATATATAAAACAAAGAAAGAGCTAAAAAATATCAATTACAGATTTTAAAATATCCTCTTATGTTCCTTGAATTATATTGACCTTCCTGAGATTGATTGTTTATGTATGGCTTTCTTTTTTTAACTATTCCCACATTTGAAAATCTTAGTTGTTCATTTATATTGAAGGTTTAAGAGCGAAATTAATTTTTTAAGGTGATTCTAATATTCTGCTGACTGATGATGGGATGCTTAAATAGGAAGAGTGATTAATGAGAATCCCTATGTTCTTAGCAGAATCAAGTCTGCTGTCGGGTTCTGTTTTGGGTGAGAGGATGTACTGATAGCCTCATATAAATGGCCCAAGGTATAAATCTGGGGAAACAATGTCCATTTTGAAAGCCAACATTTCTCCCACATTAAAAAGGAAATTATAGAATAAATATTTGCTGTTTTGCTTGGGAATAAGTACTGCTTGGATTGCTCTTCTAAGAAAAGGATGGGACTGGGTCAATCAGCCACTTCTGCGGTGCGGGTTCCCTCTGAGCGCATGGACAGACTCACCCTGACTACACCTGCAGCCCTGGGAGGCATGCTCTAGGTGCCGTTCTGTTGATGTCCTTAGAGGGCCTGCTTGGGTTTGCTTTCTTTTCTTGAGAAACACCTTGGTCTTTGCATTTGCCCAGGAGTCTCCTTTTCATTTGCCTGACTTTTTAAGGTCGTACTTACTGCCCATCTGTGGAGACTCGGGAGGCTGGCAGGATGCTCAGGCCATCATGAGCCCTGTTCTTCATCCCTCTACCAGGCACAGAAATAAATCTGCAAGCCTCTCACAGCTTACAGTGGCCGTGGTGGGCAGACTTTTTTAAAACTAAAATTACAATTAGGAGTAATGAGTAATCCAAAAGAGAAAATACAGAGTGCTTCAGAGTTACCCAACATGGGCAGGGAGGCCTGTTGAAAGATGTAGAAAGATGAGTAAGAGGTGGGGGTTTAAAAGAGGGTTCAGCAGAAAGACCGTGGAGGACCACAGTGTTGTCAGCAGAAGGAGGGGGTTGGAGAGACCACTGTGGACTGGCAGAATGGGAAAGAAAGGCTAGTTGGCAGGACTGCAGGTGCCATGATTCTAGATAAGCAAATGGCCCACTGATACAGTCGGTTTTGTTCAAGGTTTGATAGTTTTTCCCAGAGTGATGGAAAGTCATCGAGAGCTTGTGATCTGAGGAGGAACAGGCAGCCATCTTGAAGAACTAGGTGGGAGGAGAAGGGCTCAGACATGTGGAGCTCAGTAGGGAAACTCAGGGTGCTCCTGTGGGAGCCCTCCTGAGGCCAAGGACAAGGTCAGTCCTCATAAAGACAAGTGGGAGGCTTTGGTAGATATTTAGTGTAAGACTCAACAGCTTGGTGACTTCTGGGTAGAAGGAAGGATTCCATATATATTTATTTCTATATAGTCTCTATGTATGTATATGTGTGTGTATATAATATACATAGAGAATATATATGTTCATATATATGAAATTGATATATATAATGTACACAGAGAATATTTATACTATATATAATATATATGAAGTTTATATTTATTTATATATATACTTTCCTTGAGGTATTTGTAAGAGTTGGAAGATCTAGGAGGACAAGCTAAGTTAGGAAGAATGATAATAGCTAAATGCTTGCTGAGTGTCAATGATCTACCAAATGCTAAGTGCTTCCCATGTATAATCTAATCTCATCATCATACTATATGGTGGGTACTATTATTATACTATTTCACTGAGGGGGAAGCTGAGGCTCTACACAAAGAAGTAACTTTCTCAATTTCATACACTAAAGAATTGGTGGAATCAGGATTTACCCCTTGAAAGTCTGGCTCTTGGGCCCATCCTCTCAAACTTTGTATCATATAGGTTTATATCAGAATATAATATATCTATTTATTATATAGTCATAAAGTAGAACATATGCAACTAGAGAGGTTATTCCAGGCCTATATTTAGGACAGTCACTCAACAGAATTGTCAAATACTTGATTGAATGTGCCAGTAGTTTGACTAGTGCACCACAAAATCATGTTAACTAATACGAGACTGTCCATCCTGACTATGTCTCGAATAGAATAGACTAAGTTATGAACGACAACAGCCTGGGTGGAAAACCACCACACTCCTGGATGCACTGTGTATTTCTTTGATGAAAGAAGAAGTGGAAAAAATAATGATCGATCAGAGGATCTGCGCATGTGGCAGACTGGAGGCCAGTGACCTTGGACTTGCTGATGAGGTGAGAGGAGTCCTGGAAACCATGCAAGTGTGCACAGGATTCACACATGCGGATCACTTGTTCACAGGGTCAGGTTGCCAAGCACAGCTGTGCTCATTCTTATTTTAATCCCTTTAATGAGATTTAATGTGAATACAATCAAAACTTGTCTAAATAAATACACAAGGTCTAATTTTGAAATTTGTCAACAGCAACAGAAAATTTTGGATGAAAATTTCCATGTGCATATTCTCAAGAAAAATTTTGAATCATTTAACTTTGCCTAGGGCATTTTTGAAAGTATGAAGATAAATAAGGATTTAATTTTCTCACTCGAATATTTTCCTAATTTGATGAACAAGCTGAACAAGATGAAATGACAGCCGTTTAATTCCAGAGAAGCTCCATGGGGGTGTCACAGCCTACTTTCCTGAGCAGCATATACACGATTCATAATCACAGTGAAGGCATCAGTGTTGCTCGGATTCAGACATCCCAGAGCTGCGCAGAAAGGATGAACCAAATCAGGAGCCTTCGGGAAACTTCAGCAGAGACAATGATTCACCGTCTCCAGTAGACTAAATCTGTTTATATAAAAGTGTAAGAATAGAAGAGTCATGAGCATAAAAATATCACAGATGGAAAAATCCTAGGCGCCCAGGGGCAGAGGACTGACCTAAAAAGAATTGGTATCCTCACGTGTCCTTCATGTTTCTAACAAACTTAGCCTGGTTTTGTTGTTGTTGTTTTTTTGTTTGTTTGGTTGGTTTTTTTTTTTGGTTTTTGACTTAAAATTAATGATAGTAGGCACAAGTGAGAAACCAAATCACCCACATGGAACTTGCTTAGAAAAACAAATAGGTCACTGGTACGTGTCAGTTCTGAACAGCACCCTGACATTTGTGGCTTAGCTAATGTAGTTGCCAATTGAGACTCTTCACAAAATTAAAGTATTGAAAATCATTTTGATAATTATAACCCGATAGTAGTTAACCTAGTTTTGTTAAAACATTAACATTATTTTGGGTGCTACTATGAAGAAACACTCTCTCTCCCAGAAAACGGATGCATGCAGGGACAGATATGCACACATGCTATGAGAGAGACTTCTTGTGCCCACTGTATAGCCATGACAGAGCCTGGTCTCCACATCGGTGTGAACCCACAGGAGAGGGGCCAGCTCCCTGATGGGATGGTGCAGGTCTCTCACTGGTGCACTAAACTGTAGGCTCAGATTACATTTAAATTTACTATGCAGAATAATTTTTCAGCTTGGAGTTGCCTGAAGTAACAAGAACTTAGTGAGTTCTACCTGAAGGCTTTCTCTGATGATTTGATTTGAAAGTGTCACTCAGGAGACTTTTAGTTCATTTGTTTACTAAACCCACTTCCAAAACACATTCATTCAACATTTCTTGAGAACTTGGGGGTAAAAATTATTGGCCACCTCCTCCTACTTTTAGTATACTTAAGGGTTTTGTGATATAGCAAAATAAATAGCGAATCATGCTTTTTAATCTATTTGCACACACTTTATTTTGAGACATGATTTTCTTTTAAACGAGGAAGGCTATATTCATACTATAGGCTTATATCTCTTTTCTTCATCATTACATCTTTGTCACTGTTAAAATGAGAATACATTGGTGTTTTTTTAGGCGGAGTTATACATAAAATCTCTGATTAATTTAAGCAATAAACAAAAATAAGTTAAAAAAAAAAAGAAAGGATTGATTGAAAGGCTACCTAATGACTGAGAGAAACTGAAGCTCTTAGAGGGGATGGTCAGCAGCTTGCAGGGCTCAGCGGCAGGACCTTGTTGTCAGACTTCGTCTCAAGATGCAGCCCACAGGCCAAAGCCCAGTAGCCCACTGTTGCTTGTCGGCTGCAAGCTAAGAATGTGTGTTGCGTTTTTTTTCTTTCATTTCTTAAAAGTTTATTCATTGATTTTATGGGTTTTGACATTTTTTAAATTATTTTTTTATTTGTTTTAATTAGTTATACATGACAGTAGAATACATTTATGCACTTTGATATATCATACATGGATGGGATATAAGTCCTCATTTTTCTGAGTGTACATGTTGCAGAATCATACTGGTCATGCAGTCACATATACATACAGTAATAATGTCTATTTCATTCTACTATCTTTCCTATCCCCACATCCCCTCCCCTCTCCTCCCATCACTTCCCTCCACCTAATAATCTAAGGTAAGGCTATTCTTCTCTAGTGCCCCCTGCTTTATTGAGCAAATTAGCATCTGCATGTTAGAGAAAACATTCAGCTTTGGGTTTTGTGGGATTGGCTTATTTCATTAGCATGATATCCTCCAACTCCATCCATTTACTAGTGGATGCCATAATTTCACTTTTCTTTAAATCTGGGTAGTATTCCATTGAGCATATATACCACATTTTCTTTTTTTTTTTTTTTAAAGAGAGAGTGAGAGGGAGAGAGAGAGAAGAGAGAATTTTAATATTTATTTTTTAGTTTTTGGCGGACACAACATCTTTGTATGTGGTGCTGAGGATCGAACCTGGGTCGCATGCATGCCAGGTGAGCGCGCTACCGCTTGAGCCACATTCCCAATCCATACCACATTTTCTTTATCCATTCATCTATTGAGGGACACCTAGGTTGGTTCTATATTTTAGCTATTCTGAATTGAGCTGCTATAAATATTGACATGGCTGCATTACTGTACTGATTTTATGTCCTTTGGGTATAAACCAAGGATTGGGATAGCTGGGTCAAATGGTGCTTCCATTCCCAGTTTTCTGAGGAATCTCCATACTGCTTTCCATAGTGTTTACACCAATTTGCAGTTCCACCAGCAATATATGAGTGTACCTTTCCCCCACATCATAGCCAACATTTATTGTTTCCTCTATTCTTGATGATTGCCATTCTAACAGGAGGGAGATGAAATCTTAGTGTAGTTTTGATTTGATTTTCTCTAATTGCTAGAAATGTTGAACATGTTTTCCTATATTTGTTGATCAATTGAATTTATTTTGTGAGGTGTCTGTTCAGGTCCTTAGCCCATTTATTGACTCGGTTATTTGTTTTTTTTTTTTTTTTTTTTTTTGGGTGTTAAGTTTTTAGAGTTCTTTATTACCCTAGAGATTAATGCTTTATCAGAGGTGCATATGGTAAAGATTTTCTCCCAAACTGTAGGCTCTCTCCTCATATTTTTGATTCTTTCCATTGCTGAGAAGAAACTTTTAATTTGAATACATCCCATTCCTTGATTCTTGATTTTACTTCTGTTTCCTTCTACTATCTTTCCTATCCCTACATGATGAGTTATATTTATTGATTTCCATATATTGAACCAACTCGTATCCCTGGGATGAATCCCACTTGATCATGGTGCATTATCTTTTTAATAGGTTTTAGTATGCAATTTTCCAGAATTTTATTGAGAATTTTTGCATCTATGTTCATCAGGGATGTTGGTCTGAAGTTTTCTTTCTTTGATGTGTCTTTTTCTGGTTTTGGTATCAGGGTATTAGTCTCATAGGATGAGATTGGAAAGGTTCCCTCCTTTTGTATTTCATGGAATACTTTGAGGAGTATTGGTGTTAATTCTTCTTTGAAAGTCTTGTAGAGCTTGGCTGAAAATCCATCTGGTCATGGGCTTTTCTTGGTTGGTAGTCTTTGATGGTGTTTTCTACTTCATTACTTAAAATGGATCTGTTTATATCGTGTATGACTTCCTCATTCAGTTTGGGTAGATCATATATCTCTAGAAATTTATTGATGTCTTTGATATTTTCTACTTTATTGAAGTATAAATTTTCAAAATTATCTAATTTTCTAATCATCTTCTATTTCTGAAGTGTCCATTGTTATATCTCCTTCATCTTGCATTTTAGTAATTTGAGTTTTCTCTCTTTTTCTCCTCGTTAGCATGGCCAGGGGTTTATCTCTTTATTTTTTCAAAGAACGAACTTTTTGTTTTGTCAATTTTTTAATTGTTTATTTTGTTTCAATTTCATTAATTTCAGCTCTGATATTAATTATTTCCTGTCTTCTGCTTTTGCTGTTGATTTGTTCCTCTTTTGCTAGAGCTTTAAGATGTAATGTGAGGTTATTTATTTGTTGAATTTTTATTCTTTTAATAAATGCACTCAATGCAATAAACTTTTCTCTTAGTACTGCCTTCATAGTGTCCCAGAGATTTTGATATTTTCTATCAGTGTTCTCATTTACCTCTAAATTTTTTCATTTCATCCTTGATTTCTTCTCCTCTCCATTCATTATTCAATAGCGTATTATTTAGTCTCTATTTGTTACAGTAGCTTGTATTTTTTTTATTTTATTGTTGCTTTCTAATTTCATTTCATTGTGGTCTGGTAGAATGCAGGATATTATCTCTGTTTTTTTTTTTTATTTACTAAGAGTTGCTTTTTGGCATAAGATATGGTCTGTTAGAGAAGGAGCCTGTACTGCTGAGAAGGAAATATATTTGTTCTTTGATGGATGAAATATTCTACATATATCTGTCAAATCTAAATTGTTGATTATATTATTTAGTTTTATGGTTTCCTTATTTAGATTTTGTTTACTTCTTTCCAATAGTGACAGAAGTGTATTAAAGTCACCCAGTTTTATTGTATTGTGGTCTATTTGACTCTTGAAATTGAAAAGGGTTTGTTTGATGTACATAGATGCTCCATTGTTTGGGGCATAAATATTTATAACTGTTATGTCCTGCTTATATATACTTCCCTTAAGAAGTATGAAATGTCTTTCTTTGTCTCTTCTGATTAACTTTGGTTTGAAGTCTACTTTATCTAAGATGAGAATGGAAACCCTGCTTGTTTACACAATCCCTATGAGTGATAAGTTTTCCCCTCCTTTTACCTCAGCCTGTGCATGTCTTTGCCCATGAGGTGAGTCTCTTGAAGTCAGCATATTGTTGGGTCTTGCTTTTTAATCCAATCTGTCTATGTATTTTGATTGATGAGTTTAGGCCATTAACATTCAAGGTTACTATTGAGATATGATTTGTATTCTCTGTCATTTTGATTTATTTCTGTTTTTTGATTTGTCTTAGTTTCTCATTTGGTTGAATTTCCCTTTGGTGTAGATCCTCCCTTTGCTGGTTTTCACTACATTCTCATGGAATAGTTTTTGAGAATGCTCTGTAGTGTAGGCTTTCTAGTTGTGAATTCTTTTAATTTTTGTTTATCATGAGTGGTTTTAATTTCATATTCAAATCTGAAACAATTTTGCTGGGTATAAAATTCTTGGTTGGCATCAGAACTTGAAGTATATCATGCCAGGATCTCCTAGCTTTGAGGGTATGGGTTGAGAAATCATTTGGTTTCCCCATATACAAAATTTTATCTTTTTCTCTAGCAGCCTTTAGATTTTATCTTTTCTCTCTGCGTTAGTCATTCTCACTATTATGTGTCTTAGTATGGGTCTGCCATAATTTTGTACATTTGGGGTTCTATTAGCCTCTTGCATTTGATTTTCCATTCTGTAGATTTATGGAATTTTCTGCCATTATATCATTGAAAAGATTGTGTATTCTGTTCCTTCATCTATTTCGGTAACTCTTAAATTTGGTCTTTTCATGTTATCCCATAATTCTTGAATGTTCTGTTCGTGGTTTCTTACCATCTTCTCTGCATGGCCAACTCTACTTTCAAGATTATATATTTTGTCTTCATTGTCTGTGGTTCTGTCTTAGAAGTTGTATAGTCTGTTGATGATGCTTTATATTGAATTTATAATTTGGTTTACTGATTCCTTGATTTGGAGAATTTCTGTTTGCTTTATTTTTTCACAATCTCTAACTGTATTGAAGTGGTCTCTCACTTCTTGTGTTTTTTCTTAGATTTCATTTCTTGCACTATCTTTTACTTCTCACATCAATTTAACTATATACATTCTGAACTCCTTCTAGGACATTTCTCCTATTGTGTTATCAGTGGCTTCTGTTGTTGAAGCATCTTGGTTTGTTTGGGGCACTTTATTCCCTTGTTTTTTTTCATGTTTTTAGTGTGTTTTCCCATCTAGAAGTATGGATCTAAGGCAGCATAAATTCTACCTTGTAGACCTATAGTGTCCCTGAAGGTTTCTGACACTTAGTCTTTAATGGTGAGACCAATATCAACAGCAGCCAGTGCACACAATATATAGTCTTAAACCTAATAGCTCCCACTAAGGTGTCTACTGCTTTCTCACATTGAACTAAAATGATGAGTTCAATAACTATTTATAGTACAAGTAGAATATTTGTTAAAATGATTTACAATTTCAAATGGTGGATGAGAGGACAGAGGTATGTAGTATGTGATATTCATGAAGGAGGAAGAGAGAAGCTAGAAGTAAAAATTCACAGGAAGAGTGGAAGAGGAGCCGACAGAGACTGGCTGTGGGTTGGAGAAATGTTGGAAAGAAAATAGACAAGAGAGAGGAAGAATACAAAGAGAAAAAAATTAAAAGACATAGAATACAATGAAAATACAAAAGACCATTCATATATCATTGTCCTCCACACATTGATGCATAAAAAAGCCTGTTCCAAATATAGTAGAGAGATTAGTGAATCAAAAAATAAAATAAATAAATCTTGCTGGAAAGTCAAACTGTCTCAGTGTTCAACAGTTTCTCAGCCCTGTCTCTGACATCCCTCGGGATCATCAAACCCAGATCAGACCTGGAAATATTGCTGTGAGTCTTGGGAGAAAAGGCTGGAGAGAGTGTGGAGAATGTGTGGGGCCGGGGCAGATGGGGGCAGGGAGCCAGGTAACTGCAGCAGTTGTCCTGGTGACAGTAATGAAGGGCCGTGGCTCTACAGCAGCTGCATTGCAATTGAGTTCCCGTCCTGCCTGGCTCTGGACAGGGCCTGCAGTAGAAGAAGTTTGTGTGAGGTTCAGAGAAGCCATTTCACCCTGAAGGTTGGTGCGGGGGTGCCACTGAAGTTGGTTTCCTGGTTTATCTTTTAGGTAGGGGGCTGTGGCCAGGCCTGAGGCCTCTCGGTTCCCTCTGGGTTTCTTTACTGGTGTTCCCTGAGTCTGGGCTGATCATTTGTTCACCACAGTGAAGGACGCCAGCTTCTTGGGCTGATCACAGGAGTCACTGAGAAGTTATACTGGAAAAATTTACTGAAAAAATACATGTAATTTCTCTATTTTATTACTACAAAATCACCACTCAAGCAATGTTAGTTACTAGCTCTAGTTGGCACATGAGTTTTTCTGTTGTCTGTAAGTTTCTGGAATTGGTCATTGGAAGGTGAAGCTGCAGCTTTGTCTCTTATGTTCAATGGGTTTGACTCTTTTCACCAAATTATTTACATAAATTCTTCCTTTTGTGGAGGGGTTATCATGAAAATAGAAGGGAGATCAGTAGAATAGAGGAAAAGGACCAGCTGAGGGAGGAGGAGAGGGAGGAGCCTAATACTAGGGAGTGAAACTGGCCAAATTGTATAGTTATATTGTGTGCCTATTACAAAGAGGTACCAACAAATCCCACTATTAGGTAAAAATAGAATGCACCAATGAAAATTATGGGAAAAAGAGTGAGTTCCATTCTTTTGCTTACAAATCTTTTCTGGTTCTACTTCCTTTCACTAGTCTTCTGTGCTGGTCAGTTAGTTTTAAGCTTGACTTTCATAGGTTATCTCGGTTAAGAGCCACTTTACCTCAAAACCAAATGAAATTATATCACAGAGTACTTTGCATTGATGGTAACTTTATTTTTCTGTTCTCAAAAATGAGCTACATGTCTCCATATTTCCAAAATACTCATTTATGAGGGTGCTCACCAAAGATACTGCTATCCAGTCTGTCGGGACCACTCTGCCTGCAAGACCCCACTCCTTTCACAGTCAGTATGAGTTGATGGCAACCATTATCATTTGGGCACCAAGCCCCATGGTCCCACTTCTGTCATGAGGGGGCAATTCTGCCTTTAAAAGCAGGAACTGAAATGGTTTTTGCTCAGCTCTGTTAGGCTGAACGTGAAGCTCTGGGGCTGTCTCCTGATGGCTGCCCAGTTCTCCTAATCACAACTGTGGCTCGTCCTGGGAAACAGAACAATGTCTTATATAGACATCTCAGGGTATGTGCCTTTGTGGGGCTGAGACCTTACCTGACTCATGCCATGTGCCTTTCTTACTATTGCCTACATAGTCTGTGAATCCACTACCAATTGGAAAAGTACCCAGGCACTGGTACCCATCTTGGTGCATTCAAGGGACCCATTTGTCTTGGCCTTTGTGTGCCAACTGCCCTTTGAATGCTATTTTGTGTATGGTTTTCAGGATGTGCTGCTTAATCTCTTCTTTCTAAACACCTGCCCCAGGCCAGTGCACAATCTGCTGAAGAGCTCTGGCTCTCTCTAGAAAATTGGGCCATGTCTGCTTCTGGCTCCAGTATGAACAGAAAGGGAGCCCTGACAACCTATGCAATAGATATTCTTTACCTGGTGTTGATTTTGTATGTGATCAGGTGAGTCATTGGACCTCTCTCTCATCCCCACCGTGAAGCAGGTGCTACACCAGACAGTATTCAGCCGTAAGCTCCACCCTTCACCTCCTGCCACTGTCTGTCTTTTCTCCCTTTTTACTTTTCTCCAGTAAAAGTCTGAATCTTGCTTTCACTTCCATTCAGGCAGTTTTTGTTTTATATTCTCTTTAATCAAGTTGCAATTTCTGTATCACCTCTCTCTTATTCCTAAAGAAAATAAAATTCTACTCTGAGGTCTGATTAATAAGCTCATTTGAATGTTCCCATCATGACTTAAGACATTTTCTCCCAATTTGCTAATTAAGCAACTTCTTTTTCAGTTTGAAGTCCTGACATCTCTCTGTCATATTTGGATTATAGCAGGCTATCAGAACTTGGCAAACGCCAGGCGCTCACGCATGCATCAGCTGCTATTAATCTTGCGTTTTCTCTGCATCTGTGGATACTAATGGCTCCCATCCTGTAGCCCTTGCTGAGCAGCTGCCTGCGTTCCCTTTGAAGTACAGCTGCCTGGAGATGCTCCTCGTGGTCTCCTCCTCCTCCAGGAGCTGCCGAGACTTTCTTACTTTCACTCTTCTCTTGTTCCATCCAGTCTTGCCAGTGACAAAGTCAGTGGAGTGCAGACGCCATTTCTTCCCCCTTTCACCTTTCTCTGCCCCCTCCTCAGGCCTCCTCCAGCCCTGGGCTCCCCTCCTTTATCTTTACTTTGTAATCCCTCCCTTGATGGTCCTGATTACAGATGATAGCTGAGACTCACCAGACCCTGGGCAGGAGCCAGGGGAGACCGTGCAGGCTGTTTCCCTGACTCCCCCAGGCCGGCTCCTCCAGATGTCCTCGTGCCCTCTCTGTCCCCCTGCCTCAGGACACACTCCACACGATGTGCCTCCCCTCCATCTGAGCTCCTGCAGCTCCGTCATCCTCCTCAGATGTGCAAAGCGTGGCCTCTGCCTCGGCACTCCAGGCGAGAGCCCTTTGATTGTGTGTCCTCCTGCGCACCAACATTCTTCACCAAGACGCAGAAACTGGGGCGTGCACAGATTTGAAGACTTAAGAGAGTCACAAGGCAGCAAAAGTACCAGCAGTTGTGCTGTAGCTAGGTCTCTCGACTTCTAGGCTCAAACCACAGGGAACAAGTTGTGTTGTTAGGGAAACTCTGCTTCTTCTATTCACAGGTTCTAGTTTATTCTCAGCCCAAAACGTTAACTTGTCAACGGACCCATCTGCTATTCTAAATGCTTAAAATCCTCTTCAGTAATTTAAATGAAAATATTTCACTTTATTTGAGTAGCAGATACAAAGGGTCAAATGTTGAAGTCTTGGAATGTGTGTCTTTATACATTTTCCTGCTTGAGGTTTGATTTTTGAGAGATCTGGGAAATCAAGGTTTATAATTTTTATAAGAATATGTTGCTTAAAAAGGTAGGGTCTCCCTGCTGATTTAAAATATAAAAAAACAAATCTCTGCCATCAACACAAATATCACTTCAGACATTAGAAATTAATAGTATTAGGAAGTGACCATTTGTAAGCATGTCCCTAAACAGCTTTCACTTTTCCTTTTAGCTGATTTTCGGTTGTAGTGAAAATATAGTAACCAGCTACTCTAAAATATAAAGCTTCCTGCCAGCTTAGGAGTGAAGATCTTCACTCCCACGAATACTCTACTCAGTATTAGCCATTTGGCTTTATGTCCTTCAAGGCAGAACAGCATTGTGAGCAGGTAAAGATTGAGTCAAACTAGAAATAAGGGTTATGGTGCCAAAACAATCAAGTGGCTTAAATTTAATCTATTTATTTAAGCTATTTCTGCATATCAGGATTCATAATATGTCAAACTAGACATAAAATCAGTTTGGCACAGAGCTCTATCTGTTTTCAATGTTCTGAGTGGTGTCCCCGGGACACAGGAGCACTCTCCTCCTGCAGGATTCTGACCAAGCCCCTGACAGTCCTGCCTTGCCCTGCACCTACCATGGCGGAGGTCATGGCCATCTCTCTGGACAGTGTTCAGCTCTGAGAGGCATTTGAAACTTAGTTCGGGAAAAAAAAAGAGAGAATAAAAAATAGGGGATGTATAAGCATAAAACAGTATCTTAACTCAATTTCTCATATTATCTTTAAATATTCTATATGTGGTATATTTTAGAGATTTTTAAAAGTAATACATTCATATTATGGCATATTTATGACTTATCTGGTTTATATATTATTGTGACTCCTATCCCTGGTTTATAAAGGGACATATTTCTCACCTTTTAGAAGGCTTTGACTGTTTTTTCAATAAAGTTCTATTTAGTAACTGGAAAAGAGTATTGGAATTTAGGAAAGTTTTATAAAATGGGTTCATGTCACCAGAATGATTAATGAATCTTCAAAACATGACTTCATTAGCATGAGTAAGACCTATGCCATTAATTTTATTGAGTTCATAATGTAGAATTTACTCCTTTAAACTGCAAAATATATGTCATGTTATTTTTACCAAATGTATGAATCCCTCTAGATTAAGGTCCTGTAGTCTGGTCGACTTTCAGGTATGACTATTGTTGGGTTTTTTCCTTTGGTCTCTTTGTGGGAGGTTCTTTGACTTCTTTTTAAGCATCAAAAACATGTTATCTGAGGTTTCTTATGGAGCTTGGCACCTTCTAGCGTGAAGCGATATTCATCCTAGAACTCATCTAGTTATCTACTAGCTTCCTGCCACTTTAGGAGTGAAGATCTTAACTCCCACGAATACTCCACTGAGATTGCTGGGAAACGTATTTTGTAATTTAACAGTCTTTAGAATAAATAGACACTCGGGTGTGAATAGCTAAGGTTCAAGGAGAAAATAACAGGGAGTTGATAAAAGGGGTCAGATGCTGAATGAATGAGGGCATGGTGGATGGAAGACTGCCCTGTTCTAAATCTTCATTCTTCAGAATCGAGAGAGAAGTTTCTGTAAAACTTTCTTTGATTTCAAAGATAGTTTTACTTTAATAAGATCCAATTAAACTTGTTGCAATATATTTCTGCCAGCTCTATCTAAAAATAATGTCAACAAAATATAACAGTTTGTCCTTCATTTTTATATATGTTTATAGATGTGATATTTTTGGTGTAGAACAGCAATAAATAAAGGCTGGGAAAGATTTTATAGTATCTCTTGATTTCTGTTCTTCTCAAGCCAACTGGAGACAAGTTGCTGATTTTACTTGTACTTTGAAACATTGGTCCTGTATTCAAAGTCATAGTACTGGTTTTGCACTGAGTCTACCATAAATTATTAGCTAATCAACAAATGTGATCGCAAAGTTGACAGGCTGAGTTTAAAGTTGAAGTTTACAAGATTTGAGATTAAATGGCTCAATAATGGAGTAGATAAAAGACATAATTTTCTGGTTGGAAACTTGATACTTTGTTTATGAAGTGTGTTTCCAAAAAAGTAATACAGTGGAGAAAAGTGAAGTCATACACCTCATTCTCACTCTATGGCACTCTCTGGTAGATACTGGCATTAAATTTTGCTTTTGAGTCTCTTGTGTTATGAATGTTTAGAAATCTCGCTCAACATTAAATTTCAGTTTCACATTATTACAGGATATCTAGTCTATCTGACCTTCATAGACAACAAGAAATGGAGATTTTGGAAATTTCCTTCTCCCTGGCCCAACTAGCAAACTGTCTTCCAATCCTTGGTTGTCTGTCTTCTGGCTTTATGATTTGGCTCAAATGACCTCTCCCACCAGAATTTCCTAATTCCTAAAGAATAGAACCCTAGGCAGGACTTATATTCAAAACTTAGCAATTTTATGGTAGTATTTATTTATGTATCTAATGCTTTTTTTTGTTAGATTATCAGCTCTTGAAATCATTGTGTATTGAGGGAGAGAAAGCGAAGAAAGGGATTAGGTAACTAATGTCTTACTCATTTTTTACAGGGTCTAAGAGCAGGATATATATACATATGTGTGTGTGTGTGTGTGTGTGTGTGTGTGTGTGTGTAATATACACATCTATGGTGATAGACAGATTGATAGACATGTATGGGAGTCAGTTCACATGATCATGAAGGCCAAGAAGTCATCATCTGCTGTCTGCAAGGTGAAGAACCAAGAAAGCTCGGCTGGTTTTGTGTAGGTGGGAAGGCGGGAGATGGCGGCTGCCCACCTCGAGGGGAGGATTTGCTCTTTCTCCCTGGTTCTGTTGTGTTTGGGCCTGCCCACTTGGGTGAGGGTGGATCTTCTTTATTTTCTACTGATTCAAAGGCCACTCTGTTCCACAATCATCCGGCGGACAAACCCAGGAATAATCTTTTACCAGCTCTACCTGGGCATCATTTAGCCCAGTTAAATGGACTCATTCAGTCACTCATCACAATGAGTGAGGGAGCTTTCTAGAGGAAAGTGGATTTCCCCACAACCACTCTTTCTCAACAAACAAACACAACACAAAACAAACCAACAAAATCCAGAATGACAGTCCATTCCTTAGAGTCACCGGGCAGTGCAGGGGGAGGCGCTTCACGTCGTGCTGGTTTACTGTGTAGGGGTGTGCAAACTCTGCCACCATTGTGGGCAGTGCATTCTTACACTGGAGCCCAGTAAGCTTCTAGACAGGGTTTGGGAACTTGGCTGGAATGGGGACATTGACATCCTTTTTCCTTGGTCTTCCTCACAGCATGAGTGTGCGACTGTGGGTGACAGCACGAGGTCTTTGTTCAGAAGTGTTTGTGTGCTTGGACCCAGGTTCCACTCTGGGGAGGTGCGCAGGACTCGGTCCCCATCGCACATGGGGATGTTGAGTATCGTTCCTGACACTGGAGAAGGAAACATTTTCTCTCGTGGCCAGAGGAAGCTTCTGTTTAGATGCCAGCTGCTTGGTGATGAAGCCTGAATTCTCCAGGCTGGGGACAGGCTTTCTCCTCTTTGTTCTTCAGCAGGATCCTAGGGTACCCACAGTGAGAGAGCACTGGCACCTTAAATTTTACCATCCTGTGCTTCCTTGGTCGTGGGTAGATGGCTGCCGTAGCTCTGCAGCTCTGTGAGCAAGGCACTGTGTGTCTTGTGAGTCTCAGCCCTGGCTCTTGATCCATCCCAGGTAGTGTGGGTAGTGTCTTGTTTTTCCTGCATGGTTACCCACGGTGACAGACTAGACAAGGCTGTGTCACGGACTGCAGCCCCCTTGCAGACCCTCCAGAACAGAAACCTGTTCATGCTCATGTACCTACCTATGTGCCCTTTGTTCAGGGTAAGAAGGTCTGGATAGTACCTTTCTCAGTTTGGGGAACCATGACAAAACCTAATTCTCTCCCGCTACTTGTAAGAAAAGCAAGATCTTAAACACGTAAAGCTAAGGAAAGTTCAGAGACAAAGACATAAAGTAAAGGACATGAAGATGGAGTCTTTGCCCTCTAAATTAATTCACAGACTTGTCAAAATGTTATATTTTTAAAATAACTTATTTTCCTACCTCCTTTCAAAAAGGATTTGTGAGACCAAAAGATCTTTATTTTTTTTTTTGTTCTGTGTAAAAAAATACACGGCAGAAATACAAAGTAAAGTGAATACTTTTCTTTAAACTGTAATGTTGGAATGTAATTGTTCAAATGTATTCTCACCTTCAAAGTGGAAAATTTACATGGTGCTCAGGGCCTCATCACACAATGTTTTCTCCTTTACGTTGGTTTTCTAGATTGTACGACATACTTCTCAGTAATGCCAGTTATTCTTTTGCAGATTGTTTATATTTTGAATGTTTATATTTTGAATATTTGAAGTCTTTTGGATATATGTTTCATCAGAGAATTACATATAAGCCAGATAATATACATTTTAATTTTAAAATTATGCAAATATAATGCAACTAAAGTTTTTTGTATATATACTGTTGATCAAAATTGGTTCAAGAAAAATGCCAAAAAATTCCAATAATTAATTTGTATATATACTTTCCTGTACATTGTATTTCACTTCCAAATATTAACTTGCAAATCCTCACCATGTATTTCAAATCTATTGAAAGATTACCCACTCCCCCCCCTCCTTTCTCCTGTCCTTCTGAGTAAGCTTGGGGAATTTATAGCACCCGAATGGGAACAATGTTTGCATACTGTCTTCCAATGTCATCCTGTAGAAGAGAACAGCACTTGTTACAGAGTAGCTCTAGCTTTACCCTAATTTTTCAAATTGAAAAGGGAGTTATTTCTACTCCCATTGATTGAAGAATTCACACTACCATATTGTTCCAATTCCTTTATTAATAAATTATCAGTTTCCTTTTCTCAATTCTTGCTTCTGTCTTTACGACTGAAGATTGAAATCTTTGCTTTCTCTCTGCTCTCGGTACTTTAGAATCCTGCCGGCCTCACTTTCAGCAAATGCGCCCAACTCTCTCACGATGCAGAACTGACCATCTCTTTGTGTTTGCTCACCTGAGTTAAGAACGTTCATGTGCTGCTCTACTTTGGTCGTTGATTTGCTTGATGGTTACATGTTCAGCCAGGTTTCATGTTGGCTGTGGTCAGTAACTAGATCTCAACTATTTTTACTTCCTGCCATGATGAACGAAGGACCAAGCACAGTGGGTATCATAGAAATGGATGTGCCTCAAGGCACAAACCTGTCTTCCCAGGCATCACAGTGACTGATGCTATGCTAAGACGACACAGCAGGACACACACCAGCCTAAGTGATTTTCATCATGTGCATCGGCGAGCGCACCTATGTGCACCTTAGAGGCAGATCTCTGTGCTCTGTTGACCCTTCTTAGCCTGTGACACTCACCCACAGCCTTGCTCTAGGTGCTGCTTTTGTGATGCCCCACACTGTGGTTGCTCAGAGGTGGGCATTCAGTGTGCTCCCACTGTGGGAGAGCCAGGCTTTCCAGTGCAGTAGTGTACCCATCAACACAGAAACACATTACTTTCAATCCTAAAAAATTCTTCACAGAAAAAAAAAAAAACATACTTTGTTGTCTTCGTGAAAAACAACGTGACCTTTCAAACTCCTTCTCTGGGTCCATAGCCCCGTGTTTCAGGAACTCTCATTTCCCGTGATGAAAATGGCTGTACACACAAAACCAACCCTGAAACGGTAAATTCCCCAAGAATACCATCTTGTCACTATGGCTTCTCTTTGAATTGCCTGGGTTTCACATAATTAATGCCAGTGCAGGAGGTTTATAGGTTAAGCTAGAGTCTGTGATGTCAAAATTTGTAGCTTCGGAAAGGATATTCCCTTCCCGTGTCTCCTGGAATACAGTCTATGTAACTGGTTTATAAAATATACATAATGATTTTTCCTGGATATCACTGATTTCAATTTTAAAATAGTATGATTCAGAAAACAGCTCCAATTCTCTTGTTTAATCTTCTCCTTCTCCCACACCCACCATCAACATACACACTTCTATCTCTTTCTAAACAACTATAGGGTAGAAAACCTGGACCCAGGGAAACAAATTCCCTCTGATGAGACCCAGGAATTCAATTTCCTAGTTGAACCATTTCTGTAGTCTGGATGCACTTGTGAAATCAACTTTATCTGCTTCTGGTGTTCAACTATGTCTTCCTGAGCAGGGTGTGGGGCTCTGGGAATTGTGACTGGATCTGCTGCCCAACTCCATCCTTTTTTAAAATCTATGTGCATCACTGTCAAAGATAGGTTCAGGGGATAAAAGTTAGAAAACCCCTCAAATGAAAATGAAGACTGACTAATCCTTGTATTCAATAAACTGCATCAAAGAATGATCATTCAGTAAGGTATTTATAGGCATTAACTGGGAAAAGTTGCATCACATAACATTATTTCTGTCTCAGCACAATTCTAAAATTGTGGCACATGTTGATCTTTAAAAACAAAACTCTTTTTGGGGAAAGTTAAAAGGAAACACTGTTACACTAAAGATACTTCTCAGTTTTTAGATGCCACCTAATTTGGAACGGGTTAAACATAGTAGATTGAGCAAAAATGATGTTATATATTTATCTCTTGGAAAGTCATGGCTGGGCACTTACAGATTAAAATTTCTAGCTCTAGAGCTGTGTTTGGAAATTACAGTGCTACAGAAGAAGGTACAGACTTTTTTGAGGGAGATACTTTATACTACATTCTTTTACCCTTTTTTTTCCTGATTTAATTTTCTTGCATTCAAACTACACAAAGTCTCTATTCTGTAGCCATTAAAAAAAAAAATACACAACTTTCCCGAGTGAGTCATCTTTTTCCACACTGTTTCCTGTGCTTGGAATTTTTTCCACTTCTTTTTGGCAAGTTATTTTTCTTTCTTTAATGTTGTATCCACTGGGGTCCATAGTAGTCAGTATCTAAGTTCACAACAATTTCTTCCTCATGCTTACTATGCAGACAACTGTATAGGTTTGAATCCTTGCTTTTTATTTCTTCCCTTCTCCTGATTGAATTTGTCCTTTTATAATTTGCTATAAGCCAAATTAACCATCTGATTTTCTTAAACGATGTAAAATTATCTCCTTTAATAAAAATAAAGTTGGACATCAGGAACATTCCATGTGCCTAATTAGGCAAGGACCACACGGTGATGTGCCGGCCTCTAGAACATGAACTCCTGGCTCCCATTTTTTTAATTTTAGTTATGTGCATATTCTCTTATCTGTCATTCTAGCCAGAGGTCTGCCAATTTTGTTCATCTTTTCAGTAAACCCATGTTTGGTTTTGTTATTCTCTACTTTTGCCATCTGTGTTTAAAGCTTTATTCTCTAATATTTATTCTCCCTTACCTTCTACTAGTTTTTGGTTTTGCTTGCCCTTCTTTTTCTAATTCTTTGAGGTATAAAGTTAGGACAGTGATTTGAGATCTTTTTTTCTTTTTTGATTTCTTTTGCAATTTCCTCCTCCACACCAACATTGCTGCATTTTATAAATTTTAGAATTTTTATTTGTTTTCAAAATCTGTTTTTGTTTTCTTCTTTGGTTCATTGGTTGTTTAAGATGGAACTGCTTGATTTCCACATATTTAGGGTTTTATAGTTTTCCTTCTATTGTTAATTCCTAGTTTAATTCAATACTATATGGAAAAGAAAAATTTATATGATTATAATATTTAAAACTTTCTTCTAAGACTTGTACTTGGGGCTTAACAAATGACCTACTCTGAAGAATAACTGGATTGATACCAACTTAGCTTCAACAGAATACAAATGCTCTAAATTTGTGTAGTATATTAATATGAACAGACACTTGTAATTGTTTTATGCTTTTGTCTTCCACATCAAGTAAAAAATTATGAGTTAAAAATAAAGATACAGTTGTACAGGATTTTTTGTTGACCTTTGTAATCACCTTTACTGGAGTTATTTATTTATTTATTTTTACATGGCTTCTGGATCTGTCTGGCATCATGTCATTTTAGCTGGAAAAACTCATGCAGCATTTCTGTTGGGAAAAGTCTCTTGGTGAAGAATTCTCTCAGCTTTTTCTGCTCTATCCTTTATCTTGTGAAAGCAGTTTTGCTGGATAGAGAATCCCTGAGTGACCTTCATTTTGCACTTTAGAATGTCAGCCTAATCCCATCTGTCTTTTACGGTTTCTAATGAGAAAGCTGCTGTTCATCTGATTGAAGATCTCTTGTACTGAATTTCTCCTGTCTTGCTACTTTGAGGATTCTTCTTTATCTTTAGCCTTGGACAATTTAACTTAAAAGGTCTGGTGAGGATCTCTTGATCTTCATTTTACTTGGAATTTTTTGAGCTTCTTGAATGTGTAGATTTGTGTCTTTCATCAGATTTGAGAATTTTTCATTATTATTTCTGCCCTTCTTTCTTCCTCTGTTTTTTTTTCTGTGGGTTTTTCATAGTCATGAAAGTGAACTTTATGGTGTCCCACAGATCTCTTAGGCTCTGTTCAGTTTTCTTATTCTCTTTTACTTTTCAGTCTAGATAATTTTAGATGTTTTCTGATTCTTTCATTTGCTCCTGAAAATCTATTAAAACCATCTAGAAAGTTTTTTCATTTTAGTTTAATATGCTTTTTAGCTCCAGGATTTGCTTGGTTCCTTTTTGGAATTTCCAACTCACTTCTGATATTCTCTATTTGGTCACACACTGTTCTTCTGATTTCCTTTAGATTTTTGTCCTTGATTCCTTTAGCTGCTTGAGCATAGTAAGAAAGTTTATTTAAATTCTTTATCCAGTAAGTCCAATGTCTGTATTTCCTCAGGGAGATTTTTATTTTATTTTTTGTCTTTTGTTCATTTGCAGTGGGAATCAAATCAGAGCCTGCACATGCTAGAAAAACCCTCTAATGCTGAGCTATGCCACCCCCATGAGAATTGGTTAGGTCATTTATGAAGGGGCCTTATGGTCTTGTTTGTTTGCATGTTTAATAGCTTGTGTTGAAAACTGGATGTTTCAACATTACATTAGGACAATACTGGGTATCAATTTTCATCTTCCTTGAGTTCTATTTCTGTTGCTCACTGTGGGTGGTAGCTGTTTATTCGCTTAGTGATTCTTATAAATATTTATGTATTTTTTTGTGTATTTTTTGACATGTCTGTTGCTTTCGCTTGTATTCAGCTAATTTTGATGTTCATTTTCTTGGAAGCCTGTAGACAGGAGAGATCAGGAAGAAGGGAGAAAATGAGGGAGGGAGAGAAGAAGGAGGAGAGGAAGGAAAAAGAAAAACTTCTCTACATTTTGCAGATTTTCTCTGTACATAGCACCCCTTCAATCAATAGCCAAGTGCCAAGTTGTTTACAACTCTGCTTTAGCCTTCGATTCCTCTTTCACTGAGCCTATAAATTAGGTCTAACAGCTTACTCTTCTCAGGTCTATCTTTTTGGGGTGAATGTGTGGTATTTTTATACATGATTGATTTTTGAATGCCCCAGTTTCCAAAGAATCTAGATTTTCTACCAAGGAATTCTTGTCTCTGTTGTTGTTTCAACTTTTGTTCTTTGTCCCGTCAGTTATGGGTTGTTTATTTATTTTATTTTGTTTTTGAGGAATTCTTGCTGCTTTTCCAACACCAATGAGTCAAAGTAAATGGAAGCATAAAATGCCTGAGTCCATCTTCCAGGTAGTCCTCAATTAGGTTATAAAAGACCAAACATGATTTTTGATAATAAGAGCTGCTGTGCTTCCTCTGGAACCAGAAACCAGGATTCACACTGGGAACGTGCTCTGCCATCTTTCAGAGTGTGGTAGAGCTGGCAAAACTGGCACAAAGACAAATTGGAATGCCATGAGAACATGCTATTTTTAGAGTAAACATCAGCCAGATCATCCATAATAGTTTTTGAAATCTCATTGCAACTGTCAGGATTTTAAGGGTGATGAAGCAGTAAATGTTCTGCTAAGGACCTTGAAATAATCCTACAGTTCATTTTTCATCATACAGTAATTGGAATAATTCTGTTCTTGTCCAGCTTGCTGACTGTTAAGAGACCCCATTACAACATCTTAAATTGGAAATTATCTTCTAAGAAAAAATATTTGATACAGCATGCCAATTCATTTTCAGATACTCTTTAATTCTCTTATGCATTTCTAAGCCAAAAGAGTGCAGTATTACGGAGGGTAATGAATTAGGATTGCGATGCTCTTTTAGCAACATTGACACAAGTTATTCTTTAAATGGAGTAATGACAGAGACGTGAGCTTTCATGTTGTGAGCAAATATTGGGCTTCCCACATGCAGTTCCCAGCAGTGATTGTGAACATTCCACATTAATCAATATCATCTAGAGGGCTACTTAACAATGTAAAAAAAAAGGCTTGAAATTATGTCATTTGCAAGAAAATGGATGGAACCTGAGTCTATTATATTAAGTGTAATAAGTCAAACTCAGAAGTTCAAGGGTCATGTTTTCTCTCATATATGGAAGGTAGGGAGGAAAAGGAAGAGCGGGGTGGTGAGATCTCATGAAAATCAAAGGGAGATCAGTAGAGGGGAGGAAAGAGACCAGAGGGAGGGAGGAGAGGAAGGCAAACATGATCCTGGGGAGTGAGACTGACCAAATTATATTGGTAGTGTGTGCATGTGCAAACATGTAACAACAAATCCCACCATGATGAACAGCTTTAATGCAACAATAAAACATGGAGAAAAAAGAATCATTCTGATTGAGTCTAGATTATATCTCCACACTCTGAATCTTAAATATTCACGACGATGGGTAATTTTTATTATCCTAAACTTCACAATAGCAATACTAAAAAATACAACTCTTGACTCAGAAAAATTATTTTGATCTTGTAGAATGTTTTACCCACTATTTGTTCTCACCAAGAACCATCTAGGCTCTGATACTAACAGACCCTGGAAAAGACAATAAAACCTTATACAGGGTCACATACAACATACATGCTTGAGAGAACACGTTCTTGAAAAAGACTTGGCCAAGACAGTTGAGCAGGGGTAGGTTCCCCTTTGGTGCCGAAGACTCACTGAGGACATCTGTTCTCTGGAGGCTGCAGCCCACCCTCCATCAACGTGCCTCGTTAATCTTAAATATGCAGTCCTCTGAAACGTTTATCTGATGGGCAACACCATAGTTGTAGAGGGAAAAATTTCTTGTGGAATCTGAGGTGTCTATTTTAAGGCATCATAACAAAGCTAAGAAGAATGAACTTAGCAACACACAGAGGAATTTCAGAAATGATTACACCGAAGGTATTTTCTGTTATCGTTCAACCCCAGTTCTTAAACTACTTGGTATTCTTATAAGTTTCCATTGCACATTACCAAAGTACTTTAAATTGTTAATGTGTCTCTCTCCTTTTGGTACTGAATGCCCTAATGCATCTTTGAAGGACCTTAGATGGAGGACATGTGTGGAAATGTTCTTTGTAGTAGCTTTTCTCTGGGTTTAATTTGCACTGCATACTATAAGTGCACTCTTGGTATGTTTTCCCTGGGAAAGCTGAAACTAAACTGTAGCAATGTGTTTAAAGGAAAACATATTTAAGCTATTTGTGTGAAGATGAATAATGATTTTGTGGCCAATCTATCAAAATGGCATAGATATTCTCATTTATTAATGGATAACAGAAGCAGCCCATCATTTTTGCAATATTTTGTCCTGCATCATTGGTTTATGATGGAAGTTATGATGTATCTCTAAGGATAACATTTTTTAAAAGCTCTCCTTTATCCTATGCATTCATAGTGGGTGGTAATGAATTTCTTGGTGCCTTTCCTTAGCTTATTTTGATTAGCTAAGGAAGACATGTTAGGCAGACAACATTAGTCATGTTTTTCATATAAAAAGTGTGGAATGTGTTTGATTTTTCAATATTATTCAACCTATATTGATCACCCAAATATAATATGCTAAAATTATGTGTCATATAGAAAAAAATGAATATGATAATTTCCCCCGAATTTGAGGAGCCTGCGATTACACTGACTATGTGATATGTGTGTAGGATCAAGTGTGAAGCAGTTGGGTCTAAGGAAAACCATCTTGAGAAAAGCAGAGACGTCTCTGTGTTGCTCTGGGACAGAGCAGGGCTGGATGGCCCTCAGGAACACTGTGGGGCTACTTTCTTTGATTAAATCCCAATAGCAACGAGAGCTCTTAGGGCACTTTTCCTCTCAATTTTTGCAAGGCTCAGAGTTTAAACAAATGCTTGGCAGAAAATACTCAGAAAGTAAATGGAGGAAAAGAGAGAAATGACATTTAACACATCCATGAGGGCTGTGCCCAAGGTCACGGCAGAAATGACTGGATTTCAGAGGCCCCAGTGCCCCTCCACCAAGGGCATGTATGCCAACCTCCTAAATCATCTTTTAAAGCAGAACATAGAATTTGCTTGGGGCAGGTAATAGATCAGCTTGTATTTAGAGTTTTTGATCTAGAATTTCCTTAATCCTCACCTTCACATCTTTTGTATTAAATCATTGGTGAAGAGAGGCCATTAAAAAAATCTTACTAAGGGAAACCCCCCTTCTAGCCATCATTATCTTTATATTCTCTCTGGACCTAATTATATGTGTTTGCATTAAAGATAAAACTTTTTTCGATTTTCAGGTCAATAGCATAGTAGGTGAACAAAAACTACAGTCATGAAAAAGAATTTACTTGAGCACATTGATAATCAAAATATAGCATGCATTTTTCAATCGTTTAAAAGAAAGCTTAGTAAAGAAAGTTGTATATAATACATAAATCTGTTATCAGTATAGATGACTCCTAATCCCAACTCTGAAAAGAAGATGACCAGCAGGAATATGTCCAAGGATGCTCTCATATATCTGTGACAAGAGTTCTTATGGCACAGGGGAGAAGGGAGTGAAGTTTCGGTACTCTTCAGCCAAGACTCTTTCTCGAAGCCAAAAAAGAAAAAAAAAAAAAACCCTGGACTTTTTAGGTTAGGAGGTTCAGAATCAATTCCAGAAAGTTTTAAAATCTGTTTAAAAATAGTTTGTGACACAATTTGACTATGTGAGCTTGTATTAGAAGTACTTCCCACAGTGTGGCAGTAAATCTTATTAAGTAGTGTTCTTATTTCTCATTACAACAAAGCAAATATTTTTCTTCATCAAGCTACACCTCCAAATACAGCTGCAGAAACCCTAACAAGTTGAGAAAAATTTGCATTTAATGACTAGAAATTTCATCATAAATATTATAAAACTTCATATTAATAAATTCCAGAATAACAGAGAAAAAGATGTATTGTATATATTAGGTTAAAAATAAAATATTATAGGGTTTGGCACCCTAATAATTATTTCTGGCATATATATCAACACAATTATTTAAAATAATGAATCATTCAAACTTGGAAAATGTTTCCCTTTAACATCATTTATGGAGATTGGATAGGGTTATCTACTAATAGTCTTTGCCTGAAAAAAAAATGTTTATTGTGATTTTGAGGAAGGAAAACTGGATTATAAAGTTTCTTCTTAAAGTGAAATTTGAATACTTTAAAGACACAAAATGTATAAATGCCTTTGTTAGTTTTTATTCTTTCCTTACATTGTTTTATGAACCAGTATAAAGATTTTGAAGGATAATATAGTTTTTGACCCCTAGTGAAATTCTCATAAGAGGATTCAGTTCATTTTTCAATTTGTATTTCAAATCAGGTACAAATATTGCAATTTTTATTACCCACTGAACTTATCGGTTATCTGAAGCATCTGCTGGAAGGTGATGGCTCCTGACCACTGCCTTCAGCCAGGGTCAAGCCAATGACCTCTGGCATATCTTCCCAAGTATTCATTTGGGTGTTGTTGTGTTTTCAATTTGGGAAGCTTTATGGTTGATTATGTCATAGTAGTTTATCTGTGGACTATAAAAGATAGGGATGGATGCACTTTCCTAAATTCCGTCTTTTTTAAAACCAAACTTGTAAAGAACAAGAAGTGAAAAGGGATAATTTGCATGTGTTCAAAAATAAAAACGTGGAATGAATGTTGCCAAAACAATTTTTGAAGGGTCATCTCCTTTGTTTTCTCAAACCTATGCACACTTGGGAGATTATATATTTTGTGGGCAGGGTTAGGAATTAAAGACTGTTCCAGATATTTTAAAATATGTATCAGAAGAATATATCTGTGTAGTTGGAGTAAGGAATGATTAAATTCAATCATTCTGTCTCATTTGAGGTCAAAGATGTTTGTCTTTATACATGCACGGGCATTTAACTTTGATGCATACTTATGCATATGCCCAGTTCAAATTAAAGCGTCATCGATGTTCTTAACCCTGTCAAAGCACAACACAAACAGTTTAAACTCTTTGGAATGAATGACTGTATTTTGTTACAATTAAGAAATATAATGGAAAAATAAAAGTGGATGGTCACTGCGCTAGTTGATCAGTGACCAGCCAGGTTCTGACTTCATTGACACTTTCCATGGAAGGACTGTTTTAATGAATGATGGAATTGTAGATAATTCATTCCATGCTGTGAGGTTAACCACAAGCCTTTTAGAAATCACAAAACTTATTACTCCTGCAGATGTGCTGGAACTAAAAGCAGAGGCTGAAATTCTGAACGTGCTCTAGTTTTTCTGACTCGATTATTGTGAGGCATACCCTAGATAGGTGGCCAGATTTTTTAAAGTTTGCATAGAAATAGATAATTTTCCACTGCTTTGAGAACATACCTTTTGACTGGTGCACCAACAGTACAACTGCACTAATTTCAAGATGGCAAATGCAAGAAAGGTAGCAGAATACAACAGTCACTTAATACGCCATTATGTAAAAATGTGAGTGTGTAACCGATGTGATTCTGCAATTTGTATTTGGGGTAAAAATGGGAGTTCATAACCCAATTGAGTCAAATGTATGAAAGATGATATATCATGAGCTTTGTAATGTTTTGAACAACCAATAAAAAAATAATTAAAAAATAATTAAAAAATTAAAAAAAAAAAGATGGCAAATGCTAAAAAATGAGACTGTCCCCTGTGTTGGTGCTGCTTGATGGTACAGTGTTTCCTGAGAACTCAGCCCCAGTGTCACTAACCTCTCAGTGCTAGAGAGTTCCAACTCGCCCCTCCTTCTTGAGCAGACGTGGAGCTATCATTTACCAAGTGAGGGGGAAACAGCTTTGAAGCACCGAGTGCTCCACTTCTCTATTTTTTTGCGACACCTTTACACTCTGCTTTTTTAAGATTGGGTGACAATATGGCAGTGTGGTTAGCAGCTTGGCCATCCTGGGCTGGGGCCTAAGACAAGGGAAATGTTGGAATTGGTCATGTAGGAAGCCAAGGGGAGAAAGAATCCCTCTGGCTTTTGAATTTCAACATTGTAGTCCCTGAGGGGAACAGATTGAATTCAGGCATATTGAGAAAAAACCGTCAACTGAGGCATAGAAAGTCTTTCCATTATTGAATTTTGACAGATTCTCCAGGATTGTGGAGGAGAATGGACGTGAAGAGGAAGCCTGCTCTTCTCCTCTCTGCCCCAATCTCCTGGTGGCCTGTCACACCTGCTGCTGTAGGCCACTGGCGACCTCGTTCTAGTAGGTCAAAAGGTGCCTCTGATGGGGCTCAGGGTCCCAGTGCTTAGACAGGAAGAGTGACTGGCCTCAGCCTCAAGGACTCATGACCCAAACTGGAAGGTCTGCTGGTGAGAAGGCAGGTGACCTCTGGCACCTGTTCTCTCTCAAGAACTGAGGTGCGAACCTGAGGATTGGGAGCCGGTTCCAAACTGACGTTTAATTTCTTCCTATGTGGTCGAATGTGACTTCCAGAAGTTAAGTTGCATTGTTAAAATAATATTTAAATTAAAACTTTAAAAATAAGTTTTATTATCAAATTAGTGACCTGAAATTATGACATGCTAACTGCATGGAACAAAGAATCCAAATGAGACATAAATCTGCAGACTCATTCTCTGATATGTTTTGGAGCTTGAGTGACGAAGTGAAAGGAAGAAAGACCAGTATGTGCAGAGGTAAAATGGCCGTGGGAGGCTGGACACAGAATGACGAGTCCACTTCAGTCCTGCTGCCTTTGGTGAGTCGCCACTGTATGTAAGAAGTCCTGGAATACGGTGGGTTTTCAGAAGATTCACAACAGGACACACTGACACAGATCCCCACGGAAGGTCGGCCTGAGCACTCCCAGGCTCCTGTGGCTCCTGGCCTGTCACGTCTCCCCGTCTCCCGTATCTGTGTCCAAGGGTCCTGAACACTAATTTCAGTGTATCCACACTGCTTTCCAGGACATCATCTATTTCCCTAGATCTTTTCTTCCTGATCACCTGTTTTATACCTTCTTCTGTTGAACAAACTTTCAGTACCTGTTGCTTTATTTTTTTTATTTTTCTGAGACAAAAGAAGAACTCAGAAGAGAGTGCTGCATCGACTGTCACATTGCTTACTGACTGGTGACAATGGCCGTGCCCCATCTCTGGCCGTTATTGTGGGAATATGGCCCACCTCCAACCAGTTGTTCTACTTTTGCACTGAATCCTCTCTCTCTTGCCCACTCAAAAATGGCATTCCAAAATTCTCCCCTCTCCTGCCTCATCAGTGTCCTTCTCATTATTTGATCATTTTCAAAAAAGCTATAAGTCTCTCTAATTTAAAAAATTAGTTTGACCTTGTCTCCCATTTCCTTATGGATATTGTCCACTTCCCTGCTCTCTTTTGAAGCCACGTGGACAACAGGGAAGTCTGTATTGATTCACAGGCAGCAGGACTCATTCTCTGATGGACTCACTCATCGGGGTTCCTGTTCACCCACCCACTCCACGAGATGACTGTCCTATCAGAGTCAGGGCTGTCCCTCATAAGCAGAGTCCAAGGTCAGTTTTAAGTCCACTCTCTTCAGCGTTGGGCACAGGTGGACCCTCCTCCTCCCCGAAAGGCTTTCCCACTGCCTCTTCTTCCCCCTACCCTACCAATATGCCTTCTCCATTAAACCTCCAGAAAAGCAGAATGATTTCTGGGTTTTCCTCGTAGTATATTTTAAATTTTTTTGATTAAAAGAAAGACTGTCATTATGAGTGAACTTAAACTGCAAAAATCTGCAAAAAAGTGAAGTTACCCAGGAAGAGCCAACTCCATTTTGATAGAAAATTCAGTTATTAAGCGCTGGTGTCCACTTGATGAGCTCACAAAAGGATGATACTGTTTCATATTTGGTTTATTTTCTGCTGGCTGCTGTTTTTAACATACTGGGTTTAAAAAGTTGGTAAAATATTTTTTTGACAGAGATTCATGAAATTATTCCAGATTGTATAAATGAAGCTAAAGTATACAAAAATGTGACAAAGATGACACCAGTAATATCATTAAAATTAGATAAGGACAAATGATCAACTCAATTGAAATTTTACTCATTGGTGGGTGAAAAAATGATTCCCAAGATAATAATGTAATCGAGCTTTGGGAGGAGTGGACTGGTGTGAAAACAGACACAGACTAGCAGAACAGAGTAGAAAGCCTGAGGGAAACCCAGACACCGAGAGCCAAAGGATCCTGTCGAAGGTGCCAAGAGCACACAGTGGGGACAGGACAGTCTCTTCAGCAGCGATGCCAGGAAAGTTGGGTATCCCCGTGGGGAAGAGTGACACTGAACACCTGCTCTCACCAGCCAACAGAAGTCATCTCAGAGCGAATCAAAGACGTACATGCAAGAAAACTAAGAAACTTCTAGAACAAAGCATGAGAAAATGCTTCATAGCATTAGAGTAGCAATGATTTTTTTTAACATGACCCCAAAAGCACAGTCAAGAAAGGCAAAAATGAGAAATAAGATTAAATCAAAGAAAAGTGTCTGTATGTTAGGGGAAACCATCAACAGGATGAAGAGACAATCTCCAGAATGGGAAAAATATGTGGAAACTAGATGTTTGAGAAGGGGTTTTGTTGAGGGCCACAGCCACGTAGGATCGCCAGCCAGTTCTCGCGGAGTTCCCGTTGAGTTCCAGTTGAGCTCTCGCGGGGATTCCTGGAGAGTTCCCATTGGTTGGGGAAGTGCTGGAGGAGGGATATTTCCGGCTGCCGGTTCCTGGAGGAGCCACTTGGCATTAGGGAGAATTCCCGGGGAGCGTGTGTGGAGTGTGCTGGCGGAGTTCAGAAATAAAGTTTGTTCCTGCTTCAGTGGCTTGTGATTTGTGCCCAGCCAGACTGCAGCAGGGTTTAATATCAAGGACATACAAGAAACTCAATAACAACCACAGAAATCCAAGAAACAAAAATAAAATTTAAAATAAAAAAAAAATTTAAAAATCAGATTAAAAAAATCAAAAGACCTTAATCAGATATGCAAATGGCCAACAGGGATATTAAAAAATATGCAATACCACTAATTATCAGGGAAAACTGAATTAAATCACAATGAGATATCACTTCACTTCAATAAGAATAGCTACGATTTTTTTAAGTGTTGGTGAGAGAATGGAAAAACGGGAACCCTTATACTTTTGGTGGGAATGTCAGTTAGTACAACCATTATGGAAAAAAGTACAGAAGTTCCTCAAAAAATTAAAAGTATCCAGCAATCCCGCTGTCGGGTATACATTCTGAAAAATGGAATCAACCTGTGAAAACTATGTCTGCAGCTTAGTGTGGTGCTGCACACCTGCAATCCCAGTGGCTTGGGAGGCCGGGGCAGGAGGATTGCTAGTTCAAAGTCAGCCTCAGCAACTTAGCAAGGCTCTCAGCAACTCAGTGGGACCCTGTCTCTAAATATGATATAAAAAAGGGCTGGAATGTGGCTCAGTGATTAAGTTCGATCCCTGGCAATAGCCAAAATAAAAAATCAACCCGGGTCCTGTGATAGATGAATGGAGGAAGAATATGGGGCATATATATGCAGTGGGAAAAGGATGACAGAGAAATGAAGTCCTGTCGTTATCAACAGGATGAACAATATTACAAGATAGGGCAGGTGAAATAAACCACTCATAGAAAGACCAACACTCTGTAGTCTGACTCATGTGAAATCTAAAAAGACTGCTTTCATACAAGTACAGAGTACAACAGTCACTACCAGAGGTTGGGTAGGGAAGAAGAAAGGGAACAGGGAGAGGACAATAACAATGGGTACAGAGTTACAATTAGATAGGAGAAATGAATCGTATTGTTCTATTGTACACTAGTGTGACTATAGTTAATTATAATGCTTATTTTAAAATAGCTAGAAGAGAGACTTTTGAATGTTCTCGCCACAAAGAAATAATAAATGTTTGAGGTGGATATGCTTATTTCCCTAACTTGATCATTATAGTATTCAAATATACACAGAAATATTTATAATAATTATCTGACAATTAAATACACAAAACAGAACACAATATTTTAAGCACTATTAAAATTACTCATTTGCTTATTGGAAAAACCTTATATCTTCAAAAGATCTTTTCTATTCATTATGGTGTTCCTTTTAAGTTAGCGTTTATTTAGACTTTAGTTTGTGTTATTTTTTGTAGTATCTACTCAAAGAAGCCCCATTGGAAAATTTGATGTCCCTTTCTACTATTTTACTGGTAAAAGAGTAATCCTGGAGAAATAAAACACAACTATAATGTGCATTTAATTTTTCTAGCAGTGACGGTTTCACATAGTACTCAGTACACGTTCAACTGGCCTATTACAAGGAATTAATTCCTGGGATGGTGAAGTGTCTGGAGGGGAGGAAGACTCGAGGCTGGTTCATACTCCAGGTGTTTCCATGACGTCATCTGCAGCGCAGCTTCTTTTTACTTGACACCGAGAACCAGTTACCTTCATGGTTGCCACATAATCAGAGCAGACCTACGCATCCATCTCCACCTGGCAACGTGCAGCAGCAGAGAAAGCCTTGTCTTCCCCTTGAATAGTATTCAAGAATAATAAGAAAAACCTGTCACAGAATCGCTCCAGAAGAATTCTCCTTAAGACTCAGTGGTGGTCAAGGGGAATGGAACACTACTGATAGCAGAGACCAAGTGTTTATGCAGGTCCGAGGATGGAGAGAGAAGACAGAACAAAATTTGGGACTGTTTTATTTGGCTAATATTTAGCTAATTTTTACTGTGACCCAAAGACCCAACAAGAACAATGTAGAGGAGAAGTTTATTTTGGAAGTTTGAGAGCTTCTGTCCATGGTCAACTGACTCCATTGCTGTGACAAAAGAAGGCAGGGAGAAGCAGCTTGGGACATGGCAACTAGTAGGAAGAGGGGAGGAAGCTCTGCTCACCAGGGGCAAGGTAGCCACCCTGGAGACATCCCCCAGTGCCCACCTCCTCCAGCCACACCCCACCTGCCTGTGGTTACCTCGAAGTTAATCCAGATCTGGGAGTTAATCTGCCAGTTAGGCTGCGACTTTCCCAATTTAATAATTTCACCTCTGGAAATTCTTGCATTGTCTCACACTTGACCTTTCAGGGGGTACCTCGTATCTAAACTAAAATAAGGACTTTATAGACACAAGAGAAGTTTTAAAACCATAAAAATAAGAGCAACTAAAGAAACTATTGGGTAGGCAACCCACAAAGTATATTACTAGTAGGCATTAACCCATGTGCCAGAGAAATTAGCCTATTTAAGCATAATCCTAATCTCTTACCTATTGAGCATATGTGAGCATTTAAAAGAAACTCACTGGAGTGTATTTCATTTTAATTTTCTATTAAGTGTACCTTTAAAATGTCAATAAATTCTAATTGATAAATATATGTCATACTTTCTCAAAGAGTCCCAGATCCATGCAAGTCATCACAGATTGGCAATAACTGGCACAGGCATCTGAGAAAAGATCTGAATCATCACAGAGGGCTTTATTTGATTCAGCTCACTTTTACTGAAAGTTCTGCAACTGATGTAAAAATGATTTAAAGTAGTTCTTGCCCTCAAGGGACTAATAAATATAAAAGCTAGAATGGAGGGGCAAATGGTTACTAAAAGGATTATAATAGGTATATAAACAGCTAAAGAAAATGGAGGCAGTATGAACCTTTCAATATTTCCTCAAAAACCAGTACAGAATAGCATGAGAGAAAAAAAAAAAAACATGCAAAAACCAAACCTTCAGCACAGCTTGAAGACAGAGTATGAACAAACTTCAGAATAACTGTAAATAAAAGGGAACCAACTCCCAGTGAATGGTCTCCTGCTGGGGTCTTGGGGTGGTGAGCCAAGCAGAGTTTGGTGTGGGCAGATGGGGGAGAGGGATTACAGGAAATCGAGAGACCTGAAAGGTGTCAACCCTCACCAGAAAGAATGAGCACAACCTAATAGAAAATATTTTTGAAGTGTCCTGGTAAATCAAAGAAGAGTACAGAGAAGGGACTTAAAAACAGCAATACATGAAGTGGTAAGCTTTGAGATGCATAACTTTTGAGGGAGAAGAAAGGAAGAAGAACCCTTTGAAATCTGGGTGTCAAAAAGGAAGAGTGGGAACTTGGGGCTCTGTGAGACAAAAGAGAATGAAACAATAACCCCCTCTTCACCAGCAGAAGAAAAGCAAATCCATTCAAATATCCAGGCTGATAGAAGAGATGTCTTTGAATCAGGAGGCATTTAGCTTCCCCAAGACCACAAGAAAATCATAAGTAAATCTATAATTCCTACAGAGAGATTACAAAACCACATAAAATGGTTGTTATGGTTTAGATTAGGCGTCCCTGAAAAGCTCATGTATAAGCAATGCAAGAAGAGCCAGAGGTGATGGGGTTATGAGAGCCTCAACCCAACCAGGGAATGAGCCCCCTGATGGGTTGGCCTGAGTGCTACCTGAAGGCAGGTGGGGTGTGGCTGCAGGAGGTGATCCTTGGAGGTGTGACTTTGGGATATATATTTTGTCCCTGAAGAGTGGAGCTCGCTCTCTCTGCTTCTTGGTGGCCATGTCCTGACCTGCTTTTGTCTGTCACATCTTTGACTGTGATGTTCTGCCTCACCTCCAGCCCTAAAGAATGGAGTCTGCATTTATAGACTGAGGTCTCTGAAGCTGTGAGCCCCAAAATAAACTCTTCCTTCTCTAATTGTTCTTGTTGGGTCTTTTGCTCACAGCAGTGAAAGAACTGATGAAAACAATGGTACCCAACATATGCACCTGATTAAAATTCTGCAGAGAAAGATGAGACAGAAGAAACCTGTAAGACAACACTTTAAACTGAATTTAACATATTTGAACAAATATTTGACATTATGAAAACATTTTGAACCAGAGATTAAAAACCTAGGCCGGATGTGGTGATGTACCCCTATTATTCCAGCAACCCAGGAGACTAAAGCTGGAGGACTACAAGTTTGAGGCCAGCCTTGACAACTCAGTGAGACCCTGCCTTGAAATAAAAGATAAAAGAACTGGGATGTAACTCACTGGCAAAGTGCCCCTCCAGTCAATCCCCAGTAGCAAATAAGTGGATCAAGAAAACTCAAGACCAAAAATAAATCCAAAAGTGGGAGAAAGAAATGCACGATTCAATGAGGAAAGTTGTCCTATATATGAAAGTAAATTACAAAGTGTGCATCAGAGACTTGACTCAAAATTTAAAAATGAACTTTGAAGAAGCAACAATGACAATATAATTTGATAAAGAAAAAGTAAATATAGAGGACAGAATGGTAAAAAATGGAAGACACAGAAAGGAGAGACAAAATCAGTAAAATTGCTGTCCTTGAAGAAAAAAAAATAAAAGAACAGTATAGCTTAACAAACTCATATTTAATAATGTATAATCCAAGAGAAAATTTCCAGTAATAAAAATAAAATCTGAATTTCCATACTAGAATTGCCTGGGAAAAACAGCTTGGAATAATAAAGCCTAAGACATGGCCTCTGTTGGATTTCAAAGTAAAATAAATAATATTAAACAGAGCAAAAGAATTAGCCTAGAATCATAATTTTCAACAGCATCATAAATGCAAGCAGCAACAAAGTATCAGTCAAAAAAAAATGTGCAAGAATTTTATATCCAACCAAGCTTTCCTTAAAATTACCAAGGTTCTAGAAAAATAGTCACTAACTTACAGTGCTTAGAAAATTCTACATCCATGCATTTTTCTTTAAAAACACACTAGAGGAAGAGTTTTCATCCTACAAAGATGACTGGGATAATATAAGAAACATGCATATCTCCTCCTCCCCAGCACACACATGGAAATTCAAAAAATATTTGGGATGAGGTTTATGATGAAGTAGAAATGTGCAGCTTCAAACTGGCTTGAAGGGTGAGGGACATGGATGTAGGGTAAGTTCATGCCACATGAGCAACAGGTGGGGACTGAGGACTCTATCAAAAGGTGAAAAATGAGATAGTACAAGATAAAATAAGAAAATAGTGGACCAAGGGCAATAAAAGTACAATTATGAATCCTTGAAGAAAAAGTTGAAACCTCAGTCATCTTTCTAGAAGGAACTGTAGAAGGATCCCTGCTGGCTGAAAGTCTCTGAAGCCCCCGCCCCACCTCCATGGACAAGGAGAGTGGGCACAGCAGACCTGGGAGCTGGCCACTCAGGCAGCACTGGCCCTGACCCAGCACCATCAGACTCCTTTGGAGCTCAGGCAAGGACAGGCGTGGACACTATGATTTGAATGACAGCCCAGACCCAGGTGGGCGAACCTTCTCTATCCCCATCAGCAGAAAGGATTGGCACCTGATTCACAAGCACTGGCTGGAGAGCAGCTGCAGACAGACTCCAGGCTCCAGGACACTTGAAAGAAGCACTTGTGGATGGGAGCGAGTGCAGGGTCTCCCAGCAGGCAGAGCCATAGCCTTGAGCCCTGCACCCTGTGCTCCTGCACCCAACAGAGACAGTGGAGACTCAGCACAGCACCCTCAGAGCATGCAGCCTCCAGTGCCTGGGGTGACCAAGAACTGCTGAGAAATCCAGAGCAACCAGGAAAGCAACTCCTGTGAGCTGTCCCCTCTAGGAGGATCCAAAGCTGAAGAGTGATGGGCGTCTTCTAAAGGGTCCCCAATACTGATGAGATCCAAACCAGGAAGCCCCAGTGAGGATTCTCTCCATGGGCTGGGAATGTAGCTCAGCAGTAGAATGTCTGCCTGGCAAATACAGAATCCTGGGTTTGATCTCCAGCATTGAAAAAAAAAAAATCTCTCCACCTTGGCATGGATTACAATAAAGAGTTCTAACATCACCCATGATCACCATGATCACATATTTATTACTCTTCATTTTGATTTTTTCCCCTTGTATTTAATGTTGTGTCCTCACCTCATCCTATCTTAATATATTTCTTCCACTATTTTAAGGCATTTATTAGAACTGTTCTTTGTTTTCCTAGCTCAGAAACTTGCTATGCCTAGCCCCTCTTTTCCCTCTTAGATTACTTGTATGACCTCTAATCTCCACCCTACCCCAAATACAACTAAAGTAATACACATTTATGTAGTGAAATAATATCAGAAAAAATTCCAAATTTTAGGAATGAAATAGAAATTTAAATATAAGATGCTTATAGAAGAACCCCAACCAGGTGAGATCCAAAAAAATCCTCTCCAGGACACATGATAACAACAATTCTTAGTATATAGAATATGGATAGAATTTTGAAAGCTGCAAGACAACAAAGGCAGTCCAAAGTTAGAGAGAGGTAAACCAATTTGGATTTCATTTCTCAACACAGATCCTAAAAGCCAGGAGGGCTTGGAATAATATGTACCAAGCCTGAAAAAACAAAACAGGTGCCAACCAAGATTACTATATCCAGCAAAATATCCTTCAGAATTGTAGGTGAGATAAAAACATTCATGATTAACATAAGCTAAAAGAATTCATTATCACTAAGCCTATACTATAAAATATGATGAAATATTTTGTATTGATAAAATATATTGAAATCTTACTTGCCAAAAAAATTTAAAATAAAAATGAAACCAGCATATAGTGAATCACACTAGAAAAATACTCAATTAAAGGAGGATAAAATCTGAATTAAACATTAGAAATAAATCAAAATGGCAGAAAATAAAAGTAATCTCTCTGTAAGAACACTGAATGTACCTGGTCTAAACTCTTCAATAAAAGAACATAAATTAGCAGGCAAAGGTATCTATTCTTATATCAGACAAAGTAGATTTCTACCAAAAATTAATCAGAAGAGACAAAGAAGGTCTCATCTTACTGGTTAAGGGAATCTCCCAATAACACAATATAGTGATTGTAAATATTTATCCCCCAAACAATGGTGCATCTATGTATAAGACAAACCCTTAAGAATCAAATAAACTATGATACAGTAATACTGGGTGATTTCAACACATCTCTCTCATCATTCGATAGGACATCCAAATATAAACAAATTAAAAATTCTTCAGAAATAACAAAACTAAATAAAAATGACTGGAAATACAAATTGTGTCTCAATAATAGCCCTGAATGTTAATGGCCTAAACTCACTAATCAGAAGACATAGACTAGCAGATTGGATTAAAAAAGACTCGACTCATAGGAAAAGATATCCACAGACTGAAGGTGAAACGTTGGGAAAAATCATACCACCCAATGAACTGCAGAAGTAAGTAGGAATTTCTATCCTCATAGCAAATAAAGTAGACTTCAAACTAAAGTTAATCAAAAGGGATAAAGAAGGACACTACATACTGCTCAAGGGAACCATACACCAACAAGAGTTAACAATTATAAATATATATGCTCCAAACAATGAAGTATCTATGTTCATCAAATAAACTCTTCTCAAGTTCAAGATTCAAATAGACCACACACAATAATTTTGGGTGAATTTAATATACTTCTTTTATCACTGGATAGATCTTCCAAATAAAAGCTGAAGAAAGAAAATATAGAACTCAATAATACAATCAATAACTTAGACTTAACTGACATATATAGAATATTTCATCCTTCAATGATCAAATACAACTTTCTTCTTAGCAGCACATGGATCCTTCTTTAAATTATGCCACAAAGCAACTCTTAGCAAATACAAAAAAGTAGAGATACTACCCTGCATTTTATCAGATCATAATGGAAGGAAATTAGAAATCAATGACAAAATAAAAAATAAAAGCTACTCCAACACCTGAAGACTAAATAATATGCTACTGAATAAACAATGGGTTGCAAAAGACCTCAAGGAGGAGATTAAATTTTTTTTAGAGTTGAATGAGAACACAGATACACTAAGAGGAAAGTTCATTGCATGGAGTTCATTCCTTAAAAGAAGAAAAAGTTAACAAATAAATGACTTAACATTACATCTCAATAGAAAAAGAACAAATCAACACCAAAAGCAGTAGAAGTAAGGAAATAATTAAAATCAGAGAAATCAATGAAATTGAAACAAAAGTAACAACTGAAAAATTAACAAAAAGTTGGTTCTTTGAAAAATATATAAAATTGACAGACCTTACCCATGCTGATGAAGAGAAGGAGAGAGAAAACTCAAATTACTAGCATATGTGATTTAAAAGGAAACATCACAACAGACACTACAGGAATACAGAAGATAATTAGAAATTATTTTGAAAACTTCTACTACAAGAAAATAGAAAATATTGAAGGCATTGACAAATTACTAGAGTCATTTGATTTGTGCAAATTGAATCAGGATGATATACACAATTTAAACAGACCAATGTCAAGCAATGAAATAGAAGACACCATTAGAAGCCTACCAACCAAGAAAATCTCAGGATGGGATGGATACAGAGCTGAGTGCCACAAGACCTTTAAAGAAGAACTAATACCAATACTTTTCAATTTATTTCAGGAAATAGAAAAAGAGGGAGCACTTCCAAACTCATTCTATAAGGCCAATATCACCCTGATTCCGAACCAGGCATAAACATATCAAAAAAAGAAAGCATCACACCCATAACTCTAATGAACATAGATACAAAAATTCTCAATAAAATTCTGGCAATTCTAATATGAAAACATATGAAAATTATAGTAAACCATGATCAAGCAGGGTTCATTCCAGAGATGCAAGGTTGGTTCAACATACAGAAATCAATAATCTACTTCATCACATCAATAGACTTAAAGATAAAAAAAAACCCTATGATCAACTCAATAGATTCAGAAAAAGCATTTGACAAAATATAGCATCCCTTCATGTTCAAAATACTAGAAAGACTATGGATAGCAGGAACATATCTCAACATTGGAAAAGCTATCTGTGATAAGTCCCAGGCCAACATCATTCTAAATGGAGAAAAATTGAAAGCATCCCCTCTAAAAATTGGAACAAGACAAGGATGCTCTTTCACCATTTCTATTTAACATTTTTCTTGAAACACTGACCAGAGCAATTAGATGAAATAAATTAAAGGGATATGGATAGGTAAAGAAAAACTCAAATTAGCACTATTTGTCAACCATATGATTCTATACCTAGAAGACCCAAAAAATTTCACCAGAAAACATTTAGAAATAGTAAATGAATTCAGCAAAGTAGCAGGATACAAAATCAGCATCCATAAATCAAAGGCATTTCTATATATCAGAGACAAATCCTCTGAAAGGAAAATGAGGGAAAATTATCCCATTTACAACAGACTCAAAAACAAAAATACTTGCGAATCAATGAAAGAGGTGAAAGACCTTTACAATGAAAATGACAGAATGCTAAAGAAAGAAATTTAAAAAGACCTTTGAAGATGGAAAGATTTTCCTTTTCTTGGATAGACAGAATTAATTTTGTCAAAATGACCATACTACCAAAAGCACTATACAGATTTAATGCAACTCCAATCAAAATCCCAATGACATTCTTCATAAAAATAGAAAACGCAGTCATGAAATTCATCTAGAAAAATACAAGACCCAGAATAGTTAGAGCAATCCTTAGTAAGTAGAGAAAAGCAGGTGGCATCACTATACCAGAACTTAAACTATACGACAGAGCAATAGTAACAGAAACATCATGGTATTGGCACCAAAACAGGTTTATAGACCAAAGGTACAGAATATAAAACACAGAGACTCACCCATATAATTACAGTTATCTTATATTAGACAAAGGCGCCAAAAATGTACATTGAAGAAAAGATAGCCTCTCCAACAAATGGTGCTGGGAAAATTGGAAATCCACATGCAACAAAATGAAATTAAACCCTTATCTCTCACCATGCACAAAGCTCAACTCAAAGTGGATCAAAGACCTAGGAATTAAACAAAAGACACTGTATCTATTAGAAGAAAAAGTGGGACCAAAACTCCATCATGTCAGAGTAGGTCCCACCTTCCTTAATAAGACTCCTATAGTGCAAGAATTAATATCAAGAATCAATAAATGGGCAGGATTCAAACTAAAAAGCTTCTTCTCAGCAAAATAAACAATCAGTGAGGTGACTAGAGAGCCTACTAATTGGGAACAAATTCCTACCACATACATGTCAGATAGAGCAATAATTTCTAGAATATATGAAGAATTAAAAAATCTTAACACCAAAAAATCCCCCAAAATATATGGGCCAAGGAACTGACAAGACACGTCTCAGAATAAATGTATAATCAGTCAACAAATATATTAAAAAATGTTCATCTTCAGTAGCAATTAGAGAAATGCAAATCAAAACTAACTCTAAGATTTCATCTCACTCCAGTCAGAATGTCAGCTATTATGCATACAAACAACAATAAGTGTTGGTCAGGATGTGTGTGGGGGGGCACACTTATACATTGCTGGTGGGACTGCAAATTGGAGATTACTTGGAAAACTGGGAATGGAACCGTCATTGGGTCCAGCTATCCCACTCCTCGGTCTATACCCAAAAGACTTAAAAACAGCATACTACAGGGACACAGCCACATCAATGTTTATACAGCACAATTCACAATAATTAAACTGGGGTACCAACCTCAATGTCCTTCAGTAGATGAATGGATGTAGAAAATGTGGTATATATACACAATAAAATATTATTCAGCATTAAAAGAGAACAAAATCATGGCATTTGCAGATAAATGGATGGAGCTGGAGAATGGAGGGGACATAGGGGTAGGAAAGATGCTATGGTCCTCATAAGTACACATGTATGAAGACATGAAGGATGTGACTCTACTTTGTTTACAACCAGAGATATGAGTAATTGTGCTCTATATGTGTAATATGAATTGTAATGCATTCTGTTGTCATATATAACAAATTAAAATTTAAAAAAAATTTTTAAAAAAACTTCTGACAAAGAAAATCTTAGGACCAGATAGAATTTCAGCTAAGTTCTACCAATCCTTTCCAAATTATTCCATGAAATGTAAGAGTAGGTACTGCTGCCAAATTCATTCTAGGAAGCTAGTGTCACCTGGATCCTAAAAACAGACAAAGACACATCAAGGAAAGAATTTAGACCAATGCCCCTGGTGAATATAGATGAAAAATCCTTAATAAAATATTGGAAAACACATTCAAATATACATCAAGAAGATAGCACACCATGATGGAATTGTTTTCATTTCCATGATGTGGTTTTCATCACCATGATGTAAAGTTGATTCAATGTATGCAAATGAATAATTGTAATTCACAGCATAAAGAATCACTTGATTTTCTTAATAGATGCATAAAGGACATGTGACAAATTCCAATACCCATTCATGTTTAAAACTCTACTAGAGTTACAAGGAACTTACCTAAATATTGTAAAGGCCAACATCATACTGAATGAAGAAAAACTGAAAGCATTTTCTCTAAAAATAGGAACAAATGAAGATGTTCAATTTTACCACTCATATTCCATATATTCCTTGAAACCCTAGCCAGAGAAATCAGGCAAAAGAAGGAAATTAAAGGGTTATAAATAGAAAAGATGAAACCAAATTATTTGCTGATGATATGATGCTATATTTAGAACCCCCCAAATAAAAACAAAAACAAAACCCAACAAAACTCTGTCAGAGAACTTCTAGAGCTGGTAAACAAATGTAACAAAGTAGCAGGACACAAAGTCAAAACACATAGATCAATCATATTGAAAGACAGGTGGGGGTAATGGAAAGAAAACAAACAAACAGACTTGGGAATAAATCCACCCAAGGAGGTGATAGACCTTCACAATGACAACCATATAACACTGAAGAAAGAAAGCGAAGAATACTTTAAAACATGGAAAGACCATGTTCTTGGATAGGCAAAATTAATATTATCAAAATGGCCTTATTACCAGAAACATTATATAGATTCAATACAATCTCATCAAAATGCCAATGACATTTTTCATAGAACTAGAAAAAATTGTTCTAAAATTCATTTGGAAGAATAAGAGAAGCAGAATGCCCAAAACCATTTTGAGCAAGAAGAATAGGCATCACAATACTCACCTCAAATTACCCTACAGAGGTAACAAAAACAGCTTGGAGCTGCACCAGGACAGACATGAGGACCCATGAAATAGAAGAGAAGACACAGAGACAAATCCACATGGATACAGTCATCTGATATGAGACAAACCTCACAAAAGTACTTTGGAGAAAAGCAACCTTTTAAACAAATGTGCTGGGAAGATTGGATATCCATAAGTAGAAGAATGAAATTTAACCCCTGTCTCTCATCCTGCATGAAAGTCTACTTAGTAAATTGGATAGAAAATCTAGTAATTAGACCAGAAAATTTGCAACTGTTAAAAGAAAACATAGGGTCAACACTCCAATATATTGGCACAGGCACTGATTTCTTTAATAGATTGAGAAATAAGAGGCCCACTCCAGAGCCCAAGCCTAGAACCACTTCCACTGACTTCTGGGGGCCAAGGCCCAGGTCAGGCACAGCACCAACCTGCAGGCCTACCAGGGAGCCCAAGCCTAGTCCACCTCCAATTTGAAACACTGAAGCCATCACCATAGCCCTCCCCACACAATAGCCTCTACTTTGTGACAACAGACAGGGCATAATGGCAGCTACATCTCGGAACATGCAACCCACCCTTCCGACCCATCTTGGAACATGGTTGCAGCCATTTTGGGGACACCCCCACTGCTATCTTGGAGTTACCTCCGCTATTGCTACCACCACCTTTAATTGCAGTAGCACTGACCATGGGACACCAGCCAGAGACTAGAAGCCCAACACCAAGGTGAGGTATAGGTAATCTGCAGGGACACTACAGGATTATAGGATAGAAACTGTAATATCTCAGATCCACACTGTAGGAAGGAAGACACGTAGACAACATGGAAAAAAAAAAACAAAACAAAGAAAGGGAAGAATGTGCCACAAACAAACCAAGATAGTACAATAATAGAATCCACGAACAGCAAAGTTGATGAAATATCAGAGAAGTAGTTCTGAATGTACATAATTAAAATGATCTGTGAATTAAAGAATGATCTAAGTGAGCAAATAGGTGCAAAAATTGATCACACCAACAAAGAGATAAGGGAGAAAATACAGATAGCAAAGATTATTTCAAGAAAAAAAAGATTTTGAAATAAAAGTCAATCATAAATCCTTGAAATGAAGTAAACAATAAACCAAATAAAAACTCAATAGAAAGCATCACCAACAGACTTGATCACTTGGAAGACAGAAAGTCAGATAATGAAGACCAAGAACACAACTTGAAAATACAGTTGACCCCACAGTGAAGATGATAAGAAATCATGAACAGAACATCCAACAATTATGGGATAGCATCAAAAGACCAAATCTAAGATTTATTGGGATAGAGGAAGGCAGAGAGATTCAAACCAAAGGATCACACAATCTCTTCAATGAAATAATGCAAGAAAATTTCTCAAACATGAAGAATGAATTGGAAAATCAAATACAAGAGGCTTACAGGATATAAAATGTACAAAATTATAGCATATCTACACCAAGGCATATTATAATGAAAATGCCTAGTATACAAATAAGGATAGAATTTTAAAGGCCATAAGAGAGAGAAATCAGATCACATACAGGGGAAGACCAATTCGTATCTCAGCAGATTTTTCAACCCAGAGATTCAAAGCCAGGAGATCCTGGAACAACATATACCAAGCTCTGAAACAAAATGGAAGCTAACCAAAAATCTTATATTCAGAAAAAATTAAGCTTTAGATTTGGTGATGAAATAAAAACCTTCCTGATGAACAAAACTTAAAAGAATTTACAGTGAGAAAACCTGCACTACATAGCATCCTCAGCAAAATAGTCCAGGAGGAGCAAATGAAAAACAACAATGAAAATCATCAAAGGGAGGAACTACACTAAATGAAAGGCCAATCAAAGGAGAAACCAAGTCAAATTAAAAACCAAAAATAAAACAAAATGTCTGGGAATACAAATCATATTTCAGTAATAACCTTGAGTGTGAATGGCCTAAACTCATCAATTAAAAGACATAGACTAATGCATTGGATTAAAAAAATAGAAAAGACCCAACAATATGTTGCCTTCAAGAGTATCATCTCACAGGAAACAGCATCCACAGACTGAAGATGAAATGGAAAAAAAAAAAAAACATACCACTTACATGGACTGCATAAACAAGCAGAGGTTTCTATCCTCATAGCAGAGAAAGTGGACTTCAAATCAAAGCTAGTGAAATGGGATAAAGAAGGACATTTCATACTGCTTAAGGGAGTCATACATAAACAATACATAATGATCATAAATATCTATGCCCCAAACAATGGGACATCTATGTATGTCAAACAAACCCTTCTCAACTGCAAGAACCAAAGTGACCACAACACAATAATACTGGGTGACTCTAATACACCTCTTTCACCACTGGACAGATCTTCCAAACAAAAACTGAAAAAAGAAACTATAGAACTCAATAATGTGAACTTAATAAACTTATATAAAATATCCCATTCATCAACAAGCAAATACACTTTCTTCTCAGCAGTACATGGATCCTTCTCCAAAATAGATCATATGCTATGCCACAAATTGTCTCAGCAAATACAAAAAATAATAGAGATACTACCCTGCATTCTATCTGACCATAATGGAATGAAATAAGAAATCAACAATAAAATAAAAAATAGAAGCTACTCCAAAACTTACAGACTAAACAATATGCTATTAAATGATGCATGGATAACAAAGACATCAGGGAGGAGATAAAAACATTCTTAGAGATAAATGAGAATTCCAATACAACATCAAAATCTATGGGACACTTTGAAGGCATTGCTAAGAGGAAAGTTCATTGCATTAAACTAATTCATTAAAAGAATGAAAAGTCAACAAATAAACAACATGCATTACATCTCAAAGCCCTAGAAAAAGAAGAACAAACCAACACCAAAAGTAGTAGAAGAAAGGAAATCAATAAAATCAGGCCAGAAATGAATGAAATTGACACAAAAGAAACAATTCAAATAATTGACAAAATAAAAAGCTGGTTCTTTGAAAAAATTTTTAAAAGATTGATAAACCTTAGCCACCCTTATGAAAAGAAGGAGAGGGAAAATGCAAACACTAAAATTTGTGAATGAAAAAGGAATACCATGATAGACACTATTACAATACAGAAGACAATTAGAAACTATTTTGAAAATTTATGTTCCAATGAAATAGAGAACCTCGAAGACACTGACAAATTTCTAGAGGCACAACCCAAACTGAGTCAAGAGGACATATACAATTTAAATAGATCAATTTCAAGCAAGGAAATAGAAGATTCCATCAAAAGCCTACCATCCTAGAAAAGCCTATGACCAGATGAATTCACAGCTGAGTTGTACAAGACCTACAAAGAAGAATTAACACCAATACTCCTCAAATTATTCCATGAAATAGAAAAGGAGGGAACCCTTTCAAATTCATTCTATGAAACGAGAATCATCCTGATATCAAAACCAGGCAGATATACATCAAGGAAAGAAAATTTCAGACCAATATCCCTGGTGAACATTGATGAAAAAATTCTCAATAAAATTCTGGCAAATCACATACAAAAACATATTTTAAAAATAGTGCACCCTGATCAAGTGGAGTTCATTCCAGGAATGCAAGGTTGGTTCAACATATGGAAATAAATAAATATAATTCATCACGTGAATAGACTTAAAGACAAGAATCATATGATTATATCAATTGATGCAGAAAAACCATTTGAAAAAATATAGCACCCTTTCATATTCAAAACACTAGGAAAACTAGGGATAGTAGGAACATACCTCAATGGTTTTAAAAGCTATCTATGCTAAACCCAAGGCCAACATCATTCTAAATGGAGAAAAATTGGAAGAATTCCTTCTGAAAACTGGAACAAAAAGGGATGTCCTCTTTCACCACTTCTATTCAACATAGTCTTTGAAACTCTAGCCAGAGTAATTAGAAAAATGAAAGAAATTAAAGGGATACAAAGAGGAAAAGAAGAATTGAAGCCCTCATTATTTACTGACAACATGATTCTATACTTAGAGGATCCAAAAAATTCCATTAGAAAACTTTGTCTGTAAACAAGTCAAGATGGCGCCTGGCATTTTGCCAGGGGGAGTGGTTTGTGAAGTAACACCAGCGAGCCATTGAGTGTGGAGATTCTTTATTGGTTGACTGCTGTATCTAGTTTATGTTAATTAAGATAAGCTGTGTGGAATGTATAAATAACCCTCCTGTCCTACAATAAACGGCTCCCACTCCTGCTCTATCAATCTACACAAGTTGTTCATCACCCCCCCCACCCCCGTCATTTTCCCAGCCAGCTGGGCTGCGGCAAAACTTCTAGAATTAATAAATGAGTTCAGTAAAGTAAGAAGAATATAAAATCAATGGCCATAAATCAAATGTGTTTCTATACATCAGTGATGAATTCTCTAAAAGGGAAATTAGAAAAACTATGCCACTTACAATAGCCAAAATAAATACATAAATAAACTTGGGAATCAACTTTAAAAAAGAGGCAAAAGACCACTACAATGAAAATTAGGAACTTTAGTAAGTTCCACAAAATAGAAATATTATAAACAATATCTTTAATCACATTGCACTAGAACTAGAAATTATTTTCAACAAAATAATAAACCAAAAATGTTTTTTTACCTGAAAATTTAAAAACATTCTAGTTAATGCTTAGGTAGAAGGAAAGATATAAATTGTAACTGTAGAATTTGAAAAACAATTACCAGATTATATGAAGTGCATTTTTCAAAGGCCTACCATTAGGCACTTTTAATATAAAAATGAAATTATAGAAATGAATTAAGCCCCTGCCTTAGTCTATTTGGATGCTAAAATAAAAGCTCTACAGACTGGGTGGCAGGTAAGCAGCAGAACAGCACATCTCACAGTTCTGAGTGTGGAAGTCACAGACGGTGCCTTGCACACTTGGTGTCTGATGAAGACCCTGCCTTTCTGGTTGGGAGATAGCTGTCCTCTGGCTGTGTCCTCACAGAAGGAGGCCAGGGAGCGCTCTGGGACCTCTTTTAAGGACCCTGACCCCATTCAGGAAGGCTCTGCCCTCGTGACCTCATTACCTCCAGCAGTCATCATAAGGATCCTCCTGGCAGAATACTGTGTGCTATTTGGAAAATTTATACTCCAATAAAATAGAAAACCTCGAAGACAAAATATGAATGCAGGTGGCAAATATTTGTCAGAAAAATAATACAAACAGAAAATTAATACAAAAGCAAGGTAAATCCAAAGAAAACAAGAGTGACCTAAGCCAAAGTTATTGGGATAGAGAATAGGAAATTATAAGCTGAATTATTACATCAGAATCCTCTTTCTTGAAGAAGATTTTAAAGTATCTACTCATGTGAGCAGAAACAACATGGTAAAGATGGTTACCTACAAGAGACGGACGGAACCAGGTTTAGGAAACGGGAAGACGCAAGGCCACAGAAGGACCCAGGGCAGCACGGCATGCTGGTGCGCTTCCTCCTGGGCTTGACTTTTGGTACCTTGGCAATGTGTCACATAAAGGAAATCTAAATAAATAATTAAAATCAGCAAGGACCTGGGGAGAACCCAAACAAGAATAAAAATAGTAAGCGAGAGTATAACTGTATGACAGACAATTAGCATAACTATCCTAAAGGGGTAGGCAAGAAAAATTAACCTAATTAACTTTGGAAAACAACATTTTGACTTGATGCTGTAAAGCCAAAAACTGAAATAAATGTACGCAAATTTGGTGCTATAGTTAGTAAATTTTTCTTCACAAGGTTATGGGTTAGCAATTCTGGAGCTAATTTATGTGTAAATATGTTGCAGATAATGAGAACCAGCTTTCTCACTGTCAGAGAAAAGAGTTACTAATAGGGAAAAGGGGTACTGGAATGGAATCAGATGTTTATGGACATGTGTGAGTATGCATATACATATTACTTCCTGGCTTTGTCATTGAGAATCAGTATCCATCCAGTAGCAGTGACCAGAGTAGAGTTCCATATCTTAGCTTCTAAATATCACTCTCCATTTAAAGTGATGAGACCAACTTGAAGATATGGCTGGTTCTAGGGCCAGGGCAAGGAAAGGTCAAGCTAAAACTGCATGTTGAAAGGACACAGGAGCCAACTGGAACCAGCTCCCCAGGGCCAAATCTGAGCCAATTAGAACAAGAAATAATTATATATGACTCATAGAATCAAATAAAAATCTATAGGTTCATAGTTGAAAAAAATAAATGAGTAAATATGGAGAGAAGGAACAGTGTCTCAGAGAATGCCAAGTAATAAATGTAGGGGGTAGAAAAGAGGATGGAAATTGATACTACTGTAAGGATTCACCACAGCAGTAATGGTTGCCTGGATGGATGTTAGAATTAGTGGGCAAAAGTAAGAGCCATGGTATATTTTTGTAGTCTCAAGTATCTACTTGAAAGATACTTACAAATTGCACAGGAAAAAAAATACAGTGAAAAATGCTGGAAGAATATCATCTCAACAAGGTCATCAAAAATAATGTCACTGGTAATAGAAACTTTCCTACCATCTGTAATATTGGGTATCTTACTATCATGTGTCTCATGATGTGTAGCATTGTGAAGAACACAGCATCATTTACATGGAATTCTTACCAAAAATACAAAATTTGAATTTTATCATGAAGAAACAGAAAAATTTAGGAGTATTATTATACAATAACTGATTGTTCTTTTAAAAAATATCAAGGTCTAGGAGAAAATAAAGATTGCACTAAATCAGAGAAAACTAAGGAGACAGGGCATCTAAATGCAATGTGGGGCCCTTAATTGGATCCCAGATGGTAAAAAAGATATTAGTGGGACACATGGTTTCTCTAGATTATAGAATAGTAAAGTTTCACTCTAGTTTTTGATTCTGATACTTTCCTGTTGTTTTGGAACTTGTAATCTTTTAGAGAAGCTCACTGAAGAGGAAATGGGAACTCAGTGGGCTTTTTTTTAACATTGTCCCAGTCCGAAATTTCAAAATAAGAAGGTAAAATTTTGTTTAAAAAAATATGTTGTGGTATGTGAAATAATAAGAGAATGTATACTTTCAAAATCAACACAAATACATGTGAAAATACATTGATCAAGAGTCTGACAGAGAGAGATACATGAAGGAAGTAAAAGATAATCAGTTTTGGAAAAATTACAAAATAATTGTCCAGCTGGAATAAGGATTTTATCAATATGTGATTTCAAAAATTCCAGTAGGGAAGTGGAGATACAATTTCCAATTATATCTATCATTTTTTCTCATGAAACCCCTTCACTGATAAAGGCTCCAAAAAAATGCACATTGCTAAACACTGTGCCAACACTGGGTAGATAATGGAGTGCTGTTGGTCTAGATGGATATGGAAAGATGAACCTTGTAGAAGTTGGGTCTACTGATTTGCTTCAACACACAAATGTCATAGTGGGGATCTCACTGTGTATCCAAACCTCAGCCCATTGCTAGAGCTTGTGGGGTAGACCCCAAAGGAACTCATTTGCACAGGGCTGAGAAGCTTCTTCGGTAAGGATTTCATGCTGTACCTCTCTGTGGCAAACCAAAAATTTGGTCACAAGCTAATTGTAACAATAATTTGCCAAGCACAGTGGGCTTGAGCTAGACAGAGGACCACAGGTTTTAGATGGAAAGACGTCTTGGTTGGAGTCTGTGCTTAAATCTCCATGAGAGAGAGGTTTGAATCTAAATTTAAGAGATTCATTTCACCAAGCCCCGTAGCACGTGGAGTGTGCCAGCCACATCCTCCCACCAGCCAGTCTCAGGGGAGCTTGCAGCTTTAACTGTGAGCCCTTCAGCTCTCACAGGTGATGTCAGCAGCCACCTGAGCTCTTCTACAGCTCTTCCCAGTGGGCGCTGGCCGTGACGGGCAGCTCATCAGCAAGGGCATCAGCTAGAAAGAACTGATTGTGAGCAAGTTTGTCATCTTCTCCTGAAAAATCCTGAAGTACACCCAGCTCACTGACATTGAGACTCATTATTTTCTGAAAGTGTTTTTGAAGCTCTTTCTTGGTGTTAGAAAGACCAGGAAGGAAAGGCTTAAAAACGATCCTCTCCTCCCCATGTCTCCTGATATCTCCACAGAGATTGGATATGGCTGTTGTTCTTTTGGCTCAAGGATAACGTGGCCTGCCAAGTGGAATTCCAATAAACAGTAACTGATATTGTACTCTAAAGTAAAATCTGAGCAAATCGGTGAAGTAACCAGAATGTGTTGCCATTGCAAACGAGCATACAACACAGCCTCTGTAGCCACAGCAAAACAAAACACACCTGGCTTTCCAGTGTGCTGTCCACTTGTCACCAGCACACTGTTATTTTGGTAAGTGAAGTTGATGAACCTGGACCTCGCCCCATCTCTGAGAGGCCTGTGTGGCATTGGGGCAGGGTTGGGAACACAGGGCAGGAAGGCGTGGGGAGACTGTGACTAAATATCTGAATTATCTTTTCAACCACGTTTTCCTGGTGTTCCATAATTTCACTTCTCTATGAGTGGTAGATAACTTCTATATTTTCTTCATCAGAAATCTCATGTCTAATAACTCCAGTATCACAATTAAAGAGTTGCATGAGTTACAAAATTCCATTTCTAGCTCCTTTGGATGGCTACCTTTGTAGCATCCTTTGTCTTCTAAGTACATTCCAGTCTGTCCTTAATATTCTTCTGTGCTTTTACTAGTGCTTCTGTACACAACGTTTTAGAATACCTTTACCTTTTTAAGCATGGGTCCTTTCTCACTTTATCTTTTCTTGGATAAATCATTTTTTGTTTGTTTTCTTAGCTTCAATGCAGTATGCACTCTCAGGCCTAGAGTTTTAATGAGTTTTCCTGATAATCATGTTTCACGTAACTCCATCCAAACAAAACACCCTAAAAACACCCTATTCTTTTTGCCACTGAATAGGAAATAACCCCAGCTCAGAAACATCCAGGCTCCTCTCTAGTTTGCTAATAGGTTTTTATTAATATGTTTTCAGATGCTTAAGCTTCCTTGCTAATATTTCCCCTTCCAGATGTCTGGGGTTTTTAGTTCCTAGAAGAATAGGTCAGCTGTCTGTGAACACAGCTCTGGAATTCCTCAGTCGAAGTGCAGTCTTCTCGGTACTGTGGGGGGTCGGGGAGCAGTTCTGTCCAACTAAGGAACTCACTCCAGTTGCCTGGAAACATACCCAGAGGCTTGGGGAATGTGGACATGAACAGAGTCCCTGAAATGGTTCATGTCATTTGTTCCTCCAAGTCCTCATGGGGACTGGGAGAAGATAATGGGTGGAGAGAGAAACACCATGATATCATTTCATTCAAGCTTGAGTTACATGAAAAGACCAAATTGCATAACACAGACTTAGATTTTTTTAAAAAAAGAATGCTTTTGTCCTCTTCCAACACACAACACCCCCGCCACTGTCTTCTATTCTGACAGTTGTTCTAAGTTCTTGGAACATGTTTATGATTCTATCATGTATAACTACACTTGGCCTAAACTCCACATGGGACCACAGTGGTAAAAATAAGAATAGTAAATTTCCTGTAATATTTAATTCAAACCTTTCTTTCAAGTGGACCCACATCTTTTTATTTTTTGGTACAAGAGATTGAACTCAGGGGCACTCAACCACTGAGCCACATCCCCCACTCTATTTTGTATTTTATTTAGAGACAGGGTCTCACTGTGTTGCTTAGCACCTCACTTTCACTGAGGCTGGCTTTGAACTCGTGATCTTCTTGCCTCAGCCTCCCAAGCTGCTAGGATTACAGGTGTGTGCCATTCTGCCTGGCTTCCATATCTTGACTGATCATTAAATCCATTATTTGGAGTGAATAGAAGTTTTAGATTGTTAATGGTTTCAGGTCATGATATAAGATGATTTAAAAGATTGGTTCATGGTCATAGAAGCACACATAAATCCTCATGTTACTAGTGCAGAAATCAGGATTATTCAACAAAACTGGTGGACACTCTTCCCCTGCTGGTTCTCTCCCCTCTCAATTTCTCTCTCTCATGGTATTGTCCATAAATGTCTATAGTGATTATTACCTGTATTCCTGCATTTTTTATATGGCAATTCCTTAATCAGAGTCTTTTAAATTCTTCATGCATAACCTTTCACCACTTATTCATGAATTAGAAAATCAGAGGACATTAATCTTAGAAGGCACATAATTTAGTCCAATTCCCCATGACTGTTCTATGCCTCTTCATCCAATCCTAGACATCTGGGTTGTGCTTTTCCTTGCATACCTCAAATTTTTTATTCTAGCTTTGCTCCTGACAGCATTCTTTATTGCTCAAAGGTAAATTTTATGTTTCTGCATCAATCTCTTTCCTAGGCTAAATGATCTTAGATCTTGTAATTATTTCTCCTAGACTTTTAAATCAGTTAGAATCTTTTAGATTCAATTCAACTTTTAAAAAGGTATTGATTAGCCAGGTGCTGTGCTGCACACCTGTAATCCCAGCTACCTAGGAAGCTAAAGCAGGAGGATTGCAAGTTCTGGGACAGCCTGGCAACTTGGTGAGACCCTGTGTCAAAATAAAAATGACAAGGGAATGGGAACGTAGCTTAGTGGTAGAGTGCTTGATTAGCATGTGTGTGAGGCCTTGGCTATAATCCAATGCGAAAATTTTGTAAAAAAGGAATTTATGTTCTTCACATAACTGAAATGTCCAGAAAGGATCCAATTGCAAGACTAGGATGGTAGGATGGGATAGGGATCCAAAAATAAATCCCAGGTTGATTACACACGGGATTGTCCTGAATTATGACTCGGGTTGTGGACACCCAACTATGTGATTGTCAAAAACCATAGACTCTTGTACCATAAATGTGCATTTTCTGGATCTAAATGTTAAAAATAACTCAGGATGTGGGGATAACTCAATCTGGAATGTGCTGTTTATGCTGCCGAAATATGGGAGGAAAACCACCTATCTTCACATTGTACTGACAGTGGAATTATAACACAGAGCAAGAACCAGATTTTAATTTGGTTTTTAAATAAAACACATGAATTTCATGGTGCTGGTTATGAAAGAAGCCAGGAGAACATAAATGCCCACTTTGAATAATGGCATACCATGTAATATTCAAAGAATGATGTGTTCAATGGAAAAAGACGAATTGATTTGCTTTGATTTTATTGGATTCCATATGTGGGAAAATCTTTCTGTAGGAAGCAGTAATTACTTTGATCCTAATATTTCAGCAAAAGAATAAATGATCATTATTTAAATTCCTGATGCTATTCTTAATGAAGACTCAATTACTGGTGTCCAAATCTCAAGCCATGGAATTCTAAAGTAATATTTATATCCATTGAAAATGTTCCAAAATTGTTAAATAAGTCAATTCTTTGGCTTACAAGAAAGTAAACGAAATGACATCTTGGTTATTTGATTGTACTCATTGACTCACTTTATCCAGTCTCCCTTTTAGTATTTCAATTTGCTTTTCCCCCTGTCAAGGAAAATAAAATATCAGACACAGAGTAGTATTCACTAGCAACAACAGGACGTCATTCGATTCATGAAAACCATGAGCAACCTACGTGAAAACTACCACCACGATGTAGTCAGGTCAAAATAAAAGTCTCTAGTGTGCAATATGACAACCTTCCTTTAAAAGTCCCTTTATACCTGGGTGTTTGCAATAGAATGCTATTGTATCAGAAAGATGGCTGACTTTAAACAGCATTTAATTATTAAAATACTTTTTACCACCTTTAAGAAGACTTAGGGATCAAAGCTGTATTTATTTTTAATTCATCTAGTTAACCATGCAAATCTTTAAGACACTGTATTTGCAATGACACTTCAAATAATGTAAGTACATTGGATTTCATGGTTGTGAGAAAATGTTAAAATCATTGAAGATGCAATTTCTTTTCTCTTCATTAAGTCAAAGAAACTCTTTTTTTTTTAAATAAATGTAGGAGTTAGACAAGCATCCAAAAAGCCTATTTGGCTTGATTTTGTTTTTCTCATCTTCATTTTTTGCTTCATTTACATTCCTCTTTCTCATGCTTTTGTCTGTGAAAATAAGTTGCTTGTTAAACATTCTGGTATAGTTTAGCATTTATGTTGTAAGTAACTTCTTCCATATGTTTGTTTTTGCCTCCATGAGATCTCTTTGTCTCAACTTTCTTCACTCCCCACTCCTGAATTAAAGGGGGAAAAAATGTAGCTTCCCTGGTTGTGTTTGGCTTTAGTGTGTAAAATCAGTCAAACCCAGCTCTCTCCTGTAAGTTCATAATTGTAATTAACTTCCTATGAAATTTAGTCCTCACTCCACCCCCCACTTAAAAAGTTTTAACTTCTTCATCTCCCATGAAGAGGGATGTGCAGGAAGACAGTTATTAAAGGATTAGAAAGAAACCTCTAGAAATCCTATTTCTTTGAAGAAAAGTGGGTCAGTTTTGCTGTGTTCTCTGCTTGGCTTCATAGTTCATAGTTGGCCATCAGTATTTGATGATTTGAAATAATTTTTTGGCTCTCTCTGTTTAAAAACAAGATTAGTTACGTACGTCATGTAAACTCCTGCATTTGTGGTGGTGCACACTAGAATTACGGCTATTGCTCCTTTTTTCCATTACTGTAAGCTGTCTTTACTCAGGACTTTCACAGGACCTATCTTGGATTGGATGTTTGAATACTTGATCTCAGATGTTGTCTGATTACTGTTTATTTGAGCATTTTCAAAATCTTTAAAGACAGACTCAAAATAAATATGGGAGCATAATTGAGATGGAGATATTGATACTTTGAAATAATAATAAATTAGGCAACATCTGTATCATTAAAGCACAATGGGATGTAACTGAAAGATATGGTTACTCCAATTTTCCAAAACTTTTCACCAATATCCTGTCAGAGGCAGAATAGGAACAAGATGTGACCAGAGTGGTGGATAACATTTGGAAATGTAATGAACCTTTCCTGATTCCCCTTTTTCTTCTGTCTTGAAAGTAAATTCTAAGTCAAGGTAAGTTATATTGTTCAGGCATATATTTTATTTAAATGCAAAATTATCAAACTTTTGCTCCTTAATTTTTCTGACATCACTTCTGTTTGCTGTACTCTCTGGAAGATCACAGATGGTGGTTCAGATGCATGACGTTCCATACCCTCAGCATCCGTGGACAGTCATCAGGGTGCTAGAGCCAGCTCCCACTGCAGGATGAGCTAGCTGCCTGTCCAGTATTCAGGAACTTGTGAACAGCAAACTGAGTGTCCTCATTTTTGTGTCAATCCTTCATTGCTCAAATAGGTTTTTGCAACGAGGTCCACAGAACTCTTCCCCATAATGTGGATTGCATTGCAGAAAACACTCTTTGCTCAGGGGACTCAATTCTGATGCAATGGGAGTGAGATGCTTGTCCATTGCTGCAGAGGGAAGCTTTATCTTATATTCAAGACTGTTCATTATGCCAGCATTCTTGAAGACAACTGAAACAAAGAGCTGTTTGCAAGACACATAGGTAGGGGAGCTTTATGGAGAAACACATCTCCACACCCACCCCAAGTTATTTACAAACATAAAAAGCTAAACTCCGGAAGACCAAAATGTAATGATAAACAAACAAACAAATATACAGTGATGAGCAAATGACTCTGCACAGGTTCTATGGGCTGGGTACAGTGGCACACACCTGTAATCCCAGTGACATGGGAGGATGAGGCAGGAGGATTGCAAGTTCAGAGCCAGCCTCTGTAACCTAGGGAGGCCCTTAGCAACTTAGCAAGACCCTGTCTCAGAATAAAAGATAAAAATGGCTAGGGATTTGGTTCTGTTATTAAGCATCCTGGGGTTCAATCCCCAGTGCCTTCATAAATAAATAAATAAATAAATGCATAAATAAAGAAATAAAGTTCCTACTATGCAGAATACATGCATGTTTTTCTCTTAAACAACATCCAAACAAAAAGCAATCTGATATAAGCAAGAGATATGAGCAGGTAAGTTATATAAAATGTGTGAAACACCAATAACAGCAAAAAAGTAATTGGAAACTAAATATTTTATCATTTTAACTTTACAGTATGCAAACAAATAAATATTGAGTGCTGCTGCGATCACAGGGAAGCAGGGTGTTCCACTCCCAGGGTCGGTGGGGCACAATCTGATATGGCCACTTGGAAAAGGTATTTGTCAGTGTCTGTTACATTTCCTATTTGTATGCCTGTAGGCCCAGTGATGTTTTTCATGTTTACTCAAGAGAAATACTTCTCTGTTTCCTCAAGGTGCTATGTATCCAAGTTTTGCTGAAATGTCACACATGGTAGTGGATCCCAGGAATGACTAAGATTGTCAGTAAAAGAATGGCTAAAGAAAACTTGGAATCCTATCCAGGCCACGTCCATAGGGCGGTCTTGGTCACCACAGTTACTTTGGAGAGAAATTTGGCTTGGCAGCTGATAGTCAAGGAGAAGCTCAGAGGCTCATTTTTGTATTTTAATCTTACTGAAACTTTGTGAGAATGATGAAAGAAACACAGAGCCTCTCAGAAGCTAGGAAATAATGGCTCACTTAGCTTACACTGTTCCTGGGACGACCTGGCAAAGCTGAAATGGAAAACTCAGAGTTGGCTCTTCAAACACACACACACACACACACACACACACACACACACACACACTTCAACCAAATGAGAATGTACTGATTTGGGCATGTTTCTGATTTGGGCATGTTTCTATCTACTTACCCATTGAGTACCCATGCATCTTTATTTAAGTTGGTGATATATGAATAGTTCACACCATTTTTTTTTAAGAATTTAACAATTCTTTTTAAGGTTGAAACCCCTTTGTATCTTTCCTTCTTCAAAAATGTATTATGTCCAGAGGGAAAGACTATTATAACATGGTACTCATCTTCCTATATGTATTTCCTAGTTTTTGTAGCATGTATAGTTCACATTTTGTAAATTTCAGAGCTTTATGTGACTATCATACTCTATAGGTTACTCATTTCTTTTGGCCAAATGTTGCTTTGAGATATATCCAAGTAGATAAAAAATTTCTATTAGACTCATATCTTCATTAGCCAGTAAAGTAATTGCTACAATAAAGTGGAAACCTTGTATATTCCCACCCTCCAAATGACACCTCTCTGTTCCTCCTGGAGAAGAGCACTAGCATACGTGTGGTCATTATGGTTTGATCTCAGATGTCCATGGCCATCTTAGATGTGCTGAAGGCCACATGCCACGTAGGCTTGGCTGCCAGTCCTCGGGTCCATTAGGTGGTGGTGGAACCTCGCGAGGTGAGGCCTCCTGGGAGGAGTTAGGGCCCTGGGGGGCGCCCTTGAAGGAGCGTCCCTCTCTTTGCTCCTGAGTGCCCGTGGGGCGAGCCGCTTTGCTTGCCCACACTCTCCCTGCCTCGCTGCAGCTCAGAATCAGTGGAGCCAGCTGAGGGGGGCCTAAGGGGAGGAAGCTGGCCACTGGGTGGGTGCAGGGCCCTGCATGAGGGTATGGGCACCTGAGGCCCTCCACGAGCTCTCTCTGCTTCCTGAGTGGCACCCAGTGAGGCCCTTCCTGCCTTCTCCTTCCATGGCTGAAGGTGGAGAGCGGAAGGAGGGCGCATGGGGGTCGGGGCAGGGAGGGTGGGAGGACAAGAGGGCCAAACTCACACTTGTCACAAACCAGCTCCCACGGGGACGCGCCCACCCCAGTGGGGGACAGGACTCCATTCATGAGGCGTAGCCTTCGGACCTGTCATAACTCAAGGTCCAGCCTGTCAACACTCTTGCCCTAGGAGCTGCTTTCCCACACCCGGGGCTTTGGGGGACACCTAACTATAGCAGGCCCCTTCTAAAAATGGTGCAGATTTAAAAACCTATCATGCTTAGGTAGATGGATGAATCCACTTCTAAGGTTTACAGAAATCGGCTGTCAGGGTGGGGCAGGGGCAGGTGGGCAGAAGCAGTCAGCTGTGAAACCTGCACACAGCTCCCATTCCCCCCTCCCTCCCTCTCTCCCTTCCTCCCTCCCACCCTCCCTCTCTCCCAACTAGATTGTATATATGAGAATTCTGGATAACACTGGAAAAGAAGATTTATAAAAGATTAAATTATTATAAATATGCATTTATCCTACTGAAGTATTTGTTAAAATATTTATTTGAAAATAGTGTGCTGTATAATTTTGAGGGAAAGTGTTGCTGCAATAATTACAATATTATGAAGATATTTTAAATGATCTGTAGCTCTAGGCACTGAAAAGTGGCAGAAATAAATTAGCATGTGAAGTGTGTGCTTGCCAGAGTTTATATTCACATAAGCTTTCATTACATTATCAGTGAATGAGATAATAAAATAATAACTTATATTTATTATTTAGTAGTTCACACTGTGCTTCCATAGCAGCCATTTATTTGATCCTCGGAAAAGTCCTAATGGAGAAATTGACAATATTATTCTCATTCTGCATATTGATAAACTGAGTCCCAGACTAGGTTTACTTACCTTTTTCTATGATGGTTAGACGTGGGATTCAATATTAGTTCTTCACACACAGTATAATTAAGCGAGCAGCCTAAAGCACCTTGCTCTACTGTTAATGGTATTTATGACTTTATAACAGTAGTTTGCAATGTTGACTATGCATTAGAAGCAGTATTTTATAAATAATTAATCCCACTGGGTCCCACTTCCAGAGGATTCTGATTCAGTTCACCTGGGTTGGGGCCTGGTACTCTGTAGTTTTGGGGAGCCTTATAGGTGTTTATGGTGCATAATTGGGATTGAGAACCACTTTCGTAGAGTTCACAAATGTGTCTCATTTGATTCTTAATCCTGTGAAATCCTGCAAAAGAAAATGATGCCCTGAGAACAACCTGGCACCAAGCCTACAGCTAGTAAGTGCAAAGCAGAGCCTCAGCCCCAGGTCTTTTAAATCCCACCTGCCTGCCCTCAGCCCTTCCCTTGGAGCTACATCATGGATTTGTTTTAACCCGAGTCAGATCATATTAGGATACTTCTTATAGCATTCATTTATGAACAAGTACAGAACATCCCAACTCATTTCATTTTTGAGCTGTTCATTACCTGATATGGAAATGCAATAACCATTTCTTTGCAGGTATTGTAGGGTATAGACAGATAAATGTTAAGACACAGTTCACTATCCCCTACTAGGGCAAATCATGGGCACAGCCCAGTTAGGAGGTAAGGCTTATAGAGAGCTCTCACGTAGTTGGTCAGTGTATGTTTTCAAGCACACTTGTAAGTGAGAGCAGGGATCTAAGAAGCTTGAAGGAAGACCTGGTGAAGGAGGTGGCATTTGCAATAAGTCTTTAGGGTTGCCATTTTGGCAGGTGGAAAAGCATAGGAATTTCACTAGATGCAAGGTCCAGTTGAAGATTCAAGATGAGACACATAAATAGGAGGCAATGAAGGCATAGGAATTTCCAAGTTGGGCTCTGAGGGTTTTTCCTGAGGAGCTGTTTTGTTTGGCCTGTGTGGTTCTAAAAATAAAGTTCGTTTCTTTTGACAAGTGGCTCCTGAATTGTGCCCAGCCAGACTGCAGCATTTGGTGGCCCGTACCGGGAACGAACCCTCGACCTTGGCGTTATCAGCACCATTCTTAAAACCACACTTCTAGATACAAGATACCAGAAATAATAATTAAAGCAAACAAAACACACACAAAAGGCTTTTCTTACCAGTAGTTTTAAACCTTTTGATATAACCCTATTGATTAGTTTTTAAAATTTGTGGAAATATTTTTTAAATCATAAAACAACAGAAATATTATAATCTGGGTGTTTGTAGAATTCGTTTTTGTGTGCGGGAGTTATGTAATAGTGACTGTAGCTTTTGAAGAAGTCTGTTGTGTTAAATGTTGGGTCTCTGGGCACCAGATTTCTTGTGTAATAAGTGATAAAATGATACATTCCTTTAATTCAACAAAGACCAATTATGTAAGATGATCTCGAATTAACCTTGTCACAATGCAGAGTTTTCCTTTTTTAAATATGACAACCACCCATTATCAGATGGAGCTGGAGGATTTCTGTTTGGGGCATCTTTCTGTCTACTTTAACATAGTATAGCTTTAGCATCTGAGATTTTATTGAGAAGGCCTGTGTGAGTTAAGACTTGGCCGAATGCTGTAACTAATAGGCCTTTGCCTCTGGCCACCGTTCTCTTCCACATAGGGGGGATACACAGATGGCTTTTGCTATACTTCATATTTTGTAAAATAACAACATGGCCAAGGAAGTGACTGTAGATGAAGGTATAATTTTCTGTCCCAAAATATTTTGACTCGAACTTTGATTTTGTGTATTTATTGTTATCCTATGAGTTCTGTCAGTTTGGGGCTCTGAGTTCACATTATTGAACTTTGGATGTAGTTACAAATTGTAGATGAAGTGTAAATGTTGATCAGCAAATGTAAATTATTGTGTAATGTTTATTTAGCATATTGTTTAAATATACATATTTTCCTAATGACATCCATATGTTCCCAACTGCCATTATTTGAACAAAATTTATATCTGTGTCAGGGTCAATGTATGTGCTTGCGTATTCGTTTATGTAAAAATTTTCCTAACATGTTACTGAACATCATGGCTTGTAGCATTTATATTTGTGTTTTATGATGACCACTGAAAATATTTAATTGATTTCATAGGTTTGATATCATCTTATATAGTGTTTTGAAGTCGCAATTAGAAATAATCTATTTAAAATTTATTTCAGGAGGCTGTGTCAAGGGTGTGTATACATGCTGAAACAGAGACTTTCCTGGGCTCTCTAACTCCTGTGTGCCAGGCTACATCCACTTATCCTTTGCTCATTTGGTGGTTTGTTTTGGACTTCAAATTTGCCCTCTGATGTTCCAGTTTGCACTGTCTCAACTTGTGAGACCCCCACCTTCTTTTGCTGTAGTTGTTTACTTGGCCTTTCAAAGTATTTTGACTTCAAGGTGTTTATTAAAATATGTAAAATATACGTAGAAAGAGTGTTGATTTAGAAAGTTTATAAAATGCCCAATTTATCTGAGGAAAATTTTTAATTTGAATCTGATTACGTGTCACCAATTTGTTAGTCACAAATCCAGAATTGTCATTGAAGCACGATCTGATTTTTTTTTTTAGTATAAATTGCTATGTATAAACATGATGCCTTTACCTATATTTAATTGAGGGTAGTAATTAGATATTACAGCAAGGATCATATCATGTGTTAGCTTTGGAGCAACACAAGAGATCCCACTTATTAACATAAGCTTGGAAACACTTACAGGAGAGTCATTCCTACTTAAGCTTGTAATGATAAGGAATTATAATACCTGATAAAGTGTGAATACAACAAATCCTCAGCCACGTTGATCACAGCATCAAACTTTTCTACAGAGACAACGATGAAGCTCTCCTATGCTAGAGGCAATGCTACCATGAGAAAGAAACACCAGGGTAAGTGGTAGACAAGAGAAGTAGCCTTCCTTTTTAGCCTCCCCCAGGGTATAATTTACACAAGGTTTCCCCAAGTCAGTTTTCCTTTAAAGACTAGATCATCTGAAAGTACTTTCTCAAAACAAAAGTATCTAGCAGGACTGTTTTCAGGAGACCCTTGGCATGTTGCCCAAATTGGGGATTTCTATAGATGAAATGCATCAAGGCAAAGACAGAGTCAGAAGCTCAGCGCACATTGGGCACAGTCATCTGACATCCCCTGCTACGGCTGGTGCAGTCTTGCTGATCCTGGCTCTCCCCTGGCTCTTGCCACCATTTCCTATAGCAGCGCCTCAAAGGGAGGCCAGGAGCCCCAGGAAGTGCACATTGTCTACCGACCACCTGTCTGTCCCTGAGACTGCCTACAGTGCTCTTGCAGATCCTCAGGCAGGCCAAGAGGCCTTGGGCCGTGGAGCCAGTCAATAAATTGCTGATTTGCTGAGTCTGTATCAAACCACCCTAATTGCATATGTGAAATTGAGTTGTTAAAATTTCCAAAGGAAGTGCAGTTTTCATCAAAGGCATACCACACAGCAGCACACTATTGAATGACTGGTGAGGTCAAAAAGCTAAAGTCAAATCATTTTAAAAATTCAGTTATTTTTAAAACCCCATATCCACATATATTCAACCTTCCCTGTCCCCTTTCCTATTTTGGTAGTATCCTTTTTACCATTGGGATGGCTAGTTGAAGTCCGGGTCCTTGGTGTTCCAAACAAAGAATTGAGCAAGACACACAGAAGTCACAGGCACAGTGCAGAGGTATTGAAAGTAAGGATACACTCCATTGAGTAGAGTGGAGTGGGACCAGCAAAGGAGAGGGGCTCAAAGCCCAGTATCTGAAATTGGGTCTTATATGTTGAGCTAAAGGTGTGGCTTCCTACATGGACCTGATTGAGGACCCTGCCCCATGTGCTCCCGTTGGTTACCTTATGATACCTGATTAGAATATTCTCCAATTTCCCCCCTTTGGTTACTTTAGAAAACCTAATTACAATACTGCCCACTTTACCCATTGATCATTTGAATAAATAGAACCTGTGGTGGGAGTTGTCATGGTGAAAAGTCCTCAGTGGCAGGAGTTGTCATGGTGATGAGACGTACTGTGGACAGGGACAGAACTCATCTCCTTGTCTGGTCCTCCAGCAGCTTCTTTCGTATACCGGGTCTCTGCCATCTTGGTGTCACTGAACTACTCCTATCTAACATCCTCACTGCAATAGCATGTTATCTTTCTCTGTTTTCTCTGCTTCTCCTTTTTCTGTTTGTTTTTATTAAAGATATTAAGAGTACCTGAAGGCATTCCCAGAGAACAGTGCTTCAAATGATTCCTGAGGCACCCAACTAAGAGAAGCATTCCTGGGTGGTGTCCCGGTTGAGGAATCAAGTATCAGCACTAGTTGGGAATGGTCCTACGGTATCAGCTCTGATAGTTTAATTTTCCTCTCTCATCTCTCAGTTTTATACTTAATGATTCTAAAGTGCTGAAGATTTCTCTGATTGTTTTATTTTTTATTGTGGCAAATGTTGGGAATCTATGTTAAGCAATGGCAAATCTTGTGCTGGAAATAAACAACAAATAGAATTAGCGCAAACGGTATTTAGTCCTAAAGTAGTTCAAGCAAGTCAATACGTAGTCATTATGTTACATGATACAAAACACATGGTTAAAAAACTGAAACATCCAAAGAGTACAAAACATAGTTATTTGTAAATACTAGGGAGATTAACTGATTTTTTTTTAGTTTATTGTTTTAATCCTGATTTGTTCCATGTGGTCAAACCACAAAATACAAAATTTGTTTTCTTCATTAAGTAGTTAAGTAGTTATTAAGTTGTTTGAGTTTATATCATGAGAATTTAGTAGAAAATGTGACTTTTTATACTGAAATAAACAGAAACCAACTCCATAATGTTTGTGTATGTGTGCACAATTTTTAAAATTTATTTTCACTGTGTATATTTATGGATATCATGTGATGTTTTGATCTATTTATACATTATAGAAAGATTTAATCAAGCTAATTAATGTAACTACCACCTGTCCAATTTCTCTACTTTGGGGAGTAAGGACATTAATAACCAATGTTAACAATTTCTGAAATATTCAATGCATTCTTATTACCTATGATAACCCACAGTGCAATATACTACTAAAACTCCTGTCTAATTGGATCTTTGCACCTTTGATGAGCATCTCTCTTTTTCATCTATTCTTCCCCTGCTTCTACAGCTTCTGGGAATTATATTTCTATTCTCCTTCTATGCGATCAGCTTTTTCAGATTATGAACATGAGATCATGCAGTATTTATTTTTCTGTGCCTGGCTCATTTCACTTAGCACATCCTCCACTTCCATCAATGCTGTTGCAAATGACAGGGTTACCTTGTTTTTTAAGGTTTAATAGTATTCCATTGGGTGTGCATGTGTGTGTGTGTGTGTGTGTGTGTACATACATAAGTGAGTGAATGTGAGTATATGTATATGTGTGTATACACACACACATACATACACATATATATTTACATATACTGCATTGACTTTGTTGATGAGCCATTAGATTACAACCTTATTCAGTTATCATGAATATTGCTGAGATTAACATGAGATTACTGATATTTCTAAGACATATCAATTTTCAATTTTTTTGTACAGATATACCCTGAAGTGGGATTGCTGAATGATATGATAAATTTAGGTTTCATTTTTTGATGAACTTTCTCATTATTTTCAAAAATGTCTGCAAAATCTACATTCCAACCAACAGGGTAGGATGGTTCCTTTATCCCACATCTTTGCCCACTTTTATTATTAATCTCATTGATAATAACCATTCCAGTAGGCATGAGGTGATATCTCATTGTGGTCTTAATTTGCATTTCCATAATTATCAGTGATGTTGAATATTTTTTGTATCTGTTGGCCATATATTTCTCTATTCTGAATAATGTCTTCTCAGATATTTTGCCCATTTCTAAAATCTGGTTATTTGTTTTCTCGATATTTCATGGGTCAGATATATATTTTTAAAATTATTTTGCCGCAGTCCGGCTGGGCAAAATAACCAGGAGGTGACAAGCAACTTAAAGGTTGAAGTGGGAACTGCTTTATTACAGAGACAGCAGAGGTATATATACCTAACTGATTACAATTAGCATCATCTAGATACAACAGTCAGCCAATAAGGAATCCCCACCATCTAAATGGCTTGGCGGCAGTGCCTCACAAACCACTTCTCCTGGCAAACTGCCAGGCGCCATCTTGACTTGTTTGCATTCCCCAACATTATTTTTTAATTTTTAAATTATTTTTAGATATACATGACAGTAGAGTGTATTTTGACATATTTTATATATATGGACTATAACTTTTTCTAATTAGAATCCCATTCTTGCAGTTGTACACGATGTGGAGTTTCACTGGTCACTTATTCCTATATGGACACAGGAAAGTTATGACCAGTTCATTCTACTGTCTTCCCAATGGCCATCCTGCTTCCCTTCCCTTTATTTTACTTTGCTGTGTCCACTGAACTTCTATTCTTCTCAGCTCCCTTGTTGTGTTAGCATCCACATATTAAAGAGAACATTTGACCCTTGTTTTGGGTGGATTGACTTATTCCACTTAGCATGATAGTTTTCAGTTTCATCCATTTATCAGCAAATGCCATAATTTCACTCTTCTTTATGGTTGAATAATATTCCATTCATCTGTAGAAGTGCAGCTAGGTTGGTTCCATAGCTTAGCTATTGTGAATTGAGCTGCAATAAACAGTGATGGGGCTGAATCACTATAGTATGCTTATTTTAAGTCCTTTGGGTATAAACTGAGGAGTGGGATAACTGGGTCAAATGGTGATTCCATTCCAAATTTTCTAAGGAATCTCTATACTGCTTTCCCAAGTGGTTGCACCAATTTGCAGTCCCATCAACAATGTATGAGTGAAATTTGTCCCCACATCCTCACCAACATTTATTGTTACTTATATTCTTGATAATTGCCATTCTAACTAGAGTGAGATGAAATCTCAGTGTAGTTTTAAATTGCATTTCTCTAATTGCTAGAGATATTGAACATTTTTTCATTTTTTCATTCACATTTCTTCTTTGGTGAAGTGCCTGTTCAGTTCCTTTGCCTATTTATTGCTTGGGTTATTTGTTTTTCTGGGGTTAAGTTTTTTTGAGTTCTTTGTATATACTGAAAATTATTGCCCTATCTGAGGTGCAGGTGGCAAAGATTTTCTCCCATTCTGTGGACTCTCTTTTTTTGTTCTTGACTGTTTATTTTGCTGTGAAGAAGCTTTTTAGTTTGATACCATCCCATGTATCGATTCTTGATTTTACTTCTGGAACTTTAGGAACCTTGTTGAGGAAGTCAACTCCTAAGCCGACCTGATGGAGCATTGGGCCCACTTTTTCTTCTATTAGGCACAGGGTCTCTGGTCAAAGGCCTAGGTCCTGGGTCCACTTTGAATTGAATTTTGTGCAGGGTGATACGAGTTCAGTTTCATTCTGCCACATATGGATTTCCAGTTTTCCCAGCACCATTTGTTAAAGAAACTATCTTTTCTCTGGTGTATGTTTAGGGTGCCTTTGTCTCGTGTGAGATAACTGTATTTATAGGAGTATGTCTCTGTGTCTTCTGTACCATTCGTCTTCTTGTCTGTTTTTGTGCCAATACCATGCCATTTTTGTTACTATAGCTCTGGAGTATAATTAAAGTCTGGTATTTTGATGCCTCCTGCATCACTTTTCTCTCTAAGGAATGCTTTGTGTCCCATATTTTTTTTATATTAACCTTTTCTCAAATGTCCAGCTTGTACATATTTTCTCTCAATCCACATGTTGTTAGTTCACTGTGGTTTTCTCCATAATCACTTAATATATGCATTTAAAAATATAAACATAGTAGAAATTTCCTATGGATTTGAATTTTTTCCAGTCATGCCTGATTTCAAAGTGATCGGTGATAACATCCTGTCTTGTTAAGATTTCAACAGAAAGATGGGAATAGCCATTAGCCTGCAGAGCTCATGTAAAGTGCATTTTACAAACTCATGCCCCTTATACTTTCTTATTACAATGTATATGAAACTGAAAATTGTTTATGAAAAATATTTAATTCTAGTCTAAAATTTATTATTTATGATAAAAACTGCTTTTTAGAAAATTTATAAGCACATAATAGGTTTTAGAATGTTGCTTGCAATTCAATTTGTGCTGAATAGAATAGCATTCAAATATAAAAAATAAAAAGCATGTTCTACATATATAGAGTTCAATGGCATTTAAAATCATTAGGTGAATAACTGTGAAATGAATGGGGGGTGCACCTCACAGGATGCAGGAGTAGTACTTCCAGTGAACAGCAGTCGTCAGAGGAGGACTCTTGGTACAGACAGGTTCTGAATTAGCATGTCACAGTTAGAAGGGAAATGTGTGTGGATCAGAGGACTGGGAGAAGGATAAGTGGATTACCTTCATCAAAGCAAAAAATAAGACTAAGAAATATCAGAAACCAGAAAAATCATAGGATTATATATTTAAGGCCATGAAAAGAAGTAATCATTTTGATCATTTAAATAATCAGTGCTTCCAAAATGAACAATTAAAAAGAAGAATTTTTCTTTGACTTTACCTGTGCCGGGGGAGTGAGAGCAATTGTGCTCTCCTCCAACCTTTGTAAACTTCGGGTCCTCTGTGGGAGCCCCGCAGGAGCAAGTTCTGTGCATCTTCCAGTGGCAGTGGCTCTCCTCTCTACCCCTCCAGAAGTGTGCGTCTCTGATCCCCTGCCTGGACTTCCATGGGCATTCCCAGTGCAGGCCCCTGCAAATTGTGCATGTGGTTGAATGTGGCCTCCCCTACGTCCACAGGCCTCGGGGTTTCTACAGCTGGCCTGCACATGACCTCTGGAAATGCATGAAAATTTTAGCTCCTATTTCCTTCCCCATTTGAATGGCAGCCCCACTCTTCAGCCTGTGCTTTGCCACCGGAACACGGTCTGTCTCGGTGTCTCTTCTTGAAGGGGTTCTTCCTCTTGGCTTCTTAATTTTGGTGTGACTCATCATTCCATTGAGGTCAAGAAAAGTTATTAGTGGGTCGTCTATCCTGGTTTCTAGAAAAGGACTGATGCTTTTCCAACTTTCCCTAAAATCCTTTACTTTCTAAACAAAACCAAAGTCTGAGTATTCATTATTAGATCTGCAGTAAAGAAAATAATAGAATGTGGTCCCTCAACAAGAAGAAAAATAATCCTGAATAGAAAACTTGGGAAGTAATGATGAACAACAGAAAAGCAAAATAGATGGGTAAATCTAATTTAAATGTGATGATCTGAAAAATAATAATGACTTTCAGATTTAAAACATTTATGCAATTAAAGTACATGGGAAAATAGTACAGAAGACAGGAGAAGGGCACTAATACAACCAAGGCTTTCTAAGGTCCTTGCATTTTCCTGGAGAAAAGATGGTGCTGTTGTTTTGGCAGTAATGGATATTCACTTATGAAGGCCTGCATGTATGCATATGAGACTGTCTGGAGTAAGTATAAAGGAATTATGGGATTAATAACAATAACATGCATATTCAACCCAAAATAAGCTATGAAAAGATGGAAAAGCAAACACAACAGGAGAAGCAAAGAGAAAACAGAAATCAGATAGGAGACGTGAACCAGAAGTTAACAGTGAGATGGATATTTCATAATGATTAAAGGTTAGGTATCTAGAAAGACATATGAATTTATTTTATATATATACATATTAACATATCCTCAAAACATGCAGAAATAGTGGGTTTGAAACAAGGAAAGGGCAAAGCCATACGTTTAATGAATGATGTTAGTAAATGTCTGGAAATTGATAGAATAAGGAGAAATTATCAAGCATGAAAATCATATAAAAGATTGGGCCACCAGAAAGACAAACAGTAGATAGCTTCTTTTTAAAGTACAAATGAAGCATTTGCAAAAATTGTGTGCTACGGAACACAGCATGTGTCAACAAATTCCAAAATAGAGATTCATACAAAGTATATTCCCTACCATAAAAACAGGCCAAAAGTTTGATAATTAACTGGTGCTTTGACTATCTTGTTAAAGATCAGCAGAATTGTTATCTGGGGCAGAAGGCAGGGCATACTGTTGGGGAAGGGTACCACTAGTTTTTATTTCCTATCAAGGTACTCTGATGTTTTATGTACCTTTGGTACATTTTGTATATCCAGTGAAAAATAAGAGAGAAACAGATAAATAAATGGCTAATAGAAAAATACTACAGAGCTGAAACAGAAAGCCAATATAGAGAAAAAATTAATATATGATATGATATGATATGTAATATATGATAAAGATAGCATCCTAAATCAATGAGCAACAACAAGCAATAATTATGTCTGAAAAAATCACCTTTGAAATGAAATATAAGGTTGAAACCATACCTCAGATCAGAGTCAGGTTCCAGATAACTACATCTAACTGTGCACAGTGGTACAGAGGAAGGCTCCTGTGTGTCGTGGGCAGGATGCACACAAATATACACAGCCGTACAGACGTGAGGAGTGAATAACTACAGGGTAGGGAAAGTCTGAAGACAAAATGTCACAGCCACAATTTAAAAGAAGACTGATGAATTTTGGCCATATTGGTGTACGTTCAGGAACACTGATGACAGATCTAGAGAATATTTAAAAGGAATACAAGTTTAATATCAGGAAATTCATGGATAAATCCTGTGAATTGAAAACAACAACAAAATGAGAGAGAAACTCCAATACTGTAGTTTACATCTGAAGTATCCCCCAAAGACTCATGTATTGAAGGCTTTCCCTCAATCTCAGTGCTATTGGAAGGTGAGGTTACTAGGGGCATGCCATTGAAGGGTATATTGAGACCCCAGTCTCTTCCTCTCTCCCTCCTCCTCTGATTTCTGGATGCCATGATGTTAGCAGCTTTGCTCTACCACACTGACCATGGACTGAAACCTCTGAAACTGTGAGCCTAAATAAATCTTTCTTCCTAATAAGATGATTATGTCAGGTACTTTGTTACAGTAATAGAAAGCTGACTAACACACCCAGAAAAAAACAATAAGCAACATTTATAAATGGTCACTTCACAGAAGATAATATGTAAATTGAGTAATCATCATAAAATTTGGGAATTATAAATATCACTAGAAATAATAAGAGGGAAGAGGAATTTTTATTTGTTGCTTTCACACAGGCTAAATTCAGATTTTTAAGTATCAATATGTGTCAGATAATACTAAGTGCTTATATGTTTGGAGAGAAACAGAAACCCTCATAAACTACTTGTAGCAGAGTGAAACCATACAATTATTCTAGAGAGAAATTAACAGAACTTAATGAAATTATGTATTTAAGTGGAAATCTTCAGCATAAGTTATAAAGATTACAGAGAATTTCTTGTGTAGATCCATAAACTCAAAAGCATGAGGATATTCATACAGCATTTTTGTGGTAGTTAGTAGTAACATAAGAATTCATTATTATCAGAACTTGTAGATTAAATGTGGTGGGCATATATACAAAATTTTATAAGACATTAAAACAATTAAAATATAACTACAGAAATATGAACTGATGTTCAAAATTGATTTTAAGTAAAAATTTAACCACCAGTATAATGTAGCAAATGCCTTCTATGTGCATTAAAATACATCCCACACATATTAAGAAATCTGTCTTTTATAATTATATGAATATGCATGAAAACATATAAAACCCATTAAAATGTATGTGTGGATAAATGGAAAGGAAAGTTATAATGCGAGAAGAAGGAGAAATAGGAAAGAAAAATAGCATAATACAAAAGAAAGCTCTTGGTGAGACTGACCATGATACTGTTCCTTGTAACAAACCCAATTATCACCAGCAAGGGTTGAAAAAAAATTGTATGTCTTCAAAAGGAAACACTGCATTGAGATAAATTACATGCCACCATTCCCACATTGCGGAATACTACACTTTTGTTTTTGGATGGCTTCTCCTGCCCTGCTTTATTCTTTTTCACAGACATGTGAAAGTGAAACGGAATGAGCAAAATGGCAGAAATCTTTGGTTGGAGTTTCTTGCCAGAATGAATTATGGAAGCCATGTAAAAATTCTACTGAAATATGACCTTTAAAATGAGAAACATACTGTCCTTGACTACTAGGTCATTAAGAACTTACTGTACATTTTGTTGCAATTGCAGAGTTCTTTCTTTTATCAAGCACATACCTGGAACCTAGCAGAGGATATTAAACCTAGCAGAAGTCATTCTCAAAAGTTTCTCCCCGAAATTATTCATCATTAACCACACTTATAATGTGAGGCCATTCATAATATCCAACTTAATTCATCCTTTACTTTAATGATGCAAATTAAGGAAGTTTCAGGTTGCGTTTGCAGCTCAATGGTAGAGTGCCTGCTCATCCGTATGATGCCCTAGCCTTGATCCCCAGCAGCACAAATCATAAAAAGATGTTACGTGGATGCTCTTTTAGAAACAACAGCTTTGGCGTCCACATGAAGATTCTTTTTTGCTCTATGAAATTCTTATATAGAGATTGTGGTTCCAACTCCGTCTGACTATGCCAGCTGCCTCAGTGGCGGGTGGAGCGGGGTGTAAGCAAAATCGAAGATAAAACCGTTCTCAAATAGATGAAGTGCACAAAAGTCGCCTCGCAGGCACGATGACCATCTGTTTCCGGGCTCAGCTACTGAGAGGACTTGCTAAATTGCACATAGGCTCAATCTGAAGATCATAAAAGCATGACTTCTATGAGTTTAAAAACATGCCCCCATAACCCTCCCTTCTCAACCTCTAGTTTCATTTGTTGAAAAACTAGGAAAACAAAGAGACACGTGGCCACCCACGTGGTTGTGTAAATTGGAAAAAAAGTGAAAATAACGTGCGACAGAATGCCTCAAGGTTTCCCTTAGTCCTTCACACATGGACTTAATCACTTGGGCAAATTCTCCCTTCTTCCCATATGAACTTTATAGGCCACTTTTCAAATAAAAGTACCTTTTCCTCTTTCATGTTTCAAGCACCAGTGGCTGACGGAAAGGCTAGCGAGTGATTTGAGGAGAAACTGTACCATCAACGAGGAATTTTGCTGCTTTTGTTAATTCTCTGGAAAAATGCCGATAATGTAGGTTGGTAAAAATTTCTGAGGGGCTTCTTGGTATGTGTGAGCTGGGGTAGGGGGAGATGTGTGCACATGTAGATTTATTCCATAAGCTGAAGTCCTCTCAAGCTGGAAACATTCAGATTCCACCACACACACGTGCTGTAACAGGGCAAAGCAATCTCCACTGGGCTTTCCCCTCTGGAGTTACTGCTCGGCTCACTGCTGTGATGTTGGTGACTGTAGGTGCCTGCAGTAATGATGGAGAGTGACAGAATTCCAAACCGACAGCAGGTATTTTCAGACAAGTCCACTTCATCCTTGGAAACTAGTAGAAGAGGACCTTTCCTTTCTTGATACCCTCCAGAGCGGAAGTCCACATGGGAAGTGGGAATCACTTTGCAGAGTGGCGACTGCAGTTCTTCTGTAAGGACCTCAGGACCCTGCACACAGAGCTGGCAGCCAGTCACATCACATCTCCATGAAACCCGGCAGAGGAATGGTCAGCAGTCAGCATGGCCTGTTGACGGTGCTCCCGAGCATCTAGTGCAGGAGTGCTCACCTTGCCCTAGAGGGCCACCCTTCCTAATTCCCGTGCTTCCGGCAGGTCTGATCTAGAGTCCCATGCTCCTACACTGCTTCCTATTACAGACCAACTCCTCATGGCAAAGGCCTCCTTCCCTCCACTGGAACATTTTCATGGTGCCACTTATACTTATCAGGCAACTGATTTCAAGGTGGACAAGTATTTTCTACAAAGTGTCAGTATTTTAAACTTTGTGAACCAGTGTCTGTTGGATCTACTTAATTCTGCTTTTGTAATGCCCAAGCAGCCACAGGTCTCATGGGGAAGAATGAATGACTGTGGCTCTTTTTCTTAACAAAACAAAACAACAACAATAACAACAACAAAACAACAACTGTGAAAACAGAAAGCTGGCTGGATTTGGCTCTTGGTCTCTAGTTTATTGAGCCCTGAATTCTAAGATTGCTTAAGCCAGAAGAGGGGATTCCTCCGATTTGCCTCAAGACACAGTGGAGGCCTAAATAACCACCTTTGTGTTGCCTTAAACACATCCACATGCACACACATTCGCTCCAGGGCAGAGGTAAAGAAAGAAGGTTTCAAGATAGTCAATCCATAAGCCCTGTGTCTTGGGAAATGGGCAAACTTTCAAATCTTTATTTTTCTTGGCTAAAAAGTCTAATACTAATATATTAATATAATATAGCACTTATGTCAAAAAGTTGTCCTACACAATGATGAAATGCATATGAAGGGTGTTATGGTAGACATGAGATTTCCCCCCAAAGCCAAAAATGCAAATAGTTCAGAGGTGAAATGATTGGGTTATGAGAGTCTTCACTTAATCAGTGCATTAATCTACTGATTAATGTGGTAACTGCAGGCAGGTAGGGTGTGGCTGGAGATTTGGGGAATATCCATTGTCCAGGGTGAAAGGAGAAATCTCTCTGCTTCCTGGGACCATGTCCTGAGGTCCTGATGTTCTACCTCAGCTTGGACCACAAAGCATTGGAGTCGGCCATCTATGGACTGAGACCTTCAAAACTGTGGGCCTCAAATAAACTTTTCCTCCTCAACTGTTTTGTCAGGTCTTTTGGTCACAGCAGCAAAATAACTGACTAAAAAAAAAGGTACAGGATAGTTGTGTCATATCTCAAGAAATACAATAGTAAGAAAGCAGTAAATAATCCATATTGATACAAATTTCTTTATAAAATACAACCAAAGCATTAAGACCCTTCTGCTTGAACTTGAACTCAAATTTTATAACATAAGAAATTGTGTTTACTGTAAACATCGTTTCATGTGTCCCTTGGATGTTCCCATCAAGAAGCACAGGTCTCTGTGTCTTTGGTAGAGTGGATTCATCTACAAACCTTTTACATGTCAGCTTCTCTGGGAAGTCTTTCTTACAGTTACACTAGCTGTTAAGCACTTAGCTGGAAACCCGAGTAAATCTTACTACTTTTTATTATTTGTACTTGTTAATGTTGCTCTGTAGGGACATTGTAAGGATACTCCTCTTAGGTTTTCCAAAATAGTGATAAGAAAGAAGAAAGAACCCTTTAGAATTACATTGTTTGAATTTTAATTTGATTCTATCACATGTATATTATCTCCAACAAATTGCTTAACTTCTCTACTTCTTCATTTATAAAGAAAAGATTAAGGGATTAACAGCAGGAGTTCTGATGTAAATTGTATGGTACAATCTACATAAGTGGCTTTAGGCAGCACTTCACAAGTAATCAGCAGTGGATAATTGTTATGTGCTGGTGATGTCCTATTATCAACATTGCTCTAATATTAAGGCAGTAGATGGCATATAAATCATGCTTAGCATATGTTCTTCCTGTGAATGCAATGTCACAAGTTTAATGAACTCTGAAAATGTTAGTCTTGCAAATACCAGCTAAACATAAACCTGATTTGTTAATACCTAATTCTTCAGGTTTTCTTTTATGGTCTGTATTCAACTTTACAAGTTGTATTTTTTCAGGTTGTTAGAATAATAATACACTGAGACTTTGTCAGGAAATAATATCCTGCATGAACTCTGACTTACAATTGCAATCTTATTTTGAATCTCATTTCCCCCAAATTTATAAATTTGTATTCATGCACATCCTCAAGTGTTCTTTGAACTCAAAAGCAGTAAAATCATAGATTATTTTTAAACTCTGTACTTGATCATCTTAATATTTTTGCTGTCCATAAATAGGGGAAGATTTGGGGTAACCAGTGATAAATGATATACAGAATTAACTGATGATATTATTCAGAAAAATATCCTGATCTAAATTAAACTCACTAATCCCTAAGTTGAATCTTTAATTTATGATTTTATTATTTCTGATCACTACTACTTTCACTGTATATGTTCATCAGAACTTTCTGCATAGCAAAGGAAACAAGATAAAAGGGCAATCTACAGATTAGGAGAAAATATTTATAAATCATATATCTGATAAATTAATGTTCATGATGCAAAAGAAACTTGAACAACTCAAAAAGCCAAATAACCCAATTTTAAAAGGGCAACAGACTTGAACAGACAGTTTTCCAAAGAAGATGTACATGTGGGCCAACAGGTGCATAACAACACCCTACTCCACTGGATTCAGAGAAAATGCCAGTCAGCACCACAGTGATCTGTCACCTCACACCTGGCACGGTGACTACTATGGAAAAACCAGAGTACTGCAGAGGGTGCCAAGGAAAGGGATCCCTTTGCACTTTGTGGGATTGTGATTGGTGAAGCCATTATGGGAAAGAGCACAAGGTTCCTGAAAAAAATTAAACGCAGACCTACCATATGATCAGCTAGCCCTCTTCTGGGTATATACACAAGGACAATGAAATCAGCACCTTGAAAAGATGTCCACAGTCCACGTTCACTGTGGCATCATTCACAATAGCCAGGTTATGGGAACTCAGTGTGCTCATCAACAGAGGATAGATCAAGGGATTGCCGCCCAGTGCACGCATGCGTACACACGGGGAGCTCTGGGAGAAGAGGGAGATGTTGGCTTGGTGGACCAAAATAATCATTTTACAATGTAAATAATATATCAAGACATGAACATTTTTATTACATGTAATTAAAATAATAAAAGTGGTAGAACATAGACAATATTAGAATATGTGAATTAAATAGAGTATTATTCGAGTATTATTCTTCTGGAATGATGCAAGGACAGGGCTCAAGCTACAGAGTTGCTTATGCAAACATAGATATTTATAAAGTGAGTGCACTTGGCCATTTCTAAATGTACTTTTTACTCTTCTAATAAATTAATGTCTGAAGAATCACTTTGAAAATTGTAAAATATTATACAAATGGAATTATTATTAATATTAATGACATTTCAACATTAAAATAAGGCTAAAATGGAGGCTTAAGTAATGAATCAGAATCTCTAGATTTAGACAATCCTGAGGACTTCTGTTTATGTGATTGACTGACTGATAATCTAGAAAATTGTTTTAAATTATGAATGAAAGCTATGAACACCTTATGAGCTTTTTAAAATATACTTTATTTTAAGGGTTGTTTTATAATTCATAACAAAATTCAGAAGAAGCCACAGAGCCCTTCCCTATATCCCTGCCCCACCCATGCAGAGCTTTCCCATCGTGAACAGCCCTTCCCAGAGCGGGCATGTCCATTACAATTGATGAACCTCTATTTACACATCGTGATCACCCAAAGTGCCGAGGGTACATTGGGGTGCACCCTTGGTGATGTACATGCCATGGGTCAGATTAAACATAATGGCCTCTCTCCACCATTACAGTGTCCTGTGAAGTGTTTCACTGTCCTCAAAATCCTCTTTGCTCCACCTACTCATTCCCACCTCCTCCCTGAAACCCACAGGTCTTTTAACTGTCCTCACAGAGGCCTTTTCCATAATATCCTATGACTGGACTCATACGGTAGGTAGCCTTTTGAGATTGACTTCTTTGACACAGTAACATGCAGGTCCTTTTTTTTTTACCTTTTTCCATGGCTTATTGGCTTTTTTTTTTTCAGAACAAATGCATTCTGTTATTTGGATATAGTACAGTTTATTTATTCATCACCTACTTAAGGACGTCTTGGTTACTTTCCATGTTTTGCAATTTTGAATAACACTGTTATAAACATCTATGTGCAGGTGTTTGTGTGGACATGTTTTCCACTCCTGTGGGTAAATAAGAATGCAATCGCTGGGTCCTATGGCTAAAAGCATGTTTAGTTTTATAAGAAAATGACAACTTTTCATACATGCCTGTGCTGTGACCCAGAGATGAGGTGTGTTAGGAAGAGGGCATTTGAAGTTCTTTCTCTTAGCCGCTCTCCAGAGGCCCGTCACTTGGTTTGAATGATGTCTGAATTGAATTGTTCCCTGCAGCTGGTATCTGAGATACTTCCAGGTCTGTTCTTCTTTGTCCTCTGTAACTAGGGCATGTGTCTTCTAGCTTCTGAACCCAAAGCTGATATATTTACCTCATCAATTCAGTTGGATATTTTCATATTCCCTGAAGGAAATAAAGAACAAATTTTATTATTGCAGTATGAACCCAGATTGAAATAGTCCAAATATGAATCTATTTAATAGGAATTTATGTTCAAGGCTAGCTGATAATGATATACAACCCTTTTTTGATGGCTGCTTTAGGAAAAGTGTAATGTGCTAAATTCAGCATGTATATTTAAAATTGTCTCCCGGTGATGTAATTGTTTCACTGATAAACCTTGATGTCATGATTTGACTACAGTGCCAAACTGAATACCTGAAATGATTTGATTGGACCACTAGCCTGGAGCTGGTGCCAGACAAGCCCCAGAGAAGCAGGGGACCCGAACTCTGACTGCACAAATGGAGACCCCATTAACTTGTGTCAATTTGAACTTATTAATATAGTAGATGGATCAGTGTGGATACAAATATATCGTCTTTTTAAAAAATTGGACGGTGTGCTATGTGTTCATAGATATTTCATTCCCCTGGGGAGTGGTAGAAGGTGAGATTTACAGTGATGTACATAGACGACTCTGTGGTGATGCCATCTAAGAACATTTTGGAGAGCACACAACAAATGTCCTAAACAATCAAAACTCCTGTCTGCACCTTCCTGAGGTTTTCAAGAAGTCCAGGCATTCTCTTAAGAAAAAAATTCTGGACTAGAGAGTTGCTCTATTTGTCTTTTAATACTATGCAAATGCCCTACTTTACATGAGTCCCGGTGTTTTATTAAAAGTGCTTCCAAAAGTATTTCCCCTTGGTATGCCTACTTAAAGTATCCTAAGCCGCATACATGAAATTACTCCGTCTCTTTTAGCAATGGAAAAAATGTGAAAAAAGATTATTTTAAAAATATACCACACAGAAATGAGATCTTTTTTCTGTTTTATTTATCTACTTAGCATACATATTATTGTGCAGATTAACGGTTTCACCATGGCATTTCCACACATGCACATGCCGAGCTTTGCTCACGTTCTCCTTCCCCCCTCCCGTCCCCATTTCCCCTCTTCCCCCACCCACTTTCCAAGCTCTACTAGACCCTTTTCTGCTCACAGCTCAAAAGATGTATTCTTGGTTCCTATATAGCACATGATCTACATTTTGAATTAAAATCAACATTTAAAAATCTTTATACTAGAGTTCTGAATCTATTCCAGGTGTGTCAGCTTAAAATAATTTGAGAAGGTATACACAGTGACCCACACTCTGGTACAATATGGGAAATTAAGTGGTTTTTCAGCTGCTGCTAAATTGATGAAGAGAGAAATCATTGGATTTAAGTGAGGCTTACCTGCTGTAACAGTTCTATTATGAAGGGAGAAATGAAGCTGTAAGAGCAGTATGATTCTTAAATAATTTCTTCCTGGACTTGGAGTCTATTTATACTTTAACTGTATTTTAAAATTTCTTTTGGTGCCATAGAGTCACATCTAAACTTTCATTGTGGGTGAAGATTTTTGTTTTTGTTTTTGAATCTTGGACAGTGACACAGTTGCCTTTGATTCTTCCTTAGCTGCTCATTTTCAGGGCAGGCTTCTTTATCTCCTGTTATCTTTTAACCCTCCCTGCAGCTAAAGAGTGAGGCCAGGGCCCTGGACTCTTCCTGTGAGCTGTATGACCTTCCCATGTCCCACAGGTGACAGAAGGACAATGCTTCTCTTGTTCCTCATCTGTCCCAACTGGCTGCTCAGGAGAAACAGCAAGTGTTGAAAAGCATCCGCCCTCCCTGGCCTTCTGGGGAGGGAGGTGCACGGCTGGGATTTTCTCCACACAGATTTCATCAAATGCAGGGCTCTCCTTTCTTGCTGATTGGCTGGCGAGTGGCAGAGAGTGCCGATCACGGAACTCTGATGGGATACTGGGAACAGATAAGCATGAGGAGGGATTTCCAGGTCCTCAGCCAGCCAGGCAGAGGACAGGACCACAAAACAATGACTACAGTGTGTTCTGCACATGATTTTAAAACCCGAGACAACTGGACTCGAGTTCTTGCCATGTAATGATTTTGTAATAAAAAAGTAGACAAGTCTTGGCTGTCTGTGTCTCACCATGCTGGGATCAATTATTATTTGGAAATCACCTTTTGTTTTCCTTCTGATAGAAAACATGATGGAAGGAATTATCATATCGTCACATGGTTTTAAAAGCCGAGTTCCGGGCAGCTTTTGCCATCCCTTTCTGATCCAGCTGATCAGACAGATGGGCGGGAGGCCAATTTTGGGGTCTTACCATAAACTTTGTCTCCTTCACTGAGGAGGGGCAACTGTGAACCATTACTTCCCATTTCCAAGGATTTATGATACATGCAGCTAGCACGCTGAATTCAATGACAAATTAAGGCTTTCTTAACTTACAGTTGTAAAAGAAAGAGCTCTCAGCACGGAAGTAGCCCAGTTTCATAGTGCATGTGCAGAAACTCTGACCCAAGATGGTTAGAGCCTCCATCTTTAACTCCTTGTCTAAAGGCTTTTGGTTTTTAAAATTTTCTCCATCACCTAAAGTGATTAATGCCAAATTGAAGGGTGTGTCTCTTCAGTAGGTCCTTCCTGAGCAAAATGATGTTTACAAGTATTTTGGGTTTTGATTAATTCAAGTAATGTTTACATGAATCCCTGTGCTTCTAGATTATGCAGAAGCCAAACATCTTCCACTATTCTAATCATTCTAGCAAATAAAATTCATGTTCAGGTGAGGATTTTTTATCTATCTCACTTTAATATCTTCATCTCAGAGTAAATGTAAATCTTACCTCTCAAGTGACAGAATTTGGAAGAGAAAGAGGCCTTTTCCCACTTTCTCTGGTCACAACACATGCCTCTAATTTCAACATACTTGAATCTGATATAGAAAGTTTATTCATAAAATTTGGTAAGATTGAATATTTTACCTGTGTTGTTCATAAATTAATACATCTGCGTTATTACTGGAGATGTAAACACAGCATTTACAACAATCGCATGTAGGTAACTATAGGCTTCTGAATCAATTCCACACAGGAACAGGGCCTTCTAAGTTTTATTCTGATGGAATTTATTTCTCAGTCCACATTGATAGTTCAATAAACATTGTTGCTGTCTTCCTAACTGTATATCAAATACTGTAAGTTCAGTTAGAATTAATTTAAGAATAATATTAAAGTAACATCAGAGAAGTTGTCTCAAGCCCTCTGTTAGATATTCTAGATCAATCATTTCTTTTATTGCATAATAACTCTACAAGGTAGCAGCTATTACTACCCCAGCTTTAGGGAGCCTGGCATGGAGGTAGGACAGGGCCAAGGATGTAGAGAGGCCGCACAACCACCTTGAGATGATTGGCGGAGTCAGGTCTTCATGACTGGAGACGGCGCTCCTCACCACTAGACTGAACCCCTCCCACAAAGACTGTGAATATCCCCGTCCTGACTTGAAACCGCTCACGGAATAGAAGCAGGAATGCATGTCCTCCCGTCTTCTTGGGGTTGATCTTACAATGCTGGAGAAAAATACCCAGGGAACAGAAGTCAGTGGGATGTGTATGGCCACAGACTCGCACACCAGTGTCCATAGCAAAGCACTGTCCACTGAGGCCAAGGCTTTCCAGAGGAAGCAGGAACTGCCTGCGGGGGCTGCCAGAACTTCTCAGATGAGGCTGCGGGGAATCCTCAGGGGAGAGAACAGAAAGGGGGAGGCTCGCAGGCATGGGTTTCCAGAGATCATTTAACTTGATGGGAAACCGAGTTCCTTTGTCTTTTCCTGTCTGCTTGGCAGTATGAGGTTTAACGTCAGCCTCCTGATAGCACTCTGACTCCTAAACAGGAATTAGAAAACTCTCTAAACCACATGGAACCAACAGAAATCAGGGAGCACCACGTGAGCTTCAAGGGAACATGCAGTTTTCTGCTATTCAGAGACCACTATTGGGAATTTCCTGTGCATCACATTAAAGTTGTTAATTTAATGAGTTTATTCAGTTTTCTTATAAAAAATTAAATCATAGGAATTTGCAAAAAGCAGCAAATACTGCGGTTGGGGAGGGGATGAATCAGCAGAAACAGAAACCGTAACAATGCTATGAAATCACTGTATCTAAGCTTCAAGAAAGGACAGAAATTCTGTCTTTTTTTTTTCATTCTTATATCCTCAATGCTAGAATAGCCCAGGCAAGTTGTGGGTGCAGCCCAAATATTTGTGAAATGTTGTGGAGTGAAATAACCAGCCATGAAGAAAGCATCGCAGCACCGTTACTACAAAAAGATCGATGTCGGGGCTATTAAGAACAATTGGTTTCGAAATACAGGTCTGTGATAACCAGAATGAAGCTCCTGAATAGACAGAAAAATATCAAATCATGTTAATAATTCCCTTAATAATACATCAAAAGCAATTTAAATATAAAAATCAGTGGTCCAATCAATAAATTTCTTTCTGGAAATTTACTTTTGTGGATTACATTCCAACAACATTGATAAATCAAATGGTACCATGTTTTTTGTGTGTTCATTTTGAAAACACAATAATTACTATAGTGTTTCTTTGTCTTGATGCTCCAGCAATAGAAAGTACACAGTCCTGTTAAAAACAATTTATAGAATACTGAAATGCTGGTTTTCCTGAATAAGTTTTTATTATTATAGTGTTTACTCCTTTAAGGAGAACTAATGTATAGATTGCTTTGGTTTGAACAATTAAATGTGCAGATTTTTATTTTTGCTTCCTGTAATCAAAACAGAGGTGATTCAACTGACTGTGTGGGCTTATGTTGCTTTAAAACGAAATGATCTTGTCAATCGCTATTTATAATGTAATCCATTAACTGGTCCTTCTAATGTTTTGATTCATATTTTGATTCATTTCTTCATCTTGTTACAATATATTGAATAGGCCTTCCAGAAGACTCATGAAGCTGTTTTGGGGAATTTTTGTTTCATTTAATTTTAAACACAGTGAAATGGACATTTTGCCATTGTACACTGTTGGGGGCTTTTAACTAATAACATTTATTAAACTCAATGAAGTTCTATTCTATCCCTAGTTCAATAGTACTTCTTCAAAATAAGTAAACTTTTAATTTTAGAATAGCTTTGGGGTTATAGAAAGAATGTAAGATACTACATTTACCTTACCCCCATTTCCCCTAATTATACACATTTTGCTTTATTTGGATTTGGTTTGTTTTATCAGTAGATAAATCTTGACCTTCTGTTTTTGTTACCTTTTCCCCAAGAAGATCCACAGTAAACCAGTATTAACTGAAAGCCCACAGTGTGTTAGAGAGCTCATTAGTCAAGGCCCTCTAACACCCACCTTGTGGATGAGGTAACCGAGACTGAGAGGGTCAGCCACTGCCCATCATGGCGCAGAGCAAGAGGCTCCCGTGCTCAGCCCAGGCCTGTGGGACTCCCAAGTGGCTGTCCGTGGGAAGGAAGGAAGAGGCATCCAGCTCCCCCAGGCCAGAAGCAGTGCTGGAGAGGAAATCAGTCAGGAAACCCTAAAGAGGAGGCCCATGCGGAGTAGAGTGGACACGTTGGAAGTGGCTTCTTCAAGGCCTCTGGTGAAAGTGTGGTTTATGGAGGAGTCCCCGTGTTTCCCAGTGACTGATAGAGCGGATCTTACTTGCAGAGACACGATTTGCAAAGAAATCCACATGTTCTTAAAGACTCAAAGTGATTTCCTTATCCTTCTTTCCCTCTGTAGTTGGGGAGCAGGGGAGGAGGGTGTCTCATCTTTCTAGTTTTCCGTGACACGGGCCATATGGAACCCCTTCTGTTTGACAATTCTTTTGATGCTATATTAGTAATGATTAACCCCTTTTAAATTAGATATATTATTACATCTTCCTTGCAAGACCTTTTATTTTATCTTTTTTCTCTCCACTTAAAAATTCTCAGCAACTTCAAACATATAAGGGGAGATTTACGAGACATAGGAATTTTGACAACTTTTTTTAGAGGAGCAATTCAATAAGTGAAGCCATTCTTTCATCCCTGCTGAGACCCAAGAACATTTAAGTAGAAATGCCCACGACTGCAACATAAACTTTGCTTATCGTGCCAAGATCTAATGCTTCGTCAAAGGCGTCACACTAAAATTTTACACAAGACAGAAGCACATTATATTATGGGGTAATTTATGAGGTACGGCGTGAGGATAGTTTGCCTTTACCTGAAAAACACATTATGTTATAGAAGAGATTCAGTTATTTAAGATTATGGAATTCAGTGTTGTAAATCGTCGTGTTGCTATTGAGTAGTAATGACAACTAAGTAGAATTTGTGGATTCTTAATGATGAATTTTTGTATTCATGAAAGTAAAAAAAAAAAAGGTGTGATCACGCTAAATACAGTATCTAAATAAGTATAATCCCAACAAGTAGATGTGTATATAATTTTTAAATAAATCTGCTCCCTCATTTGAATGAATTTTCGTCACTAATTACCCCAGAATTGACAAATCTCCCTTTCAAACTAATTTGGTAGGTTTAAAATATAATATAGCAAAGGCTTCAGAGCAGAGATTGGGTTGGAACAAGTATATATGGAGCTGGGATCGCTGCATAGGTTAATTTTGAAGATACTGTTGCTTTGCAAACACTTTTTTTTCTCCCCCTTATACTTCATGTTTATGGTGGGTTGTTCAGGCTCCACAATCAACACCATCTTTCTTGACTGTGCTGTAAAGTAAAATGGAAAGACCCTCCTTTCAATCTGTCCTTGGAAAATTAATGATAGTCACCATTACCATTAAGAGAGTCTGGTGATGGAAAAATAGGGTGATAACAGCTAGATTGTGCAGTCAAGGGGAAGCCACCAGTTAAAATACATACTAGTTTCATGCCCTTGGCATGTTCTTGGTGGCTTATTGATTATTGAGGAAACTTGAATAACAAGGAGGTGGAAGCTCACATTCACTTAACAGAAAAGGATTAGAGGTTCATTATTTATACAAAATTTTTATTGCATATGTACTGAGAGATATATTAGCAATTTTTAGTTTGAGATAGAAAAGTAATTGTATGGATTGCTAAAATTACAAAAATAAAATGCTGAGCTATTTTTTTAGATTATTGGATGAATTATCTTTTATATAAATTGGCCCTCAGTCCTTCTAGTGAACTCTGTAATGGTCTTAAACTAGTTTTAACCCAGAGCCATTGAACTATGTCCAAAAAGGTTTAGTACTTTATAGATGTAATACATGGTTGGTTAGGGTTTTTATAGTTTTAGTTATGTATATATAATGTGTATTTGCAATTACTGGTTGCTACCACATGGGATCATAGCAACCAGGATAGGAAAATCAAAGTATGATTTATCATATCCATTTAAAATTATTACACAAAAATGATTTCCCAGAGCCTGGTGTAGTGAAGAAACCAGGCTACAGCAGTTGTCATTTCTTTCTTTAAAAAGAAAGAAAAAAAAAAGAAAGGAAATAATAAATAAATAAAATTATTACACCTTTGATGTCAATTTTGGTTCCATTTGAGAAAGAGTTTCAGAATTCATGGGTTTTGTTCTCATGATGTGACTACAAAATATGATAATATGCTAGAAGAAAACAGATCATATAATTTGCCATTATTTCATTACTCTTGGATTGTTAGTTTATTGATATTGAATTATTGAATATAAATACATATATATGCTCTTCTCTCTCTCTCTCTCTCTCTCTCTCTCTCTCTCTGTATGTCTGTCTGTCTCTCTCTCTACACACATACACACACACACACTCATTTGGATAATCCCAATCAGAAGAGTTTGCTTCATTTATCCCAATGTTTTCAGCCTAGGTTCTCCATGTTACCTGTGGACACCAGGTTAGGGTTTCCTTCTACACACCTGTGGCACACAGCTTACACTTCAGTATATTATTAAGTACAGTTTCTCACTTGATGGCCCTGGAACACTCACAGGGTAGTTCCTTCTCCACAGATGGATGAAGGACCAGGAATATCTAGAAATTTATCCAAGTTTAGGGGGGTGGTAGACAGCAGAAACAGGAATAGAGTCAGCCACTACTGGGAAGTTATGTTCCTTCCACTTTAACGTATCTGCTACACATGAGGAAATATATGAGGGAAATAGTTCCTTTCAGATAGTAACAGAATATATGTTAGGTTGGGATAGATTTAATATGAAATATGCAGACTTATTTGAAGAAAATGGCCAGATTTTACAGAGGGTCATAGAAAAAATTTTGAGTCCGTGATGGGAAAGGTGTTTCCGGAGAGGAAGAAGTCGGTGCTCTCCAAATTAACCAATAAACTTCACACGTTTTAAATCAGACTCCCAGTGGGATTTTTCCTCCCTCTAGAACTTGTCAAAATGATTCTAAAGTTTATCTGGAAAATAAGTTAATGAATATCCAGACTTTTTAAAAATTTTAAACGAGAGTAATGCCCACACTGGATTGTAAAATATACCATTAAGCCATAAAAATAGTATGCAGTAGGATCACGCCAGACTGGATGGAAAGATCTGGGAAACAGAGGAGAAAGGCAGAAACAGACCAACTATACGTGGAGCTCAGTGCATGATAGAGATGACGTCTCAAAGTCATCCGGAGAGAATGGATAATTGAATACGCAGTGTGGGGCCAAGTGGAAACAGCTTCACACCTTACAGAAAGCCAAAGTGTGGAGGAGTTAAATATTAATATGGAAACCCTTAATTTACAAATCTACTGGAACAAAACGTAAGTGCAAATTTGCAAACTTAGAAAAAGGATTTTCAAAAGCCGCCTACCAAGAAAAGAGATTCATAAATTTGAGTATATGAACATGTTGAATTTACTATGACTAATCACTATAATTCATATTAAAAAGATATTTGGTAAATATATGACTGACACAAATATTAATCATAAGAAAAATATGACCATGATGATATAAAATGAGCAATGGGCAAGGGTAAGGAATTTACCAAAGGAGAATGAACAAAATTTAAACTGTCTACTGAATTAACAAAATATGCACATGAAGGCAAGGCCTCAGTTTTGCCTCTCCATTTAGAACTATTTACAACAGTCAGATGGTGGGATGAAGAAAAGTAGGGTGTTCATTTAGTCTTGAGGAGCTGGCACAGGTCTTCCTGAGAGGAAGGTTTGCATTTATGTGAGCATCCTTTAGATGTGACCTGTTTAATCCATCAGCGCCGTTTCTAGAACTGCAGAAAGAACAGCTCTAGATGAATATGTTGAGACAAGATTCCAATCACAGCTGCATTCTGTGACAAGAAAGCAGCATCAAGTACTTAAAGATAACATAATAAAATACTAAATAGACATTCCCAATAATGATGTAGAAATATGTTCACAGCCAATTTCAAGTTTTAAAAGAAATCATGTTAATCCAGACACAGAAGCACACACCTGGAATCTCAGCAGCTCTGGAGGCTAAGGCAGAAGGATCACAAGTTCAAGGCCAGCCTCAACTTAGAGAGGCCCTAAGTAACTTAGTGATATGCCATCTCAAAATAAAAAATAAAAAAAAAAAGGTCTGGGGATGTGGTAAAGCAAGCTTGGGTTCAATGCCTATTACAAAAAAAAAAAAAAAGAAGTCATGTTAAGCACAGGGTATTATATGATTTTATTTTTGCATATTCCAATAAGAAAAGACCTGAAAAGTTTTTTTGGGGGTCATAAGTTCATAGATAAATTTTATTATTTCTTATCTTTACAATCTAATTTTTCTTCAATGAACAACTACCTATGAGATAAAAATGAAAGTTTAAAATTGTGTATACATTTTATTTAATGCAGATGGATCATTTCTTTTCCCCTGTAAATGAGAAAATCATGTGGCGACTTTTGTCAAATATTGGCAACACAAACATTTTCAAGATTTTCACAGCCAGTTTTGCACCCACCTATTTTACATTGATTGTAAGTCAGAACGTTGTGAATATTTTCCTGTAGAAATATCAAATTCCCATTGGAGAGAAGGCGATAGGGCATGTGATGTGTTGGATTTCTGTGACTTAAGTCCAGTGTTGACAACAGTCAGACTTCACAGGGATGTGCACGTGGTGAGCGGACTGTGTTGGAGGGCCGTGCCCTTACTTCTGTCTCTACTTGTGGGTAACCTGGCACTGGCCCAGTGGGATCGACTCCTTGAGGCAGCATCCAGTACCTGCAGGAGAGAGCTGGGACTGGACGGGCACTCCAGGCACTAGCATAGACCCAACATTCAAGAGGGACCGAAAAACAAAACATCTCTCAGTAACCAAAACCCCTCAGTTGTATATAAAGATAAGTAATATTTTCATATAATATTTTTAACAATGAATATGAATTCAGAAATCCTGAATGAACATCAAAATTTTAAATAAAGGACTGATGGGCATTCCTGATTTTTCACTTACCACGTACTCTCATGTGTTTCTGCGTGGCACTACTTTTAGTTAGAGTCTTCCTAGAACAAGGTCAAAAGGACATTCACCAATGTCCCTGAGACTCTGAACTGCTCCCCTTGGTCTCACATCGGTACATAGCAGCAGTGAAAAATATTAAAAAAAGAAAAAAAAAATACTATTTTTTTTCCTTGAGGTGGACAGTTGTAAATGGCCCAGGACTTAGTTTTTAAACCCATTTTGGGTAACTAGAGGAAGTATGGGGACTGTTGGGTAAGTTGTGTTTACAGCGGGAGTCATGGACCACTTTGACTTTTCTCCACTCTATTTTCTAACGTAGCTCTGATCTGCTGACCTTAGACCTTGGTGCTAGGGAATGGGGCTGTCAAAGAAAGGAGCTGTGACTTGGAACCCAGTGCTCTAAGAATGGATTCTGGACACGTCCTCCTCTTGGCTGGCTTTGTGTGTCCCCTCACCCCATGGGCTTCCTTGTCACCTTGAGAGAAACAGTGGACTGTGATGGTGAGCGGGAAGTCTCTGGAATGGAACCACCCAGACCCAGATCCTACCTTTATTACACCAGCTGAGTGCATCAGGCGTTACTCTTCTCCTCTCAGCCTTACTCTGACGGTCTGTGAAATGGGTATTTTTAGTCAAAATTGGACTAATGAATGAATGACAAGTCCTGAGAGTAGGGTGTGGCTCGGAGTAAGTACTTACAAATCTTAGCTTCTATTGTCTTATTGAAACATGGAAAGAACATGCAGTCTTCTCTCCAAGTTCTCATGCCAGCTCTAATTCAGCAGGGGAGAAGAGAGCAAGAAGTCTGAGCCCAAGACCTAGTCAGTGACGTTGGTGAACTTAACGCAAATGTTCTCTAAATGTGTTGTGTGCCCTGTGTCACTCAGGGGCCTCTGTCTGGAGAAATGGGCTCCAATCTCAGACTTCTGGAACATGGATTTCCTTACCCTTGAAGAAACAGTATTTATCACTGATAATTCTCCATAGGTATGGCCGTGATTTCATTGCCACAAGTTGTCATTTAAAATAAAATGGATAGAATTTCAAACAGTAAAATCTGTATTATAAGCAGAGATGTTATTTACCTTTTAAAATGAATGTTATTTACATTTTAGTGCTGAAAAAAACTAGAGACATTTTTACAAGTCTTCAGAATTTCAAGGCCCTAAATGAACAACGTCTTCAAAGTCACTGTGCTTTCGTAATTGTACTTTCTAAACTACCTTCATCACTTTGTGGTAAAGTCGGACCTTTCCAAATTTCAAAGTATGACATCAAGTTTTGTGTGGATGAGTTTCAGGGAGTTTTATTTATCTTATAATGTAACTCAATATCCTGAAGTCAGTGAAAAACACTGTAGACAATAAGTGGTTTCAGATGCTAATGATTTTCATGGGCAGATCACATGATATCTGAAAAAATGCCATAAAATTTCATAGACGAGAAGTGGGTCACGGGTTTCATATCACTACATGGAAAAGCACATACAGTGGTCCATACTGTAACCGTCTCAAGTTCAAGGGTAACTGAGATGCCAAAAGGAAAAGAAAGGTGGGTCAAAAATATTTTAAATGCTTTTATGTGCTTGAATTCCTGTACATGATGTTTACAGTTATAAGTGTGTTTCCCTGCAGTCTGTTGCTGTTTGTTTGAACGATTGCTGTGACCAGGCTCATACCTGATCACGGGTGTCACTCTGTCTGGTTTGTGCCACAGCCCACCCTGGTGGAAGGTGACTCTTCAGAACCAGAGCTTTGTCTGTACTTGGCCAGAAGTGAACATTTATAATCACAGCGAATATTTTTAGTCCTGGCCTTCTCCAAAACATCAAGACAGGCGGCAAGGACTTTGGGTTCTCCACAAAATCCTCTTGGAGGGGAATGTGTTTCTCACCCCGCCCGATCAAAGGTGCATCTGGAACTTTGGGGACCTCCGACCCAGGGCTTCTGGCTCAGTAGGGATGAGGGAGGGGAGAGGAATTCCTAGGATCCGTCACAGAGAGTATTTTAGAAAAAAAAAAATTGCCTTTCAAAAAGCTAGAATCTGAAGAGAATCAATATCAACCTTGAATAAATATTTGAATTGCAGAAATACTGAGAAGCAGTGTATGTTTAAGAGATTTCAAGGCAATGCTTAGGATGCGAGGGAGATGACCAAGTTCTCGCCCCAGTTCTCTGCAGCAGTACTTGGTGCTTTTTATTCACACTTCCTTGGTTCCCTCTGATCACTGTTAACACCACTCATTCCAGGCTTGAGCCTTCATAACCACACACCTAAGTCAGATCTCCCTCCTCTGAAGCCAGTAAGAAGACACTTTCCACTAGGTCAGAACCACCTGGAGCCTCCATTTCTGCCTCCTTTGCTTCCTGAAGTGGAGGAAGACACTCACTTCTTCACAGGAAGCTCCTGCACTGGTGTTGGGGCCACGTCCTGAGGACCTTGCTCTAGTGGCCCTGCCCCCATGCTCCATGTGTTGAACTCGGGGTCTCTTGTTTAATAGCTTCTTCTTGACTGGCTCTTTCTCACTCTGAGGCGGGACTTTCCTAGGACCCCGATCTCCTTCCCATCTGCACCAGATCCTGTATGTATGTATGTATTTATTTATTTATTTAGCTCCGTCATTACAAATTCGTGTGTCCTGGTCCTTGTCCCGTTGTCTCTTTATCTCCCACTGATTTCTTTAGTTATTTTTTTAAGTCATGTCAACTCATTCTTCTCTCTTCCTACTGTTCATATCCTAGTTACTCTTCTGTGTCCCCAAACTGGGTGTCACATTTGCACGTTCCCACGGTTCACTCCTCTGGAAATTCCCAACTTATGGTTTCCAGACACCGTCCTCTCTGGGCCTCTTGGCAGTTCTGGTTTTGATTTGTTTGTTTTTCTCTAAGACTCCTTTGCCGGATTTTCTTCTTCTGTTCAAAAAGGTAAAAGTACACTTCAAAATGTAAGAACTCTGATGCAAATATAAAATGAGCACTTAAGAATTTATTCAATTCATTAAGTCATGAGAGAAAAGGTGAGATGTTAAAAAGCTTTTCAGAGGGTAGGTGTGTGTGTGTGTGTGTGTGTGTGTGTGTGTGTGTGTGTTCAATTTAGTAGACGGTAAAATTGTTGAGTTAGATATTTAGACATAAAAGTCACTAATGTAGGACATAAATCTTATCTTTGGTGGTTCATCATTTATCTTATCCCAGACCTTCACGGCCCTACAACCTTCTCTTCACTGCTTATAGGATAAAGGGAAAGAACAGCAACGTGTTGTGTTCATGGCAACTGGGCATTGTATTAGCTTCTTATTGATGCTGTTAAAAATCACCCACAGATTTGTTATCTTATGAATCTAGACAACAACAAAAGTCTAAACAGGGTTCTTCTCAAGTTGTGTGAGCACATTGGGGGCCATTACTTTGCCTACTACAGCATGTTAAAGTTTTCCTGAAGCGCTTTTTGGTAACTGTGCTACGGAACATATGAATACTATATTATTGTATAATTATTGTAGATTCTGTTTAGCTTTATTCCAGGTAACAACAACAAAAAAAAACCAGTGACATTGAATTGTTACATCATTTACCTGGATCTTTGATATCAAATCTCAAAGTTGTTTTGATGTATTAAAAAAAACCCCTGCAAAATTTAAAGAAAAACTTTGCTTTTCCTTGTTTGTGTGCTTGGTGAGGTCCCTCACTCCACCCTTCCTCTATGTGCCAGTGCTGTGGGGACTGCAGTCTGGTGTCTTCTCCTCCCTGAAGCCAGTGAGAACTCAATGAGAACTCCAAAGTAGCAGGTGCCTGAGGCAGCAAGAGCCGCCCTATTACTGGTGTAAAGGTCTAATATACAGTTGAATCAATCCAGCATCATCTTAATAGCTCGCCTCTCAACCATTACTTCTGGCAAAATGCCAAGGGCCATTCCGACTCCGCTGTGGCTCTCAACATTTCTCTACAATTGTAATTTCTTGGTTATCTGTTGGATTGCTTGTTTGGTCCGGTACCCTCTGTCAGCAGGCTAGCTCCTGATGCAGAGCCAGTGTGCTTGTCTATTGCTATATGCATATAAGCAACAGAACCAGGTATTTAGTAGAACAGAATTATTTTCCTAGTGAGTAAAGGAATGGAAAGGAAGCAGATGGGTGGACTATTCTTAAGATGCAGAAACCCACTCTCATCTCACATTCTTAATAACATCCACATAGAACCATTTCCACAATCGCTTTCTAAATTGATCTAAGCTTATCTCCACATGTATATTTACTTAAGGACCCATGTTCTCATTTTTTCCTATCAAGTCTCAAATTTTAGTTTTATGGATCACAGTTTATCTAAGTTACTTGCAGCAAAAACAAACAGAATCCATTCTACCAAAAGCAAACTCAACACTTCTCTGTTTAAAGTGAAATCTGCTAAAAGATGCAACTGGTCATAACTAGACTCATAAGCAATGCAGTTTTGAAGCTCTGTTAGGAAAAGTAATCAATAGGACTTGACTTTTTTTAAATTTCAGAGAAAAGAGCATTCTGGTTGGCATGTCTGTAGCATACGAGTCTCCTTCTGCAGAAAAAAAAAATGCTGCAACATCTCATTTTATTGCCTCAGAGGTAATTAATCCTAATGCACATGTGCATGGCATGATGACAAGCATGATGATAATATGGATCATGCTTTCTTGTGGGCAGTCTTGGGGATTGAACCCAGGGCCTCACCTATGCTAACCAATAGCAGAGCTACACCTCCAGCCCTTTGATAATCTTATTTTGACAAAGGATCTCCCTGAGTTGCTCAGGCTGGCCTCCAGCTTGTGACACTCCTGCCTCAGCCTCCCAACTCCCTGACAGTTGAGTGCCAACAAGCCTGACATCATGTAGTATTAAAACTGCAAACTTTATTCAAGTAACACTTTTAATCTGATTTTTGGATGTCCTAAATTCTACAAAGTCAAACTTGGTGAATGATTGTGGAAGGAAACAGATTATCTCATTAGATTCAAGGGGAGTCTTCATTTTGCATTTTGATGACATGTGTTAAAGAGATAAAGAGTAGGCAAAATTATACATTGCTTATAATTGAAAAATATTCCCCAAAGACCACAAAATACATTAATTAATGTTTAAACCCTACCATTTTTATTCTACAGCCACTAAATTTTAAATTATAGTGACCAATTTTGATTTTAAACCAGAAGTGCATATATATATATATATATATATATATATATATATATATATATATATAACTTCAAAACTCTCACCCTACAAATATTTATTGCAAAGCCTAGGGCTATGAAAAATATTAAAACACATTCTTTGCAACTAGCTTCACACTTTGGGATCCCATCCACAATCCCTTTATACTAGTGATCCTGTTCATGTCCAGATACACTCTACTGCACCTGACCCTTTCTTTATGAACTTCAAAAACTCCCCGGTGGGCCAGGAGGGTGCACTTGGGGTTTATATATACTGAACTCTAGCTGCCAAAGTGGATATGTTTTCTCCCTTCATTTTTCTGCTAGTGACAAGCACCTGATTTTTCAAAGTACTCATTTTCTATAGTATGTCAGGTAGGGGCTCAAGAGTACAGGAAGCTTTCATTCTTTCTGTTTTTCCTTTCTTTTAGCTACTGTGAGAAGTCTTACTTTTATAAAACCCTAATGCTGCAAGGCTGTTGGTATAGCTTTGTCTTGAATATCAGTCAGCTGATTGCCTACCCCATGAAGAAAACCTACCTGAAATATGGATAATGAAGTGTGAATGACATCTTACCAGCTCCTGGACTCAGTTCCACCCCAGAATTCCTAATTGGAAAATGAAATACATTCATTTAAAAATATTTATTCCATCCAATTATATTTTGCTACAAACTGGTTACAAATGAACATTCTGCCCAGAAGAATCAACCCTGCAGCACTTTTCCACGTGTTTGTGTCTTGCCACGTATTGTGATCATGGACATCCAGGTCATCCTGTGAGTCAAGATCTTTGTAATACAGGCAACATAACAAGAAGATTCATTTGACTTATAAAGTACTTAAAAACCAAGCATTCAGAATGCTTCAGGTTTTTGATTCTCTTCAAAGAACGATACCAAAGCCGTAGCAAAACAGGTATATGATCAGGAAATAATAGAATACCCAAAAGTGTATTTCCTTCTCATAGGATTCCTAGCACTAGCTAACACCTTGGACAACACTAAGTTATATGAAGAAATCATAATGCCACAGAGCCACGTTTCAAACAGCCTATGGCTTCCTTTTGTAGATGTTGAACTCAGTTCAAAAAACCCATTCACTCTTTTGACAGCCATTGGTACTTTGTTTCTTTTTCTGGGCCTGATTAAGGCCTTCCTGCTTCTGTACAGACCTTGACCTTGCTGCTGAATTCACAATTTCATCTTTATCAAGACTATCTGAAAACCCTTGGAAGTGGCCAGCACTCTCCCCACCATCTCTCTCCCCTTTATTTTTCTTCTCCATCCTCATCCAGAACTTGTCCTTCGTCTAGACAGTGCACCTACCCCTCTCTCTGTACAAACTACCAGGGGCACTTCAGAATAGTGACCCGAGGTGGTTCTTGAATAGATTATGTTTTAATAATGAAGCTTGAATCAGATGATCTGGTCCATATCATTTCCCATTTATCAGACAGGCTTGTGCTTCACTGCTTTGAAGTGTCCTTGGCGAGAGCCTTCTTGAACAGGATAGAGAAAGGTCCTTTACCCTTCTCACCAGTCACTCCCTTTAGGTGGCCTCAGAATGCTTCATTTTAAGTAGTAACTGGCCAAACTATTCAGTATCCTTTTGGAGGACACTTAAGGGAATTTATATCAAACAATACTGACTTGGAACTTTAGGAACACTGTGCCAACTTAAAGATGATATTTACTTTGCAATAAATAAGACATTACTGGAAATAATTATGTGGAATATTGTGTCTTTCTTGAACTGTAGAAAATGTTATTTTATTTCTCCTGACAAATTCCATTATGTCAACAGTTTTTACAACTGATTATTGAAAATGAATATGTGTGTATATATATATATATATATATATACATATATAAACATATATACACATATGAATAAATATATATATATACACACACACATATATACACACAGAGAGAGAGAGAGAGAGAGAGAGAGAGCATTGATATATAAAAGCAAAACTGAAAGCTACAGTTGTAATTTTCTGAACTTGCTATTTTGGTTGACTTATTTTCTATGACTTGGTTTAGACTTCTATTCAGATCCACTTACTGATTCTTTAATTTATTAATGCCTTTATCTAGTATTGATTAATGATATCAATAGACAAGGTTTCTACAGAATTGTGGAAGATGTAAACCACTCTTCACTCTAAGGGATTTTAGTATTTAGAATAGCCTGAATACTGATACATACAGATTATTTCTCTGTTTTAGGATCTAAACTGAATGTTTCAATTTCTCAATGTCTGATAAAATTCTTTGTTGCCAACTGGAACTGGGTGGGGGTATTGAGTGAATGCACGCAAGAATCTCTACTGGAACACACACACACACACACAGAGAGAGAGAGAGAGAGAGAGAGAGAGAGAGAGAGAAACATGTACATTCACTCTTTATTTGCTGACCTTCTGAAGATTGGTCAATAAAAGGAAAAAATTGATGCAGAAGCAAACAGGTTATTACCAAGGTAATATGCTTGAATAGGTGCTAAATCATATCTGCTCTTAAAATCTTTCCTAATTATTTTATTTCCCCTCTCATATAAAGATCTTTTAGTTCACTTTGTATCCCTGTGACCAAAATATCTGACAAGAAAAACTTAGAGGAGAAAAAGTTTATTTTAGCTCACAGTTTCAGAGGTTCAGTCCAGTCCGTGGTCAGTTCTGGGTCCAAGGTGTAGAAGGGCACGGCAGAGGGCTGCTCAGCTCACAGCAGCTGGTGGAGTGAAAAAGAGCACATGCAAGGGGCCAGGGACAAAATAAAACCCCCCAAGTCACACCTCCCGGTGACCCACCTCTTCAACCACACCCTACCTGCCCACAGTTATCACCTACTTAATTCACTCAAATGGATTAATCCAGGGCCTAGATGACAGCTCTCATGGTCTAATCATCCCACCTATGAACATTCTTGCCTGTTACCTCCCAGGAGCCCTGGGGAGACATGTCACCATAGCACTGTTCTTCTCAGAACACAGGATGGGACAGAGAGAAAGGAGCTCTAGGTAACCAAGGCGTAACCTCCACAGAGTTAATTTTATACAATAGTGCATGTTTTAGTTTTAACCACTGACCCATTACAATGTAATGCCGACTTTGTTCCAGTCTTAATGTATCAGCTTGTGACTTCAGAGGTGTTTCCTGACTTTCTGGACTGACTCCTGCTTTTCTCTGTTGTCAGCCTGGACCATTAATTCTCCCACCAAAACCAGGTGGGAGAAGGTATTTGGTAGGGTTGACCTATTCTGAGGTCAGGGGGCTCCTTCCTTGAAAAACAATTATTTTGCTTATTATTTTAACCAAAATAATTAGGGCAATAGTAAGGTTTCCAGCAAACTTATTAAGTGCAAATATGCCATTCGGAAGGGATGTCACTGATTATCCCACTCACTTGTGCTTTCAGTAGATAAGGAACTAAGATTTTAAGGAAAATAAAAATGTGCAATATCTATTAAGGCCAGGTGTGGTAGTGCATGCCTGTCATCTCAGACTCAGGAGGCTGAGGCAGGAGGATAGAAAATTCAAAGCCAGCCTCAGCAACTTAATGAGGCCCTAAGCAACTTAGAGATAAAAATAAAATAATAAATTAAAAGGGCTGGGGATGTGGCTCAGTGGTGAAGTGACCCTGGCTTCCATTCTCACTCCTCACCCCCCCCCCAAAAAAAAAAAACCCAACTGTCTATCTACCTATCTCTCTCTCTAATCTATCTATCTGTCTATTTGGGAAAGGTTAGAAGGTTGGGAGGCAGCAATTTTATGGGACACCTGAATTGCCCCCTACCACAAATACAGACATATGTACTATTAATGAAGGTCATAATGTGGCATTGAATAACTAAAGGATTCCATAACAATCTTGATCATCCCAGGATATGGTGAAGCAGACAGTATGGCTAATCGGTGTTCTTCAACTTGAGGTCAATGGGCCTAGGTGGGTAGTAACATTGGGGTGTAATGGGAAATGTCCCTTGAGTAGATTTGTTCAGGGGAGTTCAGTTTGCCACGTCGTGTGTCGGTGTGGGCCATTGCAGTCTGAAGGCCCAGACGCCACGTGGGCTCTGCTTCTTCCCTTCTGTGGTTTCCTCACTCTGTAAAGGAACTCTATGTCCTTTAAGATCACTTCCAAGGCCCAGTGTGGTGTCTAGACCTAGAAATAAATATTAAATAGTTGTTGCCTCTCCTTTCTGCTGTTGCTGTGCTTTATTAATTTACTACTAGTTGAAAATAATAATCTCATGGCCAAGGAAGATTTGCCCTGGCAACTATGACCTTGCTCTCCGACTCCACGTCGGAACTGGTCTATAGCTCAAAGCCTCAAAAAGGTCACCTCCACATATTTCAGTCTGCAGTCAGGATTTGTGCTGTGAGTTTTTCTAGTTGCTTTCATCTGAGGTCTTGCTGGTATTGAGTCACTTTTATTATCATTAGTGATACTCTCGGTCTTTTGGCAATATCTCAGCAGCCTCAGGGAGGGCAGCCAACCAGCAGAAGGAGTGGAGGCAGAAGCAGGAGCTGGTGGGGAGGGTGGAGGGAGGAGAGATGAGAAGTTCAGCCAGCCAGCCAGCCAGGGGGACGCGGCTAGTTCCCAGAGGTCAGGCACCAGTCAGCCAATATTTGATAAACAAATGAACTCAGCTACCGCACTTCAGTCCTCCTCCCGCTGCCCAAGAGTTCCATCTTGGGCGGGACAGGACCTGACTCTTCCTTAAATTCCATAGGGCTTTCCAACTAATCACTGTGCTCTGGAGCCAAATTCTGAAGAGCGTTACATATGTGGCAAAGAAATATGATGTTTTCATCAGCCTGGGGAACACAGAAATTTGAAACAAAGACATTATCATATTTGCCAAACACTGAGATCAATAATGGTGCAACAGAATTCTAGGTCTCCAGGGACATAACATATAGTTGGAAATTTCTTTATTTTAGCTTATTGTTTTTGCTTCATTTTTTTTTTTATCTGTACTTTGAAAGAGTTTCAGATTTACATACACTTTGCCAGAGAGTGCAAAGAATTCCCAGGTTCTCCTCCCAAAGTAATCCCAGATTCCAGTCTCCAGTGGTTAACACATTCCTGCCTTGGTTCTTCCTTTCTTCTCCCCAAACAAAAGTCTCCTACATTACTATTATATAATTCTTTCAATCAAGAAATCAGCATGGATCTAACTATCATTCAAGCCACAAATCTGATTTGAATTTCACCAACTGTTCCAACAGCCTCTTTTTTCCAGGATCTTATGTAAAAACCCAGGATGCGCTCAGCTGTCAGGTCTCATCAATCTCCCTCCAGTCCTTCCATAGTCACTCTCCGTCTCTCACGGTCTTGAGAGTCTTGAAGGATCCATTCCGTCACAGTCCTCGAGCTGGGCCTATGGGATGTGGCCTCAGGATTAGGCCACACGTCCTTGGCCCAGAAATGAGCAGGCTCTTGACAGTGTCACCCCCCGGGAGGTCATGAGGTCTGCCTGTCCGGGGACCTGTGATATTCACTTTTATTGCCTGACTTGTTCGCGTTGCTCCTTCTTCTCCAGTGGGAAATCATCATTTTCCATTTTGTCTTTGACTAATAGTGTGTGGGGTGATATTTTAATATTTTTCTGATCTTGTTTACCGTCTCACATTTTTCAAGCCTGCTGACCTTGGCATTTATGGATGGCCCTCATGTCTGGTTGTGATCTGAGGTCTCCACTGATGGATGGTTTATCTGATGGTTATTGTGTCTTCATCTCTGTGACCAAAATACCCAACGAGACCAACCTAGAGGAAGAAAAGTCGATTGGGCTCATGGTTTCAGAGCTCCAGTGCATGGCCCTGGCCCAAGGTAAGGCGGAACATTATGGGAAAAGGCAGGACAGAGAAAAGGGGTCACCTCAGGGCAGCCAGGAAGCAGAGAGGAAAAGGGGCAGGGGTCACAGGGAAGGTGAACTCTTCCAGGTCACGCCCCTGGTGACCCACCTCCTCCAGCCACACTTCCAGCTTTGGGGGAACACCTCATATCCAAGCTATTTAGTAATCGCTACTAAATCATAAATATCTATTTTGATCATTCTTTCTACAGTTATTAATTAGCGCCCTACCATTTCCTAGATTTTTAACATTGATATGCTTCTCCCTTTTAAAGTAGGGATTAATAACATGATTTTATAGTTTTTGAAATCCATGAATGAAAGGAACAGTTACATTTTATACTTTAGACAGCACATTTATTTAATAGAGCAGATCATTTAAAGGAATACAAAAGAAAAAAAAACTAAGAGGTAATACTTAAATTTAAATGGATTAAATTACTACATGATGAAAAAGTACTCAGAAACAGCCAAACAAAGAAAATTAAAACTCAAGGAAGCCAATAAATAAATTATGGACATTGGTAATGTACAAACCATAACAGAGATGTGAGTCATAGGTCCCTTTGCATGTATATCAAAATAGGACACATTCTTGGTAAGTCAGATGAAATATACATATATTAATAACAGTATAATCGTACACATAGCCACAGTATTTTGGAAATCAGGTTTTCATCATATTTGTTTTGTAATTAGATAAACCTAATTGATCCTTCTGTAAAATAAATGAGATAAGCCTCTGTGGCCCCCTTTTTATAGGTCCTCTGTAATAACCACTCATGTTTCCTGATATGACGTACCACAGAGTGTTTATTTAACACAGATTCATACGCTGAAAAGAGACACTTGAGGTGCTGAGAGGTGAAACCCTAGGTCTGGCACTCAGGGAATTTCCGTTCTTCTTGTTTTCTGTCTCATCTGGATCATTCCTATCTACTAACTTTCTCCTCTCTTTTTCCATTTATGGGTATCCCTGCCTACACCCTTTTCTTCTTTTAAACTATAGATTCCATGTTGAAAACAGAAACATCTTCATGAGCAAGTCATTAGGAGCATGACATCTGCTTCTAGCCTCAGTTTAGCTCTCAGTCTAGGAGGGTCCAAACATGGAGACACTGGTGTGGATCTACCGCCTCTTGTTTTAGACTAGAACTGGCCTGGTTTGGTAACATCTCAGCAGCCGCCTCACAGTTTCACTTCCATCTCTCTTTACAGAAACTGATCGCTGGTACATTTCTCTCTCCAACCTGGACCCTGAGTTAGATCAATCAATTCATGAGGCACCAGCAGTAAGAAAGCTGTATTGTGCTATTATTAGACCATTCTGGTTTTCCCCCTTCTCCTTCATCATCCCTTCCTTAAGCCAGCCAATCCTTTATCTGACCCTACCAGGCTTCACAACAGTCCCTCAGCCACTTTTAGCTTGGCTTTACCATTTCCAAACACCATTGCCATTTTATAATCTCAGTTTAGGAGAGACTTACATTGGAAATAATTAGCAAGAGGAAACTGGGGCTTAGAAATACATAAGAAAATGAGAAGAGAGAGGGCTATCTGGAATCCAACTTTATGGAGTAAAATGAGAAGTGAATGAATGTGAATTCTAGTTTGTGAAAGACAGAAGGAACTAAAACATTTAAACAGGACTTATGGAGGCAAAGACTGAACAGTTGGAAGAATGATTCTAGGAATTAAGAAAATGAGATGTGGGAGTCTGGAGTCTGCAATGTCTGAGTCAAAAAGAAATATAGTATACGTTCCCCACCAAATCCTCACCAGCATTTATTATTATTTGTGTTCTTATGTTTTCCCTTCTAACTGGAGTGAGATGAAATCTCAAGGTAGTTGGGATTTGTAGTTCCCCCTGATTGTTAGACACGTGGAGTGTTTTTTTCAAACATTTGTCTGTCATTTGTATCTCTGCTTTTCAGAAATGTCTGTTTAGTTCTTTTGCCCATTTATTAATTGGGCTATTTATTTATTTTGTGTTGAGTTTTTGGAGTTTTTATTCTGGATCTCACTCTCCTATCAGAGGAGTTGGTGGCAATATTTTCTCCCACTCTGAGGGCTCTCTTTCCACGCTCTCGTCTCCTTGTTGTGCAGATGCTTTTCTACTTGATGCCATCCCACATTTTGATTCCTGGTTTGATTTCTTGTGCCATAACGTTGGAGTGTTGAACCTACATTTTCTTCTAGCAGTTGCAGAGCTGCTTCTAATTCCTAGGCTTTTGTGGGGGTGAAAGATGGAGTCCAGTCTCATTCTTCTACATGTAGATATCCCATTTCCCCAGCTCCTTTTGTTAAAAAAGGCTGTCTTTTCTCCAATGTAGGTTTTTGGCACTTTGTCAAGTATCAGATGACTGTGTCTATGGGGAATTGTCTCTGTGTCTTCTATTCTATTCCATTGGTCTTCATGTCTGTTTGGGTGAAACCCAAAGGGCTATTTGTAATTAGATAAACCTAATTTTAGGACTTCTTTTTATATTTTTCTAGTTCTGTGCAGAATGTCATTGGTATTTCAATGGAGATTGCATAGAATTTGTATAAGGCTTTTGGTAGTGTGGCCATTTTTGTCATAGAGCACATGCCGACCACAAAACTGAGGCAGCACAGAGATCCCCATTTATCCCAGTATTTGTAAATAGGCCAGAAAGATTTCAGATTGTAGCTGAGTAATGAGCACGAGGTTATTAGAAGGCACAGGAAAAGGGAAAGGCGATACTTTCAGGGGGGAAGGTGGGTCCTCTCCTGCCCTCCCGTTTTATTGCGAGTGCCAGCGCAAGTTTCGGAGTCCCACCTAAGTCTACCTTCCGCCTTTTAACTGACAGCAGAGAGACTGTATGGACTCAGAGAGCTGATGGGGGGCTCACAGAGGACATTGAGTCCCCCTGTTTTCTCCTCAATTTCCTGTCCCTTAATTGGTTTAACACCCTCTGAGTAGCGCTCAGCAAGCTTTTTATGTGAGGGAGTTATTATTTTGGTTTCCAGAGTGATTAGTGTTGGGATAGTTCCAGTGATAAAGGAGGATATGGGCCACCTAGCAGGGTGTGACCTGATCTTGAAATAGTAGTTTCCTTAAGGGAGTACAACTATGGCTGTGGAAGACTTTGACATACCAAGCCCCCAACTTCTAGGTGCTTATATGTCAGATAATGTCCCTGTGGTTTTCAGTTTTTCTTCATTGTCTTTTCCCTGCTCATCCATTAATAGCTGATCAGGTGCCCAACATTTTGACAATATTAGTTCTGCCTATCCAACAACATGGGGGTCTTTCCATCTTCTGAGTCTTGATCAATTTCTTTCTTCAAAGTTCTGCAATTTTCATTGTAGAGTCTTTTCACCTCCTTGGTTAGATTTATTCCCAAGTACTTAATTTTTCTTTTGTAATTATTATAAATGAGGTAGTTTTCTGATTTCTATCACAAAAGACTCATTATTAGAGTATAGGAAAGTGACTGACTTACATATGTTGATCTTATATCCTGCAAATTTGCTGAATTTGGTTATCAACTTTATTTGTCCTCTGGTGGACTTTTTTGTTTTTGAGTCTTCTAAATGTAAGATCATGTCATCAGCAAAAAGAGATAATTTGACTTCTTTTCCTATTTGCATTTCTTTAATTTCCTTCTCTTGTCTGATTGCTTTGGCTAGAGTTTCAAGAATTATACTGAATAGAAGTGGTGAGAGTGGATGTCTTTGTCTTATTTCCTGATTTTACATTGTTGGTGAGACTAAAAAAATAGAACAACTACTCTGGAAAGAAGTATGACAATTTCTCATAAAATTAGAAATAGAACCATTATATGACCCAGATTTTCCACTCATTGGCATTTATCAAAAAGATAAAATCACTATACTATAGTGACTCAGCCAAGTTAATGTTTATAGCAGTTCAACTGACAGTAGCTAAGTTATGGAACCAGCTGCAGTACCCATTAACAGATGAATTGGTTAAGAAAATGTGGTATATAAACAATAGATTTTTTTAACCATAAAGAAGAATGAAATTATAGTATGGATGGAACTGGAGAATATTATGCTAAGTGAAATAAGCCAGACTTAGAAACTCAAGGGGCAAATGATTTCTTTCATATGTAGAAGTTAGAACAAAATAAGGGGAACAGAGGAAGGGGAAATTTCATGTAACTAGAAGGAAGATCAGTGGGATAGAGGAAGGGAATTGAGAGGTGGGAGGAGGGACGGGAAAAGAGAAGAGTTGTAGAATGAAATTATCAAACTATGTTATGTACATATATAAATACACCACAGTGAATTTCACCTTCATGAGTATCTATAAAGCACTAATTTTCAAAAGACCCATCAATAAATAGTAGGAGGATCAGTAGAGGAAGAAGAACAAGGATGGGGGAGGGGAGAGAAAGAGGAAGTACCCACTACAGTGGAGCAAAATATGTTCCATGCCTGTGTAATTATGTCAAAATAGCCCCAATATTATGTATAAATATATTAAACTAAGAAAGCTACACAAACATAAAAGCACACTTAGTTTTCTACATATATGTCATAAAGAATGTTGCTTAAAACAAATCTACTGAGTAACCATACTTACCCTGTACTATTGGAAAAGGGAGGAACTATAGATAAATCACCTAAGGAAAAGTAAAGATATTTTATTCTTTTCATGAAAAAGAAACGTATTTCCTGTTCTCATCTTAGAATTTTGAAGTAACATCATGGAAATAGAAGCCATAACTGAAGCAGAAAAAAGCATTAGATTTTTATTCACTCTGGTAGCTTTTGGAAAAACACAAAAAAATGTTACTTGAAGTAGAACAAGGACTTATAGGGAGTTAAAATTTTAAAATTAAGAAGTATTGATTATGAATGAACCAAATTCTCTTGTAATGTAAGAAACTCTTTGAATAAAATCCTTCTATAAACAAGAAATAAATATGTTTAAAATTTAGATGTAAGTCCACACATATGAAAAAATACCATTAATGTATATCTAATTCAGATAAAGATCAATCTGAAGCTCCATCTTAAAATGTATATGATGAATATCCAGAAAAGTTTACAGAAGCAGTGGAAAGTGAAAGGAAAATCAGTGTTTAAGATCATGTAACCTTTGACATTATGTGCAATGCTAACTCTTTTATTTGATGTAAAACTTTTATGACAGCTATTCATATATTCAGATATACCCTGAAAATCTGACCTAATACTCCACTTCTAACATAAAAATCCTTTGTTAATCAATCACCTGGAAAATCAGTTACCAGGAAAAAATATTTTTGTTGGGAGCAAAATTTTGTTTTCATTTTTTGTTTGTTTTATTATTTTAGTGGTAAAGGGGATTGAATCCAGGGAACTTTACCACTGATCTATTCTCACAACCCTTTTAATTTAATTTTTATTTGTCGTTTGTAGATATACATGACAGTAGGGTATATTTTGACTTATTATACTTATTATGGAGTGCAACCCATTCCAGTTTTGATCCCATTCTTGTGGTTGTACATGATATGGAGTTACACTGATTGTGTATTCTTACATTATGTCTGATTCATTCCTTCTTTCCTATTCCCATTCTCCCTCCTTTCCCTTCATTCCCCTTTGTCTAATCCAATTAACTTCTATTCTTCCCCTCACTACCTCCCCTTATTATGCTTTATCATCCACATATCAGAGAGAATATTTGTCCTTTGGTTTTTGGGGACTGTCTTATCACTTAGCATGATATTCTCCAGTTCCATCCATTTACCGGACAATGACATAATTTCATTCTTCTTTATGGCTAAGTAATATTATACTGTGTATATATATTTTCTTTATCCATTCATCTGTTGAAGGGCACCTTGTTGAGCTGCTGTAAACATTGATGTGGCTGCATCACTTTAGTACGCTTATTTAAAGTCCTTTGAGTATAAACTGAGGTTTGGGATAGCTGGGTCAAATAGTGGTTCCATTCCCAGGTTTTGAGGAACCTCCATACTGCTTTCCAGAGCGGTTGCAACAATTTGCAGTCCCACCAGCAATGTGAATGTATCTTTTTTCACCACATCCTCTCCAACACTTATTGTTACTTGTATTCTTGATAATTGCCATTCTGACTGGAGTGAGATGGAATTTCAATGGGTTTTAATTTGCATTTCTCTAATTGTTAGAAATGTTGGACAGTTTTAGTATATTTTTGACCATTCGTTTTCCTTCTTTGGTGAAGTGCCTGTTCAGTTCCTTTGCCCATTTATTGATGGGGTTATTTATTTTGACATGGGGTCTTAACTAAGTTGCCAAGGCTGGCCTGGGAACATGTATTCCTTTCGTCACAGCCTCTGTGTTGCTAGATTATGGGCCTGTGACAGAAGTCCAGCTACAACTTTTCCAGTTTTTCAAATATTGGCTTTTTAATGATTCAGTAGACTGTTTCTCGATTATATGTATTCTGATAATATAATAAAAATAATGATAACAACTGTGGTCTTCTAGTTTTATTGGATTTGCTTTTATTCCTTTTGCTTCTTCAAGGAAAACTAACTATTCTTGGCTGTGATCATTAGATTTCTATTCTTTTGATGTCTGTTTTTAGTTCATATTACCGTCTCCAATTAATTTATATTTTTCCTCTTCTTCCCAGTGTCTGTGCTCACACCGCCACAGCATTGACAGTAACAGAAATGAAACATAGACCCCAGAAGAACCAAGCAATGCACAGACAGTGCTTGGAGATTTGAGGTACTTAATAAATAAATGTTGGGTGATAAGTATACAATTCAGCAGAGCTCCATTCAGTCTATCACCAGCCATTTAACTTGGATTTAAAGTTTTGGGAGCTTTATTTTCTTACCAAAGAATTATAATAATTTTTTTCCCCTTCTTGACCAAAATGTTGTTATGAAAACCAAATAAAATAGGGAGAAATATTTTGGAAAATGTTCAGTGTTAGACACAACTTAGAATGAATTTATAAATTTATTATAAATTTATAGTTTTAATGAATTTGTATCTATCTCTATATCTATTTATCCATCCATACAACTTTCCCTTTATTTTCTTGATGAACTACTTAAAAGTAAGTATCCTGACATTTCATCTGTAAATACTTCAGCCTGAATATCCTAAGAGCAAGGACTTTACCCTACATAACTATAGCAATGATGTAATGAACAGCATTATTTCTGTGTCTAACATTGGTTCAGTAATCTACTTTAAAATAGAGCAAACAGAACTTTCTTACATTGCTGGTGGAAATGAAGACTTACATCATCGTTTTTAAAAACTTTGGCAGTATTTAGCAAAGTGGACATATAAATGTTTTGTGACGCACATATTTAATCCTGGGTAAAACTCAAGAGAAGTGCATACAGCACATAATATCAGGAGTGGCGTCAGAAAGGTAGGCTTGTCCTTGCACAGAAACGTCAATTTGGACAATAATCCAGACATTAGAATACCTTCACAAGAAGTAAGGAATCCCAGTGAGATATCATGTCCCCTGAGAGGGGCACAGAAAGAAGAAGAGACGGCCTGGAGAGGGCAGGAAGACTGGTCTCACACCATCACACCACCCTCCCAGCCCTGACTGTCTGTAGGAAGACAATGAAGGGAGGGCCAGCTTCGCCATGGCCCAGTGCTGGACCACCACTGGGAACTCTGGTGCCAGACCAGGTACCGTCACACCAGGCTCTAGCCTGGCACCTGGGGGCCAAACCTCTCAACTTGCTCTAGGGCCACTCTGGCCCCCATGGCCCAGGCTCCATTGACCCCACAGACTCGGGCTTCAGGCCTGCCTGAGGACTGGCCTGGCCCTGGAGGCTCTGGACACCAGGCTAGTTAGTCCCTGTGGCCCCAGGATCCCACCTCCCCAGGTTGAAGGCCATGGCAGCAGACCCGGGGTACTGCTACCTCAGTCCATCCTGCTGCTGGGCGTACCCCAGAGGCCCAGGCTGACTGGTCTCCACGCTGCTCACTCTCACAGCCCTAGACTACAGAAGAAGCCAGGCTTTCCACTATTGGACGCAGATGCTGGACCTGGGTGTTGGGCTGGCCTGAGAACTGAGGACCAGGTCCGTCCTGTGGACCCGCACACCTGCTGACCAGGGCCCACCCAGCCCACCTGGGCAGAGCATCAGCAAGCCTTCCCCCCAGGGCCCGCCCTCTGGCCCTCCCAGAATCTCTGGACACAGGGATTGGTGAAGTATACTCTCTGCCAGAGCCAGTCTGTAAAGAATTAAAGAGGAGCTTGGTTCCTCACAGACACAGTATCATCAAATTCTCAAACGTCAAAGAAAAACAATTTTTAAAGGAGCAAGGAAAATCATCCTGTCGTGTGCAAGGGAAACCTACGTAAGAAGAGAAGCAGATTCCACACCAGAAAACTTGCAGGCCAGGAGAGAGTGGATAATATAAAGTGCTGAAAGACAGACCGACAGACAGACTGCCAACCAAGAACACTAAACCCAGGAGTGCTTCTACAATGGAGAGAGACACTGAAGACACACACTGTAGCTATGGGTATTCGTCACCGGACCTGCCTTCCAAGAAATGCTGAGGGGAGTTCTTCAGGTGGAAACAAGGGGTGCTCGCCAGCAACGGAAAAGATGTCAAGTATAGAACTCACTGTCAAGTGAGCAGCCTGGGCAAATGGAGGCCGTTCCAGTGTGTGCTGGTGGGGCGGGAATCACTTTTACTTCAACTATTTTAAAAAGACAGAAATATTAAAAGCTACTGAGGCTACCTACAACAATCCATTAATGGACACACAATATAAAAGATGCCAATTGTAACATTAATAACATAAAATATTGAGGAGAAAAGTTAAAGTACATAGTTTTGTTTATCGTAAGTTATATTGTTACCCTCCTAAAAGACACTGATATAATAGGATGCTTTATGTAAATTTTATGGTAACCACAAATAAAAAACTAGAAGTGGATACATAAAAGAAAAAGAGAAAGGAATGAAGATACCACTATAAGAAAATGACCACATCAAAAATGAGCTAAACTTGAACTGAAAGAGAGCAAACTAAGCCTGATGTTAATATAAGAAGAAATAACAAATAAGAGAGCAGGAATGAATAAAATAAATAATAGAAAATATCAGTGAAACTAAGAGTTGGTTTCTATGAATTGAAAAGAAAATCAATAAATATTTACCTTGTCTAAGAAAATAAAAGACAAAATTATATGAAAAACGCAGCATTACAAATGAGACCACAGAAATTCAAGGGATCATAGAAGACCAGTGCGAATCATTGTATATCAACAAATCAGGTAGCTTAGGAGAAATAGATAAATTCTGAGAAATACAACTTACCAAGATTAAATCATAAAGCAATAGAAAATCTGAACCAATCAGTAATTAAAGAGATTAAATCAGCAATCAGAAACCTCCTGATAAAGAAAAAGAAATTTCAGGATCTAATTTCTTCACTGGTTAACTCTAAAAAAATAAAACTAACTAGAACTATCATATAATCCAGAAATCCTATCCTACTTATGGGTATATATCCCAAGGAATTTAAATCAATAAACCAATAACTCAAAAATACATTTGTATGGCCATTTTCATTGTAGCATCTTTGGAAATGGCCAAGATATGGAATCAACCTAATTTTGTTTTGTGTGTGTGTGTGGGTGTGTGTGTGTGCTGGGGAATTGAACTCAGGGGCACTCAACCACTGAGCCACATCCCCAGCCCTATTTTGTATTTTATTTAGAGACAGGGTCTCCCTGAGTTGCTTAGTGCCTCACTTTTGCTGATGCTGGCTTTGAACTTGTGATCCTCCTGTCTCAGCCTCCTGAGCCACCAGGATTACAGACATGAGCCAGCTCAACCTAATTTTTTACTGGATAAAAGACAAAGACATTACACACACACACACACACACACACACACACACACACACACTCACACACACACACATGAATACTAACCCTTATAAAACACAAAAAAATCCTAACCTTTGTGAAAACAGATGTACCTGAAGAACGTTATGCTATGTGAAACAAAGCATCACAGGAAAAAAAAAATAATGTATGATCTCATTTATATGTGGGATTTTTAAAAGTTTAAGAAGAGATTAAGTGTCAGTTGCCCAGGGCTGGAGGATAGAGAAGATGAGTTGTTTGTTGTTGGCTACCAGTTTCAGTGAGGCTGGATGAACGAGCCCTGGACACCTACTGTTCAGTCTGGTGACTGTGGTGAATAATATACTTACTCTATTGGATTTTTGGCATTTGTGAGGAGAGTAGATCTTAAATGTTTTCCTCACATGCACAGGAATAGTTATGTGAGGTGATGGAGATGCTAATTTGTTTGACCATATCCATCATTTCACAGTCTATACACATATATGAAAACAGTTTTCACAGTTTAAACATGTACAGTTTTTTATCCATTATATTTCTGTAAGTCTGGAAAATGAAATAAATAAATACTGGAAAGTACCAGGTATCGGTGATGTTGTAGTACAATAGAAATTCTTTTGTTATTGGTAGGAATATAAATCATTAAACATTTTTGGATAGGACATCATAGAAAAAAATGCATATGTTTTTACTAAAAGGCTCATGAAAACCACCTAGAATAGCTCATGATGTCAGTCTCACCTCTCCGAGCCTTTTCTTTCAGTCATGGCCTTCACAATGCTACTGCATTAGTAGGGCCATAATACTTTCAAACGCATTAAAAATAGCTTCCAGCTTTTCTGGTTACTCTTGGCGTAGACCTGGTTTATAACACATCATTCAATTATTACATGGAATTGCTATAATTTGGATTCTGAATATGCCCACAAGGTCCACATTTTAAAGACTTGGTCTCCAGGGTGGCACATTTGGAAGGTAGTAGAACCCTTGGGGGAGGTCCTTAGATCACTGGGCATATGTCTGCAAAGGAGATTATGGTACCTGGTCCTGTGTTCTTTTCTTTGCTTTCTTGTTCATGATGTAAGCTGTTTTCTCTTCCACCTCTTCCTGCCATGATGTACTCTTACCCTTGCCAAAGGCCCAAAGCAATAGGGCCATCTGGAACCTTCAGAGCCATTAGCCAAAATATTTTTTTCTCTTTATAAGTTGATGGCCTCAGGTATTTTGTCATAGTTACTTAAAACTGACTATGCATGGGGTCATTACTTTAGAGTCAGAAATAAAGCAGCTTTTATTATACATAAAAAATTTGGAAATACCTGAAGTCCCACTTCACTTACAGGTACCTTTTATATAATATCAATAAAAACTGGGGTGGTCAGGGTTTTCAGTTCTCTCAACAATTTCAAGTCAACCTGTATCCACTCTGATTATTTTTCAGCATCTACCTGCTGGAGGGTCTGTGGGTGTTACTGCTGGTGTGTGCTGGTTATTTAAAGGAAATTAGAGACCTGCCTTGTATATAATACCTGAGGTCTCTTTTCCCATTCTTCACTATGTTGACCATTTTATTTCCACAGTCAGAGGACCATTTCAAATAGATTTCTCATCCCTATAATTCTCAGAAGACTGTTGATCAATTCTTGCAGCAAATAACTGATGTTACAACTAATACCACATATTTCACAATGAAATGCATCACAGTGAAATATCTACGAGAAAAAACCTTCTTAGAGCACTTTTGCCTTTGGAGGTTTAGAAAAATAAAGTTCTCACATTTTCCAAGATTTTATAATCTGTGGCTTTGCTTTGAGAAGAAACTTTTGAGATTCCCCAGGACACTTTTTAAATTTTAAAATGCTTAAGTCAACTAACAGGACTGGGTTTAATAGACAAGAGCCAGCATCAAATAGTGCAGACAAACCTTGCCAAAGGATGTCTTCATGCACTCATGTGGGGCTTTGTCCTCACCAAGAGTGAAGACTGGGGGCAGGGGGACTTTCAGACTGACTGCATTGCAACAGAGAGGGTAGCTTTCCTCCTGGGGTGCTCCTGTGTGAGCAGGACCGTGAGGTCTCAGCGCTACTTCATCAAGTAGTGATTTGCAGAGGGAAAGAGGGGGTTGCACGTGAGCCAATAGGGATCTGAACAGAGACCACCGATCTTTAAGGTCTTACATTAAAAAGCTCTTACTCTTTGGTGCATCAATGAGTGAGCTCAAATGCAGTTGCAGCTCAGTTTGCAACATGGGCACTCAGAATCATCCTTAGACACGTTTTATGAGAGTCTACTAAGAATTAAGTTTTGTTGCTGGGTATGGTAGTGCATACCTGTAATCCCAGTGACTTGGGAGCCTGAGGCAGGGGGATCACAAGTTCAAGGCCAGCCTCAGCCACCTAGCAAGACCCTGTCACAAAATAAGAAATAAAAAGGGATGGGGATGTGGCTCAGTGGTCAAGTACCGCTGGGCTCCATCCCCAGTACCGCTACCAAAACAACAAGAGCTAATCCATGTTTTATCACCCCATACATTTTTACATCCCAAACAGCATTACTCAGTCGAGGACTACCAGTTTGCTAGGCCTGCCACAGGAACATGGCACAGACTGAGTGACTTTAATGACAGAATTACTTTCCTCACGATTCCGGAGGCTAGATGGTCAAGATGAAGCCGTCGGGAGGGTTGGTTTCTCTCCTTGGCTTATGGATGGTGTCTCCTTCTCCCTTGGCTGTCTTCCTTCTGTGTGTCTTCTGTCCAAATCCCTCCTTCTAGATGACCAGTCTTGCTGGATTAGGGCCCCCCCCCCATGACCCCCTTTTAACTTAAAGACCCTGTCTCCTCCTCTCAACCTGAAGCGCTGGGGTTAGAACATCCGCAGAGGAACCTCGGAGGGCAGTTCAGCCACACCAGGGAGAGCCTTTCTTATGACTTCCAGCCGCTCCTAGCTGCTTTGAAACATCAGACTGGAAATTCTAAGGGTTCAATCAAGGTGCTACCATTCTATCAAATATTTTGAGCAACGTTATGACATTAGAAGAAAGGAAAAAAGTCTCAAGATGAAAATCATTAGAGCAGGTAACTCTATCATGCAGGGTTGGGCCAGGGAAAGAAAACTAGTATTTTAAGGAAGAGATTTAATTAAGGGCGTGAGATGTTTCTGAAGTTGCTGGGCGCTGGGGAATCCAACGCAAAGAAAGACAGCAGCTGGCTCCGGGGCCTGCTGAGGCTGGGCGGTCAGGGAGGAGGGCCTGCTGTCCTGTAAGGTGGGCCTGCAGGGAAGAGCTGCTGGTGCCCACCCTGCAGGGGCGATGACCTGGGAGTGGTTTCTAGGGTGCCCCAGGGCCACCGCCAGCCTCAGCCTTCCTGAATGCCTTGGGACCACCAGCAGTGCCAGGGGCAAGGAAGGAGGAAGCCAGAGCTCAGTTCCTTGCTCCCACACCTTTCCAAAATCGTGCTCCTGTTCTCTGCTCAGTCTCCTTCAGAACCCGCCCTGCAAAGACCACCTGGAAAGCACACATCCAGGTTTCCAGAGAGACTCCAGGGAGCATGTCAGGAGTGAGGAGGTCTAAACAGGCAGAGAATTGAGCCTTACATTACGATCCTGACTTGTAGTCACATTTGGGAGGAAAAATAACACATGGAACACTGACTCTGCCATTTAAACTTATCCAATGTGCACAGTTCATTCAGAACCTGTAGGTACTTGACTCCACTCACCAGATGTTCTAAAACAAACAGAAAATGATTTTAAAGGATTCAGTGAATACTGAAAGATTTATTTAAAAATTAATTCAATGCATATTTAAAATTTCCACAATTTTTGTAGCTATTAGCAGTATTAGAATTAGCTTTGAGAAAATAACTTCCTTATCATCAGAATTTCTTCCCTGCTCTAAGAATTTACTGAAAAACAATCTTTTAACTAGTTGTTTGGTGCAAGTCAGAATAAATTCTGAGTATTATAAATAATACAATACTATTATTTCGCCCTCTCTTAGCTTCTCATACAGTTTCATTTCCCTTTTAAAAATCCATTGTTGAAGTGATTCTGGATATCTTTATAATAATAGCCATTATTTATTTTATATAGTTTCAGCAAAATATTTATATTATTAGGAAAAAAAAACCCAGACATTTCTTCAAAAAGGAGAGTCTGCTTATGGAAAATTAGTCTAGCAGAGCTGAAGGAGACAAAAGTACGATTTATTTCTGGTCTGAGATTCCTAGCTCTGCTTGCTGAAGCTCCACACCTGTTCCTTCTTACCTGCCAGGATGTCTGTGGATGGGAGGGCGGGAAAAAGAACCCAGTAGATCTACACTGCATGATAACTTTGAAAACCTTTAGATAATAAGACTCAAAAGAGAAATTTCTGCCCACCTAAAACCTTTGCCTGATTCCCTCATTCCATATTATGTTTAGCTTAGCAGCCAGGAAAAGTCTTACTATCTATGTCTGGGAAACATTACCACACCTTAAAGGGTGTGGTGCTTTAGATGGGTTTAAGACAAAAGGCATTGCCAGATTAGTCCTTGGAACCGAGAAGGGTGGTTCAGTGAGATACAATCTGCATCCAGGTCCCTTACAGAAAAAAAGAGCAGAAATGTGAAGACAAGGAGAACTAAGCCTGCTTTTAACTGACCTTTAAGGCCTCCAGCAAGGGCAAACACACAGGGCATCCAAATTACTGACTGGTGTTCCTAACTGTGAAGATTTAAGTTTTATAAGTTTCTTGCACTTTATATACCAGGACATCATCACTAGAGTGTAAGAACTTGTTACTCATTTCTCCTAACTTTTAAAATAGACATTAGTTCACAATGACTATAATTTTTTTTAAAGTTGGTTGTGATACACCAATACTCAAACACTGACATAAGCTTTTAGACACAGCTGCCTTTCCTAGTGTCAAAGTAAACATCCATATTTTCATTTTGCTTTATTCTCATAGAGAATTAACTAATTGTGTTTTGAAAACATGGATTTATGAAATTCTCAGTTGTGGTTTCCATTGGTATTAACTGTTATCTATATTTCCATCTCAATTCCATGATTACTTCTGTTTTCGTGAATGGTATTAAGGAGCAGGGGCATCAACCAGCCCAATGTGGGGGAGGGATGGTAACCCGTGTATATAACACGCCGTCTTTTCACATTCAGGAAGGACTCATGAGATTATTGAATGATTAACCTTACATAATAGAACCAAAGTGTACAAGTTCGTAGCACCTTTCATTTAATGAGAAAAGCCAAACATGTTTATAAAAGACAATTTATGTTGAACTTTTTAGCCAACACACTTAATCTTATTCCCAGTTGACTCAGGAAAGGGTATTTTTCACACTCAGTACAAGGCTCTGAAGCATATACAGTGGTTTCTCATGCTGGAAAGTGTATAAACTAAACAGAACTATGTTTTAAAATATCCCTTCTGTTTTAGTTGGCTTTTTTATTGCTGTGATTAAAATACCTGACAAGAACAATTTTAGAAGAGGAAAAGTTTATTTGTGGCTCATGGTTTCAGGACTCCCAGTCCAAAGACAACTCACTTCATTTCTGGGGGCTCAAGGTGAGGCTGAATATCATGGCGGAAGAGTGTGGTGGAGGGAGGCAGCTGAGGACATACTCTGCAAGCAGAGAGCACCTCACCCAATACAGACCCCAAAGGCTCACCCCAAGACCCATCTCCTCCAGCCACACCATGCCTGCCTTCAGTTACCACCAGTTAATACCCATCAGGGATGGATTCACTGATTGAGCTTTTCTACCTAATCATTTCACCTCTAAAGTCTCTTGCATAGTCTCACACTTGAGCTTTTGAGAGAGACCTCATTTTGAAAATATAATACTCCTTCAAAACTTCAACTCTATGGAATAATCTGTTGTGTTGGCTTATTCAACTTTTGCATTATCTTAACAATAACAACAACAACAAAAAAAAAAACACAGAGAAACTATGTCCATTAATTAATTAAATTTGTCTTTGCTGGTGTGGCAGCCATTGCCTCCTCATTCTTAGAGAATGCTTTTTGCATACTTAAGAGGAACGTGCATGTGCTATTGTGTGGTGCATGCTGTAGAACACTGTTGGCTCCAGTTGGTGCATAGTACACACAAGTCTTATTTCCTGACTGATTTTATGTCTAATTGCTCTATACATTTTTGAAAATAGAGTACTAAAATATCTAATTATTATAGCTGAATTGCCAGTTTTTTCTTTCAGATTTCTTAGACTTTGCTTTCCACATCCCCTATGTTGTTGGTTAGATGTGTGTTTATAATTGGGTGAAATTTTGCTTTTATCCTTACGCAGAATATTTCCTTATTCCTGTAACAACTTTTGTCTTAAAGTCCATCTTGCCTTGTAATCATTCCCCTCTGCTCTCTTCTGAGTAGGATGTGTGTGGAATCTATTTTCCCATTCTTTATTTTCCAACCAATTTGTATTTTTGGATCTAAACTGAGTCCTTTGTAGACAACATATATTTGAATCATGTTTCACCCACTCTTTCAATCAGCCTTTTAATTGGAAACTTTATTCATTTATAGTTAATGTGATTATTGATTAGAAAAAAAATTATTTCTACATCATGTACAACCAGACAAATGAAAAGTTGTGTTCCATTTGTGTAAAAAATTTAAAAGTAAAAATTTTTTAAAAAGTTATTTCTTTCATGAAATATTTTATTATTTATTCATTTCAACCTTCTTTTGTATTAAAAATATTTCTTCCAGTGTGCCTTGTCCTTTTTTTAAACTATACTTCTTGACATATTCCCCATGAAGATTATGGTTGACATCTTAATTGACATCATCATCATCATCATTATCATCATCGTCTACTTTTTACAAATAACCTAATTGCAGTTGTATATAAAAACTTCACTCCAAGCTGGGGATATAGCTCTGTTGGTAGAGTGCTTGCTTCATAGGCTCAAGACCCTGAGTTCAAGCCCCAGCATCAAAAAACAAAAACAAACAAACAAAAAAACCCAACTTCACTCCAATACTGTTGTTATGACCAATTACATCTTTTTACTTTGTGGGTTCATTAAAATTAATTTGTATTAATTTTGTTAATCTGTTGCTTCATTCCTGTCTTCAAACAGCAGATACGAAGGCATTACAAACAAAGACACATTGTGTTGTCGTTTGTACCAGTGAAGTGGCCATTTCTGTCCGGGTGGTCTTGACTTCCTCCTATGGAGTCCTCGTGCTGTGGAGTGACATTTCTTCTCATCTTCAGAATTCCAGTAGCCCTTTTTGGAAAGAAATGCTACTGATGAACTTTCTCAGTTTTACTTTATGTGGAAGGGTCTAAATCCCTTTTCTTTTTCAATTTTTAAAAAGTGCTTTTGCCAGGTACAGAGTTTGATTCTTGGATTTTTTTTTTTTTTTCCCCCTTTCAGCACTTTGAATGTGTCCGGCCTCTGCATTTTAGCTTCTGTGGTTTCGGAGGAGGAAGAGGCTATAAATTTTATTGCTGCATGTGATGAGCTGCTTCTCTGACTGCTTTTCCTATGATCTCACTTGAGAGTTTGATTTTGTTGTGCCTAGGTGTGAATTCCTTCAAGTTCATCCAACCTGGAGCTGATGCAGCTTTTTAGATGAGGACATTACTATTTTTCAACAAATTTCTTCACTATTCTTTTGGCACATTTTTCTGTCCCTTTGAAACTTCTCCACTGTGTAGGTTGCTGTGTTTGATGGTGTTGCAAAGGCTCTTAGGCTCTGCCCATTTCTCTTCATCTTTTTCTTTTTCTCCATTTGGATACCCTCATGTCAAGTCTTAATAGTGAAGTTTTTCATGTCTTTTACTTTTCAACTCCGATATATTGCATTTTCTTTTATGGCTTCTCTCTCTTTATTGATGTTTTCTATCTGGTGACGCCCCATTCTCATTCTTTTCTTTAAGGCTCTAGACAGAGTTTCCGTGAGATTTTTAAACATATTTGAACTAGTGAATGGACACTGTCTAGAAAGCTCAGCCTCTGGGCTTCCTGGGGCAGAGAGTCACTGATTTTCATGGGTATGGGCCACAGTTTCTCATTGTTTTCATGCATTGACAGTTTTTGCTGCAAATCAGACATCTTGAATATTATACTGCAGCAACTGCAGAAACCAGACTCTCTCCTAGGACTTGGCATGGTTTCTGCTCATTATAGCTATTCTTGTTTATTGAGTGAATTTACTGAACTAACTCTGTGAAAACTATTTTTTTTTTTTTTTGGTGGCCCTGAAGTCCCTACTATATAGCTAAACGTTCAGCTAGTGTTTGGACAGAGACTACTTTAAACACTGGACCCCATACACTACCGCTGGCTTCCAGGGGCTCTGTGGGTACTGCAGACAGCCTCACCACTGAGCCAGGCAGTGTTCCCTGCTTATACAGAGGCTCCAGTCTTCAGGGTAAGGTGGAGGGCCATCTTAGCTCTTTTCTGAGCATGTCAGGGCACAACCCTGGACATGTGCATGCCTTTTAGATTCCCCGGAATCTAGAACCTGTCAGGTTGAGCCTGTCAGAATGCTGAAGGACATCTCCTTCTCCAGTCCTCCTCCCACGCTCTTTGACCTATTATTATCTCCCTCACCTGTTATCACCTTAGGAGCAGCAACCTGAAAATATTTTTGACACATTCCCTTAGTAGCAATAAGCTTAAGACATAGGCTAGTCTGTTTCAAAAGCTAAAACAGAGATACCACTTTTGAGCTGATCTTCCAGGAAGTCATCAGAGAAATGAAAATTAATAATAATAAATCATAATTATGTATGGAAGAAACCCATTCTGTTCCTTCTAGCAACGAGAACGCACTTGATCGAGACCTTTGTTTGTTTTGATAAGTGTTTCCTGAATTGCTTCAAGCCTCTGAGGAAATTCAGAGTTCTGGAAATGTTGGTTCTGACAGTTTTTGCCTTTTTTTTTTATGAGGGGCAGAATTTTCAGTTCCTTACTCTGCCAATTTTGCTGATGTGCTGATATCACTGAATGGATACAGATTTTCATCTGCAAAGTCCTTACCTTTTTATAAGTTTATTTTCCCAATTTTTTTGTTGACTGATGAACCCTTTTGCTTGCAGTCAATTGCATTATTAGCCAGTCTGATGATGAGTTTTATAAGTGTGTTTATTCAAGCTTTATTTATTTACCAAGTATGAGTTGTATGCATTCTCTATGTGTGGTGAGGCCTGTTTTACCAGATTTAAGACTTCAAGTAAGCAACTCAAAGTGTAGCGGTGCCAACATCTCCAGAGTCTGATGAGTTATATAAGCTTGCTATTAAATATTGATACCATGTTTTTCTGATCTGAATAAATTTTCCTTTGAGCTAAGTTAGTCAAAATTAAGTTACAATGTTAATTTAGCACGTGGGCTTTGCTAAAGCTGAAAGCATAGTCCTATTAGGGTACAGAAGAAGCATTCTTATAGCCAGACATATGCCCTGAGTTTGTTTAACTTGGACCCAGGACCTCCTAGCCTGAATGGCATGCTTCATTCCAACTTTTCAACTGTCGACTGAGTTAAGATGTGTTGATGAATATTAATTTCTTTTACTAAAAGCAGTGACACCGAGACATTCCTGTTGTCTGCTTGTTTCATGGAATAATGAAGGGTCCTGGCTATTTCCTGCAAAGTGTAGATGTTGGCACCTGGAGCTGATGGGCATATTTCAGACAGCCTGTTTTGCCGTTTCTGAATGGCCTCGAAGGTGCCTTTACTCTGTTTCTCCTGCACGTGTTTGATATCGTAGACCCCTTCAGAGACTGTCCCAGGGATTATTTATAATGTACTGATGTTACCTTATTAGTAGCTGCTATTTCTGCACAGAAGCATGAGGTTTGTTGACACTTGTTTTACTGCTGAGAGCTTGCTTTTGGTGTCTGGTAGACCACTGTGGAGTTTCACTGCTGAAACGTTACGGCAAGCTGGAGGGAAAGTCTCCCCACGTTCATTTCCCTGCAGGTTCCAAGGGTTTAAACAAGCACCTGAGTAAGCTCTCGAAACTTGACAGATAATGCAATTTCACTATGTTATTACGTTCCTGTTTCAGTTGGCACTTCAAATCCTCTCACAAACAGTTTGTGGGGTTGGTAATTTTCCTTTGCAAAAGTATTTCAAAAAAAGGTCCAAACCTACAGCATGCACGTAACATTATAGAAGGGAGACATATTAAAGCATTTTTTAAAAATTAATTTTGGAACAGTAATCTTTTGGCACTGATGAGTACTTTCCAAAGGGGCCGTCTCGTGACACAGGGAGGATGGGACACGGTGGATATCCCACTCTGCACAAGTGCCTTTTTCCCTAGCAGCTTCATGAAGAGCTCTGAACTGAGGCAATTGGAGCAGACCACTGCTCATTTTCTTCTTGCCCATTGCAGGTTCCTGTGTCATCTCTTTTCTAGCTTGGGAGGATCAAACAACTTATAAAGGATGTCTGCAAACTGATTTTTTAATTTAAAATATATCATGGGATCAAACTTCCACAAAATTGTATTTCCATTCTTTGAGGCAAGTTGTATTTTTTAATTAAAACTTTTTCTCTAGAAAAATAAATACACCCAAGACTGTTTTATAGTTTCATTTTGCTTTGGTCATGATGGAAGCCATAAAACAAAAAGGCCACAACTGCATGCAAAATAAACCACAGCTTTTATAAGGCCTAGGTAAAGAGCTGACGTTTCTTTCTCATTCACATGTGTCAGTGTATGTGTATTTAGTGTGTGTGCACATGTGTGTGTGCTTATACATTTGCTTTGATTGCACTTATACGTATGTATGCATGTACACATATAAGTCAACATGTAAGAATGCATATGGTATTGCAATGTATGTATATATGTCTGTATATGTAGTCCTGAAATGGCTGAAATTCAGGGAAAAGTAAGCAAATTGTAATTCATCTCACTTGTTCATTTGTTCAGCATTTATTTTGATCTCCATGATGCTCAGTGCTGAGAAGCAAACCAGCATGTGCAGACATGGCCCTCCTTTCAGGTTGCCTAGAACACAGGACATGTGGGTGAAGGGCAATTGCAGTAGTCCAGAAAAATGCCCACAGGGCAGACAGAGGATGCTGGGGGGTGTCCAGTCCCCTGAGGGGCCTGGAAGGCTTCTGGGAAGAGGTGCTACCCATTCAGAACTGAAAGTTCGAGTCACCCTTAACTAGACAAAGGTACTATGTGAAACCGTAGACTCCTTCAGAGACTGTCCCAGGGACAGCGAGAAGCAGGTGAGGAGGTAAATGAAGAACAGGTGAGAAGCAGGTGAGGAGGTAAATGAAGAGAAGAACAGGTGAGTGGCAGGTGAGTAGGTAAATGAAGAACAGGTGAGGAGCAGGTGAGGAGGTAAATGAAGAGAAGAACAGGTAGAAGGTAACACAGAGCGGAAGGAGCAGGGCTGAGAGACCGGGAGCTGGAGGAAGCTAAAGGAGGGCAGAGAAAGCCAGGGGCTGGGGAAACAGGCTGGGCCTAGACCAGGAGGACTCTCAAGGCTCATGTTAATGGGTTTCAAGTGGGAGAATGAGACCGTTGGTCAGATTTGAACAGATGGTGAAGAAGCTGCATGCACAGCGATGGGCCCGGAAATCCCTGAAAAGACCCAGGGAACTTGAAAAAGTGACTGAGGCCAAATTATGTTGTTATGTTGTGTATTGTGTGCACATTCGAATACACAACAACAAATCCCATCAGTATGTACAATGCACCACCCAAAATGTGGGAAAATGATTAATATTTAATAACCAAACTTATTGGTCAAGTCTACAGGTCTACAGTAATGAGACATCGATATGGCTGATGTACTGGCCTTCTCCTGTAAATTTGTTTACTATCTGATTGTGAAGATCGCTTACAATTCCTTGTTAACCTCTCTAGAGATGATTTATTGCTGGTTAGAAATAGTATGTATCTGTTCTTTTCCTAATTTGTTCTTCTCTTAGTTTAATGAGAATACAGATTAGGCAAACCTAGCTACTATTAAGTTAACTAAGCTAATGAATAAATGAGATAAAAGAGAACTACAGACATAAAAGTCCACTTTGAGGAAGAAAATTCAGATTCTGTGTATTTAGGACTATCAAGAAAATAGGAAAGCTTGCTTGTGACTAGTCAAATTCCCTAACCAAAAAGTATCAAGAAAAAGGTCACACCATGAACATTATTAAGCCCAACAGGGGAAAATCTTACAGGTAAGAGATGACTGAATATATGACAAGGTGTAAGCAAGATCCCGACGTCCCCCCATGGCCCACAGAACCTGAACAACTGGATTCCCCAACCCCGGACACTTTTTCACTGTTAAAATCTAGTCTCCACTTTGAGTTGGCTCTGCTTCTTGAAGCTTATTTTAAAATGCTTTCACATTTCCCCAAGAATCTCATTCATGAATTCATGAGCCTGGATGAGTTTGGCCGAGCTGACTGTTTCCAATAGAGAATCAGATTGAGAGGGAACCGGACTCAGAACACACATATTCCATGCGATAGGAGCAGGAAACTGAGAGATTGGAGAGAGACAGGCTGAGGGGGGCGGGTGAGACAGCAGTCTGAGTATCTGAGCTGGGAGGAAAAGAGTGGGTTCTCCAACTTCAAAAGTGCATTGAAGAGAAACTGAAGAAAAACTTGTGTCTTGACATTTCTAATTGCATGCTGACTCAGTGCGAATTTAATCAATGGGATTTTAACACAGTTCTAACTCTGTGGACAGTATCTTAGCACTGATTGCAAGGAGCTTTATAATGAAAGCACATAGATCCAAAGCTTACTGGTCTGGGGGACAGTTGTACCCTACTGAAAAGGCAAGCACGAGGCCCTGAACTTCACCCTGCCACCAGCCTCTGCTGCTTTGCTACCTGAGAAGGCAACAGATGGTTCAAATGTGGCCATCGCAGGATCCCACAGCTTGTAAGCTCAGGATGAAGGCCCTACTGTCACTGATCCCTTTGAGTAGCAAATATGTTGCTTATAAAGACTTCTTGGATAAAGGGACTGGTTTGGGAGGAGCACTAAATTCTGTGGAAGAACTTTTGTGGTCTCCGACGTGGGCTGGTAGAAAGGCACAGTGAGATTTGCTGTTAGGATCACACACAGACTCGAGGAAAGACGGGGTCTAAAACCCACAGGGCTGGTTTAACTCCACCTTAAGCCCACCGTAGCCTCCTGCAGCAGTGGATGCTCGTGGACACTAGTTTAATTAAGGGAATGTGCAGTCTGTAGCTGAGCTGGCAAGCTCACTCGGTCACTCATGCCCACTCCATCATGGCTCTCTCTTAATTTCCTGACTTGACGGCTACTGCTAAATGACACAGGGGATGAATGAATAGAAAGTCCCAGCTCTTTTCTTTCACAGAGTCCCTAATTCCTATTTGTCCATGAATCACTGATACTAATCAGGCTGCTTTGGATCAGTTTACTTCCTTTTAAGTAGAAGTGCCTCTTTTGTGGATAAAGTGTGCTTGGTAATATTTTTGAGTGCAGTGTGCTTATCTGCATACAGGCCTTCCTGTGCCTCTTATCAGCAGCAGTGATTGGCATGCAGCGTTCCTGGACAAGGGCTTGCTTGTGAGGCGGCCGGGGGCTGCCGATGCCGTCTTCAGGAGAGTTCTGGTGGAAGTAAACGTTCTTTTATGACTTGGGAGCATGCCCATTTTCAAATTTGTTTAAAAGGAAAAGGAAATTTTCTCCCTACTGCTTATTCTATTTCTAAACATCTTGTAAAGGCCTCTTTTTCATCTTTATTACACGACATTATGAGGATGGCAGAAATTAGACATTCCCTGGCATTTACAAATGTCGTGTTTTGAAAGGTATATTACTTTTTCCACTGGAAATTAATGTAATGAGAACTGTTTTACAGACACTCTAAACTATAAAAACACAAACACGTTTCGTGTGTGGCATTTCTTTTCAATGGAGCATTAGTCCTGGGTAGACTGGTTCCTCGGGGGCCCAATACTGTGTCCTCGGCCCTGCCAGCTGAGGATGAACTTGTCTCCTTGTCTTGTTCTTCAAACCCATCTCTCCATCCACCTCTGCTCCTTTGCAATCTGCTTTTTCTTCCTTATTTTCTATCTATTCTTCTTCTTTATTAGCCTGGGTTTAGATAATACTAACAGACTTTTTCTTTCCAACTTTTCCTAATATATGTGTTCTCTTCCTGGGTTCATATTACTCTAATGTGCAGAAAACCCCTAAACCAATATTTCTATCATTGGTTTCTTCATCTATTTCAGCTTTTTGCTGAACTTGACCATTTGTAAGGGTCAAAGGCTACTTAAGCAATATTATATCTGTCTGTAGTCTTGAGAGGAGGCACCAGTCATAAATCCAGCCACATAATGTGGGCGTCTCTTGTTCTATTTCTTATTCCCTTCATTAATCCCATGCATTACCAAATTTTTCAGAAACTTGAGCCTGTCGGTGTGATGGAAGGTCACCCAGCCTTGAGTCATTACACATTCTGGTTAGCCCTTTCTCATCTTGGTAAGAGAAGATGTTGAGGAAAGGTATATCCAATATATTTAATGATCAGCAAGCTTCTTTTCTGGATATTTGCTAACTACTGAGGGAGGCATTTAAGTCACATATACTAATAATAATACTATAAAGAACAGTGATAATGATTTTGAAGGAGGTGTGTGATATTTTGACATAAACTGTAGAATGTCATAAGTTGACATAAAGTTGTAGAATGTCTTTCTCATTGTACCTTGCCACATTTATGGTTTCTATCGCTATAGTAACATAGTTAGCAAATGTATACAGTCTTGCACCAAAGTTACTTAAAAAGGGACATGTGATTTTTTTTTTTTTTTTTTTTTTTGGTACTGGGGATTGAACCCAGGGCACTTTCCCACTGGGCCACATCTCCACTCCTTTTTATCTTTTATTTTAAGAAAAGGGCCTCACTAAGTTGCTGAAACTGGGCTTGAACTTGTGATTCCCCTGCCTTGGTCTCCCAAGTTGCTGGGATGACAGGTATGTGCCACCATGACTGGTGGGCATTTGAATTATTGCATATCATTTTAAAAACATGAAGATGAAGGTCAGAAAAAAATACTATAAATTAACTGTCAGAATATACAAAGGAATGGGCCTTGGAACATTGAATTTTAGGAATTTTCTCCAGTGCTTCTTATTAACAAGGAACATGAGCATAAAAAGTAATTTTGGAATCTAATAAAATAAAGGAGGTCATGGAAAAGCCCTAATAACTGTTAGCTGCAAGCGCAGTGAAAACTGTGTTTATCTTAATGACATTCAACAGTTAACAGATAGTGCTTATGCCGGTCCTAGGCACCCACTTGAAGTGGGCACTATTATTATTCTGATCTTGCATATTAGTAAACTGAGGCACAGGTAGTTAAGTCATTTGCACCAATGGATGCAGACAGTAATTGGTAGAGTCAGGTTTCAAGTAGTGCTTAGTATAGACTAGTATTGGGGTGTTGGCTGTTAAAATTGAAATAATAAAAATTAATTGGAGCTGTGGATGTACTAGGACATTTTCATTCTGAAGGAATACACATTGAGTGTTTCAGTGGTAATGGAAAGGGGAATGTGAAAATTACCTTAAAGTCAGGAAAATTTTTGTGCATATGTGTACACATACACCGACTGAACATGAGGTGCAGACAAAAGTATAAAGGGGTGGTCTGGTGAAGAATGAGATACTGAATAGAGTAAATGTTAACAGTAGGTGAATCTGGGTAAAGGGTATATGAGTATTCATTTCCCATTTTCTCTTTCTAGTAACTTAACTTTGAGTTTCTGGGTAAAAAGTTCGCAGTTCTGAATATAAAGTTTAAAAAATTTCATTGATTTGTGATAAACAGTCTTCCCATGCCTCTGAGCCCGCATCCTTCTGCCCAGCACCCCACCCTCCTCCCCTGCCTGGTGAAGCCCCCTGGCCACTCGGCTTCCCAGAAGGGGTGGTCGGCAGAGGGGGTGGAGGGGCACCCTTCAGACTACAAGTCTTTGGCGAGGAGTCATCCCCATGTGGTAGCTTCTAAGATTTCACATATGGAGTCTTCTATGAAGGTCCTTAAATGTGTAGATGTTTTTACAGAATTATTAAAAAGAATTATTGACTTCTTTGATTTTTTTATTATTATTATTATTTTCTTTTTATCTTGACTTATCCAAAAATTAATCTGCCCAAAGATAAAAAGTTGATCACACCAATATTAAGAATAGATGATAATCAGAATATCCAACTACCGAGGGGCTAGCATGGCTCAGGCACCGGCCAATCACAGCGGTCGTGGACTTTGTGCCCTGTTTCTGGCTGGTATCTGACCTCCTGCCTGGTGCCCAGTGGCTTGTGGAGCTGAGGAACTGTGCGCTGGTGAAAAATGAGCTATCACGTCCTATTTGGAAGAAAAACCTACTCTTACTTCCTACTATTTAAAGAAAAGAATGGATGAGACTTGGGTGGGTAGGTAGCTCTAAGACCTTAATAATTTTATATGGTTCTAAAACCTACACTCTTTTCATGAGACTGCCTCTTGCTTCGCCTGCTAAGTTACTGCTTCTCTTTAGAGAGAGCCTCATTTGCTTGGAAATTTACACGTTTTGTTTTTTATCACATGCACGAGAATGTCTGTTCTACACTTGAGGAAACAGAGTCATAGCATGTAGGTAACTATGAAAATGCTTTTAAATTTAGGGAAAGTTTTCTCATTGTTAGTACAGCAAATCTTATTATTCCAGATAATCTAGTTTTATAAGTAATTTGGTCTTTCTTGTTTAATACTTTCATAGTTATATAACCCATTTAGGCACATATGTAATTATATATGTGTATATAACTTGTATACCTTGTGTCTACTAAACATTAAGAATCCTCTTCCATACGGTCCTACAAACATTTTCAAAAGCAATGTATGAGAGCCATTTTTAAAATCCCCAAACACCTGTAAAACGTTATCTTTAATGTGGTAGGTGTGTTGTAATGACTTTCATTCAATATCTCAATTCCTTTCGTGCTAGATATGGCCTTAAGAATAATGAATTTCAAATCTTTGAAGGAGGACAGGATCCCTGGGGCATTTAAGAGTCTTCCCAAAGCTTTAGCACCCAGTAGTGGCCTTCTTGTCCTCACTGTTTCTATTCTAATATTGCACATGAGTACTCTTATTGACCTAAATTATCTTATGCATTGTTTCAAGATTAAACTTTTTTTTTTCCATGTCACTCAGGACTAATTGTAACAGGAGTTTTTTATATGGAAAAATATCACTCAGAAAAATAGAAGTTGGAGTTCCTAATCAGAGAATTCTTTCTTGCTCCTAAACCTGTTCTAATAGAATTAGAATTCCATGGCATTGTGCAATTTAATTGTTTATTCCTTGAAGTGAAATTTGAGTATTCACATTATCCTCCTCAGGTCTTTCTCTAGCTTTGCATTATTAACATAGATAAAATTAAGTATTAATTTAGAACACTATATAATGAAGGAAACTCTGAATCTGTAATGTTATCACAGCATTGGCTAATGGCTCTGCAAGTGAAATTGACCTCAATAGATTAGTTCTTCTTTCACGTGGGGTTTTACTAATACCATTAAAAGTGCATGAAAACAGCCTTTTAGTAGAGATGATCTCAATACTTTCCCTACATTTAAATGTTAGTTCAGCTTCCCCCACTGCCCTCCAATCATTAAGTCTGTAGAAACAAGAGCAATTAAGTCCAGAGTGCAGACTTGAAATTACCCTGGGGGCCTGATTCCAAAGAAGATTAAACCCGGGTGAGGGGAAGCGGGGTAGGTAGGCTGCGTCTCTCCTGAGCCTGGTGCCTGATTTTCCCCAGGTCTTCATTAGGTTTACCTGATGCTCCTCGGCATCTGGGTCAGCACTTATTTCCAAGATTTTATTAAGATAGTTAATTATTCTATTGTTTGTGGACTTTTAATCTGAACCTCATTATTTTTTCAATGGTTGTTTACTCTGAATTTAGGAGGCTCAGCAGGAAACCCAAATTAAAAGGGTCATTATAGAACAAGAGATGCAATGTGTTTAAGAAGTTGTAAAAATGAATTTTGCACTAGAACGTTTTAAAAATCCCTTTTAAATGATCTTATTTGTTTTCCTAGGGTATGTGTCCTTCAGCCACACAGGAGATGATGTGGGTTAACGCTGTAATGCTACAGCGTCTGTGTGAATTACCAGGTGGGACAGTCCTCCCTGGGCTCCCAAGGCAGCAGGGTGAATACAGATGTAGATGTTGGCAGCCTAGAGCCTGGAACTTGCCAGTGATAGCTCACTCAGCTCCCTCAACCTTCCTGTCTCTAAAATACTGACACATCCATATCCCCAAAACTACATGGGTCTCAGAAACACTCTGAAATCCTGTTTTCAGGTAGGTGAAGAGTGAAATTACTCCCCACCGTATTTTACAAATCTCTGAATTATTTTGTACTTTCAACCTAAGAATTGCTTCTAAGAGCTTTTATTTTTCTGCTTGCAATGTTGAACCTGCGTGCCCGTCTGCTTACCTCGGTGTGTCATTGTACCAACAGTGACTCTCTCAGACTCTAAACGACTCAATAGCAGGTACTGGCTGAGTGGAAGAAAAATTATATCTTATGATTGGTGGACAAATGGTGTGGCAGTGTCTAGGACGGTTTTTTTTTTTTTTTTTTTAATTTTTAAAACCGATTCTACCTTGGAATGGTGGACTTGGATTAAGAGAAAGTTACCCACGTTACTTCTGGAAGACATGCTGGTTGATAATTTTGTGGAATAGGGTGAAAGTGGCATCCCCAAAGTGGCAGGCAGCCCAAAACAGCTTCAGTTAGAGGCAAAGGCAGAGAGAATTTATGTTGCCCACATCAAAATGAGAGTCGCTTTCTCTTTAAGTACGAGCTCGTCTGTGTTGAATTAACTGCTATTTACATACACAATAGAAACTTGGTCATAAGATACTGTCAGCTGACCATCTTTTCCCAATCTTTACCTCTTTAGTCATATATACTTTTCAAGTTCAATTGCACCACATGCAAACATTTAACTTTCAATCATATGATATATGGTAAACTGTATTTGGTGTATGATTCAGTGTATAGGTTTGGAGTAAATTATTTTTGATATTGGTTAATAATCATTTATTAGTTTTGTGACTTATCTCTAGTAGACAAAACAATGCTTTACCATGAGTCCTCCGTGATTATCTTAGCTTGTGGAATTCAAGATGTTTTCAGTTTTTGTACATCAACACAGACAACAGCTAGATAATGGGAAACATGTTCTGGTTCCCTCTGAAAGCATTTCATGTGAACCACGAATAGGAAATATTAAACAGACAACTGACGGTTTGGAGATTAGGAAAAACACATGAGCACATATTTCCAAAAATAATTGTGTAAAAGGACACACAAGAAAATTAATGTTCTCTTCCCTTTCAAGGTCTTGCTTATAAACTTGAACTGTTAAAAAGGATATTCACTATCCCTTCTTATCAGGTTAAAATTAAAGATGATGACTAGGACCTTCTGTGTCCTTTTTAAATTCTCTTTTCGCCTTGCCGTAGTATCTTCAAATATCCAATGCTTTGAGAGCTTGATAGCTTATTTCTACTTTTTCATTTATAAGTTTATAATTTATTTGTATTTATATATATGACACTCAACTTTTCAAACAGGGAAAAGAGGCGAAATTCTGTCCAGTTTCAGTCTTGTAAGTCTCTTAGCTGCTTCCCTTTGGTTTTGTGTCCTTGGATCCTGCCAGGTTTGGGGTCTCCTGTCTCTTGTGCAGGTTGCTTTGTGAGAACTGGCTGCAGAGGTAGGTTTGGCACTGGCTGAACCAAGCCTGCCATTGGGTCCGGGGAGGGCCCATCAGCCAGGACTCCAGCAGGACACGGAAAATCAGGAGGAAAAAGGGTGACATTGGTGACTCAAGCAGTGGTGATGAAGGGGAAAAGAGCGCAAGACATATACATTTAAAAAGATGGCCAAAAGGCTAAAGAAATAAAACTCACAAAGCAGAGCCAGAAAAGTGGGTTTTACAGAGGGGTACATATGGATTTTTCATACACTAAGCACAATACAGAATACTTTTAAAAAATTTGCATTGATATCATTAGATAAATCCTTTTGCAAATTTTGTGAAAAAGACTGAAAACTTGAAATATTAACAAAACCTATAACAAGGATAGGTTAAAGATGGACTCATCGGGCTGGGGATGTGGCTCAAGCGGTAGCGCACTCGCCTGGCATGCGTGTGGCCCGGGTTCGATCCTCAGCACCACATACCAACAAAGATGTTGTGTCCGCCGAGAACTAAAAATAAAGTTAAATGTTAAAATAAAAAAAAATAGATGGACTCATTACGTTTAGTAATTTCATAATGGTGAAAGATGATTTAAATTAACCTTTAAATAGAAAGAAATTAATAATGTATTAAAATAGAATTCAATTAACAAAGGTGGAAAAAAAAAGTCCAAGTATTTTTAATACTAACAAGAAGAGGCCATATACAAAATAAATTCAGATAATAGTACAGGTTTTTAATGCCAATAATTTAAACTGAAAAATTTAAGATAGAAAAAAAACATTTGATTATGACTTGTTAAAAATCTGAGCAAACCCACATAAATATCTCATACTAGACAAGGATGCCAAAAACATACATTGGAGAAAACAGTCTCCTCAACAATGATGCTCCGAAAACTGGAAATCTATATATAGTAGAATGAAATTTAACCCCTATCTTTTAATTTGGATGAAACTCAAAGTGGATCAAAGATCTAGGTATTAAATAAGAAATCCTGCACCTGCTAGAGGGAGATGTAGGCCCAGCACTCCAACATGTCTACACAGGAACTAACTTCCCTAACAAGACTCCTGAAGCACAAGAAGTAAGATCATAAATCAATACATGGGATAGTATCAAATTTCAAAGCTTCTTCATAACAAAGGAAAAAAGTGAATGAAGAGAGTGGGAGAATGGGAGACAATCTTTGCCATCTCAGATAGGGCATTAATCTCCAGGATATACAAAGAACTCAATAAACTTAACACCAAATAAACAAATAACCCAACCAATAAGTGGACAAAGGAACGGACACTTCTCAAAAGAAAAAAATACAAACAGCCAACAAATACATGAAAAAAAGTTCATCATCTCTAACAATTGAAGAAATGCACATTAAAACCTTTCATCTTGCTCCAGTCAGAATGGTAATTAACAAGAATACAAGGAACAATAAGTGTTGGCGAGGATGTGGGGAAAAGGATATTCATACATTGTTAGTGGGTCTGCAAACTGGTATAACATTCTAGAAAGCAGTATGGAGATTCCTTCAAAAACTAGGAATGGAACCACCATTTGACCCAGTCATCCCACCCCTTGATATATACCCAAAGGATTTAAAATCAGCATATTATAGTGATGTAGCCACATCAATATTTATAGCAGCTCAATTCACAATAGCTAAGCTACAGAATCAACCTAGGTTCCCTTCAACAGATGAATGAATAAAGAAAATGCAACATATTTACACAACAGATTATTAGTAAGTCATAAAAACGAATGAGCTTTATGGCACTTGCCAGTAAATGGATGGATCTGGAGACCATCATGCTAAGTGAAGGTATCCAGTCCCCCAAATCAAAGGTTGAATGTTTTCTCTGATATGTGGAAGCTAACTCACAGTAAGTGCAGTGAGGGTGAAATAAGAAGTTCATTGGAATAGACAAAGAGTAATGAAAGGAACAGAAGAGATAGGAAAATGAGACAGAGAAATAATCTGACATAACTTTTCTGTGTACCTATATGCATATACCACAGTGAATTTCACCATTGTGTACATCCACAAGAAATTAATTTTAAAAAATAACTCTGGGTAAATGGCAGGTCAAGGGATGGGGTGGTGGGGGAAGGAGAGGTGGGGTGGGGTCTGAATTAGAATAAGATATGTTCCATGCTTATATAATTATGTTGAAAATCAATTCTGCTGACATATATAACTAAAAAGAACCAATAAAAAAGAGCAAATATTTATCTCTTTTTATATAAAAAGGTTAGTTGCAAGAAAAAATATTGTTGAACACTCAACAAAAATATATAAATCTAATTTTAATTAGAAAAATCTTATACATTATCAGTGTGCCAGAGCAAGTACTCACAAAATCAATAAGGACCTTGCTAACTTAAATACAGAGAAAAGAGAATCCATCATTTTGTACACTTGGCCAATGTAGGATCTATGTTCTCTTCATGTATCCACTTAAAATTTAAATTGCTCTTTAACAACAAAGACATCCTAATGATATAACAAGGCAAAAAACATTAAGGTTATACTTTCTGACAAAAAATATAATCAATTATTTAAACTAATTAATTTAAATCAAATTGACTCTTAAAAATAACCATAAATATTGGGTCAAAACCAGCTAGTTTTTAATTTGTAAAGTAATGCAATTACTTGAATATATTTACAGAAATACAATTGAAATTCACAGAGTGTACATTTCTTAGAAAACTCCTTTATTCTTTTGTAAACAAATGTAAAATTGTGTATGTGAATGAATGTTATATTAACATTTTAGTAAAATACAATTGCTAACTAAATTGTTACAAAGTAAAAATTAAAGAGAAGTAATTTATGCTTAAAATATAGAAAGTACTTTCCTTCCTAGAGCACACGTTATATATTTTTATTTTATAACATGAGTATCATAAAACTCTACCAAAAAATTAGCAATTAACACCTAATTTTCTTGAAAATATTCTTGAAACTAGAGGAGGAAGAAATAAAGAGGCAACTATTTGAACAGTTTAATGACTTTCTTAGATGGATAAAGGAAGGAAATCCTTTTCTTTTCTCAGGTCCACTGCAGCCTACTTTCCCACTTTATCATCACCCGTGTGAGGCAGTGTTTAGCAAACCTGCTTCCCTCATACACCCAGCACCACCCCAGACGCATAGACGAATCCTGGGTTCTTTTCTCAGTCTTCAAGCTTTCTCTCCAGCAGTGTGACTGCAAGTAGCTGACTTGAGAGCCAACCCTCATGCCCAGCAGGAATAGGGACAGAGACAGGCCAAGAATTCAGTTGGGGTGCCTGGGGAGATGCCACCCGGGTCACACATGGCCCTGTGGAGGACCCTGGGAGGGAAGGCAGAGGCTTCTTGGAATTCTTCCTTGGACTCCTTCTCCCAGGGCAGAGGAAGCTGGGCTCCCCAAGGGCAGTTCTCCTCTATCAGGGGGCTGGGAGGTAGTTACCTCCTGGCTGAGAGAGTCAGGTGCCCATGCTGGGAGTGAGAACCTGGGGATGTTCAGGGCCCTACCTGAGGCTCCTTCCAGCACCCCGCCCCCCCAGGTTTCACACAGGCCCATTCTGATGAGGCAAGCAACTTGACATCAGTGTTTAATTCCTGAGCCACAATTAAATACCACAGCAAGTAAGATATTTTTCTTGGAAAAGAGGAGTGGCTGATCTTTTCAAAATCATGAAAGAGATCAATAAAATTATTACAGGAAAATTTTGGGGGGGACACCGATAAAATTTGAGAGAAAGCACACACATTTAAAACTAGAAAGGTACGATCAAATTAGAAAATTTTACAGTCTATTTATATGGAAAGTAATAAATAATGGTGTTTCCAGTAAAATGTCATAAATTATTTCAAATTACACCTAGACCTAATTTTGGAAAAGTGACTTATAATGGAAATTTAGAAGACTGAGTATTTTTTAAGACACACATTTTAGAACATAAAATTCTAGTTTTTTAAAAAATCTTTCTTGATTAATTGGCAAGCAGGGAGGTTAGGGAAGGCCATTAGGTGGAATCCCACCAGCCAAGCCCACACGGACCCTTGGGCCGAGCACGGGTTCTCAGAAGGGGAAGGAAGCGGTACAGTCCCATCCCCCACAGCGGACACTCCGCCGAGGCAGTCAGCGGCCACCATCCGGGAAAGCTGAAGGATACACCGCCACTCTCCTTCAGAGTGCGACATCAAAACAGGTTGGTGTCATTCAGCTCACCCCCCAGACAGCGGGAATTCGCATAAAATCTCTCCTAGGCTTGCCGGGAGAGGGAGTATCAAGCTGAGCCTCCATACAGACTAGGGGGAAACCAGAGACACCTGACCTCCAACCCCTCCTCCCAGTAGCAGCCAAAAGGAAACCTGGCTAGCCAGTGCTGGGGGAGGGGCAAGCAGAAAAAATCAAAGTGATAGAGTGCCAGGGATCCCAGCAGCCTGCAGCAGGGCCCGGAGATCCAGGCCAACTGATTCGCGTGGCCTGCCCTGAGGCTACAGAAGGCGTGGCGCCTCAGTGAAGCCATTAATTGGCAAGCAGGGAGGTTAGGGAAGGCCATTAGGTGGAATCCCATCAGCCAAGCCCACACGGACCCTTGGGCCGAGCACGGGATCTCAGAAGGGGAAGGAAGCGGTACAGTCCCATCCCCCACAGCGGACACTCCACCGAGGCAGTCAGCGGCCACCATCCGGGAAAGCTGAAGGATACACCGCCACTCTCCTTCAGAGTGCAACATCAAAACAGCGGACACTCCATCCAGGCAGTCAGTGGCCACCATCCGGGAAAGCTGAAGAATATACCACCACTCTCCAACAGCTTGCAACATCAAAACAGCCAGCAGCAGGACCCCGGAGATCCAGGCCAACTGATTCGCGCGGCCTGCCCCGCAGCTACAGAAGGCGTGGCGCCTCAGAGAAGCCATTAATTAGCAAGCAGGGAGGTTAGGGACTGCCATTAGGTGGAATCCCGCCAGCCAAGCCCACCGCCCACGCCCGGAACAGGCCCAGCGATCTGCCAGCATTGTAGTCACGACACCCCAATTGGAATAGGGACAGAGCAGAGCCGCCTTCCACTCCCGGAACAGGCCCAGAGAGCCGCCAGCGTGGTAGACACGTCACCCCAATTGGAGTAGGGGCACAGCCGCCGCCCGCACCTGCAAGGGAGACTTTTCAAGTATACAAGAGCAACATAAATAAATAGGGGGTAAATTTCAAAACACAACAGTTGCACCAAGCAGAAAGAATCGCGAGCAGTATGAAAAGACAAGGAAAGAAAGGACCACAAGCAATGCAGGTCAACTCAACTTTAGAAGAGGTAATAGCTGCAACAGATGGAATATCAGATAAAGAGTTCAGGATATATATGCTTCAGATGATCTGGAGTCTCAAGGAAGACATGAGACAGCAAAATCAGACAATGAAAGATCACATTGACAAACAAATCCAGGAAGTAAAAGATCAATTTCACAGGGAGATAGAGGTAATAAAAAACAAACAAATTGAAATTCTAGAAATGCAGGAAACAATAAACCAACTTAAAAACTCAATTGAGAATACTACCAGCAGAGTAGATCACTTAGAAGAGAGAACATCAGACAATGAAGACAAAGTATTTCAACTGGAAAAGAACATAGACAGCTCAGCAAGTCTGCTAAGAAACCATGAGCAGAACATCCAAGAATTATGGGACAATATCAAAAGACCAAATTTAAGAGTCATTGGGATACAGGAAGGCACAGAGCTCCATTCCAAAGGAATAAACAGTCTATTCAGTGAAATAATACGAGAAAACTTCCCAGACTTGAAGAATGAGACAGAATCCCAAATCCTAGAAGCCTACAGGACGCCGAATGTGCAAAATCATAAGAGATCCACACCTAGACACATTATAATGAAGATGTCCAACATACAGAATAAGGAGAGAATTTTAAAAGCTGCAAGAGAAAGAAAGCAGATTACATTTAGGGGTAAACCAATCAGGATAACAGCTGATCTCTCAACACAGACTCTGAAAGCTAGAAGATCCTGGAATAACATATTTCAAACACTGAAAGACAATGGGCTCCAACCAAGAATTGTGTATCCGGCGAAATTAAGCTTCAGGTTAGAAGATGAAATTAAAACCTTCCACAATAAACAAAAGTTAAAAGAATTCGCAGCTAGAAAACCATCTCTTCAAAAAATCCTTGGCAAAACATTACAGGAAGAGGAAATGGAAAACAACATTGAAAACCAACAATGGGAGGTAGGACAGTAAAGGGGGGAAAGTAGTCAAAGAGGATAACAAATCAGGTTTAGTAACATCAATAAACAAATATGGATAGAAGAACAAACCATATCTCAATAATAACCCTAAATGTTAATGGCTTAAACTCACCAATTAAGAGACACAGGCTAGTAGAATGGATCAAAAAACAAGACCCAACAATATGCTGTCTACAGGAGACGCATTTGATAGGAAAAGATATACATAGACTGAAGGTGAAAGGTTGGGAAAAATCATATCACTCATATGGACCGCGGAAACAAGCAGGAGTGTCCATACTCATATCTAATAAAATAGATTTCAAGCCAAAGCTAATCAAAAGGGATATAGAAGGACACTTCATACTGCTCAAGGGAACCATACACCAACAAGACATAACAATCATAAATATATATGCCCCAAATAATGGTGCAGCTGTATTCATCAAGCAAACTCTTCTCAAGTTCAAGAGTCTAATAGACCAACATACAATAATCATGGGAGACTTCAACACACCTCTCTCACCACTGGACAGATCTTCCAAACAAAAGTTAAATAAGGAAACTATAGAACTCAATAACACAATTAACAACCTAGACTTAATTGACATATATAGACTATACCACCCAACATCAAGTAGCTACACTTTTTTCTCAGCAGCACATGGAACCTTCTCAAAAATAGACCATATACTATGTCACAGGGCAACTCTTAGACAATACAAAGGGGTAGAGATAATACCATGCATCTTATCTGATCATAATGGAATGAAACTGAAAATCAATGATAAAAGAAGAAAGGAAAAAGCAAGCATCACCTGGAGAATGAACAATAGGTTGCTGAGTGATCAATGGGTTTTAGAAGACATCAAGGAGGAAATTAAAAACTTCCTAGAGTCAAATGAAAACACAGACACAACATATCGGAATCTATGGGACACATTGAAAGCAGTTCTAAGAGGAAAATTCATTGCTTGGAGTTCATTCCTCAAAAAAAGAAAAAACCAACAAATAAATGATCTCATACTTCATCTCAAAATCCTAGAAAAAGAAGAGCAAAACAACAGCAAAAGAAGTAGAAGGCAAGAAATAATTAAAATCAGAGCTGAAATTAATGAAATTGAAACAAAAGAAACAATTGAAAAAATTGACAAAACTAAAAGCTGGTTCTTTGAAAAAATAAATAAAATTGACAGACCCTTAGCCATGCTAACGAAGAGAAGAAGAGAGAGAACCCAAATTACTAGCATACGGGATGAAAAAGACAATATCACAACAGACAATTCAGAAATACAGAAGATAATCAGAAATTACTTTGAATCCTTATACTCCAATAAAATAGAAGATAGTGAAGGCATAGATAAATTCCTTGAGTCCTATGATCTGCCCAGATTGAGCCAGGAGGATATAGACAACCTAAACAGACCAATAACAATAGAGGAAATAGAGGAAACCATCAAAAGACTACCAACTAAGAAAAGCCCAGGACCGGATGGGTATACAGCAGAGTTTTACAAAACCTTTAAAGAGGAACTAACACCAATACTTTTCAAGCTATTTCAGGAAATAGAAAAAGAGGGAGAACTTCCAAATTCATTCTATGAGGCCAACATCACCCTGATTCCAAAACCAGACAAAGACACATCAAAGAAGGAAAACTACAGACCAATATCTCTAATGAACCTTGACGCAAAAATCCTCAATAAAATTCTGGCGAATCGGATTCAAATACATATCAAAAAAATTATACATCATGATCAAGTAGGATTCATCCCTGGGATGCAAGGCTGGTTTAATATACGGAAATCAATAAATGTTATTCACCACATCAATAGACTTAAAAATAAGAACCATATGATCATCTCAATAGATGCAGAAAAAGCATTCGACAAAGTACAGCATCCCTTTATGTTCAAAACGCTAGAAAAATTAGGGATAACAGGATCATACCTCAACATTGTAAAAGCAATCTATGATAAGCCACAGGCCAGCATCATTCTGAATGGAGAAAAATTGAAGGCATTCCCTCTAAGATCTGGTACAAGACAGGGATGCCCTCTCTCACCACTTCTGTTCAACATAGTCCTCGAAACACTGGCCAGAGCAATTAGACAGTCAAAAGAAATTAAAGGCATAAAAATAGGAAAAGAAGAACTTAAATTATCACTATTTGCAGATGATATGATTCTATACCTAGCAGACCCAAAAGGGTCTACAAAGAAGCTATTAGAGCTAATAAATGAATTCAGCAAAGTGGCAGGATATAAGATCAACACGCATAAATCAAAGGCATTCCTGTATATGAGCGACAAATCCTCTGAAACGGAAATGAGGACAACTACTCCATTCACAATATCCCCCCAAAAAATAAAATACTTGGGAATCAACCTAACAAAAGAGGTGAAAGATTTATACAATGAAAATTACAGAACCCTAAAGAAAGACATAGAAGAAGACCTTAGAAGATGGAAAAACATACCCTGCTCATGGATAGGCAGAACTAACATCATCAAAATGGCGATATTACCAAAAGTTCTCTATAAGTTCAATGCAATGCCAATCAAAATCCCAACAGCATATCTTGTAGAAATAGATAAAAGAATCATGAAATTCATATGGAATAATAAAAGACCCAGAATAGCAAAAACAATACTAAGCAGGAAGTGTGAATCAGGCGGTATAGCGATACCAGACTTCAAACTATACTACAGAGCAATAGTAACAAAAACAGCATGGTACTGGTACCAAAACAGGCGGGTGGACCAATGGTACAGAATAGAGGACACAGTAACCAATCCACAAAACTACAACTATCTTATATTTGATAAAGGGGCTAAAAGCATGCAATGGAGGAAGGATAGCATCTTCAACAAATGGTGCTGGGAAAACTGGAAATCCATTTGCACCAAAATGAATCTGAATCCCTATCTCTTGCCATGCACAAAAGTTAACTCAAAATGGATCAAGGAGCTTGATATTAAATCAGAGACACGGCATCTGATAGAAGAAAAAGTTGGTTATGATCTACACGCTGTGGGATCGGGCTCCAAATTCCTCAATAGGACACCCATAGCGCTAGAGTTAACAAATAGAATCAACAAATGGGACTTACTCAAACTAAAAAGTTTTTTCTCAGCAAAAGAAACAATAAGAGAGATAAATAGGGAGCCTACATCCTGGGAACAAATCTTTACTCCACACACTTCAGATAGAGCCCTAATAACCAGAATATACAAAGAACTCAAAAAATTAGACAATAAGATAACAAATAACCCAATCAATAAATGGGCCAAGGACCTGAACAGACACTTCTCAGAGGAGGACATACAATCAATCAACAAGTACATGAAAAAATGCTCACCATCGCTAGCAGTCAGAGAAATGCAAATCAAAACTACCCTAAGATACCATCTCACTCCAGTAAGACTGGCAGCCATTAGGAAGTCAAACAACAATAAGTGCTGGAGAGGATGCGGGGAAAAGGGCACTCTTGTTCATTGCTGGTGGGACTGCAAATTGGTGCAGCCAATTTGGAAAGCAGTATGGAGATTTCTCGGAAAGCTGGGAATGGAACCACCATTTGACCCAGCTATTCCCCTTCTGGGTCTATTCCCTAAAGCCCTAACAAGAGCATGCTACAGGGACACTGCTACATCGATGTTCATAGCAGCTCAATTCACGATAGCAAGACTGTGGAACCAGCCTAGATGCCCTTCAATAGATGAATGGATAAAAAAAATGTGGCATTTATACACTATGGAGTATTACTCTGCATTAAAAAATGACAAAATTATAGAATTTGGAGGGAAATGGATGGCATTAGAGCAGATTATGCTAAGTGAAGCTAGTCAATCTTTAAAAAACAAATACCAAATGACTCCTTTGATATAAGGGGTGTAAACAAGGACAGGGTAGGGACGAAGAGCTTGAGAAGAATATTTACAGTAAACAGGGATGAGAGGTGGGAGGGAAAGGGAGTGAGAAGGGAAATTGCATGGAAATGGAAGGCGATCCTCAGGGTTATACAAAATGTCATATAAGAGGTAAGGAGGGGTAAGTCAAGAGAATACAAATGGAAGACATGATTTACAGTAGAAGGGGTAGAGAGAGAAAAGGGGAGGGGAGGGGAGGGGAGGGGAGGGGGGATAGTAGACAATAGGACAGACAGCAGAATACATCAGACACTAGAAAGGCAATATGTCAATCAATGGAAGGGTAACTGATGTGATACAGCAATTTGTATACGGGGTAAAAGCGGGAGTTCATAATCCACTTGAATCAAACCGTGTAATATGATGTATTAAGAACTATGTAATGTTATGAACGACCAATAAAAAAAAATAAAAAATAAAAAAAAAATCTTTCTTCCCATTTATTAAAAGTATAAAGTATTCATTATCTATAATGGAATATATAATACCTAATGAAGCAAATACCAACATTATGTTTTACTGTCCCTTCATCAAACGATGTTTATTTTTATGACATTTCATAATTTGAACCAAATATGATTATGGTGAATAGTTAGTTTTAACTATTTGCCATGGAAAAACAATGTACAGGTACGATTTTAGCCCCTTGTTTTAAACAAGAAATATTATGTATTAGAGTGAACTGGGAGGTTGTGGCAGAAGGATCACAAGTTCAAGGCCAGCCAGCTTCAGCAACTTAGCAAGGCCCTAAGAAACTTAGCAGACTCTGTCTCAAAATATAAAAAATAAAAAGGACTAAGGATATAGCTCAGTGACAGAGCACCTCTGGGTTCAATCCCCAGGGGAAATAAAGAAATATTGGGTATTTGACATGCAAAATTATACATTATTGAAAACTTAGTTAAATTTATTTATTGAGAGTCAAGTAAAACATTTTTTTTGGTACTGGGGATTGAACCCAGGGCCTCCTGGCTGCTGGGCAAGTGCTGTACCACAGAATTACACCAGCCCAAAGTAAAGCAACATTTTAAAGATGGAATAAAGAACCACTGGCTATCATAGTCTTATCATGAAATTATTTTTAGGTATGAACACAAATCTTGTGTTCTGTTGCAGTGGTTACAATTGGAATAGCACAACCTTAGCAGGCATGAGCCCTGTAATGATGTGAGAGTCATACATGGGCTTCATATTTGAGGATTTGATGGGAGTCCCCTAAATTTGCTGTAGCAAGAAGTTCTCTTATAATATGTGTATTTCTTTATTGTTATTTTGTGTTTTGGTCTCTTTGAACTGTTGGCAAAGTGTCTTCAGAATTGATGGTAAATTTATTCATGATTTCTTGAATCCAGGCCAGAAAAGAGATGATGAGATATGAGAAGTGAAGTCTAAAGCTTAGGAGATTTACTGAAAGGTAAAGGATCTGTATTATGAATTTTGACCTGTAAGATTTGCTTGAAACTGTCTTTACTTGACGCAGAGCGTCTAAGGTGCCATGTTTGCCCCACTCCTGCTCACCACTGACGGTCATTATAGTTGAGGTTAAATGCTGCCCAGGAGAAGGCCAAGGAGGAGGAATCTTGGAGAGTCCAGTAGTACCAAAAGTGGAGGCATAATGAGGAATTGTTGGAATATTCAAATCCCCAGCCTCACAGTGGAACCTGCATTTCTTTCTCAGAATCTGATTTTGGCTATATCCCTCCTTACTTTGTCTCAAGCTTTGAATTCACTCTGTTCCTTTTATGGAAAATACTGGTCATTTACCTTTGAAGTTCTGTAGGTCCCTTCCCTGAAGCACTTTCATCCTCATAGTTTATATTATAAAATTAGCACAAAACCTTTTGTAGATATTCTAAAAACTCATCCTGTGGGAAACAGCAGGAGAGAGAATACTTTTTATAGGACTTCTTAGAATGTATTGATAAGCAGAATTGAGCTCAGGTGGCTTTCCCACCATGGCTATGTCTTTATTATTGAGAATCTCAGAAGCTGTGCCTTCAGAATTTCATTTGGTTTTATCAGGGAACTTTATTGCCAGTCCTCCCTGCCCACTCCAGCCACGACTACCGCTCTCCTTTTCCTTCTCCTTCACTTCCGCTTCCTCCCCTTACCCTTCCCCCCCTCCATCTTTTCCTCCTTCTTCTTGGTTGGATAATAATGTGTCCAGGAACTGTAGTGGGTGTTCCATGGAGGCAGTACTGTTGGGGCAGTATAGGTTGGGTAAATGCTACAGCCTGAGTATTGACATGGTTCCTTGTGTGTCAACTTGACTGGGCCATGGAGTGCCCAGACATTTGGCCAAACATCATCTAGGGGTGTCTGGTGGGTGCTTCTGGATGAAATTAATATTTGAATTGACAGGTTAAATAAACCCACCCTAATGTGAGTAGGTCTCATCCCATCAATTAAAGACCTGAATTGAATAAAAAGCTGATTGAGCGAAGCGCTCCCTGCTGGACGGCTCGATGTAGACACTGGTCATTCCTGGTCTTCACACTTTGACTGAGATACTCCTTTTTCTTGGGTTGCAAGCCTGTTGGCTTTCAGACTGATCATCATCCTATATCATCCTCCGTCACGCTTCCCAGGCCTTAGGACTCAGGATATCCGTGTTGAGTTCTGCTCCTCCACATATTGAAGTTTGAACATTAAAGAAGCACGCCAAGGCAGGCAACTCTTGGGACTGGCTGCAGAGGACTGATGAGGCGAAACCATCACCAACCACTACCATCACTCTGCGGGAACCCAGGGTAACTCTGTGTATTTCAAGTAGGCCTGTCTCCTTCCTCCTAGACACCTGGCTACATATTCAGTCCTCAAGATTTCTGAGGGCCTACTACTCACTCTAGAGGGATCAAAGAGAAGCCACAGCGATGGGGTGGGCCTCCTACGTCATCAGAGCCCCTGTGGGGGGAATGGACAAGGCTGCCACCCCCATCTGCCATCTGCCAGTGCCCACAGGCCTTCCACAAAGCCCCCAGAAAGGAATGGCATTTCCATGTCCTTTCCTTTTAATATTCTAGGAGCACGTCTCATTGGCCGAATGTAAGCAAACTGCTGGTGATTCGTAAGCTATTTTGGGGTTTTAAGGCTCTGCAGCTTAGAAAAGCTTAGAAGGGAGGAGGGTTTTGACTCTGAGGAGCAGTCATACCTGAATTGCACTAATAGGAAGAAAACTGTGTAGAGCAGGGATTGGCCACCCTGGGTTGGGGAAAGAAAAAAAAGAAAATGGAATTTCTTTTTATGTTGCTAATTAGTATCATCAATTATCAGGAGAAAGAATCTAAAGTCAGTGTTTTTTTTTTCTTTCTACATTTTTTTATTGCTGCACTATAGTTGTACATAATGATGGGATTTGTTGTGCATATCCATACATGCACACAACGTGACAATGTGATTTGGCCAATATCCTTCCCCAGTACCCCCCTTCCTCCCCTCCCCTTGGTCTCTTTCCATTACTGATCTCCCTTTGATTCTCATGAGATCCACCCTCAACTTTCTTTTTCTATTTCCTCTCTAACTTCCATATATGAAAAAACCCTACAACCTTTGATCTTCTGAATCTGACTTATTTCGCTTAACATAATGGTCTTGAGTTCTACCCATTTTCCTGCCAATATCATAATTTCATTTTTCTTCATGGCTGAATAAAACTCAATTGTGTATATAAATATAACACATTTTCTTTTTCCATTCATCTGTTGATGGACAGCTAGAATGATTCCATAGTGTGCTTATTATGAATTGTGCTGCTATAAACATGTATACCCATTATCACTGGAGTAAGACTTTGATTCTTCAGGATAGATACTGAGGAATGGTACAGCTGCATGCTACAGCGGTTCTGTGCCTGGTCATTTGAGGAAACTCCATCCTGGTTTTTAGAGTGGTGGTATTAATTTAAAACCCTACCAACAGTGTAAAAGTGTTCCCTTTTCTCCACATCCTCCCCAATGTTGATTATTATTTGTATTCTTGATGTCTGTCATTCTGACTTGTATGAGATAAAATCTCAGTGTAGTTTTGATTTGCATTTGCCTGATTGCTAATGATGTTGATGTGTTTTACATTTGTTGACTATTTGTGTTTCTTCTTTTGAGAATTGTCTGTTTAATTCATTTGCCCATTTAGAAAATCAATTATAGAGGTTTTTTCCATGTTTTTTAGTTCTTTATATGTTCTAGATATTAGTCCTCTCTCACAAGAATAGCTGGCAAAGGTTTTTCTCTCGTTTTGTAGGTTTTCTCTTCACCCTCTTGTTTCCTTTTTGTGCAGAAGCTTTTTGATGCCATTCCCTTTATTAACTCATGGCATTATTTCCTGAACTTGAGAGGTCCTAATGAGAAAGTCATTGCCTGTGCCTATACGCACAGTGTTGACCCTGCATTTTCTTTTAGGAGTACATAATTTCTGATCTAATTCCTAGGTCTTTGATCCATTTTGACTTGATTTTTGTGCAGCAGTTGTTTTTTGTGAGAGATAAGTGTCTAGTTTCACACTTCTCCATATGAATAACTAGTTACCCTACCACCATTTATTAAAAAGTGTGTCTTTTGTCCAATTCACACATCTACAGTAATCTGATTCTTGATAAAGTACATTGGATAAAGTACTTTATCAAGAATCAGATGACTGTAGATATGTGAGTTTGTCTCTGTTTTCAATTCTGCACCATTGGTCTGTGTGTACATTTTCATGCAAGTACCATGGAGTCTTTGTTACCATAACTCTGCAGTATAATTTAAAGTCAAGTACCATGATGCTTCCAACACTGTTTATTTATTTATTTGTTTGTTTGTTTATTTATGTATTGGCTTAAAATTGCTTTAGCTATTTTAGATCATTTATTCTTCCAAATGAATTTTAGGACTGTTTCTTCTAGTGCTGAAAAGAATGTCATTATTTTTTTTAATGGGGATTGCATTGAGTCTGTTTATTGCTTTTGACAGTATGGTTATTTTAACAATATTAATTCTCACTATACATTTACAAGGGAGATCAGAAAGTCAATGGTTTTTAAAAGTTGGTCCCAGTTTCAGCATTGGCAGCATCTTTGGGCCACACCTGAAACTGAATCAGAAACTCTGGAGATGGCATGTAGAAATCTGTTTTAACAAGCTCTCTAGATAATTCTGATGCACACTAAATTTTGAGAAGCATTGGTATAAATTTTTTGCAAGGAATATCCCACAAGTATTACTTGGATTCTAGTAGGGGCAAAGAATGCTTGAAGTTTTATATACTCTTATGAGAAGTTAAAGTAAGTACAGATTCGGTCCAAAAAATATCTGGGTAGGGCTGAGAAATTAAAAGGAAGTGAGCCAGCTAAACTTTGCATTTTGCAGTATATTTGCTTAGAGTTGGGATATTGGTGCCTGAGGTACTACAAAATGAGTTGGCCCTCACAGCTAAAAGGTATTAAAAGAAACTGATACAAATGATTGTAATGTTAATATATATACTCCATGTAAAAATGGATAGGCTGTGGAACATGGATATGGGTCAGAACACCTGAAAGCTGGTCCAGTTCCGTGGTGCTCTTCAACATTCATGCATCCCAAGCCCCAGTGCCCAGTGGCTGGAAGCTCCTGTTCTAGGTTGTGTGCACAGGAAACTCCAGTGAACTGAAATGTGCTCCATTCATGAAACATCTTGCCCCATAGGTAAAGAAAATCCTTTAGTACTTCCAAGACAGTCCACATCTTAACTTTCTCAACCCTAACTTTAAAAGTAGTTTTTAAAAAAAAAAAGGACAACACAAAATACAAGCAGTTACCAGTTAACAAAACAGGGAGTTTGAGATCTTATCATGCACCAAGTAAAAATGGATTTTCGAACTTTTTAAATTTATGAATTGCTTCTGTACAGGCTTTCCCCAAGTCCTCTAGCAGGTCTCATGAAGGCAGAGTTGCTTCAGACACAGACATCCTGGGGATAGAAGGAATGACTTATGAAACCAGGTGTTTCTCAGCAAATCATATTTAAAAACTTCATTGGGGACTCTGCTGCCAGGAGAAAGATCTTAAGCATCCGCTGTGCCACCTCCAAGACAATGAAGGGTGCCAGACACATCAAATTGGGGCTTCCAACTGCTGATGTCCAGGTTTAGCCTAACCATGCTTTCTCCAGTCTTGAGAACCAGTGCAGTGCTACATTCTTGCTCATGAGGTAATGTCATTTTGGAGAGATTGTCTTTCCTGTTAATACAAATCAGACGGGAGGCTGTCTGTGTAAAGAAAAGAAAAGCAAAAATAAAAAGTATTATCTTGATTTATAGTGGAAAGAAATAGGAAAGGGTATATTTCATTTTGGGGAGGGAATCAAAAGGACTCAGGGCAAGGGGTGGAGAGAGAAGAAGAACATGCATGTGCTTATTATGAAGGTCAAGAGAGTTGGAGAATCTAGTCATCATATTTGATTTTAATCTCTTTGTCTGATAACTAAATGTGCTCTATTATTCAGAGACACTAAATAAAGCAAGACACTGAAGTTCCGCCCTATTGGCTTTGGGGAATAGTGGAACAGTTCCACGTCTCCATTAGGGCAGTGGTTTTGTGACCACATGCATTTTTTAGATTTTGCAGAGCTGTATTCTAAAAAGCTTGAAATTTGCTCTAGTGCATCAAGTGTTAAAATGGCATGTACATTTTAGATTGCAGAGTGAAATGCAAGTTGTTCTGAGCATCTCTATAATGAACTGTCTCTAAAGCATATTAATTTTATAATTTACTGAAACAAACAGTGCAAAAAATATTAAAAATTAATGCTAAGACCTAGAATGTCTATAAAGAAATGACGTTTAAAAGAAAGCAAGTTGTTTAACTTCATATAGACTATAAAAGGAATATTTAGGTTTAACAACCTCGAACTTAATTTTTCACGTCTTCCAAAAATCTAGATTCACCTTTGTTTTTAAAGAGACAAATGAGATGACATTGGCAACCTTCATCATGAACATTTTTACACATTTTACTAAATGTTCCGTTTATGTAATAGGGACAGCCAATCATTTTCTGTGAACGTATACACAGACTTTCACATAGACATTTAAATACAGGGAAATGTGCATTAGCCAGATGATGTAAATTTATCTTACATCATTTTCACTTTTACAGTGCACAATTGATGATTTTGATTTTGCTTTCACAGTATATTATATTAAGCATTTTATTAATGTCTATTTTTAAACCTGATTGTTAAAATGATTTCTAACATGGCTACTTCCCATCTCTTTAAACTTTGGATTCCGTCTCCTCCCTCTCTCCTCCCAGCCAAGCCATTTTAACCTTCTAATGGGTCCCTTACTTTTCCTCGTTAAATCTTAACAACCTATTACTAGCTCTAGGCTGGTCTGGCTTTCTGCAGAAATTCATGCTGCCTTTGAATCTGAAGTGCAGAAGGACTTTTGGGGGGTCGGGTAAGGGCCATGGGGTAGAGCCAAACACCACGCTGGAAATGCTCATATCTAAAAGCAATCTGCAGTGAAGGCTCGTTATGGAGAGAGTGATGAGGTGAGAAGCCAGAGGGTTTGTGTGTAGCTTACTGTATTTGCTGTTTAACAAAGACGTCCTTTAAAAATAAGAGCCCACTTTTCACTTGAAAGGAATGGGTTGCACTCTGCCTCCCCCCACCCCGGGTCATGCACTGGTCTCAGTACATCGCCCGCTCCAGTGGGTCCGTTTCTTCATTCAGTGGGGTCGATTTTTACTTCATTTGTTCACGAATTCCATGAAAGAAGGAAAAATCCAAACTGCCGTGATGCTCATAATTTCTGTAAAGTACCATGTTCTTTAAGGATGGACAAATCTTCGGGTGACTTTGAAATAAACTGAAATCCCACTAACAAGCTTTCAGTGAACAGAATCATCTTACACAAATCACAGCTGTAGGTTAGCCTATTATTCCAGGAAACGGGGCCTTCCGAATATTCAGTTCAACCTCGGGCTCATCATATACAAACTGACACTAAAACCTGGGCTACCCAAGATCCCTGAGCACACAGAATAAGGCTTATACAACGTCACTTGGTCACAAGCATTTTGGAAAAGATGGTAATTAGAATGGGTGGAGCCCGGAGAAGGCATTTCTGGGGAGGTATCTGTGGGTTTGCAAACTCACCTGGTAAAACTTCCCGTCTCACTGTTGCTACGCCTACACATTGGAACACATCCATTGATTTGGGGCAAAGAGACTTCATTTTCTCCACTTCAAAAACTGTTGTTAGGTTCTGCTTTGTGACTGCTCTGCCCACAGTGAGACCTATTGAACCTGTGATAGTTAACAGGAGCTTAAGGCATTTAGGGAATTGGCAAAGTATGACAGGAAGACAGGGTCAGGAATTTAAATGGATAGAAAGGTGGTCACACCTACTAGGCAGAGGAGATGCTGGGGGCTTGCAGGTAGCCTCTGTGGCCTGGCACTAATTAGAAATGGAGAAGGAGGAAGCTCACCTCCATGTCACTGTCACTCCAGCTTTGATTCATGTGATGACGATGACACCACACATGTGCATGAAAATCATATGAAAATGTTTATTGCTCCTGTAATTAGGTCTCTAGGGAGAGCAGGGAAATCTGTCAAGCAAGTTCTAAAGAGCCAGAAAAGGAAACCGTGCGGGGCTGTCCTGAGCGGCCGAGTTCCCTGGCGTGAGCTGCAGCTTATTCAGTATGAGTGTCCATCAGGGGTCACAGCAGCAAGCAGCCAGGCTTTCTTATCAGCTGCCAGATGTAGGGCACCCTGGAAAGAGGGAGAAGCAAGGCTTACAAGCTGACAGCAGTCCAACATCAAAAACGGAGTAAGCAAAGTAAGCCAATCCCCAAAAACCCAAGGCCGAATGCTCTCTCTGATAAGGGGATGCTGATCCATAATAGCAGGTGGGGGAATGGAGGGGCTTTGATTGGGCCAAGGGGAGGGAGGGAAAGGAAGGGACATGGGGGCAGGAAAGATGGTGGAATGAGACAAATATCTTTACCCAAGGTACTTGTATGACTGCACATGTGGTGCAACTCTACATCGTGTACAAGCAGAGAAATGAAAAGTTGTGCTCCATTTGTGTACAATGAATCGAAATGCATTCTGCTGTCATGTACAACTGATTAGAACAAATAAAAAACAATTTTTGAGAAGTAGAAAAAAATTAATATCTTCAAAAAAAATGGAGTCCGACATCGTATACATTAGAGTGAGAATTTCTGCAGTTCTGGAACTTCATCTATTTCCACGAGAAGGAAGTCTAATTTTGTTTTCACTTCCCACAGCAGATTTTCTTAGGAGTTTTAGGTTACAGTCAAAACTGAAGTCTGTGATCTTGTTTCCTTGCTAATGGAGAGGAGCACCTTAGTTCTCCTGATCTTAGGTACATGGCTGCGGCCCCCAGGGCTGACCTGCCTGATGAACTCTGTTTCCCTCATTGCCTTTGTCTTTGCTTAGAAGGCCTGGAAATGGTGCCAGATACCGGAGTCTCCAGCAGCAAGAAGAGTGCTGTAGGAACTTCTGTGGTTGCCACCAGCTCCACAATCTTTGATGCAGGTGATTGCCTTATTTGGACATGTCTGGATGGCAGTTCTCAAGGTGGAAAATTAGAGGAGTCTGGCTGGGGAAGAAGAAGGTTCTAAATTTCAGATTTCTGTGGACCCAGACCAGCCGCAGAACCAGTCATGACTGTACAGATCATGGCCACAGGGAGCAGCCATGCCAGCTGGGCTCCTTACCGACACTGAGGATGGTGATTTATTTCAGGGCAAATGCCTGCCCTACCCCTCAGTTTGTTAGAGGCCCCAAGGTTCTAACATTTACTTCCAGAAAAAACATTGTTACAAGTTTAAGTTTTCTAGTCTTATCACTTTTCACATGAAAAAATACAGTGTTCATTAACAATGCTTATATTTAGATATTTACACGGGGAAGTCTACGTGTTTTAGTAAAAATATAAATAAAAAAGCCACATGTCCCTGGGAATATGTAGAGCACATCAAGAACATGGCTGCTTTTTGGTCGGTTCTATTGACGTGGGATGCCAGGGGTCCGGTGAGCTGATGCCTTTGCACTTCCAGGAGGTGACCTGAGAAGGTGGGGGGAAGAACTCCGGTGTGCTGCTCGGCTCTGCTCTGTGAACCTGAAGCAGAGACGAGGCCACCCGGGGCCTTGGCCCTCAGACTTCCAGTTGGGTTTGGCTCCTGGGCGGGGCAGGGCTGTGCGCCTCCAGGGAAGGCCCAGCTCAGGGTGGGAGGTCCTCTCTCACAGCGCTCAGCTCCGCTTTCTGTGGGCCCAGTCGCAGCCATTCCCCTGGCCCTTTCAGACCCTGGGGTAGTGACTTTCACTGTTGCTAGTCCTGAGTTCGGGTTTCCCTTTGTCTGGTTCAGATTTTGTAAATAATTTCCTCAGTAAAATCCCCCCAATTTATCTGACTTTGGTTCTCTGTCTTCCTAGGACCTTGGCTAATTTACTTAAATGAGGAAGAGCTACAGATGCAAGTGGGGTGTGGTGTTGCTTGTCTGTAATCCTAGCTCCCTGGGAGGCTGAGGCAGGAGGATCGCAAAGTTTGAGGCCAACCTGGGCCACTTAGTGACACTCATTTTCAACAAAAAGCTCTGGGGATACAGTTCAGTGGCAAAGCCCTTGCCTAGAATGTATGAGGTTGTGGGTTTATCTCTAGTACTAAAAAAAGAAAGTGAGTTAGCCATCTAAAGTTAGGGGAAGATATCAGCAAGTGCATTTTTGGGAAAACCTACTGATTGATGACACGTGTGTCCTATTGCTCTGTAAAGATGGTAAGTCAACTACAAAATACCCCTGGATAAGTTTCCATCAGTGATTTTTCTTACATTCTCATGAATAAACATTTTGATTACATATTTGTGGAAGGCCGTGAATAAAGTGCTGCAGCCATGTGGATCTTGTTTAAAGGCTTCTATCTTCACTCTGGACTTTGAGTTTGTGAGCAGACGTTATCGCTCTGGTGCTCATTTATTGAGAGCTGAAGTGGTAGTAAATGTGTGCAGTAGGGCCACTTAAGGAAAGTCTCCCCCAGTAACAGAGTATGTATCGAGATGACTGCGGTTAGAACGTTTTATTCCTTCCTTCTCCTCCCCTGCCACCACACACATCCACAAAGCAAATCTTCAATTTATCCAAAGTACAGCTTACCCCTTGAAATCATCTCGGACGAGATCCTGGTAGCCTCCTTTGCTGCACATCTTACACTTCAAAGCATGTCATAATTAGTTTGGCTTCCACTCTCAGATGCCTTTATGCTGCCTTTACAAGAACATTCTTTTCTGCTTTGGAGTAATGTACCGCTTTGATATGATTAACGACGATCCAGTATTTCCTCCCGTATTTTAGTGGAAGAATGAAGCACTTAATATAGGGGTTTCACAAAATGTCCTTATGAAACAAATGGAGGCCAAAATTTTGTTCTGTGTAAAGTTTTCATTAGATACTGAATCAGGAAAGAAAATGTATTTTGGTGGAATAAAAAGGAGTCCTGATTAGTTTTGGTTTTTTGGGATGGTCTTGTTTTTCTAGTAACTTTTATCAGTTTTCTTCCCCACATGAAACTTAGGAAAGTCTGGGATATGTCCATGGCTTTTCCTGTTTTTGTTTGGCAGATATTCATGCATCTTGAAAAATTGTCTTTTTAAAAGCCAAAGGAAAGAGGATGATTTTTTTTCTAAAATTTTAATCATATTTTCCCTAAGTTCTAAAGGTTCTACAATATTTTATCCTTGTTATGACTGCAGTTTTGACGAAAAAGAATTCACTCTCAACTCTTCTTGTGGATCACACTTTTTGGGGGGGTTTTAACTCTTCCAGGTGGCCTACTTTGATAGGATGGTGGTCCTTCCCTTTTTTTCTGTGAACATATTTGAGACACGTTTATCTAGGGTACATATTAAGAAATTTTCCATGGGTGAATTTGATTCTTGTCTTTTCTCATCAACTTATCCAACTAACTTCCAGAGTTTCTTTGTAGTTTTGAGAGACTTATCCCTCTCTAATTATATGTTAGAGCAAAGAAGAAATGTGGACCAAAGACGGAATTGGATAAACTACAAGAAAGTTTTTCCCTGGTGTATTACGCTGTATTACTGCAGAACAAAGAATATTCTGAAGTCTTATAGGAAAATTTTTGGCCTGTTTACTTTTGTTTTCTTTATATTGCTCTTCAGAGATATCGATACCCTAATTTCTGGAGCCTGTGACTATGTTGCAATACTTGGCTAAAACTGGAAAGATTCAAGGTTAAGACATGCTATTTGACTGTGTCTGTCAAGCCTCAGCCCTTTTATGCTTTGGGAAAGGCTGGATGATAATCAGTTAAACATAGGACTCCTGGGAAGTTGCAGAAGGGCCTCCAGTTTGAGCCATTGTTACAGACACTAGACGGGTGTAGAACTCAATGAACAGGTATCAGTTCAACAATGTTGTATCCTGTTATGTTGGGGCAGGTATGAAACTGTCCTCAAGGTTTGGATAAAACGTTGTTCCACACTAATGCTGGGCAGAAACAGGAAGGTTTTTGTACAAAATAGTTCTGGTATGCCAGGGGCAGAAGGCCCAAACTCAGGGAGACGGTGGAGTGGAGATTTGTTTCATGAGAGTAAATGCCCTGCACCTGTGGCTGTCCCCTCCCCTGCCCTACCCCTGCCTGTCCTAGCAGCCCATGAGCAACTCCAGCTGGCTCTCCTTCCAATTGTCTGCCCTTTCACTCATCTTTGCACACTTATTGTTACCCTTTAATGAGGAACAGCTAAGATTTGTGATGTGCTCACTACCAGGACTGCCAAACCCAGTGATAAGCACCTTCCTGTATAAAGTTTAATAATAATAATCCTCCTGCGATTCCTGATAACTACAGCTTTGATGATGATGATGATGATGATGATGATGATGATGATTTCAATGAAAAAGACTAATGTGAGGAATGAAGGAGTTGCTCAACATCACACCACAGGTAGTCAGTGAAGAGCAGGAATTTGATCTCCTGACCTCCCTTCCCAGCCTCCACTCAGCCACGACATCATATTCTTTTCAAGACCCTGAGCCAAGGCCCCTCACCATATCATGCACACTTCAATACCTAATTGATTTTATTTTTTTTAAATACACTAAATACACGACAGAAGTGGAAAGCATTACAATTCTTATTACTCATACAGAGCACAACTGTGGACGTCTGTTTAGGGAAATGCCCCCTCTTCACATCCCTGCTTAGATTTAGGATGTTCTCTACTGTGTAAGAATTGGTTGGAGACCTTCCCCTGATTTTCATTATAGGAGCCAAAGGAACAAGTTTCCTTCTTCCTCTTCTTTGAAGATCGGAGTTTGGGCACATGACAAAAGTTGAGACTTCAGGTTAACATCACTCAGGAGTGAATCTGAAGAGAGTAACACACAAAGGTGGGAGGAACATGTTGTGATGATATGGAAGCTTCTAGAATCCAGGAGAGAGTTCCACCCTGGGAGTGCTGAGTAATGACTGGACAGGGATTTGGAAAAGCGTCCCACCCCATCGTCTCCATCTCCATCTCCATCTCCGTCTCCATCTCTGTTGTCTGCCCTTTCTCTATACCTGTCTGGTCTCCTTGTCCGATCCTCCATCTTTCCGATGATTCTGTGGGTTGCTTGATAGAATTCAAAACAGTTCTTTCTCATGTTAGTTAAAGTATGTTTATGATGCGTGCAGCCTACCACCTTACTAGTCTTCCATTCTTGATCCCTTTGCATTCTGTTGGGATCCAGATTGGTCTGGATAAAATCACAATTGAACTAAGAATGGAATTCAAGCTCCTTACTGGGCCTTTTGAGTTAATAACATCCAAGAATCTCTGTCCACTTTCCTTACCTACCCTTCTTTCAATCTTAGTGTTTTTCTGAGCTGTTTCTGGTGACTGCCAAGAACATGATTTGATAAATATCTATTGAATAAACCAACACATAAAGAAAAGATGGATTTTAACATTTTAGTTGTATACTATCTAGTATGGTTGGAATCCTAAATGTCCCAAGGGGCTGAAGTTTTGGTCACCAGCCTGTGTTCCTCTTGGCAAGTGGTGGACCTTTAGGACGTGGGGAAAGGAATTAAGTCCCTGGGGAAATGCTCTTGAAGGAGGAGGATTGGGACCCCACCTCCCTCTTTCTCTTGCTTCCTGGCTGCCATGAGGTAAGCAGCTTGGACCCTCGCTCTCCCTACCATGACATTCTGCCCTGCTACAGGCCCAAAGGCCAAGGAGTCCACTGACCATGAACAGAAAACCTCTGGAACTGTGAGCCAAAGTCAATCTTTCCTCCTTTTAAGTTATTTACTCAAGTAGTTTGTCACAGCGATGAAGGCTAACACCTCTCCCACTGCTCTCTTCTTCCCGTAGTATTCTGATGTGTCCTTAGGAGAACTGTATGGGGTGTAGTCCTGGTGAGGAGCAAGGACACTTCCTATGTGGAACCAAAGAGGGACCCTCCTCTTTCTCTCCATTCCCATGAATTCAGGGTGAGCAGGAAGCACTGACTTGGCTGTCCAGACCTCGTGCTTGGGCAAGGTTGAGAAGATGGGTGGCCAGCATGGTCCATCTGTGTGACCTTTGCTGCGACTGTAAGGCCCTCTCATTTCAGGAGCCCTTGGTTTCTGTCTGAGCTCCGAAGCAGATGCTCCAGGCTCCTGTTACTTTGGTGATGTTTTTCAATATTCCATTCCTTGTTGGAGGTATAAATATAGTTGCTTTCTGTTACTACTGACAATCTTCACTGATAATCACAGTATAATAGCCCAGGTTTTACCACAGATAAACAGAAACCAATTTCAAGCTTAATAGGTAAGACTGTGGTTATAGTCTCAGCATAGTTGGTTGGATTTATGGTTGGGCACACAGGAAAATGAAATATAATTAGTTCAGGAAACTTGAATCTCTAATCAGGGGCATGTTCCTGGATGGTGATTTTTATGGTTTTTGAAAGAAGATCTATCCCAACTCTGCCTGAGTACCTCAGGATTTTTTTTTTATCAAAATATAGTGTTTATGAAATTTTTTTTTATTAAAATGGGAGACAAGTACTTATGTAGGATCATGGAGTTCTGTACCACAAGACACTGTGTGACTGAACTGGTCTGGTGACATGAACTACAGACACCTACTTACGTGTAGTTCTGCACCCTGACATGGTCTCTGTCCTAGAGTTCACTACAAGAGCAAATCTTCCTGATGTAGGGTAATTATTACTAAAAATTGAAAGGATTCCTTGCAGGTTTCTAGTTCAGAGTCATATCTATTAGAAGTGAGCTGGCTGGAGGCTCTGTGGCAGGAGTTTGCCTGTGCTCACGGCTTCATGACTGCAATACTGTGTTTTTTGTTCTTTTTTTGTTTGTATCATTCTGCACATTGTTGCAGACGTCATCTTCTAAAAATAAAGGTTAGCTCATGTCATTCCCTTGCTTGATCCTGAAGTGACTCCCCTTGTACTGTCATAACCTCTTTTCAGTGCCCTGAAAGGACTGATTTCACTCCCGCACACCCCCTTTCCTCGTGTCCGGTCACTGGTATTAACAGAAGGTAGCAAGCTTGCTCCTGCCTCAGGTCCTGTGTTACTCACTGTGGCTCCTGCCTGGACTGTTACTTCTGCAGGCCTTCCCTGGCCGGGCTGGACCTCAGAGGCTGTGTCTTGGGGAGGGCCTCACCCAGCCTGCCCCACGTGCATCCTCCTTCACTGTCAGTGTTTTTCTTTTGTTCTTAATAATTAATTTCCTATACCCTGTTTGTTAGCTTACTGTCTCTTATACCTCCCATTTACATTTAAGCCTATGGACTAGGAAATCTCTCTCTTCACTAAGAAATTCCCTGCATGTGGAGTGTGCCCAATATAAATTATTAGGTGAGCAAATAAGGAGGTATGTGTAGAATGCTGAAGTAAAGATCATTGACAGGGTTGCGGATTTATTGGCAAGTGAGATCAAAGTACAGTCAGAAGCCAAAGTACAAAATATAGGATAATGACCACCAGAATTTGTCCTCCACCAGCAGGCTCCCTGTACTGGCCATGACTTTGATATACCTGTAGACTTGCAGTCTTCTGCCAGTTCATCAGCTGCCCTGCACCTGCCGCACTCCAGAAGCATTCCATACAGTCCACAGCCTTGTTAGAAAGGAAATGTAGTCTGAAATTCAGCCAGAAGTAGACAGCACGAGAGGCAGATCTGTATCAGCTTGGCTCTGCTGCCAGGCTTCATAGCCAAGTCAGTTTATCCTTTATGCCTCCTGTGAATCCTTTTCAGAGTCACACCTGCAGTTAAGTATGACTCCACAGCAGTTAAGTGAGCAAATAAATGCAGAGGCATTATACATGATAAGAGATGTTGGAAGAAAAACTAGGAGTGGTTAACTGAATTGTTAGACGAAATCATCACAGAAAGATGACATTTGAATTTAGAGTTAAAAAATGAATATATTTCATAAGCAAAAGAAAAAAAAAGGGAATCCCAGACATATGTTCTACAATATAGAAAGAAACAGAAGTAGGAAATGCACTGTGTGGGGGAAATGCAAGAAGTTGGGTCACTAAATTATGGGGAATAGAGAAAAGACAATGGATAATGGAAGTTTCCACTGAAAAAATTATGATTCTAGATTATTAAAGCCCAGATGATTAAATGACTCTAAATTCATTTGTGTGACAAGAAACCAATGGTTTCTTTTATTTTGAGGAATTTCAATATCAATTTTTGTGTCTTAAGCAGTTACTTTTGATACCATTAATTCAAAAGAGACATTTAAAAAAATAACTACTATTTCTTAGGCACAATAACATTGAAGAAAAGTGAAATAGTACCTGACATCGACGATCACATAATATAATGCATACAGTGATATGCTTTAAACTGTATAATAGCTCGCTGTTCCTGTTGCAGTGGGAGCTGTCTGGATGGAATGCCTGATAAACGAAGCCAGAGTCTATCACGGTGATAGATTAAAGAAGACTGGACATCCTTTGCTCCACTAGGATTATGCAGGAGAGTTTAATCTGCTTCTTCTCAAGCCTGGGATGACAAGAGTGATGTATGTAATCAATAGACTAAAGAGAAATCACTTTCTGGACGTTTGTCAGTAAGGTCACTGGGAAATCCCTTCAGCATTCCCTCAGGCCTCTTGGGACACTGGTCTTGGGACCTAGATATCATCTAAGAAGTTTGACTACCCTATTGGGAAGAAGGCATGCAGGGAGCACACGCAGAAACCCTAAGAAAGCAAGAGAAAAATCGATGTCAGCTCAGACAGCTTCAGCTCCCAGCCATGCTGCTAGTCAACTCAAATGAAGTGTGAAACTTTGCAAAGTGGAAATGAGTAGTTACTTCCGAGCCCTGCCTAAATCGCACCTTTGTGAAGTGTCTTAAGCCACATAAAATACTACAACAGTTATTTAAACCAAGGAGAGACGGAGATAGATTCAGAGCCAAATTGTCCCAAGACAAGGAGACATGGAAATGGGACATAAAGTGATGATGGAAGCTGTAGGGAAGGGAAAGGTCTCAGGGCAGTGGTTTCCATGGGCAGCAGTTAGATGGCGATGGTAGATCAGCCAAGGGAAGGGCACGGGTTTGGGAAACAGTCATGTCAGTCTGGAAGATGGTCACAGTAAGCTGTCTAACTATAATGGACAAAACCAGAAGAATAATGGGAACTATGCCGAGTCCCAGGGTGGAGTAGTGGAATTTTAAGTGAATTTGTAGGACTAAGATACAAGCACATTTATATGTATGTAAAATTATAGTTGTTGAGTTTTTAAAAACAACCCACAAAGAAATAAAAATCTCATGACTGTTCTTTTATGAAAGCAGATTTTTCTGGAAATGAGTTAAGAGAAATGAAAAGAGAATGGCCACCAGCTGGACTTGAACAGATAATTTTGAATATTCATGAAGATGAAGTATGTTAGGGTGATTCAATTTTGAGTGATTTTTTTTTCTTCTCAAGAAATTTTTTGCTGTTATTTTTACGTTGTTATTTTAATTAAATTTAAATATAGAAAATAAGAAAAACAAAGAAAATCAATTTTTCATATTTATTTTTTAGTTTTTTTAGGTGGACACAATATCTTTATTTTACATTTATGTGGTGCTGACAATGGAACCCAGTGCCTCACGCATGCTAAGTGAGCATGCTACCACTTGAGCCACGTCCCCAGCCCCAAAGAAAATCAATTTTAATTTAGTACATTTTCATTTGGTTTCAGATAAAATTGGATTTTCTTCATTGCTAATGTTGGTATTACTCAATCTTGCTTATTTATTTTCTCTGGAAAATCTGTGTCCTGTACATTTCCTGATTGCTTTCAACTTGGTAATTTTTATTTATGGGAAAATATCACAATATTTTATCACTAGCATTAAAATGTGAAAGTGGGCATTATGTTTGTGTGTGTGTGTACGTGTGCATGTGTGTGTGCATGTGTGTGTGCATGTGTGTGTGCATGTGTGTGTGTATGTGTGTGTGTTATACTGGGGACTGAACCCAAGGGTGCTTTACCACTGAGCTATATCCCAAGCCCTTTTTATTTTGGGACCAGGTCTCACTGAGTTTCCCAGGCTGGCCTTTAACTTGAGACCCTCCTGTCTTATCCTCCTGAGTCTCTGGGATTGTGCCAATATGCCTAGCTTCAAGGGCATTTTAAGAATGACATTGAGTCACAGTTTTAAAACATATAATTCTGTAGATATAGTATAATGGCAATATTAACATGTGTAATTGGCCTTGAAATAATTTCATTTTGTGCAAAATGTTTATTTTTAATGATTTTATATATATATATGCCATATATGTCTTTAAATAAATTCATTTCATATTTTACATACATACATATAGACATATACATATAATTTAATTCTATATAATACTGCAATTTTAACATAGTTTATTATGAAATTTATTAACAATTATTAATAACAGATTCATGGTCATTATTCACATATCTAGTTAACAGTAGAACACTTGCATGTTTAGTTAACAGTAGAACGCATATATTCATAGAATGAATCAATATCTTAAATTATCTTTGAGTTACTAGAAACATAATATTGATATCCTTGGTTGTCAAAGAAATAATTACATATTTAGATAATATCCTTTCTCCTTATGACTATCTTTTTTCTTAATTAACTAAATAATCTTGACTATAAGTAATATCACATTATATTTCTCTAGGAAAATGATTTTTATACAAAATTAAGCCTATAAATACCATGTTACTGTAAAAATGAAGATTTGAAATATTCTCTTTGCCAAAATTTACGGATGTTATATAAATTAAAACAATTTGGACTATGTTTGCAATTTTCAAGGTATTTCTGGCCCTATTTTTAGTTTCAGAGGACAAAGTTTAAATAAAAAAGTGCAGTTGAAAACAAAATACTTTTATAATGTCAAGAAGCTTGTACTAACTGAATCTTTACATGAAAGAGTAAAGAAAGGAGAAAGACAAAATAAATAAAACATAAGTATGATAAATTTTGAGGGTGATAAGTACTATACAAAAATATTTTTGATGGCATCTTTTCAACTGACTAGATAAAATACAAATTTATTTTACCATGGCCATGGCTGCTTAATTTGTTTTTTTTATAGTCATTCATTTCTTCACTGATACACATTGAAATTTGTTGTTGTTTTCCATCAGTACATTTATAATAAATAATATTCTTTTAAAAAATTTTTTTAGTTGTAGAGGAACACAATATCTTTATTTATTTATTTATTTATTTATGTGGTGCTGAGGATCGAAGCTAGTACCTCACGCATGCAAGGCAAACACTCAACTACTGAGCTACACAAGACAGTATTCTTAATGTACAAATTTTACAAGTTATTTTTGTAATATAATAAGAAATACCAAATAAGAGAAGACAAATTGCTAAAAAATAATGCATACTTTATAATCTATTTAGGAGTTTGTATTATTAAGGTGTTTTTTAACATAAAATTTTAAAGGATTTGAACTAATGCTACTTGATTATATATATGTAAATGAACATAGTCATAATTATAAGACTTAGAAGAAATTAAGATGGTGGATTTAAGTTAATTACTTTTGGCTCATTTTGTTTTGGGTAGTTAGGGCATTCAAGAGATTCATTGGTTCTGGTGACTATAAATATGTGCTCAGAAATCGATATTATCTTATTTTGAAACGCAGCATCTGTTATGTGGCTTATCCTTCCCAAGAACAAAACTCCATGACTATTTACTGCCTTGAAATATTTTATTTTTTATTTCATTTCATATTAGCTTCTTTTTCCTTACAAAGTTAATTGTCGAAGTTTCAAGCTCTTATGTTTAATATTATATGAAATCAAACGTGATTCAATCTACTACCATTTTATACAATCTAAAAGTTTCCATAAGTCCTTTGTTTCTATGATGAAACACTTTAATAGTATTTTAGTTACATGAACTTTCTAAAATTGAAATTTACAGTTCCATTTTTTTCAGGCACTTTTAGTTGAGTTTTCATGTGGATTAAAATCCTCTTTTCCATTAGAATCAAAGATGTCATTTTTAATGTACTTCACACATAAATAGTCACTCCTTACAACTTTACACAGTCACGTTGGTCTTGTATACATGTAGTATACATTTAACATAGCTCTGAAACCCTGCTTTTTCAGATGCTGATCTTTGGATATTTATCTTTAAATGTCTGTATTAGACCAAAAGCTTCTTGACATGGGTCTGGAGTGTGTGTGTGTGTGTGTGGTTTGTAAGTCATCTAGCTTGTGGTATTTTTTGTTATGGAAACATAAAAGAATCTAAGATACTGTACTTATGATGCAGAATTTATATCCAAATATACAAGGAACTAATTCAGTAGTAAGAAGACAACTGCCTAATTTAAAAATGGGCAAAGGACTTGAAAAAGACATTTCACAAACAACATATAAATGCCAGAAAGTACATGAAAAAAATAAAATACAGTAGATATCCCTAAAATCCCACTTCTCTATATTATATCCAAAGGAAATGAAATCAGTGTGTTAAAGAAGTATCTTCCTGGGCTGGGGATGTGGCTCAAGCGGTAGCGTGCTCGCCTGGCATGCATGCGACCTAGGTTCGATCCTCAGCACCACGGACAAACAAAGATGTTGAGTCCGCCGAAAACTAAGAAATAAATATTAAAACTCTCTCTCTCTCTCTCTCTTTAAAAAAAAAAGTATCTTCCTGTTTGTTGCAGCAGTGTCCACAGTAGCCAAAATATGGAATTAGCCTAAGTGTTCACTGACAGATGAATGGGTAAATAAATTGTGATTTTATCTATGTATCTATAAATTCATATTTCTACTCACACACGCAATGAACCATTAAAAGCCTTACAAAGAATGATGGTCTATAATTTTTGACAGCATGGAAAAACCTGGAGGACATTATGTTAACTAGAATAAACCAGGCACAAAACCACAAATACCATATAATCTCACTTATAGGTAGATTTTAAATACGTCAAACTCTTAGAAGCTGGGAGTACCATGCCAGTTGTCAGCAGCTGGTGGATGGGGGAAATAGGGACACGACCAAGGGATACAAAGTTTCATTTATGCAGATTGATTAGGTCCTAGAGACCAAGTGTCCAGCATGGTCACTGTTGATAATGATGCATTGTACATTTGCAATTTGCTAAGAGAATAGATTTTATACATTCTCACTATTCACATAAAAATGTAACTGGGTGAGGTGAGGGAGGTGTTAAATAATTTGATTGTGATAACCATTCACAATGTATCTATCAAAATGTCACATTGCATACCATTGATATGAATAATTTTTGTCAATTACACAGTAATATAGCTAAAGAAATAAATGTATTGCACCCACCAAAATTTCCCTAGTAATATAATAAATAAATTTGAGCCCTAAATGGAACATGTCTTCTCTCTTTACCTAAGAGAAACTTCAACTTCAAATTTGGATGCCTTGCACATATGGAGAAGTTTTTATTGACCCAGCATCAGTTGGCCATGTGTCTCAGCTGTTTTTCCAATAATTTCAGTGGATTGGCGCTGACTCGTGCACACACCCTTTCACCCAATGCTCGTGTAAAGAGGAGACTACATGTGCAAAATGGTTGGAATATGGAGAGCACACAGCAGCCAGAGAACAAAGAGACTTCAACATGGACATCTGGGCGGGGCAGCATACAACTTTACCTCTTTATAAGTGTGCTTTAAGTTGATTTTATTAATGAAGATTTTTTCATGGAGGAAAATCAATCTGTTTATTAGGTTAGGCAAAGGAGTTTAAAATCTTCCTTAGAAGAAATATACTTGACTTCTTTAATATTATTTTTAGTTTTTTTAATTGACATGAAATTGTGCCTATTTATGGGATATTATGTTATGGTTTTAACAAATGTACATAACGTTCAGATCAGGGTAAACATGTGTATCTTCCCAATCATTTATCACTTATGGTGGAAACATTTAAAACTCTTTCTTACTGCTTTCTTGAAATATACAGTCTGTTTTCACCATCTATTGTCAACCCACTGTGCATTAGCACCTCAGAACTTCTTTCTCCCCAGTGTAACTGAGAACCTTCCATCCTCCCTGCCTGCTATACTCCCCAGCCTCTGTGAGCCACTGTTTGACTTTCAACTTCTATGAGATCCAGTTTTTATATTCCTCATATGAGCAAGGTAATGTGGCGTTTGTCTTCTGTGCCTGGATATTTCACATAAAATAATATCCTTCAGTTTCATTCATGGCATTACAAATGACGGAATCATCATTTATTGTGGAATAATATTTCATTGTGTATATATACAATATTTTCCTTTTCTATTCATTAACAAGCAATTCACTACATGTAATACCTCAAGCAAAGAAGAAACCATGTAAGTGGAAATGTCATTTCAAATTATGGAAGTCAGAGACCCCAGGAGCCCTTGGGAAGAGGTCAGACTAGATGGGTGCTATATGCAGATACAATCCACTACTGGAGTGAATCAAGAAAAATTCAGACTCTGCATGTGAGATATGGGAGACAGAGCAGACGTATGCAGTCCAGAAAGTGTTCTTGAAGCATTCTGAAAACCTTCAGATGAGGTCCTGGTTGAGTAGGCAGTTAAAGTTACTTATGTTCTAAATTCATGGCTTTTTGGTTATAGCACTAACATGATTATCTGAAGGATTTGTTAAAGTAATTTCTGTAATTTCTATCTCCTTGACAATATGAAAAAAGAGTGAAAATCACGATTGTTTATGAACTTGTGTTGGTAGTACAGAATATGTAACAACTCTGGCCTGGTCTCTCAGTGCAGAGCACAAGAGATATTTAGTTCCTAGTATTTCTGTAATTTTCCACACTGAGCAAGATAAAGCAAATGTGCAGATAATAATTCACTTCCACATGTTGCTTATTTTGAGCCTCAGGAGCAGATAATCCAATGGGGATCAACTACCACTTCAGATGGACCCTCTGTGAGTAACAGACCAGTAAATGTGGTGGTGCCCTTCTCATTCTCTATTTCTGTAGGGAAAAATTGGGTGACCAAAAATAAACCACACTGGACTGTGGTCACTTCATCACCATTTATATCTTTGGAAAAATGATTATAAAGAAAGAAAACATCAAATACCAAATTGCCATGGAATGGGCATATATTATTTTGAAGAACTTTTCTTCCAGTATATTTTCCTATGTATGTTTTAAGTAGCTAAAAATATTTTTTATTCTATTTATTTATTTTTATTCATTTATTTGTGGTGGTAGTGGGAATTGACCCCAGGGCCTGTGCATGCAAGGCAAATGCTTTACCACTGAGCTATACCCCTAGCCTTTCTATTTTATTTTAAGGGCCTTGCTGGCCTCAAATTTGCAATCCTCCAGCCTTGACCTCCTAATTCCATTTATCTTTACAATCTACACCCTTTTTTCTGAGTTTTATAGTTATTTATTTTCAGTGAATATTCTTGATTAATTTTAAACTTTTTCTTCATTTTTAGAGATTTTTGTTTAATTTTAACATTTTTATTAGTATGAAGAAAGTTCTGGTAAGCATTTGTTTGAGGGAATCTTTTGTACATATGCAGATATATATATATATATATATATATATATATATATATATATGCATATTTATATGATCCATATACACACAAACATGTATATTGGTTATGTAAATATATTTACAGATATATTTGTATACAAATCATTTACAAACATTTATATTTATTTTTATAATATATATTTATTATATACAAACACGTGTGTGTGAATTTATACCTATAGATATGTATAAAACATACCCACAGATATATTTTCCTTCTCTAAGGTAGATATGTTGAGCCAAAGTGCAACGACAGTGTGTAAGGCTGTTAATAAGAATTGCCAAAATGCAATTCTTATTAACCACAAAGGTTGTTCTGACCTACATTTCCCCAGGCAGGATATGAAAGTGTCCCTGGATGGTACCCAGGGTGACACCTTGTTAAATGTCTGATGCCTAAGGCAGGAGGGGCCAGGCTGAGGCACCAGTGTTCACACATGCAGTTGAAAATAGAAAGCAAAGCCTTTTGGCAGAGAAGAGGCTTGCCCACCGTCGCCTAGAGCCAGGGCGGCTTGAGGCCTCCATGAGCCAAGGCTCTTCTCCACCTGTGGGTCCAGCTGCACTTGGTCCAGCCAGGGACCAAGTCACTGAGACGGGGAACATGAATGTGAGCGAGAAGTGATGTGCTCTTTCCAAATAAGCAAGTCACGTACAGACAGCTTCCGTGGCACCCCAGCTTTATCAAGAGCCACACCTAAAAGGCTTTCTATAGGATGTTCGTTCTTTGTACCTTGGCTAATGAATGGATGAGTTTGAGCTTCACCTCCTGTAACTCCTTTTGGTCAGTTGTTCAGTAGTTGTGGTGTCTTTGTGTGACAATCCTACTTATTTAGGTAACTAATTACCAGTGATAACTAGAAATACTTACTCCATTTGGAGTTTTAGTGTTAAATATGTACGTGTTTAGTACAGTAATACTAGGTGTTGGGTGGAGTTTTATGATTAAGAATTAAATTTGAAATATCAATTCACTGAAGATAAAAGTGGTCATGAATTAGGTTGAATGATGTGAAATAGTTCTGACTTTCAGAAATACCAATTTCATATTTCAACATAACTATTCAGTAAATATTTAGCTTTATTAAGATGAACGTTCAACTAAAGAAATGTAAAGAAAACTAAAAAAAATTAAGGGCACGTAAGAAATAACAGAGATATATTTTTTTTAAAATTGTATCCATGCATGGAATATAATTTGCTCCCATATAATCAGTCCCGACACAGTACTTCCCCTTCCCCTCTCCTTCTCCTCCCTCTATTCCCTGTGCTCTACTTACTGGTCTTCCTTCTATTTGTGTATTATTTTTCAATCTGTGCTTTCATCTAGTAATGATTTATATAACATTTTTAAATGATTCAGTGAATCACATTGTTCCAATTTTGCTTAACAACATCTTTGTACTCAGAAAATAAACCATGGAGCGTTCAGGCCATAACTTATCACACCGTAACTTTTGCCCTAACTCTGGTTTATAAACATGACTTAATGACTGATCAAAGTGGCCAATAGCTTAGGGTCTTTACAAGTCCTACGTTTTTATACAAATTGAGTAAAATTATTCTTTTATTAAGAACTTTCAGTGCACATGACCTCCCAGGCCTCATGCCAGTGTGTATGAAATGCAGCAAACAGACTTCCAGGGCGCCTGGCCTGGTAGGACTAAGAAAAGTAACAATTATCTGTAGTGTCACAACTGACAAGAGGAAGCACAAGTCTTAAGTGAGCCCACAGAAGGACGTTCAACTAGAGGGCCAGAAGTCTTCCTGAAGGAACTGACATCTAAGGGGGAAGTGCAAGAACTGTCCTTGGCAGAGGGACAGTGTAGGATGCCAAGGGAGTGATGCTGAATAAAGGATCAGAGCGAAGCCGGCATGAACCTGAACGCGTGGTCTTTAGTAATATCAAGACCTGAATCAACTGAAGTGAGTCTTTCACTCTGTGGATGCCACACAGGCATATAATTCAGACAGAAATGATCACAAAAGCTAATTTTTGAGGAGCAAAATGGAATTGCATATCCCATTTGCTTTGGTGCATCAATCACGGAGCCAGATGTTAAGAACAGATGTCAGTGAGCCATTTCTCATCCTGCCTGGGGTACAGCTAGGAACTCGCCATTGATCACCTTGGATGGGAGCATTTCATTGACAGAGAGTTCTTTGGTTATTTGCCAATTTCAACATGAGTCTTGGTTTTGAAATCTGATGTGCAGAGAAGTGATAAAGACTTACAATGGAAGCACTGTTAACTGGGTATTTTTGCCTTGGAGTTTACCAACATATATAAGTCCGTGGAAATGAATGCTCCCTTTTATGGTGAATGAACATAAATTGAGGGTTGGCAAAGAAATAACACAAATGTTATGGCTAAAAATTAGAACAGTTGATCCAATTTTAAATTCCAAATAGCCCCAAATCAGAACCTTGTACTGATGAATGGCAGAGTGAGTTTTGCTTATTTTGCTTATTTGATAGTAACAAAATGTTCAATAAAAATATTTCTGATAATATTTTTATTCTATGCTTTTAAAGTTGGCTTTACATTTTTGCCTTACCATGGAACAATTTTAATATGTAGAAAATTCTGTATTTCAAATTGTCTATTACCTATGTTAATATAATAAATATTCAAAAGTAGCTATTTACTGTAGGCTGCTAGCAAGTATAAATGTGTATGGATAATATTGGAAGATTAAGGAATCTTTTTGTGTCTTTGTATTTTCATATCAACTTTGTGACATGATCACTATGGCTGGTTACGATGGGGATGGGCCTTAAAGCATATTATTTTTTTCTGTGTGTTTCCTATTCTGGCTTTCTTTCTACTGTATTTCATTCCCTCTCATTTGATTCCAATCTCAAAAATGAATCAAGTTCTGCCCTGGGAGATCTGATATTGTAGTAAACAACTTAAGTCCTTCTTAACTCTTTACAAAAATGGATAACTTTGATAAATGCAAAATAGTGTAGGTGATTTATCCTAACCAGATCCTGAATTAACTGAAGTCCTTCATTTTCTTTATAAACATGCTGTTTTGTTTTTGTATCAACTATAAGCAACTATCTTCCATATTCAAAACATTAGAGCCCATAGCCCATTGAAATCTTGACCTTTCTGCTCTCACCACTTGATTGATATGCTAAGTTTGAGTCAGTAGAGTGTTTTCAAAACCTTGCACTCCTTGTATCTGATGTGTTAACTGAATTTAATTGAATATTGCATAAGTGATGAAAGATGAATGTGAATGAAAATAATTACATCTAAAATTGAGTAGCATTGTTTAGAAGATTTAGATACAGGTAAGTTGTAATGATGTTAAGTAAAAATGTTCAAGACGGCTGAAGGAGAGGATTATAATATGTTAGAAAGCTTCTTTCAAGTTGCTTTGCAATTCTTTTTATAATTTCTAGTTTTTTCTTTAAAGAAAACCAATGGAAGATAGTTGATACAAACACAAAACAAAGATGAGAAATGTAAGTAATACACTCATTCTTATTCCTACAATGGAGAATAAGCAAGAATTTCTATGTTTTAAGTTAAAATTAAATATTTAAGTTATGACAGCATCACTTTTTTATGATTTCCAGATTTAACTTCCTCTTACAATGATTTTATGAATTATTCATCTCAAACGTGCCAGATATGAGGGATTCTGTTTTTCCTAAATACCTAATATTAACTAATTAAATGTCAGTTTCGAAACCAATGTCAAAGTGGTGGCTGTTCATAGGGCCCCACAGCAGACAGTGCAAGGTTTCAGATCCACAATGTGAAACCTGCCAGATGTGGAACCTGAATTGCCCACGATAGGCAAGGGTGGAGAAGAAACTCCTTGATGTATGATAGAGAAACATAAGAGTATATCACAGCAAAGAGGAGTGGTTTCCAGGGATCTTACCTAGTATCCTGTTCAGGGAAGTTCTTGTAGCTTTGAGATTTCCACCTGTGACAGGAGTGAAAGAGGCAGGTAATGGGTAGGTGCTTCCAGTACTAATTCTATTCTCAAACTTAAAGAAAAGTGGATGGATGTCATGTGAGGAAGGTGAGTGGGCCAAAAGGATGATGTCAGTTGATCTCACTCTATCATCTGTCTATCAGTCATCTATCTATCAATCATGTATCTATCACCTATCTGTCATCCATAATCTATCTAAACATATGCAATCACTGCTGTGGTTTGAACGTGTCTCCCAAAGTTGATGTGCTGGGACTTCAACCTCCAATGCACAGCACTGAGCATGGGACCTGGAAGAGTGACTATGGTTGACACTTTTCTTGGAGGAGTAAGGTCATTGAGAGTGGGGTCCCCTTTAAGAGATGAATTTTGTCCCCTTTCCTCCTCTCAGTAGCCCATGTGATACTTCTGCCTGTTGTGATGCAGTCAGAAGGCCCTCAATTTGAACCTCTCAGTTTCCAGGATGGTGAACCAAACACAATCATGTCTAAATAAATTTCCTAGCCTAGGCTATTCTGTTGCAGCAGCACAAAATGCACTAACATAACCAGGCTCCCTGAAATTATTCCTTTCTCTCCCTTCCCTGGGCTTCTGCCCTCCTACTCCTTTGAAAAAGAAGCCCCACCTGGATGTGAACTGCCAAACCTTTCTTTAGGGTCCCAGAACCATTGGCCTTTGTCACACCCTTCCCTTCCTTAGTGACTAGGTGCAGGAGGTGAGAAGCCCTGTGATGTCCTGGGTAAGACACTGGCCCTCCCTGTGAAGACCCACCAACCTGCAACCTCCCTGCCCCAAAACCCATTTGTGTGCCTTGGCCCAGGTGGACAGAGCTTTGAGGCACTAGCCCCTCTGTCTTCTCCAGGGCCAGCTTGGAATAAACCAGATTCCTTCCCACCAACTCTTGTCTCCCAAACGGTACTCCAGAGGTGGGCAGTCCAACATTTGATTCCGGTAACACTTCAGACACACCATATAAACAATTTAAATTGTTAGCATAAACAAAACAACAGTAAAACTACTTTGTACCCTTTCAATATGGAATGTTGATATAAACGTGCAGCCATTCTCTACCAATTCTGATCTCCTAGAAGACCTAAAACTTAATTATGCAGCTAAAGGTTCTTTTTAGGTCGTTCAAGCACTTAGATATATGTCAGAGAAATGTTTATTTTTGCACATAGCTATTAATGGCAATTGCTGGAAGGCTTAAAAAGTTCTGATTATTTTGTTAATTTAAATTTGGCCCTCTTAAAAATTCCATAATTTTATTTCATGATCCAGATAAATATGATCTTCTCAGGGTAAACATATATTTTAAAATATAATACCTATCAGTTCTTAGGTTTTGTTTTTTCATCTGCGGTCCCGAAAAACACATTCCATTTCCATCCAAAATTTAATTTCTTAAAGTTGTCTTAAGAATTTTATCTGCACAGAATTTTTAGTCAGTACAAAATAACTGGAAAATTTTCTGAAGATATTGTGATTGAATTACCAGGGGAAAAAAATCTTACATGCTTAGAATTTCAGAATGATTTGAACAAGCAGCCAAAATTTGCTTTGTCATGAAGTCGCTATTTACCAAGGGCAGCTGGGCACCCCACTGCCTTATATGTTATATGGCATGAAGAATCGGGATTATTCTCATCCCTGTGTGTAGCCAAGGAGGCCCTGAATTAACACAGGATCAGAAGGGGTGATATTCAAGAAAAAGAGCTTGTTTATATTTTCAGAAATTTCTTGATATTTGTCTTCTAGCTTTATCAACAAGCTCATCTTGTATACATAAGTGAATTCTGAGTACGACCAGTTTGTCATGCCATGATGTGTACCGGTGACCTACTGTGAGTCTCATGTCTAAGTGGAATCCTGAAATCTTGCGAAAATACCTGTCATACCAAAGAAAACTCTCCATGGTAATTGAGTCCACATGCTCTCCTTTGGTTTTAACCTTAAACTGTCACATGACCTCAGAGAACCCATCTAGGTTTGTTCAGTTTAAATTTAACAGAAAAAAATATCTCTTGGGAAAGCACATGCCTCTTTTTCTGAATTGTTTGTGATTAATTAGAGCTTATGGACACGTAGGTTCAACTGCCATCTTGTGGGCAATCTGCCAGGTGCTTCATGACACCCACCAGCGTTCATCAGGGAATGTCGCTTCCCCTTGACTCTCTGCTCCCTTTATGACTTCAGCATTTCACTCTATGTGTGTTAGAAGCTCCAGCCCCTGTTCTTGTTTTCCTGTCTTCTCCTGTTTTCCTGAGGTGAAACAGGAAGTCTAGAGGAGCCAGAGTGGGGAGCTGCCTTCCCACCACCTGGGAGAAGACAGTCTTTCTCCTTAGTGAGCAGGCCCCTCTTAGAGAGCAAGTTCTCAGCCTGTGCAGTCAGGATTCCACTTCTGCCAGAACCAGAGGAGCCTTTTCCAAGTCGTCATCTGTGTGTGTTCCTGGAGGGATAACTAAGGGGACTGTGGGAGCTTCTGTGACTTTCAGGTCCCTGAAGTCTCTTCTCTGCAGTGAGTCCACACTTAGCCCCCAGCAGTTCCTTAAAATTCAAGGTTCCAGGCGGAATCATGCCACGGAAGCCTGAATTTCCAGATCCCAGGGTGGTAGTTTCATCTACATCTTCTTTCTGGTGGGTCCAAGAAAAGTCATTAATTTTCATTTTGTCCATCTTCTTTTAGTTTTAACAAGAGGAGAGCTTCTAAGCTCTTTGCCTGTTGGAGCTAATACCTGCCCCTCCTCTTTTAAGATCAGTAAAATGTCAAGATTTGGGGAATTCGACAAGTTCTCATCATCTTAGACCATCCTCATCTCTGAACATTGGAGTGTGGTTTCTCTTCTGTCCTGATTCTCCTTGCCCTCAGCTCTCTGCTTGAATGTTATTTCCTGAGAACTGAAGGGAAGGGACGGGAGGGATCTTTGGTTATAACCTATATGTTTGAAATCAAGCTCAGTCACTTACGACAGCTTCACAATCCCTTCTTCAAAATGGTTGAGGCTAGGCAAGCTTCAGATTTTGGAATATATGCATATGAAAATGATATATCTTGGAAATAGGACCCAAGTCTAAACACAAAACTCACATAGTTTTATATATGCATTGCCTGAAAGTCATTTTTGCCACATTTTTACTATGCCTGTGTTTGTGAAGCTATGCGCTTGTCCTGGAGCTGTGGAGTGGCAGCCCTAGTGGGCTGGAGCATGTAGTGATCATAGGTCTCAGCCATGCAGAGCCCACCAGGCCAGCATGGGCCTGAGACAAGACAGGCCAAGGCAGATGGGAGCCAGGGCTCATGGATCTGTCTCCCTACATTGCCCAGCCTGGCCTGATGATCACTGGGAAAACAGAAGTAGGGGTAGACCCAAAAGTTCAGACTCAAGGGATGACCAATAGCACTGATATTTTAGTTTTTTTTTTTAATTCTTTTATTAAAAATTTATTTTATTTTATTTTTTTATATATGACAGCATAATGCATTACAATTCATATTACACATATAGAGCACAATTTTTCACATCTCTGGTTGTACACAAAGTACAGTCACACCATTTGTGTCTTCATACATGTACTTAGAAAAATGATGTCCTTCTCATTCCACTGTCTTTCCTACATCCATAACCCCTCTTTTCCCCTCCCTCCCCTTTGCCCTATCTAGAGTTAATCTAATCTTCCCATGCCTCCCCCCAACCCACATTATGAATCAGCATAAGCATCCTTAAATCAGAGAAAACATTCAGCATGTGGTTTTTGGGGACTGGCTAACTTCATTTAGCGTTATCTTCTCCAGCTCCATCCATTTACCTGCAAATGCCATGATTTTGTTCTGTTTTTGATTTGCATTTCTCTAGTTGCTAGAGATGTTGAACATTTTTTCATATGTTTGCTGATTGGTTGTATATAATCTTCTGAGAAGTGTCTATTCAGTTCCTTGGCCCATTTATTGATTGAGGTATTTGTTAAGATTTTTAAGTTCTTTATATATCCTAGAGATTAGTGCTCTAAAATTTGTTCCCAATAGTAGGCTCTCTATTCACCACACTGATTGTTTCTTTTGCTGAGAAGAAGCTTTTTAGTTTGAATCCATACCATTTATTGATTCCTGATTTTAATTCTCGCACTATAGGAGTTGTATCAAGGAAGTAGGGGCCTAGTCCGACATGATGGAGATTTGAGCCTACTTTTTCTTCTAGTAGGTACAGGGTCTCCGGTTTAATTCTAGTCCTTGGTTCACGATGAGTTGAGTTTTGTTCATGGTGAGAGACAGGGACTTAATTTCATTTTGTTGCATATGGATTTCCAATTTTCTCAGCATCATTTGTTGAAAGGCTATCTTTTCTCCAATGCATGTTTTTGGCTCCTTTGTCTAGTGTGAGATAACTGTAATTATATGGGTTAGTCTCTTTTTAAGACCTGATTAGCATAAATTTGTACCAGTAATATTGGTGCTTTTCCCAAAAATAATTTTCATAAATTTGGACCAATAGTGTTAACTCAAGAGCTATATAAACCCCTAGACTAGTGCACTTAACTGGCAACCTGCTAATAGGTCCCCTTGCACTGTGTAAGAGTTCTGTCTCTTTTCTTCCCACTTGAATAAACCCGACTTCTTTCACTCTTGTCTTCCACTGTCTGTGAATTTCATTCTTTGTATTTGCTAGATAAAAAAAGAAGTTGGCAATGGGTTTCTGGGGCCTGCTACAACACTGGAGGGGATATTCCACCATTAAAACTCAACATGCCACTCAACATCTATTTGCAGTGAGTATTCCATTCATTACTATTGATTCATTGATATTAATTCATCAACATACATTTAATCAATAGAGATTCATCTATATAGATTTATCAATGTACATTCATCAGTATAGAATCATAAATATATATTCATAGATATATAGATTCATCAGTATAAAATCATCGATATAGATTCATTGATATATAGCTTCATCGCTATGTAGATACATCAGTATACATTCATAGATACATAGATTCATCAACATATAGATTCATTGAATAAATTCATTGATATAAGATTCATAATATTGATTCATTGATATAGGTTCATTGAAATAGGTTCATCAATGTACATTCATCCATATACACATTCTTCCATTTAGATTTATCGATATACATTCATCAACAGTAGTAAAGAAGAATCTGGCTCTGTCAGCTGCAACACTTGGACCTGACTCCCAAATGCATCTCCTAACTGATTGCCTGCTAACACTGAAACAGGCTTTCTTAGCTGCAGAAGGCCTGCAGCTTATACAGACCCCACCCTCCAGCGAAAGTGGAGAATCTCTGATCTCATTTAGACTATGACCCTTCAAATGATGTCAGTTGTGGGATTTTCCACCTGTGATATCTTGTGGATGCTCAAAAACCTTAAGATTTTTGGAGCATTTTGAATTTTGGATTTTCAGATTAGTGATGCTCAACCTTCAGAAGCTGGTGTTTAGCAAGTTATTTTCCTACTTTTCTGTCTTAGTTCCATCATATGTGAAATAGAGATAAAAATAGACTTCTATCACATTTATAAGTTAATTGGTATTAAACATTTAGAATAGTGTGCAGCAGACCAGAGAGTGCTGTAATGGCATATGTAGCATATTAAATAAGTTATTTACAATAAAGGGAACAGAATGTATTTCTATTAGTTGCTTTATTTCAAGTCTTCACTTTGAACAATCTGTAAATATTACCTTGATTTTGTGAATGCTCTAACACTTTCTAGGACCATCATGTTGGTGTCTATCAATGCATTTTATTATTTTGATCTTCATAATCCTCTGAGATAGATTAGGAAGCCACTCTTTCTCAGTTTCCAGGGATTTCAGTGTCTCACCGAAACCCAGGCAGTGTGGAGCTGAACCAGAACTTAAGCCTGCCTCTGACTGTGAGTGCCAAGTCCTTCTGCCCCAGCTGATGTCAATGAACTTTTGTCACATTCCTGTGGCAGGCTAACTGGTCTCCCATCCTCTTTGAAAGTGCAGTACAAACGTGAATGAGAAGTTCTTTAGCTTTTTACCTGCTAACATTACACTTTCCATGACAGGCTATGGGTTTATTTCTTGTTTTCCTTGCTGAATGCACCTGAATAATCTCAACACACACAAAAAGGTGGAAATGCATCTAACCAACATTTGTCTTCATGGTACCTAAGAAAATCAGAGTGAATATTCTGAAGGAAGCTGACTTGCTTCGTGAAAGTCCCAAATGTCACTTCATTTTAAATTTGAACAGACTACATAGAAAATATGCCAGAAATAAAACATTAGAGTTAGTGCATTACTGTGATTCAATTACAATTTATCTTCTATACTCATGTTGCTGTCAATAGTTTACAATATTGTACATTTTATGCTTTATTTTATTACCACAGTCTTTGAAACATTTATTATCATCAGTGTACAGATTGACATTCACCTATTGTGGATGTTAAATTTGGCAAAGAAAGTAATTATTACATATAATAAGGAACAAGTACAGGACAGAGGACTCATGATCCAGTTATTTATTAGTAAACTTGTTATGCTTACCTATCAGTTTTATAATGTGCTCATATAGTAATATTTTTAAGAGCAAGACCTTGTGCAACTGGACCTTAAATTAATGATGGACTCTGGATGGTTTATTTAGTGTTTTGCTACCAAGAGAGCTTGTTCCTGATCAAGGGGGAGTAACAACCATGAGTCAAGAAGAAAATAGGGTCTATTACTGTCAAATTGGTCACAATACTGTTACACTGGAAAGAAGCTCACAAATTTATGGTGTAAATTCCAAATGTCATACTTAGCTAAGAACAGCTTATATCTTTTTCATTTCCAGTTTTTCAGCATATTACTTAGTAAGATATGTTCAACTTGTCCATCTCCCCTAAATACAAAGCTAGAAGAGGAATCCATGACTTTAATAAGGAAAATACTCCATTTGCACTGCTAGCTCTTTTGAAGAACTCCATTTTTTCCTCCAGCTGTATGAAATGTACACATTTTATCTACAGTACTCAAATGGCGACTTTCACAGCTCCAAAAATTGAAAACATGAATTAAACTGCAATCAGCCTTATTGGGTCCAGGACCACAGTTGCATGTGATTAGCCAAGTTTTCTTCACTGACAGAATACTTGCTTGTATTTTTACATACAGTGAAAAAAAAATTAAGAGGATATTTATAAAAATATCCCAGTAATATCTGGTGGTGATTTTGTTTTTTAGAAAAATTGTTAGCCAGGCATGATAGTGCACACCTGTAATCCCAGGGGCTCAGGAGGCTGGCAGAAGGATTGTAAGATTGAGGCCAGCCTCACCAACTTAGTGAGAGGCCCTAGGCAACTTAGTGAGACCCTGTCTCAAAATAAAAAATTAAAAAGGGGGTATGGCTCAGTGGTTAAGCACTTCTGGGTTCAATCCCTGGTACAAATATAATAGTTGTTGAGAACAGTTTTTAATTCTGTAAACTTTGTATGCATTTCCAGACTGTATTAAAGAACAGATTCAAAATGAGTCCCTAGGTGAACTAGACTTGCTGGGGCTACCTCAGGGCTGCCACTGGGAGCAGGTGAGAGCTGGAGAAGGGAATATGAGTGGCAGCTGTGGCCAAGTTAGGGGTTTTCCCACTCATGTGTAAACTGGGGAGTAGTTCTTCATGACATTTCATTTCTCCATAGAAACCTGAGGATTCTGATGCTAAACCAGCAATACAATTTGAAAACCACAAGTTCTTTTGAGTTTGTATTTAATACTTTTACAACCTTTTAGAACCTTTCATAGGATACAAAACATACCGGATGATGAAAAGACTGAGTTCAGAAAAGAACAGATCGTTTCACGTGGTCCAGGTATGTGAGGCCTGTAAGGACATTGACACCTCTTTTATGCAAGGCTGTCTGCACACATTCAGTTGGTTGTTATCATTAATACCATTATGGTACAAGGGATTGAACCCAGGGGTGTTTTACCCACCCCCTATCCTTTTTATTATTTTTTAATTTTGAGACAGGGTCTTATCTAATTGCTAAGTCTGGCCTCAAATTTGCAATCCTCCTGCCTCAGCCTCCTGAGTTGCTGTGATTACAGATGAGCACCGTAGCACCTGGCCAATAGATCATTATTTTTAAAAGTGGTTTTCCAAAAGGTACAGACACCTAGATGCCAATCACCCCTCCTCTTCCCTGATTAACTGAAATACTTTCAGCCTCCAGACATCCAGAAGAGCTCTAGATTTTCTTTGTACACTACTAAAACTTAAATTCAAGTGAAGATTTCCAAAAGCTAATTTTTTTCAATACTTGTAAGGCCACATAAGAAATATCACTTGCTAATAGATAATTTTATATCAAAAGCATAGATAGGAAGTCCATTAAAACCCAATGTGGATTGTTTTCCTTTGCTTCCCTTTTTTGTACCCAAAATCCATTTGACACATTTCAACCTTTAACCTTAAACTTCATTTGACTGTGAGGCCTGCCAAATTCTCATCAAGGCCACTCATATAGATGCAAAAGGAAGTATAAATTATTATCATTAATAATCCATTTTGTTCTTCCCCCACCTCATTTAAACTAATGGACCATATGTGGCCATTTTCTTTCAACTGTATCCAAGAATATTTCAGAACGAGAAAGGAAAGGAGGTTGTAAAATATCCTACAACTACAACCTCACATTTATTTGCCAATTAAGACAAGAAAAATAATGATAACTCTGATACTTTTCATCTGTCTTGATGAAAGTGATTCTTGATTTATATAGAATAATTACTTTTTGTTATTTAAGGTTTTAAAGGAGAAAATTATTTTTAAGAATGTTTCAAAGATTTCTACAATTTTGATGATGCTGTCATGGATAGACCCAAAGCAAAACTGTCATAGTCCATGTGGTATAGCATACTTGCTGAATTTTTCTTTGACTAGTCGCACTAATTGGTCAAAGTTTTATTTGTTTCTGAAAATCTTGAAATTTTTATATGCATTGCAAAAGCATGGAGTGTCCTGGATGAGAAGAAAATGCTTTCCAGGTGTAGAGAAAATTAAAGTGCAAGCATCCTAACAGTCGAAGGTAGATCGATTTTAGCAAACCACAGGTAGGAGGGAGAGACTGAGCTGTAGTTTGTAGTAAAGTAGAGTGAAGAAGCTTCATAGAGGACTTTGGAGTATTTCAGGTCTCTATGTCTGCAGAATGAATGGAATAAAGTAGTCTCCTGACAAATGTGCCAAAGGTCAAGGGGAAAACAGCTAAGGCACAAAAGTTAGGTTCAGAGAACTACAGCAGGGGGGTGCACTCGAAGGCAGTGGCCATAGTGTCACCAGGGCTTGACTCAGTGGCCAGAGAGTGACCAGCCTGGCTGATCCTGGGCTGGGAGCTTGGTTTACCAGCTTCTTCACAGAGCATGCCAAGGCCATTGTTGACATTACTTTCACTAAGAAGAGAAGGCTGGCAAAGCCATGAGACTGCCCAGCTGAGGGACGCTGAGCTCGGCCAGCACCGGTTGTGACCCTGTGAGGGGGCGTCCACAGTGTGAAAGGTGGATCAGCAACATCCACTCTGGTTTCCCTGTTTCTTGTCTTGCTGCCCGTCTTATCCACTCTCAACATGGAAGGTTCCTTTCAAAATTTGGGTCATGTCACTCTTCTGCATAAAGCACTCACGTGACTTCTCACAGGGCTGGCTGAGTGACCCCCAGCCCCTCACTGCCCACTTCGCCTCCTCACCTTGCCTTCCAGGCTTCCTTAGGTTGTACTGGTCTCCTTCTCCCTCCTACGATTCTTGCCCAGTGCCTTTGCACTGTAGGTTGCTTTGACCCGAGAGTCTTGCCTGGATCTCCCTGTGGCACTTCTTCAGCCCTGTCCCACCCTCCCACCCCCGGAACCAAAGGTGCTCTTATGACCTAGGGCATTTGCAATGCAGGTGCAAAATAATGTGAAATAAAATAGAGATCCTGATTTTTTTTAGTTTGCACCAACTAGGTAATTACCAATTCTTGATATCACAGACTATGAGTGTATTATGACCTATGACATTTAACTAGGGTTTTACAAAGAAAGAATAAACATTTGAAAATAAATTGTTTTCAGAGACATGATTTAAAAAAATTTTATTGTAAGTAGGGAGGTAAACTTTTCCTAAATACAAAAGGACTGATTTTTCTGAGTTGTTTCATGACAATGTTTGTATTTATCTTCAATTAAATAAGAATTTGTTTGGGGCTTAACCAACTTCTAACTTGGACAACTATAAAAATCTTTATAGGATATAACAATTTTTTGTTGCACTCTTTTTCTAAAAATTAACATTTTTCCACCATTTAGTTCTCAGCATTGCATTATTTTGTTAAAAAGTTGGTTGGGCTGAGTTAATTTTCTTGTGATTTATTTATTTATTTTTGGTGGTGCTAGGGATGGAACCCAGGGCTGCACCCATGGTAGGCAAGTGCTCTACCACTGAGCCACATTTCTATCCCCTTTAATTTATTAAGCAAACCAATTAACCCAAGAAACTATATATATATATATATATATATATATATATATATATATATATACTTATTACTTTTTTTACTGGAAAATAAAACCAAATCATGTATTCTGAGAGAGCAAGTCACATTTTAATTTGATCAGTTTTAACAAATGGGAAATAGGAAACAGCCTAATTATTTGAAAGCATTCTTAACTTTGTCATGTATACTATGAAAAATCAGAGTAAGAGTGTGAACATACTGAGCAAGTTTTTAGATTTATCTGCATAAGGAATCTGAGATGTTTACATTTACAAGTCATTGTTTTTTTTTAATTAAACTAAATCAGGCATGTCTGTGTTCAGAAGTGACAAACCCATTTCCTATCTCAGCCACTGTGCTATGATACTAAAGGAAACAGTGCCCAACACACTTTTCTCTCCCATAACAAAATGCCAATTAAATAACCTGGAACCTGTTAATGATGAGCTGGAGGCTGGTTTCCATCCTTCCATCTGAAACAAAGCACATTTTGTCCTGTTTTAACATTAACCACTGCCAGGGAGTGTTTAATGGGAATAGAAATAGTGGTATAAATGCTTGATTTCATACCAACTCAAAGGGCTTGCATCCACATCCAGATTGGTATTCCACTATTTCAAGTCAGCTCATTGCCTTTTAAGAACTGCCAAATTCGGTTGTGAGAGAGAACTGCTACTTGCTGTAAGAACCATTTTCCATCGTAAAAAAAACAAATGCAGAAAAAATCTATAGCATGTCAACGAAAGTACCTAAGTTTTTAGCAAGTAAGGTGAAGCAGGATGCACTGCTACATAACACCTAAAATCAAATCGTCCATCATTAGCACTCTCTAGTGTGCCTTTTCTGGTTCAGGTACCACCTAAGCTCCATGGACACTTAGTAATGAAAGCTCAACCTTATCTTAACGTTATGACCATTCGTTTCCTCCTCAACTCATTGATTTTTTACTGACTAAAATAGTAGACGATGTTTGGCAGCATTTACAAGTAGTTCCTTTCAATCTGCTTTTTTTTTTTTTTTTTTTTTTATTTATTTTTTTTTTTTAATATTTATTTATTTTTAGTTCTCGGCGGACACAACATCTTTGTTTGTTTGTGGTGCTGAGGATCGAACCCGGGCCGCACGCATGCCAGGCGAGCGCGCTACCGCTTGAGCCACAGGACTCATTTCCTTGTGTTTCTGTTGTTGCTGTTTTTCTTTCTTTAATTTAGCTCTCATGGAATTATTGAAAGACTTGGGTTTTAAATATCCTCATTCATTTTTTTTTGTACTGAATTAAGAGCTAGAAACTACTTTCAAATATTTGGGTTTTTTTCCCCCATTTTCAATACATCATTTTTGTAAAACAAATTTTTAAACAAGTATAATGAAAAATGTTGACATATAAGAAAATTTAAAAATTGACAAATAAATGCTTCTTTTGTGGTACCAGGGGTTGAACTCAGGGTTCCTAAACCACCGAATTACACCTCTAGCTCTTTTTATTTTTATTTTGAAATAGGGTCTCCCTAAGTTGCTGAGGCTGCCCCTGCACTTGTGATCCTCCTGCCTCAGCCTCCTGAGTAGCTAGGATTACAGGTGCATGCCACCGCACCTGGTTAAATACAATATTATATTGGGTTATTTTATAGAGTTTGCACAAGCCCAGGGTTGAATTCTATAATCTCCAGATTCCTTTGTTGTTATTTATTTATTTAACCAAAAACATGAAAGTGGACAAAATTGTCATAAACTGTGTAAATATAGTCAGATATTGATCTTGTTATGGCAAAGTCTGCATACATCTTGAAATTGTTTGAAGCCAAGTTGTAAAGTTAGAATGAATGTGGGGGTTCAAATACAGACACTAAAAGTTAATAGCTTGTAAATCTAATCTAACCATAGTTTTCTAACATAGAGATGAGATGAATAGCAGCACCAAACTCATATAGTTCATTGTAAAGGCAAGTTGTGATCTGTGCAAAATAACCAACACATACCTGAAATTTGTGAGCTCTCAATAAATGTTGCTTATTTTTATTTTAACTGTCTTCAACATTTTAAACTATGAATTGGTTCTCACTAGTTTAACAAATTGATTCAATGACAACATTTATTGAGTTTTGTTCACTCATTGGTGGTAAATATATATGCTATCTCCTGCCCCATTGCTATGTGCATGAATTTATGGAACAGAAGCAGAACATAGAGATGGATGGTTTTCCTCTCATAGGTCAGAGAACACCACCACTCCTCTCCTCAGTAAGGGAGGTATTCACCAGGAAAATACCAGCAGACTTTAGGGATTCCCTGTCTTTCTGTCATGAATATACTAAATTAACATCAATGTGAGTGGGAAATTTGGAATTGAGGTTCCATTGTGAATACTTATGTTGTATGACAGCACTCCAGTAAAATTTGGAACTATACATTCAATTTTCATTCATGCTTCCTTCCAAGATGATTTCAGTGTATTTCATTCTTGTTTAAATATAAACATGTGTTCAATTAACAAGTATATTTTCAGCATTTTTGTCATGGTGATTCTGGATGTTCCATTTTCAAAGATATAAACTAAATAGTCAAACATTCTTCGTTTTAAGTTCAAGCAATTATTTTATTTGGTAGGACATGTTTTGCAAATTTACTTTTATTTAAGAATGAGCTCTAAGATTGTAACAATTTTATGTCATCTTTAAGAGAAAATTTAAGTGTTGTAGAAATAAAATAGAATAGAAGAATACATAGGACTTACAATTTTTAAAAAATTACTATTTTTTTGTTATCAAGGAGTTAAAAGTTCCTTGCAAATAATTAGAATTTAAATAGCCATCATTATCTCTATAGGAGAAAGTTGTATATTTTGTTGTTTCCTTGAGATTTATGGTGAAGTCCCTCCCAAGGGTCATCTGCACATTAGTTTTGTCTCTAGATGGCTGTCTTTGTTCAGTAATGACTTCAATCTTCATGTCTGTTTCTGCTCTATTTAATACCTGAATTTCTAACCAAGCCTGAATGGCTGAGTGAGGGTCAAGCAAAATTGAAGGCTATTAGCTTTAATTGCAACACATGGGTAATTTTGAGAAAAATTATAATCCCTTCAATAGATGTAATCACTAAAAACATTTTTAAATGTGCTATGCCACATAAAGAATCTATATGTAAAACTACCATAAATCTGAAAGAAATACATTTAAACAATTATTGAAATTCTCACATATCTTTAACACTTGATGTTGTTCAACACACCCAACATACAAGAAGAACATGGAGCAGCTGTGAAGGAATAATGTTGACTTCTGTTCTTCTTGTTCCTCTGGGTAAAACCAAACTTTCTGGCATTAATAACGGCAAGAAGAATGACTTTAGCAACATCTGACATGGTTTGCTCAACCCCAGACCAATTTAAAAGGAGCATCAGAACAGGGAGCTTTTTTTTTTTTTTTTTTCTCTCAGTTCACAATTTCTTCCAAGCAATGATGTCAACAAGTGTAAAAGGCAAGAATATTCAATTACAATTCTACCTCTGAAGATCTGAGCAGAGTTAGAATTATTGGAATTATCTATGCTTGGAGAAATATATGTATGTAGACTTATGTGTGTATAATACTGTACATGTATTATTTATAAACATGTTGACTTGGGTTACATATAAAACATGCTACATATAATTTATAAAACATCTTGATTTATTTGTAACCTTCCATGATGTAACCATCATTTTTTAAAAGATGAGTAATTCTGTAATCAAACAGTAAAATACAACCCATAAGCCTGCATCCTACTTAAAAGCAAAATATTGCAAGGACTTTAAGAAGTGAAAGACATGTCGGCTCTCACAATCACAACTGAACAGGGACATGCAGGAGACATAACTTGCAGTTATGCTTTTTATTGCCCAGCATATCATACAATTATTTGATATAAGTCAGAAAGAGCAACTAATTTGCAAGTAAACTTTTTATTAAGGCAAAACACAAATGCAGGAAATATACCAACTCTGGGGTCCAGGATGATCTTTCGTGGGGTGCCTTTGTGATGTCAGCACACCCTCAGGAAGCACAAGGTTGGCAATTCCTCAGCACCCCCTGGACACCCTCCCATCACTATTCACACCAACATTTGCACATTATTCTCACTCCTGATATTCCAGATAATTTTGCCAAAAGCTCTCTTGATTTAACTACCATGCACATACTTAGAGCTGTGCTAGTGGTTAAGCAAAATCTCCATTAATTAAAACCAATTTTATTCTGCAAGAAGTTACCAATTAAGGAAGAACTAGGTGATAAAAGTTGGGGACAGTGCTACATATGCTGAATATACTTATCACCTAATGGGAAGTGTAGATGCTGCTCTTCACAGGCCTCATTTCTGGAAATGGGACCTCGGACCTGGGAACCTGGCCTCTTTGCCCCATCCCAAGCTTCATCCCTGACCTCCTTTGACATTGATCATTGGGAGTTTGAAACAAGTAACTCTAATGCTTAGCTGCAGAAAGAGAAGATAGTCTTAAAGGGAATTGTGGAATCTGAATGGTAGCAGCGTTTGCTGAAATCCTTTTTTGTCTGGGCTTAGCTTTTGTAAATACAATATTCACCTTCACTTTCTCCCAAGGAACATGAATAGCCCCACATAGGAATTGGTAAATGAGCCATGGAGAATGGGGAGGGAATCAAATTGAGTGAGATAATTTCAGCTGCTGGGAACCTTTAATAGGCATGTAAACAAGAAGGGTTTGTTGTGTGAGGGCTGTCTCAGAGGTGGGGGGCTCTTATCTCTTCCTGCGGCTGCCTTTGCAGCCATTCCTGTTTAATTTCAAACAGTCTCCTGATGGTTCACTTCAATTTGAAACTGCTCAGTCCATTATTTCATTATTTTTAGCCTAGAACAAAAGAAACAGTCTGCAGCAGAAGTCCTTGCAAGTTGGTGGGTTGTGTAGTGCATGCCACTGTTTTTCAAAGTAGCTCTACAGCATTTAGATAGTAGCTGAAGGGCTGGAGAGACTGCATGTGATGCATTTTATTTGTATCAGGGGTAAAAATAAAACAAAACAGCAGGAGATTATACCTAAAAGTTTCAGTAATGCAAGAAGATTTTTAGCTAACAGGACCAGGTTTTGCTTTGTCTTCAAAATCCCTTATGCTGCTGTTGTAAATGTATCCTTATTTTTTTGTTTGTAGAAAAATAAATGAAATTAGACCTTTGGTCTTTGCTTCCCAGTTTCGAGGCCTGTGTTACTTTCCATTCTCCACTGTCCTTTCTCTAGGAGGCTACAGAGTGCACACACCATAGCACTGTCTCTCTTTCTCTGAGACCTGTGGTGCTTAGAGCAAGACTTCTTTATACACAGTTAACCGAGAAGAATTTCAATTACACAAGCAACTGTAAGAGTAACTGTCTTAGAATAAGTAAGGGACATAAAGAAAATCTGATAGGTTTATTATTAAAATGTTTCCAAATCCATTTTGTCAATTTATGGATCAAAATAAATATTAGGACCCCCTATAATTTTCTAAATAAAGCTGCTTTTTTTCACATTAACTGTGCATATAAAAAAAAAACTTGATCTTTGTGACTTAACAAGTATTACATATCTCTGCAAAATAAACTGATATATTGTTTTTAGTGATTTTAAACATGGTAGAATTTAGCCCTACTTGCTCTTTTCTCTAAACATAGACTAAACTGTTGCAAATATCTGATGAGATTAAGTTTAATATTTCATTTTTTGTTATCCCCACTCTGCCTTTTACTTTGCTAGCTGCTAAGAAAGAATTATGTTTTTAATTTATCAAACTGAATGTAAAAATAAAAACAATAAATACTATAAATCAAATGATAAAATAAGGTGATCCTATTTCTGGGCTACTAATTTTTATTTTGAATAACATTGTCCAATCGGAGTTCAAAACAAAAGCCTTGTTCATAAGAAGAAAAGTGGTCTAGGGTCATAAAATACTTTTTGCAAAGTGGAAAGAGGATGTTAATTTTGAATGAAAGAAGGCTTTGGGTCTGCTTTGGTGTAATCTGTGCTCTTCTTTAGATGTTATATACCAACAGTGAATCATTGTCATAACAACGAATATATGTATAAAAGAGCAACTTTCTATCTATAGCTTCTAGGCTGTGAAAACAGTGGCTTCAGTGGAATTTGGTAATTTAGTTCTGGCCAGAAAAACAGCAAAGCTAACATTTTGAAATTTCTCATTTTGTTTTTTTACCAAAATCCATTTTCTGCAAACTAATTATGATAAAGAAGTAAATTTCAAAGCCCATAATGCTTTATATAATCAGTCCTGTGGTGGTGATGCTGCAGCAGGTTATTCTTTCCAAAAAAGATAAATTTGTACAGATAAAATCAGGAACTAGGGAAGACATTTCCTATTGTCTCTTATAACAGGGGTGGGCTAACTGCAGGGTGGGGGTCAGAGATGACCTGCTGCCTGCTTTTGCATATCAAATTTTGCTGGAGTACAGCCACCCCTGGCCAATTATGTATTTACTAAGGTGGATTTTGTGTTTTGACCATAGTAGAGTTCTGTGGTTTCGAAAAAGACCACATGGCATATGAAGCCTAAAGTATTTACCATACTGTGTGACTCTTTAAGAGAAATTTTGCAGTGCCTGTTTTAGAAAAGAAATCTCACACTTCATCTTGTATTACAGAATCATGTTTATGCATTATCCTGATTCACTCTATTTTTACTTCTCTATTCAATACATAAACACATACGAATCTTTAATAATAAATTGTCAACATTTTTCATCACCTAGTATGTGCTAGACAATGTATAATAAAAATGGTGTTTGTATTAAGCTGCCAAATTTGTGGTTATTTGTTGTAGAACAATACAAAGCTAATAGAGTAGATATTCCTATTTTGTTGGTAAAAACCCATGTCACCAAAAGATTAGGTAAATTGCCCAATATTTAGCAGGATGCAGTATCTATACTAAATATATCCTACCAGATCTACCTTACTGAAAACTTTTTTTTTTCCCCTTGGGAAAATTTCTTCCAAGAGAGTTTCCAGGTCCATAATGTGGATCCCTATTTTCAAAAGGCTGTTCTTATTATCTACCATTAATCTGTATCTCTGAAATAAAGTTAATATGTAAATTTGATCAAGGAGAATGAAATATAGCAAATGTTTGTATTCTTCTTTCATCTTAAAGACTGATTTAAGTATCCTATTTTATGTGGAAGAAACAAACTTTGTTTTAATGAATATTCCATGTGGTCTGCCTTATCAGATTATCTCTTCAGAGCCACTGGTTTTGAGCAGCATCATTTTTCCCTTTTATTTTTGGACTGGGGAACACACCCAGGGGTGCTCTATCCTGAGCTACATCCCCAGACATTTTTATTTTTCTTTTGGGACAGAGTTTCTCTAAATTGCCTGCTCTGACCTTGAACTTGAACTCTCAATCCTCCTGCCTTTGCCTCCAGAGTAGCTGGGATTACAGTTTTGTGCCACTGCACCTGGCCAGCAGCTTCATTTTAAAGTGATGTAGAGTAGACAAAGCAAGTTCATCTGCTTATCATTTAGAACATCAGAAATAAGTGAAATTTAAAACTATGTTTTAAATATTGTGACAAAATAGAAGAATCACAATTTGTAATATGGCCATAGGATAATCAGGAACAATTTATAATGCTGCTGTTGTTCTTTTTTGTATAGAATGAATTAATACTAACAATAAGGTCTAAATAAGATGAATTATGAATCTGAAATCAAGTCATAGGGTTGCAAAATTGCATTGAGAACAATATAAAAGTTATATTGACTCTAGGAGTTATGGAGCCAGGAAATGGATCTGCTCCAGAGCTAATGGAGCTATCAAAAAATTTACATATTTCGGATATGTCACCATGTGACTGTCTAGCCAATTGTGTTGTTACCAACTGGAAGGGTGTGCAAAGGAAGCTGGAGGCTCTTCCTGGCAACATCTGCTTCCTAGCAGATGGGTCAAAAATCGGATAGAACTTTGTGGAGGATTTTCTTCTGCAATCCCTGTGTTAAAGAGGCCCTCAAAGACTGCTTTATCTCCTGTGGTGTATCAAAAGCATCACCTGGAGGCTGTTCATCTTTTGGAAAGGGACTTTATTAAAATTTTCTTAAGCCTGTGAAATTGTGAACCTGCTTTTCATAATGTGTGTTCAGTATCTATATGATCACTCAAAATATGAAGAGATTACAAGTTTAAAGCTAAATGTTAATCCATCAACACCTAAAATAGGGGAGGTGGCTCAAGTGGTAGCACGCTTGCCTGGCATGTGCTGGGTTCCATCCTCAGCACCACATAAAAAATAAGATAAAGATATTATGTCCACCTAAAAACTAAAAAAAATAATAATAATAATTTTAAAAAACCCTGAAATAAAATTTCTACCAACAGATAGTGCTTTAAAGAATTATTATGCCTCCTGTTTATATTTTTGGGAGATTATAACATTGTGACTGACTTCAGAGTCTTTATTTAGCAACTTTTTATTGAAATGGATACCAGGGTACAAGAAAAAAAAAAGAAAGAAAAGTAAAACTAAAACTAGATATCTTGGTTTATTTTTGTTATGTAATACTAATATTATTATGTTATGTTATTAATAATAAATCTATTTTCATTTTGATAAACTTGATAAGATTATGGAAAAGAACAGTAGAAACTTAAAGAATTTTGAAAAAATATTATGGATATTTCATAATTTTTAATTTTATTTTTCAAGATAAGACAACATCTTCATTTTGACAGTTTTTAAACTAGAGTTCAAATTTAGAGAAAATAATATTCAGATAACATGAAATATTTTTATTTAGCTTGGAAGAAGTTTTTAATAGAACACAAATTTTACAGTGACATTAAAAGAGAATTTTACCTCCTTTCAATTGTAATTATTAGTCAGTAGTTACATGAATTATTATTGAGTCAAGAGTAGAAGCCATAAGGGTATTCACAGAAATGCTAGGAGTTCAGAAAAATACTTGGTTCTTAAAACAATATCCATTTAATTAATGAAAAGAAAATAGAAATTGTGGAATAAGGTGAAATGGATTTGTCGTTGTACTTGAGTCAGAGTCCGAAATCAAATTATATGTGATTTCTCACTAAAGGTCTGAAATGCGGGTTTGTCTTCTCAGGGCACTGCTGCACATGGCCCTAAACTGAACCACAACACACAGTGGAACTGAATCTGCCTGAAAGTGTGAGCTGCCTTTAATTATTTTAGTTATTCTTTACCTTTTTTTTTTTTTGCAAAAACTTGGAAGTATCAACATGCTCATCTCTCTTACATCTGCTGGAGAGATAAAAATGCAGAATAAAAGAATGTGGGCTTTGGAATAAAAACGATCCACCTTTGATTCCACAATTGAGTTACCTACTTCGGGAATAGGATGGGTCATTCTCTGTGGGCAGCAAGTTGGGAGGATTAAGAACAGCAAAGCACCAAGCAGAGAGCTGTAATGTAGGGGTTCCTCCACAGAGAGATGGCACCATGAATATTCTTGCTGGCCTTTTCTCTCTTGGTGATGAAATTGTCATTTTCTCACATACCAAGAAATGTCAGTTTTTAGGCTGTAGCCATCTTGTTTTTCTGGGTTAATATGAAAGTTCATCCTAGCTTTAGTAATAATAAAAATGTCTCTAGCAGGATACAGTTTGAAACATCATCAGCAGTCCTTGATTGGACTTGCCCAAGCTGCTGTGACTCATGGTTTGGATATTGTAGTATTTTGAAATCTATAAGCGTTATAATGTACCACAGAGTTTAGGGGCATTTCAATAATACAGGACCTTTAAAACATTGAAATTGATATGGCTTGTCTTATACTTGACTCTCTTTGGCTTTATAATGAAGACTACAAGGAAATATTGAGCTATAAGTTAAGGAAACCAGAAAGTAATATAAAAATCTGGGGAAAAAACCTCATGTCATGAAAAAATCTGTAAAACAGAATATCAAAAACTTCCAGGTGTAAAGCAATGGAACCAACATCCAAGACTCTTTGCTTCTCATGGAACTGCTATTGGCACCTACAGTACATCCTGCTCAGAATTCCTAAGCAGGTTTTTAATGGAGAAGCCACATTAGGAATTTAGAACTGTTGATCATGAACTTTGGTACTTTTCAGTGGAAACATCTCATTGCTTTAAACACCAACCTAAGATATGTGATTTAATAAAAATGTGAAAAAGAGTTTCTTAATAAAACTACTTGAATCAGAAAAGAAAAACAATGCATTTATAGGAAAGACAGCTTACCATAGGATGCTGTTCATTTTTGGATGATTGAAAGACCACTTCCCAGATTCCCCATTCACTCAATGGTTGCCGGAGGCTTCATTTTTTTCTCTTTAACACTACTTTGTTTGCTTTAAGTTTCTAAGTCTGTCCTTGATATCTTGTAGAGCAAGCTTCTTTTTTTTTTTAATTTTTTTTAAATTTTTTTTTTTATTGTTGGTCGTTCAAAACATTACATAGTTCTTAATACATCATATTTCACAGTTTGATTCAAGTGGGTTATGAACTCCCAATTTTACCCCGTATACAGATTGCTGTATCACATCAGTTACCCTTCCATTGATTGACATATTGCCTTTCTAGTGTCTGATGTATTCAATAGATGAATGGATAAAAAAAAAAATGTGGCATTTATACACAATGGAGTATTACTCTGCATAGCAGATTATGCTAAGTGAAGCTAGTCAATCTTTAAAAAACAAATACCAAATGACTCCTTTGATATAAGGGGAGTTAACAAGGACAGGGTAGGGACGAAGAGCTTGAGAAGAATATTTACATTAAACAGGGATGAGAGGTGGGAGGGAAAGGGAGTGAGAAGGGAAAGTGCATGGAAATGGAAGGCGATCCTCAGGGTTATACAAAATGTCATATAAGAGGAATGGAGGGGTAAGACAAGATAATACAAATGGAAGAAATGATTTACAGTAAAAGGGGTAGAGAGAGAAAAGGGGAGGGGGGAGGGGAGGGAAGGGGAGGGGAGGGGGGATAGTAGAGAATAGGACAGACAGCAGAATACATCAGACACTAGAAAGGCAATATGTCAATCAATGGAAGGGTAACTGATGTGATACAGCAATTTGTATACGGGGTAAAAGGGGGAGTTCATAATCCACTTGAATCAAACCGTGTAATATGATGTATTAAGAACTATGTAATGTTATGAACGACCAATAAAAAAAAAAAAAAAAGAAAAAAAAAAAAAAAAAGAAATGACAAAATCATAGAATTTGGAGGGAAATGGATGGCATTAGAGCAGATTATGCTAAGTGAAGCTAGTCAATCTTTAAAAAATAAATACCAAATGACCCCTTTGATAGAGCAAGCTTCTTTATGCACATTTGGAAGTGAATACATAGAAACATGTAGATGTATTATATATACATAAACATTTAAAATATTTATATGCTCTGCATATCCTCAGAAACTTTCATTTATGCCCCATTAATTATTTTACACAATGACTGGAGTTGCTAAATGAGGCCAGATCTGCCTTCCAGTTCCATCAGACTCTTTGCTCATTTTCTTCTTATTTTAAAACTCATAATTTAAAATTTATTTTAAAGCTCAGAATTTGTTTACTCAGTTACTTTTCCTGAGTTGAGACAGCTCTCTGAAAGGATGCTCACAAATGCAACTTAAATTGATTGAATAAGGTCATAGTATTACAGATAAAAAGTGTTAAAGTCTTAAGTGTTCTTTTCTCAGGACTCAGTTTTGCTCCCAAGATAATATACAATACCATGTATTTGTTTTTATGTCTCATTCTCATCTTCATATCAAAAGTTTTAAATACCTTATAATAATAAATGAACACTGCTGGTACAGTGGCAAATGCCCATAGTTCCAGCAGCTAGGGAGGTCAGACAGGAGGATGGCAAGTTCAAGGCCAGCCTGGGCAACTAAGAGAGATCCTGTCTCAACAAAACAAAACAAACAAACCAAACTTTGTTCAATGTAACTAAGTGGCAGTGTCACACCTAGCATGCATGACACTCCTACACCCAGGGTTCAGTCCCCAGCACTGCAGAACAAAAAACAAGAAAGAAAAAACAGACATACCATACCATGAATAAATTCTAAATATAATGATTACTTCAGGCAAATGTCCAAAAAAAATATAAAAGTTATGCAAATTCTGTGACTTAGAGATAAATGTTTGACCTTGTGATATATAGATTCATAGAATTTTATTTTATGTTATTATAAACACATTTAAAATGAGATTACATTTTTGAGAATAATAGAATTTTTCATAATGTAAAGATATACAGTGAAGGTAATTTCCTTTAATGTAACTGATAATGGCTACATGGTATTCTATGGTTTGGTTATACTTCTGTGATAATACGATGCTTAGAAAAATATCTTTGTAATCATAATTATTGAGTGTAACAAAGGAATTAATTAGTCAAAATCATATACATTTTTGAGGTTCCCATATGAATTGCTTGGAAACTTGTAGCACTTCAGAATTCTGACTAAATCTCGAATAAGCCATTAACATAAGCTCTCATTAACACTTAATAGGTTTTTTTAATTTCAATTTACTTAGTTGTTTTTTATTTCAATTTACTTAGTTGTTTTTCATTTAATGAAAATGACATTAAAATAATTTTAACTGCTTACCTTTAATTTTTGAGGCATTTTAAGTCCTTCCTTTCCACTTATTTTGGTTACTTTAATTTCTTTTATATAAAGTTTCATTCAATTCCTTTGCTATTTTCCTTCATTAATATAATCCTGGATTTGCAAAATCTCTTTGAAGTATAAGAGAACAAACATATTAACTGACATGCATTTAATATATTTTTCTTTAATTTGTGTTAATAATTTATTTAAGTCTATAAAATATGCCATTTTAAATTAATAATTTCTGCTTTTTATTTTACCAACTTTCTTATAAGAAGTCAATACAAAGCAGAAATTGTCTTAAAAAAGTACATGGCAGATAACAAGAGCTATGTAAGCATTAACTGTTACAATGATTCTTCTTTTCATAATGGGGGAAATTGTGGCACAGTTATACTTTCCTTATCAAGGTCACACAGGTTAAAATGTGAATCTTAAGTGCAAACTGAAGCTATGGAGTCTAATTATTTATTAGTTTGAATGGCTATTTCTTTAAGGATCCATGTTCTATTTAATGGGAAATGATACTTTAAAAGTGAAATCTGAGCTCTAGATGTATACATTGCTAAGGGTGTTTCATTGCTCCAAAGTCTACTTTGGAGCAGGGAAGACAGAATACACACACACACACACACACACACACACACACACACACACACACTTCAACAAGCTTCCTCCTTTTCTTTCAAGTTAAATTTTTGAATTTCCTTCCACCCTGAGACCCTGATTCCTAACATATTGTACTTACCTGTGTGATCTATCCTAAATTACACATAGAACTTTATATTAACTACACTTACACCACAGTAATAAACAAAACAACTAAGTAATTCCTTTGTAATTATTTTGTCTTTAAAATTTTTATCACTAAATATACATAGAGTACTCTATGGTTTTTGATATATGTGTATAAAGATGCAATTTGAGATTCACTATTTTACCCTTTATATTTTTTTTATTTTTGAATACATGAAATTTTGACAAGGTTCAAAAATTAATACTATATACAAATTATTCTCACTCTCAACATTATCCCATTACCTCTACTTCTTCTCTGGGTGGTGATTTTAATTATCCTGATTTATTCTTCCTAGATTTCATTCCACAAAAATACAAGGGCACATACATTGCTTTCTTACATTTTTTCTTACAAAATAGTAAATTATGAGGTGTCACTGGATTCTTATTTTTGTCATGAAACAATATATGTTGGAAATCATTCTATAGCAGTTTTAAAGAGATTCTATATGCTTATTTGCTTATGTTTCTGTTCAAATCTATCGTGCTAGTTTGTTTCCTGTATTTTGCTATGACAAATAATCCTTTAATGAATAAATTTGTTCAGATCATTTATAATTGTCGAGGTATGTCCTTGGGTGACTTCCTAGTTATACTGGTGCTATACCCTTGGCACACTGATGAGAATGTTTGCTCTTGATTTTGACTGTGGTGGCAGGCTTTTGAATTTTTATTAATTTCATAGGTCAAAAGTGGTATGTTAGGGTAGTTTTAATATACATTTCTTTTAAGAGTAAAATTCAGCATCTTTTAACATATTTAAGGATGCTTTGTACCAGTTTTTATAACTTTTTTGGGTATTTTAATCAATTGGGGATTCCTTCTTTTTCTACCTTTTTAAAAGTTCTTAATATTAACTCTTTATCTATGATGTCTATTATAAGTATTTTTTCTAGTCTTTAATTTTTCTTTAGATTTTGTTCATGGTGTTTTGCCATATAATAGTTCTATTTTTTAATGTAGTTGATTTTATCAGTTTTTATTTTATTGAATATAAATTTTGAATCATATTTATAAAGGTTTACCCTAAATGAGCTTTAAAAGAAAAAATACATTTTCTTCTAATAATTTAATATCATTGCTTTTTTGAAAGCAAAGAAAGACCTATTAATATTGTCCCTGGGATTTCAAATGTAACCTAGGATTTTCCCAGAAAAAAAAATAAATAAAGTCACTAGAGGTACAACACCAACATCATATATTTTTTTGCTTATCTTTAGGTTAAAACCACAGATCTTCCACTTTCGCAGTCTAAACTACTTTCTCATCCATTAACAATGGCAATGCTATACTATTAGGCAAAAGAATGCTCTCTTCTAAGATGTTGTCAGATTGTAGCACAAATGTATATTAGGCTATTCTGCCCCTTAAAAACTTATCTGATTAAAGAAAGTTTGCAGTATTTCTTTCTCTATACTGTATAAGCCTTGAGCTTCAGATCTTTATTTTTACTTAATAACTAATAATATTCTGTAAAAAGCAATAGTTAACCATTTTTAATCTTTCTAAATGGCAGAATTAGAAACTGACAATTGTTATCTATTTAAGAAAAAACGAACCTTAAAGGAAATGCAACCATCATGTTAGAACCAAATTAATTTCCTTGGGGGAATGGAAGTGATTCCTACTGAGAGTTTAACATGTACTGGTGCTTTCCCTATGTTATCTCAATTAATCTCTAGAAAGCTCAACAGAGCCCATATTGCTATCCTTAATTTATCAAGGACAAAAGTGAACTAACCTGCTCAAGGTAGGAAGTTAGAAATAAAGTGAGTTGGGATATAAAATCAAGACTTCACAACTCCAGATCCCTTTCTGTTCTGTAATATTTTTGTGGCCTCAAAGAATAAAAAAGTTGCTAATTTTCCTAGGAACTCCTAAGAAGAAAGTGTGGTCTTTTTACTTATTTGAATGTCATATGCTAGCAATACAACTGTAAGCTCTCGTGATGCCAAAATTTTCACCATACTTGACACATACAGAGTAAACTCTACCTTCCAGTAAATCCCAAAACAACACATTACAGAATATTTGTTCTGATGTAGTCATGCTGATAACGTCCTGGACCATCCCATATGGTTTTGGATATTCCTTGCATGTAGGAATGTATGCCTCTTTAACTTAGCCACCCTTCCCCCATTCCGTTGTCATCCTTACAAGGGATCTGTGTTCTTGGAACATGAGTTTCCTTAAAGGCTTCTTTCAGTAGGTCATTGAAGGATGGACTCACTTTTCGGGGTCTAAGGGATTGAAGGACATGTATAGCCTTGGGCCCTCATTTTGAAAGCACTATCCACTGCATATAAAATGACAAAAGAAGTAGCAAAGCCAAGCTTTTATTTCCCTACCTTGGACTTGGATCTGTTTAGTAATGCCATGACATTTCTATCAGGTTTCCTCCATAAGGCCCTTTCAGAACACAAATAAAAGAATGAATACAGGAGCTGAGCTTTCTTCTATTCAACTTTCAGCTCTGTTAGCTTTCAATACCAGAAATGTATTTAAAACTGGATAAGGTTTGTTAACTCTTATATACCACTGTCACTCATCCACATAGAAAAGAATAAAACCATATATGTGATAACATTTGCAATTCAAATCAAACCATTTCACTTTAAAAATATAGTGTGTTGTAAGTTGGAGAAGACAGGGGAGGCACAAAATAAGGTTTCATGTTGACCTTTACTAAAAATATTGTATTTGGTGTTTATGAGATTTTTAGCTATACAATTTTGGTATATTCTTTAGAGTATATTATAGTGAGGATTTCCTGATGAGTTTATGCTTCAGATGTATTTTGACTATACTACAACACAACAGTTTTTTAAGAAAATAAGTGTTTTGTTTAAATTCAGACCTTTAAAAATATGAAAGCCAAGGCATAAAGCTTCTTCAATGTTTTTCAAATATTTGTGCTAAAATAATATTTTGTAACTATCATTCATAATTTTTTACATATCTTGTGAGATTCCTCTGAAGAATAAAACAAAGAGAGCTGAATGGGTATAATCAGAATCTCCCAAAACACAGCACAAAACAATCAAACATCAAACTCATTTCATGACGGTTAAACTAAATTTTATGGATTGTCACTCAGACAGTATTGTTTTGATAATTTCATAAAGTGCTTACTCCAATAGCTTAAACTTGCTTTACCTAGAAAAATAACAAAACACATTGCTTGAGCCACATCAGTAACAAAATGCATTTTAATAATTTAGCTTTATTTATTTAAAAATCTTTCTATGGTGAAAAACAATAAATGTTTATAGGTTTGGGTTTGTATAGTGACTATGTGATATACTACAAGTCTTAGGGAAAAAAATTGAATCAAGAAAAATTATTATTTCAGCATATATCTACTATCAAAATTGTATTAGGCTGTTTTCAGTAGAGATTTATAGATTAACCAGATATAAATCATAAGAGTCATCTCTATCATTATTATGCTAAGTCTTTCAAATCTAATAACTATCCACACAATCCATAAGATGGCCCAGTAAGCAGTAGTCTTTATGATACATGACCTGCCTAGCACTTGGCACCTGAATCAGGCAGATAATCTGATCCTTTCAGGAGTTTGGAGTTTAAATGTATAGAGCAATAAAACACGGTGTGATTTGTGGCTGAAGCAAACATAAATGATTCTTCTGTGAAAAGTACAGAATGTTCTATACCTAAGGTCTGCAAAATGACTCACATTCTTACACTTTCTGAAGCCTAGTGGATCAGCTCCTCATTTGATTTAATAACAGCCTTTTAATAATTTTTCTAGTTACATTACCTCATTAGTTTATGTTACTTAGAACTCAAAGAACTTTAGCAGAAGTCTCTATGTTTAACCTTTTCCTTGATTGCCACTTTACTTATAATACCAAAATTTCATAAACCATACACACTTCTCAATAACATGCTTTGAATGATTATGTAGAAAATATATAAATAATTCCCAGGTGATTTGCATATTTTTAACAAAATTATGTGCAAAAACTTCTAGAATCTAGAATTACATTATAAATTCAATTTATAGACCATCAGAGTCATGTTTAAACATCTCAGAAAGCATGTCCAGTGTCAACAATGGGGATGTACATCTTGGATGTTGCCAATGTTGAGAGAGGGACCATTACCCTATACAATTGGTTTCAAGAGATGTTTTGAGTAGTAAATGTTAAATAAAATGCTAATATGGCATTTTAATTATGCTCTTAGAAATGGGTTAGGAGTTTTGGTTACTATATAGATTACATATTTTTCCATTAAAAATGAAAAACACACCACCTCTCCCTTTACCCCCATAGTTAGCTTACAAATACTGGTAGTTTTAGTCTATCAAATAACACTTATACAAAGCTACAAGTGGCAAGCCCTCAAGAAAGGTGAAGAGTAATGTTCTGGAGGTTCAGATGAAAGAGAAAAATTGATATGTAATCACAGAGGTATCTGTAAGCATATCAAAGAGAGACTATTAGAGACAAAATTTTGGAACTCTGAATAGAAATAATAGAGGAATCAAATCATCATAAAAAGATTTTGGTTGGAGAAAATGAACTATTTTTTGAAAAATATTTTGGGGATACTTAAGATGGGAACAGTTTCAAAATTATTTGCTTACATATGTATGTGGCTATGTGTAGTTTTCTTAGGAAATTATTAAGGGCTTTTATCAAATCCCCGAATCAAATATATATTAGCATGAATGATTAAAACTGAAAATTTTCAAGAAAATACTATGTCTATTTTTAAAAGTTTTACTCTCTATGAGAAATACTCAAAAGAAAATTTTAATTATTAGGAGTGTGTTAGTCAGCTTTTCGTCCTGTGACAAGTGCAACTTAGAGGAGGAAAAGTTTATTTGGGGTTCATTGTTTCAGAGGTCTCAGTATATGGTAGGCTAATTCCACTGCTCTGAGCCTAAGGTGAGGCAGTACATCATGGGAGAAAGGCAGGGAAGAGGAGCAGTTCTCAGCTTATGGTGGCCAGGAAGCAGAGAAAGAGAGAGGAGGCAGGGCGACTGGGAAGATGCACCCTCCCAGGGCACATCCCCACTGACCTGTCTCCTCCAGCTGCCCCACTTGCTTAGAGCCACCACCTAGTGAGTCCATTAAAAGTAAGATGAACTGATTAAATTCCAGCTCTCACAATCCAATCCTCTTACCTCTGAACATTCCTGTATTAATAGGAGCTTTGGGAATTGGTGAGGATGTGGCGGGAGTGGGGGGGAAGGTACACTCTTACCATGTTGGTAGCAGTACAAATCAGTGCAACCACTTTGGAAAGCATTATAGGGATTTCTCAAAAAACTAGGAATGGAACCATCATATGATCCAGGTACCGCACTCTTCAATATATACCCCAAAGATCTAAAATCACTATACTACAGGGATATGGCTACATCAAGATTTATAGCAGCACAATTGACAGTAGCCACACTATGGAACCAATCTAAGTGCCCTTCAACAGGTAAATGGATAAAGAAAATGTGGTATATATACACAATTGAGTATTACAGCCCTAGAGTGACTTTATGACATTTGTTGGTTAATGGGTGGAACTGGATATATTATCTTTTTTTTTTTTTTTTAGATATTTTACTTTATTTTGGTGAAAATGTAGGATTTATTGTGGGTAAAGTATACATAATTTAAAAACCTATATAATTAAAGTCCTAGCATTGATATAAAGCCCTGAAAATGAGAGATGTACTGTGACTTCCAAGACTCAAACATTAGAAGTGAGTCTAAGACAAGGGCAGCAAATTATTTCTATAAAGTCCAGTGAAGGTGGTAGAAGATATTCCTGTATTCCCAATAAGTTGTTTGTTACACTGCCTCCATATAGTATCAATTAAGGAAGCCAAAGAATAAGATGTTGCATTTCTTTCAAAATCATTTAAAATATATTAAATTTTCCTAAGGCAGAAAAAAAAAAAGAAAGAAGTGGAATAAATGGAGCACTGTACCAATGCCCTTTGCCAGAGGCTACTGGGTAGTCCATTGTTTCAGGCCCAGACCCTCCCACTCTGCAGAGAGAAAAGTGCCCAAAGTTGAAAAGCCGACCCTGGAAAAGGTGTATTACAGTTAATGATTTGTTACTTATGCATGTTCATATATCTTTTAAGTTTGACTTTGGATTATTCTTTCTAAAACTATTTGCAAGATTTATCAACTATGAATATCACTATCTGTTTAAAGGGAACATTTCTATTTCCTTTTAAAGAATGGTTCCTGTTAGAAAATAATAAAATGCAAATTCGTATAGTGAAATTGTCAGTGAGCATATACATAGTTTTGATAACCATGGAACATGTAAAATTCAGCACATAGAAAATTATGTACCATATATTAAATTCAGATGCTTGGCAAAGCCTGAGGACAAAGAAGACCCTGGCTGGTTGTAATGGAAATCTTTGTGCAGTCTGTAATGTCTGAAGAAACTTTTATATAAGTCTATTAATTCCGCTTTATAATAAGAGTTGAAAGAAAGCTTATTCTGCTGATGCCTGTCTGAATTATGGAATCTGATTTGCATGAAAGGAGATAGTAGCTTTCCATCCATTAACATAAGAATACTATTATATAATAGAAGAGACTTCTAAACTAAAATTTTCAGCCCAAAGTACACATGTATGTACACAATCTTTATTTGCTTGTTTCATATTTCCCATATTTTAAAAAGATAAAAATAGTAATTTTCAAGACTGATACAGGTATTACATAATTATAGCTATTTTATATAATACGAAGAATTTTATTTAATAAATAATTTGCTTGGACCTTATCAGTTATTATAATTCTAAAACATCAACAAAAGCAATATAGCATTTTCTCAAGTATAGTGAAAGGGTAAAGTTTCTAAGCTGCAAAGCCTGAGTTAAAATGTAAAGGACCAGGCATTGTAAACCTGCTTCTAAACTGTAAAGCCTGGGTTAAATTCCTGAGGCAGTTAAGACAATGCCCTACTGGCCATTTAGTTGATTTATAGCCTAGGACCCTGTGCAGCTTGTCATGTAGGCATTCAGGGCCCGAACCAATCAGTTTAAATGTAACCCCCTCCTTAGGAATGACCTGTCACTCCAGCCAGCCCTGTTCCCACCAATGAATGTACTAATCAAGTCTAAGAATTATTGTTTGATTTTCCCGAGGTGTATGGTGATTTGTTAAAGGAGACTGTGATGTGTGTAAAGTCCCCGCCCTCCCCAAAAAGTGTACTTAAGCATTGTTCAATCCCTGCCCTGGGCTCTGGGCTGCTCTCCCTTCTTGAGTGGGCTTGGAGCCCCAGCATGCTGGATCAATAAATCCCATTCTGCTAATTGCATGAGTGGTCTCTTCCTCTGATGTTTCACCGGTCCCTTACAACAGCATTTGAAGATTGATTTGGCCTCAAAGTAATAGTAGGCATTATGGTTATGGAAATGAGAGATGACGGGAATAACAAATACTTATATAATATAAACTTTCTGAATATCCCACTCTTTAATGATACAGTCACATTTTCAGGCAGTGCAACAGAAAATGCTATTTTTAATTCTTATAGAATATATATGTAAACTTACTTCCTTTTTGCTATAGTACAGATAACACAAATTTAATTATTTTCCAGTAATAGCATATTATTTTTTTGTAATATGTACAACATTAAAAGCATTTTAAGCATGTGAGTTCCTTCTGTGAATTACAAATCAAGGATAAGGCAAAATGCCACTGAGTTGTGAATATGTCAGAGGAAAGGCAGATGGATGTTTTATGTTTTATCTGCTTGTATTATTATTTTAGTTATTAAATCAATATCCAGAATCACCTAATGGGCAATGGTATGCAACAGATGCCAATCTATGCACTAGAGATATAGCTGTGAATAAGTATGTGAAACTTGTTTTCTCATGAAACTTACATCCTATACATGATAACAGACTTCACATTTCCCAGAAAGGGAAAAAAAAAAAAGACTAAATTTATCCTCACACCTGAAACAACTAGAAAAATTAGTCAAACATGACACAACGGCATTAAGAAGCTGTGGGTAAGGGAATGAAGGACAGCAGTCCCTGAGAGAGGCTGGGTGAGCCCTGGTGTCACTGCCTGGGCCTTGCATTCTTAGGAGGTGTTAGTTTCCACAGTGGCTTCCGTTAGATAATGAGGCAGAGCTGAGAATCATGGGGAGACTAATATTACCACAGTTAGCTGAACAAAGTAACTCAGAGAAAGGAAACACACAGAATGAATAGCCTGGAGGTAAGTAAAGGGCACTGTCCAGTATTCAGTAGACTACTGATGAGCACAATTTGGACAAGAGGGAACCCCCTCGAGGGACTGGAGACAGCCGTAGCCCGGCCTCAGAGAGAGGTAAGAATGCAGCTTACAAAACCTCCTGGTACACAGGGCATTGGGTAGTATGTTCGGAAAGCCCTCCTCACCAGCCCTTTCCTAGGGCTGCACTAACAAAGGACCACGTGGGTGACTTTAATGAAGAAATTTATTATCTCACAGTTCTAAGGGATAGAACACCAAAAGTAAGGTTTACAGGGTTGTTCTCTTCTGGGGTTGGTCTCTCTATAACTTCTGGTGACCCCAGGTGTTTTGTGGCTTCTGGAACCAATGTCTGCTTTAGTCTTCACGTGGCCATCTTATCCCTAATGTGTCTATGGCCATTTCCCCATTTTATAAGAACGTTGGATTAGGGCCACACTGATGGTCCCATGTTTAGCTTCGTTAAAATCTGCAAAGAGCCTCTTTCTATATATTAGGTCACGTTGTGAGGTATTGGGTGTTAGGAATTCAATATCTCTTTTTGGGGAAGATACCAACCCTTATCACCTCAATAAATGGGAATGATTAGCTTTAGAATAAATACTGCTGTAGTTTTATTCTAACAAGTTTTAAAAGAAATACCAGAAAAAAATCAAAGTGCTTCAAGTAAATTTAGTTGTGTCCCAGAATAAAACATAAGGCTGTTTATTATGAAATACAAAGTTTCCAGCACTAAACAAAGTGAAACTTATGATGCCTTGCATCTAATAAAAATTACCAGGCATACAGAAAGGTAAAATTATTAACCATTTTTAGGAGAATAGCTAAATATTTGAATCAATGTAATACTGACACAGATATTATATTTAATAGACATGGATATTGAAGTCATTATAATTGTATCATATAAGTATAAAAATTTAAAAGAATGAACTTCTTAAGTAGAGATTTATAAGATATGCATATGCTACATTGCCGCAGTCCAGCTGCAGCAAAATAACGGGGGGGGGGGGGGGGTGACGAATAACTTGTGCACGTTGATACAGCAGGAATGGGAGCCGTTTATTGTAGGGCAACAGAGCTATTTATACATTTTGCACAGCTTATCTTAATTAGCATAAACTAGATACATCAGTCAACCAATAAGGAATCTCCACACTTAATGGCTCGCTTGTGTTACTTTTCAAACCACTCCCTCTGACATTTTGCCAGGCACCATCCAGACTTGTTTACGAACTCTAACATTTCTCTGGCAAAATACCAGGTGTTATTTTTGACTTATTTACAGACCTTAACAATTCCCCCTTTTGTTTAATTTAAATAAAGACCATAGTGGTTTTTACAGAAACACCATAAATAACCTGCTACAAACAGAAAGTGAGGATACAAAATGTAACAATACCAAGCCAACTTATGGCTCCATGCAAGAAGCCCTTGGAAAAATTATACCAGCAATGACACTGTTAGCAAAGATACCGAGTTACAATTTGTTGCAGATTACAGTTTGTTGTCTCAGTCCAGGTAAAGCAGTGTCTTAATAGATTAACTCACAGTCCCGGTAAATCACAGTCCAGGTCTGCAGGCAGCTAGCTTAAATCACAGTCCAGGTAAGTTCTGCAGGCAGCTAGCTTAAATCACAGTCCAGGTAAATTCTGCAGGCAGCTAGCTTAAATCACAGTCCAGGTAAGTTCTGCAGGCAGCTAGCTTGATCCGAAGTCTTGTCCGGTTCTCAGCCGAAATCTCCTCCGGTTTTCAGCAACGCTGGAAATTCTTCCACGTTCGTTTTCACTGGCTCTGGGATGAAGGCAGGAACTCCGGATGGCTAAAGAAAATCTTGTAGCATTCCACTAAGAAAACAACCTTCTGAACAATTTAGTACATTATCTCAAGGTTTTTTACATTTGAAATAAGCCTTAATAGTGCTCATTACTCATTAGCTTCCAGGTGTGGGAGAACCATTGTAGCTTAGTTATTGGCATTGAAAATGACCAAACATCAAGGACGCCAGTAGCGTCTTCTGCTGGCTGTAGCATCCTGGGCAGCCCCAGATGGCCCTGGGGAGTGTCCAGACTCAAACTGCTTCTGAGCACAGGGAGCAAGAGCCTGAGAGACTGTGCCTCCCGGTCAGGTTTGGATTTGGGCTCCCGGCAGTGGAAGAGCCAGCTGCCACCGCTTGGAAAGTATTTGCTGCACCATGACCCGCTCGAGCATGTGGCAGCCGCCGCAACAATTCACGCACCCTCCGGTAACGAAAAGTATTCAGTAATCGCCTTTTGCTGCAACTTTTTTCCTGATAATCCTTCTTCTTCTGAACTTTCTTTTTCTTTCTGACTAGAGTTCCTGGGCTGCCATCAACACGTGCCCTAATTATTCTTGGTTCCACTGGGGTGCCTCTTTCCCTTATCAATTTACTTCTCACCCCTTCCATATTCTCATCATAAAGACAATACAATACACTGAGACAAAACAAGACACAAACATACTGTATCAATCTTCTCCATTTTCTTGAAATGGCCATTTTTCCTCTCTCTTTCCTTTCTCACCCTATCTTCCTAGGGACGAGCGGATTGCTCCCGTCCTATCTATGGACGGGCAGCTTTTTTTTCGTCACTTACCCCCGAGTGTCCCGGGGCTCCCGGTACGGGCCACCATCTGCCGCAGTCCAGCTGCAGCAAAATAACCGGGGGGAGGGGGGGGGTGTGTGTGTGTGTGACGAATAACTTGTGCACGTTGATACAGCAGGAATGGGAGCCGTTTATTGTAGGACAACAGAGCTATTTATACATTTTGCACAGCTTATCTTAATTAGCATAAACTAGATACATCAATCAACCCATAAGGAATCTCCACACTTAATGACTCACTTTTGTTACTTCTCAAACCACTCCCTCTGACATTTTGCCAGGCACCATCCAGACTTGTTTACGAACTCTAACATTTCTCTGGCAAAATACCAGGTGTTATTTTTGACTTATTTACAGACCTTAACACTACATATTCACATATGTGTGCATATGTATCTTTCTATATACCTTACATGAGAAAAATTACATATTTTTTCAATATCTAGAGATTGGCTCCATTTATAGCATTTTGGGTTTAGACAGGAAGAGCAAAATTCAATATCTCTTTTTTGAGAGGCTGGGTGAGTCCTAGTGTGTCTTTGATAATGGATTCTCAGCTGGGTGTGGTGACACATGCCTGTAATCCCAGTGATTCTGACTGCTGAGGCAGAAGGATCGTGAGTTCAAAGCCAGTCTTGACAACCTAGTGAGGCGCTAGGCCACGTAAAGAGCCCCTCTATCAAAAATAAAAAATTGGGGGGTATGTGGCATAGAGGGTAAGTGCCCCTGGGTTCAATATCTTGTACTAATTAAATAAATAGAAAGATAGATTGATTATCAGTTCTGGTTTCTGTTTCAGCACAATGCTCTGTGTATTCTTACCAAGGGTTTCTATTTGAGTAAATCTATAGAGCATTATCATTATATATTATTATATGAAGACCATTTGAACAAAAGCTACAATAGAGAAAACTATTGTCATTTTCTACCAGTTTCTAGACAGAAGATAAATGATATGTGATTATGAAATGGTATACTAAAGTTTCAATTTCATAGTAGTTTGAATAAAATTATTCATCTTATATTTAAGTAATATTATATTTTTTAATGTTATAAAATGATATTAACTTTAGAATACAGTGGGCCCTCCATATCTATGGTTTCCACATCTGTAGATTTGACCAACTGCAAATAAAAACATTAAAAAATTGTATCTGAAATGAACATGTACATACTTTTTGGTTATTATATTAAACAATGTGGTATAACAATGATTTATATTTCATTCACTCTGTATTGTCTATTATAAGTAATCTAGACATGATTTAATGTATATGGCTGGGAGAGATGTGTGCAGGTTACACACAATCATGTCATTTTATATACGGAACATGAGTATCTGTGAATTTGGGTGTATTGTGAGTCTGGGAACCAATGCTCTGTGGAACCAAAGGACAATTGTATATGTAAAAGAAAGACATTTATACAAAGTGTAATTATATTAAATTTCATGTTTGAATTATTTTAATTTTTATTGTCTCATGAGTGTTATTCATGACATTTAAATTATTTGGAAAACATTTTCAAATGTTTGCATAATATTTTATTTTATAATTTATACTAAATATAAATATTTCTGTAGGAGAATGATTTAAAGTACTTTACAGAGCTATTGTGAAATTATAAAAATTACTAAATTTATAAATCTATTAACTTAAACCATGGCAATGCCTTAATGTTACTCAAGCTACATAAACACTATTACTGCTGCATATTTTGTAAGCATTGACAAATACTTCAGCAAATTTTTCTGTTGAATTTTGCCATTGAATACTATTAAGAAATCCCTACATATTAGATATCCTTTTTTTAAAATATCATCCTAGAATATGATTGGGAAAATAAGATTAGAAGTTAATTATGAAAACATTAAAAGAATCATTTTCAAAAATTATAAGGAATCTATTACTTAAAATTCTTGATATTGGAATATTTATGTTTTAAACAATATGGATACCTTTTAAGGCATTTAAATAGTTAATCAAGAGTAAATTTATATAGATGTGTTTTAGACCTGCTTCTGAAAGATAACAAGTTGATCATTATCAAGAAAGATCTTAAAATATGTGTTACATGTGTAAGAAAATTAAGGAGGCTTTAAAACTCTAGTCAATTTTATATCTCTGTTTTTTGATGAATTTCCAAGACCTTATAACCATATGACTTGGCAGGGAAACTTTGCCAATGTTCAAGCATTGAATTTCTGTCAAGGGTGTGTAGAATGCCTACTTTTCAGAAAGCACAAAATTCTTCCCTATAGATAGTATGGCATTGCACCAGATTCCCAGGGGCTGCATTGTGATCCTCTAAAATTTGGCATAAGCTCCATACTGCATCTTTTCCCACCATTGATGCCTCCACACAAGAAGTATCTGGTCCTCTTTTAGTCCAAGTGATAGGGTCCTTTGTTTTCAACCAGCTACAGACACCTTCAGTGCTCTGGGACCAGCTAATAGTTTAAGTCTTCCATTTCACCTGGTTTATAGGCTGAAGCAATATTTCTAGGCATAGAATATGACTTTTTAAGATCCAAAGAGGCCTGCCAGATACCTGCTTCCTTCTTTGTGGAAGGGGATGTAAGACTCAATAATTTAACTCAATTTGGAGGAAATATACAGCCAACACCCTGACTATTGCATCCCTAATTTTTCACTAAAGTATCATTCCCTTAACACTCAATACAGGAAGCACATGTGTCTCCACTCCACCATCTTGTGTTTGTTTTGTTCAAAGGGTGTGATGTCATCAATATAGCTAATCAATGTGGTGGTCTGGGATAGATAGGTGTTCTAGATCTCTTTGCACTATTTTGTTATCAGAAGACAGAACATTAATTCAGCCCTAAACAAAACTTTAAAAAGGAATGTTTTTGTTCATTCCACTTGAATATCAGCTGTTTCTGATCTACTTAATTGGATGGAAAAGAATGCATTCATCAAGTTAACAATCTTATGCAATGTAGCTAATACCTTATTATTCTACTCTTATAAAGAAGCTATATTGGCACAATAGCAGTGATTGAAGATGCAACTTGATTAATCCTGCAATAGCCTAAAACCATTCTCAAGGACCCATATAGTTTCTCAAGGGACCACATTGGCAAATTAAATAGACATATGATTGAAATCATTACCCCTGAATTCTTAGGACATTAAGAGTAGTGTTATTTTCCACCATAACACTGTTGCTACTCCAAAGATGTAATTCTCTCTCTTTTGCTATCTTGGTTCTGGGGAAGAGGACAATTTTTCTATTTTCTTCTTACCTACCTTCTTACCTTCTTCATAGGCTTATAATGTGGGGAATTATAATAATGCCAAGTACAATTCTAATTTTATGATTGAGCATTGGATAAGTGAACTCTTGGCATGTCTCAGTTGTCCAGTGAGTTGAATTTTTCCCAGGACTCTGTTTTACCCCTTTGCTTATAGATATTAAGAAGCACCTTTTTTTTTAACTGTTGATCTGTTGTGCCCCTAGGAATGCTATGCTTTATTAACTGCCTCCACAACTCCAAGGATAAAGCTGTCTTTGCTGACATTTTACCTTGCCGGTCAATTACTGTAATTGTAGCCTCCTGGCTACTGTGATTAAATAGTGCCACCTGGTTTCTATTGTTGGGGAAAAAACCTCATGGGTGTTAATAAGCTTGACTGTCTTCAACCGGGTCTGCAGAGGGGAGCTAAATCTGAACTTCTTAGTGATACTAGTTCTACTTTCCCAGACAATGCTTAATGTGTTTGGTGAGTGGAATGTCCATGCATCCCTTAGGTACAACTTAGCCTTCAGGGAGGGTCTCCTTGCCTTTCATAATATATGTATTGTATTTTTCTCTGAATCTGTTAGAGTAACTAAGGAATTTCCACTATATTGAGCATAGGCCTTTGTTTTCTCCAGTATGTTAAGAACCATCCTAATATGGAATTTGCTTCATCCTCTGGGGTCTTTTTCAGGACTAGAATATTAATTCTGCATCATATCGAATGACCACAGTTCAATAATTATTGCTTCTCCCATCTTAAATTCTTGCCATCTTAATCAAGGACCCTCAAATTGTAACCCTAGGTGTTCTTCTATGGCTCCTCTTGTAAAAGTTAGGTAATTCTTTGTTCTGTAGTCCATTTCACTATAAAGCACAGCACTTCTCCAAGCCTTGTTATGGAGGGATATTTTATTGGTGGCATCCAAAAGAGGTAATGAGCATAGATCCTGGAAAATTCACAATTATGTGTGTTGGTATATGGGTGGGGTGTCACTCTGCAACATCTTCCAGCATGAGAGATACTTTCTTACTAGCAGAAGTTGAGCTACCTCTACAAAGTCAGAGGAGATTGTGAGGTCAACACAAGTACCATTTCTAGGTGTTTATATGTAGATTTACCAATTCATGTTTCAGGATCCTGCATTTTCTCTTCCAAGACCATGATCTTTGCAAAACACACCCACTGTGGTTGAGTATTCAAATATATTTGGACCCTGACTGCTAACATTGTTTGTTCAGCCTGCCTCATGGCTGTTTGGCCTCTCCACTATAGTTGAAAAGGGCTCCTACTTAGTTGAATTTCTAACCTAGTCACTAGTTACTTATCAATGGTCCCCAGCCTCTCATTATCTATCTCTAGGTTATCAGTATAATTTCACAGCAACCAGGCAAAACATGTGTTTCCTCCCCAACTTCCTGTGTCTTTAAATTGCCAGAATAATTTCAGCTGTCACTTCATTTTTTTTTTTACCAGGGCACGTTTCTAGATCACCGTCAGTAACATTTTTAGATGCTGAATTGCCACCTCCTGCTAAAACTATTCATTCCCCACCTACCAACCTGGAAGAAATCCTCTTGTCTGTTGAGCCGTGAATGTTCCATTTCCACATTCCCATCTTAAAGCCTATTTTTGGACCACTTTTACTTATACTGTGTTGGTTCAGATACTGAAAAAGAAGATGCAAAACAGGATTAAATTACAAGAGATTACTGGGGGGGATATGCCTGTGAGAGGGAATGATGATAGAGCTAGAGGTTGCTGGGAAAACTATCAGAAAATAGAAAGGCTTGAATCCTGTAGAAGAGAGGGAGGAAGGCTGGTAATAGACTACAGTGTAGTTGTAAAGCACTTTTGGAAGGCACAAATGAGTATTTGAGCAAAACTCACCCTCAGAGAAGTCCTGTTTCTCAAAGGAATGGCCTGCCTTAGTATTCCTCCTAAATGGAGTCACTATTATTTCCATTTGAAAAATATGTTCCTTGGATTTCAGAGATTGGATGCTGAGTGCACTGGTTAATTTTTCTCCAAAATGGTAGAATATCTGATAGATAGAATCTGAAGGCATTGCATGTGCGTATCAGGATCTATGATTATTTACTGGTAGAAGATGAAAAAGCATTTTTCAAGTAATATTGATGCCTGTTCAAATGCTTATGTAAGATATAATAAAAATGGAAAATGTTTAACCAGGGATAGTTTTCCCAGTTGTCACTTTCATCAATTCCAAATTAGTAATCATTACAAACACGTAAATCAATAAAATTAAAAATTTCCAGGTAGTAAGAACCATCAGTCAATTAAAGTAGAATTTGACCATGTTCTTAGTTGAATGTGAAATTATCTAGCTTTATTTATCACTAGATCTATCTTCCACAATATAGGTTTTCCTTACATTATGTCCCTTTCCATATTCCATTTTTCCTATATGCCCTCTTATACAGCTTATGTCCCATGATTATAAAGTTAAACCTTATAATCATTTCCTTGATCCACTCAATTTTTCTCCACTGTACTTACCAAAACTGTAATGCTATTTAAATTCATCTTTCTGTCTGATGTGTTCTAACAATGTGCAGCTAATTGCACTTAGACACACACACACACACACACACACACACACACAGCCACTGAGATTGGTCTCACTAAAGACCAAAAATAATTGGGGACCAAAAATGTGAATTACACACTTTAGAGCTGCCAGATTCTCATACAAAGTTTCTCTCATCCATCATTCTCCTACTTTGGAGGAGTACTACTTCACATTATCTCTTTTCTTCAAACCTTTCTCTTAAGGCCTCACACATTCCTGACAACCTTTCTCCTTTTTTTTTTTTTTAAATTGTGAACTTTCCCAGGCTCCTATGTTGACATTTATGTCTACTATCCACATTTGTAATGAATATACTCTCTGTCACTATTTTGTGTAGTAATTCTCAGTGTTTCTTATTAAAGCCAATCCTTCTTACTTAAAACGTATCACTCCAGGATTTTTCTCTCTATATATTACAACATCAATTTGTCAATATGTCTGGCATTTATCACTTTTCCCTGCTTATACTGTTAAGAGACACTCAGCCCTATAATCACTCTCACAGACTATTGCATAGCCTCTGAAATAGTCTCCCTATATCCCCCTTTATTCCATATCCAGTCAATTCTCAACAGAGTAGCAAGAGTGAATCCTATTTTACAAAGTTTCTCTTCTATCCCCAATTTCCCAGAATATTCCCATTTCATTTGGCTAAAAAGTTAAAAGACATATCCATAAGGCCTTAAACAATTTGGTTGCTAATTATATCTCTGTACTCATTTCTTGATACTTTCCCTCTCATTTCATTACTACTATATTTTCTTCTTTGCATAGTTTTATATATGCTAGACATGTCCCCAGTTCAAGAAATTGGCATCAACTATACCATCTTTATTAAATATCCTCTATTCAGATATATACCTGCTAATACCTTTGTTCCCTTAAAATATTTGCTCAGCATCACTTTTTCAGATACACCCATTTAGAATTGCAATATACCTATGCTCATTAGATAATTTCATATTTTTTCTCATGTCTTCTTATCATTTCACACCCTAACAAATTTCACTAATCAATTACAATTATTATTTTTACTGCCTCTTCTAAAGAATGTATGGTCTGAAGTGATGTTTGATATAAAATACAAATGAGAGGAAGATACTCTAGGTAGAAGAGTTAGTGTCAAAATTCCTGAAGAAAAATATGACAGATGTTTTTGAGGAGCAAAGAAAGCCTTCATGACTCTAAGTTATATATGCAGATTTTCCTAGGGAAAGCACCTGAAATTAGTAGCTGTGCAAGGGAGATAAGAGAAGCAGAGTAGAGTAATGCAATATGATCAATTAATGTAGTCCTGACAGATTCAGCCCTGCCAGGGCATTCTAAAGTTAAAAATGTTCCTTCAAAACTATTGTGCAATCATCATCATCAAAAAAAAAATTAACATTGACATTAACCCTTCCCCCCTTTTTTGGTGGTGTTGGGGCCTTAAACATGCTATGCAAATAGTCCCCCACTAAATTCCATTCCCAGCCCCAACAACTACCATAGATTATCCAGATTACCGTTGAGTACTTCCTAAGTGGACAGTGATAATGATTTCTTTTTATTTTTCTTTCTTTTCTTTTTGCTGTTCCTGCCTCCACATCATTTTAATAAACAACCATGACAAAAACCGACCAACCAACCCAAAATACTAATGACTCAGTGACCTTAGGTCTCTTAGTCACTGGGGCTAGCCCCTGAGTCATGGTGAGCCATGCCTTGTCATCATGTGGGAATGGACTTTTAATCCTGGCATGAGGTATGGTGACATCTGCAAGAGTGGCCATGTGATTCTTTTATTGCTCTGCTATGCCCTTGAGGTGCAATTTCTGGTGTCTCAGGTAGCCCCCTATTTGAATTCCCCAAGGATGAGGAGGTCTAACAAGCCCTGACCAGAGAGCACCACACCACTGTCCTCCAAGTCAGCCTCAGCCTGGGATACAGAGCAACTTCTGGCTTCTGCTGGTGCTTGGCAACACTCTGATTAAGCACAAAGCCCAGGTTGCACTTCACACAAAGGGAAGTCCATTCTGGGGTGCATAGTAGTAAGCTGAACAGGGCTCCTATGGGTGGTAGCACTTCTCACACTCAGGGCACTGCAAGGGGTGGTCACAAGAGTATGTGGCATCATTCCCCTGAGTTGGGGAGCACCAAAAGGTGTTTTGGGGACGCTGGTGGGTTTCTTGTCACAAAGCAGAGGTCCCTTGTCAGGCCCAAGGCCTCAGTTTGGTGACTGCCATGCTTCTGAGGTCTTGCACTGAGGGACAGGCAGAGCAGGCTCTGGTTTGGCAGCCTTTCAAGAGGTCACAAAGGGACACCTCTTCCAGGTTCCTGCAACCCAGCTACTCATTGGCCCGCTCACCACTGACTTCCGGTGGCATGGACTTCCGCTTCCTATTTTGCCAACTTCCGTTTCCAGCGCAGCCATTTTTGGTTCTGGGAAGGCTGACAAGATGCAGGCGCCTGCGCTCCTCCTGCTGCTCCTCTGGCTCAGTCAGTGGGAGCAGCGTCTCCGGAGCCCAGGTTTGTCCCCGCAGCCGGTTCCTCAGCTGTACCCTCTGGAGTGCCTCTTCTTCTGGTAGGCAGCGTCCCTGGGGCTCCTGCTGCCGCTCACACCCTCCAGGAGTGTTAGGATGGGAATCCCCGCAGCAGGTGTTGGATCCTCCTGCACCTTTTTCTCCATCAAGAAAGGAAATGACTTTTCCTTCTTTTCCCGGGTCTTTCACATAGAAGGTGCATAGAAAGGGGGATTGGGCTTCATTAGGCAGAGATGTCTTGAATCTACCATAGGCCTCTGGGCACTTTGTCTGACAATGACTACCTTCTGAATAGATTCCAAGAGAAGAATCTTTCTCACCTGAGTTTCTATTTTAATAACAATTGTTCCTGGTTTGTCAATATTTCTGATGAGCTTTAGGAAGATCTATAGTCTTTTGTGTTTAAAATTTTTCTTCTATTGTGCAGTATAAATAAATCTCTGGCATAAAAAAATCTTTCAAGCTATAAGTATAAATCATTTTATAAGAGCTATTATATTTAATGTTATTAGTTTGCTTTGTAAATTAATGTTGTGAATGGAATACTGTATAATTACCAAAATATTCACTATATGTCTATCATGTTTAAGCTTTAGTTATAAGGAGGAATCCCCTGAAGTGGTTAAAGAAAATATAATTTCTTGAAACAACTACTCAATCTCCAATTTAGTAGATGTGCAGTGGAACTCATAAGTTGATATTTTAAACAATAACTTTAGATAATTATGATGGATATAGTGATTTGTGTTATAATTATGACAAAACACTTTCATGTTCATAAACTGGATAAAACTATTAGAATTAAAGAACTTTTGAAGGTAGCTATATATAACAGTATAATCTTGAAGATGATAAACTAGAATCTCAGAGTTTAAATCCATCTTAATGTCATATACCTTTAAGTCACCTGCCAGAACTCAAGCCAGTGGTCATCTCATTACCACCTCCTGACTGGCACATTATCCAAGTAGATACAAGGTTGGTTTGAAAGAATTCAAATTAAAAAAAAAAAAAACCTTACAGAATTCAGTAAGTTACACTATGATACTCATGAAAAAGTTTATTATTTTTTACTTTTAATGATTTTTGTGTGGTTATGTTAGCAACATATTAACATAGATTCTTAATTTTCTGAGTGTTACTTGATAGACAGAAATACTACATATCTCCATAATAGCTTTGTGTGAGAAAGAGTCTTATTCAACATATTCTCTAGTAACTTCTTGGAGATACAAATAGAGGTACTTTGTTTTCAACATGAAAGCTTGAGATAATATATAGATGTAAGAGTCTAGCTAAATCAACTCAAATCTACTTGGACTGTATGTGCTCTCTCTAGAGATTATAAAGAATTTTTAAAAGACACAAAGACAGCTTATCCCTCTTTTCAACTTATATCCTGGTAGATACTGTGGTTTCTCTGGATAGACATTGAAATACAGTTTTAACATATGGCCCATATGCATTTCTAATTAAAATGTTTAATGTCAAGTACTAGAGATTCTGTTTTCCATAAATTACTTTGCATTTTTCTTGGTTTTCCAAGCTGAGAATTGTTGGAAAATATCATTTGAGTGTGTACTATCATTAGGGAATAATATTTTTGGCCCAAGATTTTTCTTACTGATGTCAAATTCTTGGCTTATACTAAAAGTAGGAAAGTCAAAATTGCTCAGCAGCAGTATGTCTGAATCTTGGAGCAGAAAATGTATACAATCAACCATGCTTCCATAATAACAGAGTAAATAATAATATAAGCAGAGTGAAGGGAAATGATGTGAAAAGAAGGAAGGCTGAACAACTTTAGAATTAAAAAGAATATTAAATCTTGACAGGTTTTGTCTTTGACTATTGTTGACTCATATTTATAATTTGACTTAGAAAAACATCAATTCTCTCACAATGTGTGTGCATTCTCTATCTTTGTTATACTATACATTTTTTTGTGGTTAGCTACTACCAACGAAAACATTAGCAGTATACTTATAAGAATATACTTGTCTTTATAAGGAAGACGTTTTATTTCTTCTGTTACAATATTTTATAGATATAAAATTGGTAACTTTTTAAATGTAACTTAAAATGCAAATTCTTGTTAATTTTTTAAAAACCTTTCATTTTACTTAAACAACTTAATTCCACTACAAGAGGGGCAATGTGGGATTTGAGAAAAGAAAGACAAGGTTTAGGAATGTGAAGAAGAATAATCTGAGTGCAGAAATGGATGATAGAGAGGCATGGCAGTCAGGAAGGGGTGATAGATAGCCCAGTGATGGGGTAAGATTGTCTTTCATTCATTTTCTAGAATAAAATTAAATTTCAAATTTAAACATTTGAAAGTTTGTGAAAACCTCACAAATCAAAAGAATAATGTTATATTCTTCTGGCCTTGACTGAGACTTTAGGTACCTCTTTCAGCCCTGCATCTTGGTAAACACCATTTTCTCTTCTAGGAATCTGATGCTTTTTTCTCTTCCTTGTTAGATACCATGCTTCTGCTGGCATTCAATTTAGATGCAGCTTCCTAAATTCTAGACTAGGTGATATAGCACTTTATATACACCCATACCACAGTCTAGTTTTTTTATGTATAAAATTCACCTTAATTCTTTCCAGTTAATTGCTTAGTGACTGGCTTTTATCTCCATTGTAAGCTACAAGCAGGCAGAAGTATCAATTGCTCTAAATAAACATCATTTGTTTCCAGAATGGAGTATTTTGTTAAATAGAATAGGGATTCAAGAAATATTTCTTGAATTTCTTCTTATGGAATGATCTTTCCTCACATATCTTTTTCATGCAAGACTTTTCTTTCCTACCTAGCTCCAGATTTTAGATATTAACAATTCATTTTTTTAAAGTCATAACATTTTGTCCCAGAAATATGTTTCAAAAAGTAGCCTAAGACATCTCTCTATTGATTTGAATCAAGGCCCTTTCCAGAATATAGGAGTATCACAACCTATGTTATAACCTCATTTCCATCACTTATCTAATCATATTACCTTGAACTGTGAAGACTCAAAAAGTTTCCAAGAAGATGGCTAATCTTTCTCTGTAGTATTATGTGACATGATTTGGTGAATTGAATGCTGCATCCCTAAATATACCTTGAGTTTTAACTCCCATAATCTGCACAAGTGACCTTAATTGGAATTTCCAGGTGTATTTAAGTTACACATCTTGAGATATGAATGTTCTGAATTTCCCCAGTGGGTCACAATGAAAAATGGCTTTTTTAGAGACAGGAAAAGATGCAGACGTGGAAATCACATGAAAGAGGAAACATACTGAAGTCACAAGCCAGTCAATTCCCTGAGTCATTAGGGGCTTAAAGAGACTAGGGAGGATTCTCCCTATAACCTGCAGAGGGAAGACACCTTGATTTCAGATTTTTAGCTTCTAGAACAGTGAAAGAATGAATTTCTTTTGTTTTATGCCACCAGGTGTGGGGCAATTTTGTTATAGTAGCTTCAGTGAACACATACACCTTTTATAGCAAATAATTGCTCAGCCTAAATAGGGAAGAATGCATGTAAAAATCATTATTTTAAAATAGTAAAATTAAATATGAATATAGTTAATAATAATTGATGAATCTGAGAAAGGGACATTAGATATCTGATATTTGGAGTTGAATAACAAGAAGGAGTATGGAAGAAGCAGCAAAAAATTTTGGCTGTTTCAATTCCTCCTAGAACTTTTCATGGATAAAAGTATTTTATTGAGAAATATAATTGGAAAGCAGTATTTATAGTGGAGTGGATATAACTAAAACTTATTGAATGAGCAACTAATAATTTCAGATGTATTTCACAAATCAAATCACTTAATTTTTGCTGTTTCCTAGGAAAATATTTTCCCTGTTTATAGATGAACAAGAAAATTTTTTATTAGTGATTTTTGTGATAGTAGTAATACCAATATTTATAGCAATTACTCCTTTTGGGAAAGTACATTATGATCCACACAACATAGCATACACTTGTCTAAGTCTTTATGCATACATTTTATGAAGAATTCTTAATTTTCAGATGAGAAGAATGATGCTCAAAGAAGTTAAATAACTTTGGGCATGGTGGCACATACTGGCAATCCCAGCTACTTAGGAGGCTAAGACAGGAGGATCCAAGTTTGTGGCTAATTGTGGTAACTTATCAAGACTCTGTTTCAAAATAAAAAGCTCTGAGGATGTCGTTCAGCAGTAGAGCATCCCTGAGTTCAATCTCCAGTACTGCAAGAATAACTAGATTGCAAGTTCTAGACGTGCAATTTGAACAAATATTTTGCTGACTTTTTATGATATCATGGCAACTCCATTTTAGCTCATGTCTACTTTTAAAGGGATGTGCTGGTAATTTATTATAAGCCATTATAAAAGTGCTATAATGCCAGGAAAGGGTCAATGCTTGGCAGCTACTTAGAAAAGGCAAAAGTGGGCAGAAGAACTGAAAAGACAAGGGTTGGGCACATATGGAAGACTTATGAAAGAGAAAATTCAAAGTATGCAGGTACAAATAGGCTAGGGAATCTTACATCTTTAAAATTTTTTTTTTTGCAAAGTACATACTTGTGACAAAAATTTCATGGGAATATCAGCAAACTGCAAGGAGTAAGAAATCTCAGTAACTGCCTGTGTGTGAAAGTTTATAATAGGCTATTTAGAAACCTTTTCTAGTATCCATGCACTGGCCTCCACAAGAACAGATAGTGCTTTCCCTTTCTTAGTTTTGACTGCAATTTTCTTGACAATGCCTTTTTTCTTTCTGTATTGCTACTGTGTTTCTCCTGGTTTACTCCACATTCTCCTTTCACATTTATTGGAGATGATGACACATTACTATTTAAATGCCTTACATTTTTGTTTTAAATTGAGTCAAGTGTTTGCTTTTAAAATTTTTGCTGCATATTTACCTTCTGGTATATTTTTGCCTAAAGTATTTAATTTTGAAATGCTTTGTGAATCTTACAGGGAGAATGTTGTATTAGTCTACATAAAACTAAATGCATTAAATAAGTATATGTGCTATTGCATTAGGGTAGAAACTTAGAATATGCTAAAGTAGAGGCTGTCAGTCTGAAATCTGAGTGTGAAAATGCCCTATCTGAGATAAATATCTAACTTTTATAACTCTATAGATGTAATTCAAATGAAAAATTTAAATTAAAAAATCATAAGTAAAAAAAATCATCATGAAACAGATTGGTGTAAGCATTTCTTAGAATTATTTGTAAAAACCCTATTAAGTAGATAGTCTTTTTTTCATTTTTGAGGACCATAGGAGAATTTTTTTGCATACCCCAATGATAGAAAATAAGTACAGTATTTTGCATGATTTATATCACTTAATAGGATCACTTTTGAAAAATTGATTAAGCTCCATGTACATAATTCAGCCTATGGCTCATGAGGTGATATCTTGGTGTTTTCAATGGGGTGGAATGCAGTTTATGATTCTTTTTATTTAACAAAAAAACAAAACTCTTTTCGTTTCTGTTTGGAGCTTGAAATTGCCTGTTGGCCACTATAATTTTTATTTTTCTAATGACTTATGTGGAAGAAAACCTGCCACAGAGATATTCTTAAACAAATTCCCAAACATAGGTTTCTCACTGTTCTTTGCACTGAATATATTCATTGTAGCTTAATAAGTATCTTATTATATTAGTCTAAAAAAAGATCTGTATTTATCTCAGTGTCAAAGGTCTTGTCAGTATCTGTTTAACAGTTTATATTCAGTGGCTTTGTGTGTCACTTTTCTCTAATAATGATGATTCAGACGTCCACATGTAACTTTGAAAATAATTAAAAAACAGGTTCGCCTCAAATCTCTTCCTCTTACCAAAATGTCTCTGTGTTATTCTCTAAACAGATACCTTTAGAAAATTAATTAGCTCTTTGGGATTCAGTTATGCTACACTTATAAAAATTACTGTCTTAAAGTGTATTATTGGACAGGGGGTATGGCTCAGATCTGGAGTGCTTGCCTAGCATGCCCAAGGTCCTGAGATCAATCCCCAACACTGTGTGTGCATGCACATGCATGTGCACTCCTCCCTCACAATTAAACCAACTTGTTACTCAGACATCTTCCAAATCTAAATTTCTGGAAATCATAGCTGAAAATCATTCAAAATACTTTGCCAGGTATACATCAAAGAAACATGAAGAAAAAGTTTATTTTTTTATATTTATTATTTTTCTTGCTCCTTCCCTTCTTTCTTTTCCCTCATCTCTCCTTCTATCCTTCCTATTTTCCTCTAGTATTTCCCTCCTGGATAAAAGAAGGGAAACTTTTCTATATAAACGAATTTAATTTTCTTTCATCATCAAATATATGTGCTATCATGTGGCTTTCTTTGTTTCCATAGATATTTAGGTCTTTGACATTGTCTGTGCCACTGGATATAGTAATTTTAACACTTATAAACAATTATGTTTCGGTTTTACCTGCATAATAAAAATTATGTTTTAGTTTTATCTGCGTACTCATTGCCTTGTCCTTTTACTCATTTTAAATTTAGTATTATGAGTATTTTATCTACTTTAAAATTTCTGCAGCTGTTAAAAATAAAACAAATATCATTTAAGTAAAACCATGGTAGTATATTATTAATGGTAGGAATAATAGTAGTAAACAAAAGTAATAGCAAATACTGAATACTGATTGTATATAAGGTACCATAAGATACATGTTTTATATAGTGTTATAATGTTTTCTATCAATTTGACAAATGTGCTACATTTTCAAGACTACATAGCAACTAAATTGCATAAGAGTCCCATGATTGAAAACATTATTCTAGGAAAACAATAAAAGTTATTCACCATAGCAGCAGCCCACACTGGCATGTCCAGAATGAGACTTAGTGTTGAAATCCTTTGTTACTGGTTTTCCAGTGTGAAGGCAATTATGAAAGCCATTGTTGATGGTGTGCCCGTGTAAGGATGATATGAAGGCCATGGTGGTATGCCATTGTGACAGGCAGTGTGAAGGCTATGGTATCGATGTGCCAGTGTGACAGTGTGAAGGCCATGGTGGTAGTGTACCTATGTGAAGGACAGCATAAAGCTCATGGTGGTGTGTCTAGTGAAGCCTCTAGAGAGGAACATTCTTCTTCCAAAGAGTTCATATTCCTGATGGCCACCTCACTGGAATGACTTTCTTGAAGTTCTCCTTGGGTTAGGTAATGGACTTCCTAGGTCATTAAATAACCCTTAGGATGAGTAAGTGATAAGGACTTAATGGTTATTCAGACCTTACAAATAATAGGAAAATAAAATTTCCATATATAGATCATGTGCTCCACTCTGCTAAGAAATATAAATCATGAATATGTACCTGTAGTCTTGCATGTGGGGGTGCATGTGTATTGTATTTTCTTGAAGTCTAATTTTATGGAGAAAATTAAGGCTGAGAGATTGTAAGTATTATGGTAAAACTTATTTTCTTGGTTGGGCACAGTAGAAAGAAAATATTACTTGGACTTAGATATGTATGAATTTGAGTATTTCTCTGCTGCTTGGTGTGAACTTGTCCAAGATGCTTAATATTGAGTTTTACATTAATAATATTTATCTTAAATTTAGGTTATACACAGTTTAAGTGAGATACACATATAAAAACATATAGAATACTGCCTATTAGTGGACCTTTTTCCTATATTGTTCAAGTCCTGCTACTGCCTGCCCAAAAGCACGAGCAAATAGGCTTATTGTTCTAGTATATTGAGGGACTTTGTGGGCTAGACTTATAGGAGACAGCAGTGTTGGTAATAGACTACTTCCTCAACAGTCAATTTAAGTGAAAGATTGCCATTATGTTCATTTACTGTGCCTTCCTCCTGGAGAAGAAGCGTTCCATGCACAATATAACACCTTCAGTGCAAACCTGTTTCTTGTCACCAGCGTGTCCATTTGGGGCACTGCTTGATTACTCACATTTTGCAAAAGGACACAAAGACTGAAGACACCATAGTTCGTTCATGCTTCACACTCACTATGTATTTAGAAACATTGAAGTCATCTCCTGATCTGCCTCACCAAAAACATAAACATCAAGTAAAATGGGCTTGATAAATTCAGTGATAATTTGAAAGCCGTGTCAAAAGCACATTTTGCTGAAATGGAAATACTAATAAAACTGGGGACTCAGAAGGAGTCCATTATCCTCTTCACCAAGTTTGCAGAAAAATTGCCTCTCATTAGTTCCCCTCCCTGGTGGATTCAGGCTATTTTTACAATCTGGGTTTTAACAAAGTGTATAGGACTACCTGCCAAGGAAGAGCAGACGCTTTGTTCAGAGACTTGCTCATCACATGAGGTAATGGCACATCTGTTTGGACTCTGTGAGCTGAGATAGCAGATGCTGCTGCAAACTGAGTATTTGGAGAAACAACAACAAAAATAAAGAGAAGGCAACTTTTAAAACAATCTCCCTTCGGCACAGATTTACAGACTGCTGCCAGAGACTCAGAGAGCTGTCTGCACATCCCAAACTTGATGGGGCAGCTCTGATGCATCACAGATCTCAGGGCCAGCTGGAAGGATTAGTAGAATATAACTCATTTTTTTAAAATACAACTCTTCCTTGCAACATTAAAACATTCAAAGTGATATCCTTAACTGGTGTAACTTATGGCAAATAGCAAACTTGCTTTATGGATGTATTCAGTAAAAAAGGGTTGTTTTTTTAATATTTAACATTGTTAATACTTAAAAATGTCAGATATCATTCCATCTCTACTTTTCAGCTCAACTCCCTTGAAAGTTCATATTTTAATCCGAGTCCATTTTAAACTGAGAAATAATCTATTTATTACTTTTTAATCTGCTTCTCAGTCTATCCATCCATGTAGCCATCCTGCCTCTATCCTTCTGTTCATAACACCCATCATGCTGGTCAGACTTTAAATTGGATAATCATGCTTTTTTCCACTTCTTTGTTATTTTAACTTAAATTATATATTTTAAGATACTATTTAATATGTTGGCATATTGATTAGTAGTATACTGGCCTAGAGTTAAAGTAAGTTTTAATTTATAAAAACCATTGTATGTACCTATGGAAAATAAGAACTTTAGTTGTTCCCCAGGCATGTGCTAAATATTGTACATGAAGGATAGCTTTACAACTGCATTTGCCCTAGTAAATACTGTTTTATTTTATTTTTTTTGCCAGTTATCCTTGTCTGGGTTTATCATTTGTTCTTCTTCATTTTTTAAAAGATTCTCATTTACAGATTCATCTTAGATAGATACATCTTGGTAAAATGAAGTACTCTCAGCATGATATGATACATGTCTAGGTACAGCCAACTCTTGGTCGCCAGTGGTGATGGGAGGAGTTTTTGTTTGCTTGGTTTGTTTGGTGACTTGTTTCTTTTGTCTTATTAGGAAGGAAACAACTGAGTACCCCAGCCACCTGCCAGGCATCCCAGGTAAGAAAATCAGACATCTAGTTTTTTATCCAATATACCTGCCATGTACATTTGTTCTTTCTTAGACCACAAAAATAACCTTTTGTTTTACTGCTCATTTTTAACATGGTGTCTCCAAAAATGTGCTGTATAATGATAGCCAAACAGAATATCCACTTAAATAGTACTTTCACACATACCCAAATGCATAGAGAGCCATATAAAACATCGATAAGAAGGTTTTCCTATAAAAGCACTCATAAGTAGCAAACTATATTGGATAAGAAAAGGAAATGAAGAAAAAAGGAACTAATGCTTCATTCCTTTCATGAGAACTGAGACTGGAAGATTTATCTAATATCTGTAGAGTAAATACACCTTTTTGGTAGAATGGAGGGGGTGGGCAGTCCCAGGAAAACCCCTCCTTAATGAACTGAAGAGGAAGCAATGCAGTTTGGGCAGCCTGAGATTTGTGCAATTACAGGATGACTAGAAGCTGGCCTGTAAGTTGGTCTGTCAGCCATTTTATCTTGTGTGACTTGAGATGAGAAAGAGACAACTTGGATACTACCATGCACCTCCATCTTCCACTAGTACAGTGGAAAGCTCTTTGGGTCGAAGAAATGGTGAGGCCCTTGTTGTGGTGAACATGGGAACGTATAGGTTAAGAATATATATATACACACACAAACCCATATATATGTATGTATGTAAACAAACATGTACACATATATTATTTTTAATGTTGTAATAAATCTTTTCAAAAGTATGCTGCCATGAAAAAGTTGCATATTTAATGTAAAACTTAACAATTGAAATTGAATTTTTCATGGAAGTAAATTATGATTTTTGTAACTTGACAAAATATTTGTTGACATTAATCAGCTGATAACTTTAGAGTCATGATGCTGCTGAAGAAGTACACCATCAGTCTAACTTTAAAGGTTAGAGCATAAAGAGGATCATAGAGATAATTTTACATGATGTATTGCAGAAGGCATGCATACATAGCAGTAAGTCTTCATGATTTTTGCTGTGTATCAAAAAGTTAGTTTTCAACTCCCAACATGGCAGCCGGCGGGGAGGCAGCACTTTCAGTACCTCCGCATTAACGGGATCAGAGAGACCCATTAATATGCCCAGATTCTTCCTGCTGAGATACTTCTAGCAAAATTCCGCTGAAAGGAGACCTGCCGGGAATTAGTAAGTTTATTGGAGATGAAAGTTTGCCCCAGAGGAGTGAATCTCGGCCATGTGGCGCAGAGGTCCAGTCCCGCCGGCCGCCGCCCAAGGGCCACTGCCCGCCCATTGCGGCGAACATTCGAACGCCCTCGCCAGCCCGGATCTATGAATGGCCCCCGCCTGCCCAGAGGGGCCGCCCACACAGCTCAGGCGAACAGCTCCCACCCATCTGGCTCTGCAAACGGCCCCGCCCGCCCGGCTCCATGAAAGGACCCTGCCTGCCCGGCTCTGTGAATGGCCCCTGCCGGCCTGGCTCTGCGAACGGCCGCCGCCCGCCCGGCTCAGCAGGCAACGTGAAGGGACTCTAACCAAGCCTTCATGAAATAGCGAAACGGAAACTAAAACCAGAGATTGAGTCAGACCAGAGACAAGCCAGTCCCACCCCTCCCTTTGGACACTCTGGCTAGGAGCCTGGGGCCTGCCATAGCAGAGAGGTGACATCACCAGAGTTCGGCCAATGAGATTCCTTCTCAGCGGAATCCACTTTAGCAGGATACAAGGGGCAGAGCCGCCCCCCCCCCCATGCCTGCAAGGTAGGCGGAACTGCGACCACCGACAGAACAGCTCAGCGGCCCGTGGAGGGGCAGAGCCGCCAACCGTGCTTGCAAGATAGGTGGACCTGCGACCCACTGGCAGAGCAGGCCCAGCGGCCCGCCAGTGTGGTAGACACATCGCCTGGGTTGGGGGAGGGGCAGAGCCGCTGCCCGCGCCTGCGAGGGACACTTTGCAACTATACAAGAGCAATATAAATATATAGGGGGAAAATTCAATAACACAACAGTTTCACCAAGCACAAAGAAACGCGAACAGTATGAAAAGACAAGGAAAGAAAGGACCACAAGCAATGCAGGTCAACTCAACGTTAGAAGAGGTAATATCTGCAGCAGATGGAATTTCAGATAAAGAATTCAGGATATACATGCTTCAGATGATCTGGAGTCTCAAGGAAGACAATAGACAGCAAAATCAGACAATGAAAGATCACTTCTACAATGAATTACATAAACAAATCCAAGAAGCCAAAGATCAACTATACAGGGAGATAGAGGTTATAAAAAACAAACAAACAGAAATCCTAGAAATGCAGGAAGCAATAAACCAACTTAAAAACTCAGTTGAGAATACTACCAGCAGAGTAGAACACTTAGAAGATAGAACATCAGACAACGAAGACAAAGTATTTCAACTTGAAAAGAACATAGACAGCTTAGCAAGACTGTGAAGAAACCATGAGCAGAACATCCAAGAAATATGGGATAACATAAAGAGACCAAATTTAAGAGTCATTGGGATACAGGAAGGTATAGAGGTCCAAACCAAAGGAATGAGCAATCTATTCAATGAAATAATACGAGAAAACTTCCCAGACTTGAAGAATGAGACAGAATCCCAAATCCTAGAAGCCTACAGGACGCCGAATGTGCAAAATCATAAGAGATCCACTCCTAGACACATTATAATGAAGATGCCCAACATACAGAATAAGGAGAGAATTTTAAAAGCTACAAGAGAAAGGAAGCAGATTACATTTAGGGGTAAACCAATCAGGATAACAGCTGATCTTTCAACACAGACTCTGAAAGCTAGAAGATCCTGGAATAACATATTTCAAACACTGAAAAAAAATGGGTTCCAACCAAGAATAGTGTATCCAGCGAAATTAAGCTTCAGGATGGAAGATGAAATTAAAATCTTCCACAATAAACAAAAGTCAAAAGAATTTGCAGCTAGAAAACCATCTCTCCAAAAAATCCTTCGCAAAATATTACAGGAAGAGGAAATGGAAAATAACAATGGAAACCAATAGTAGGAGGTAGTACAGTAACGGGGGGAAATAATCAAAGAGGAAAACAAACCATGTTTAGTAACATAAATAAACAAATATGGCTGGAAGAACAACCCATATCTCAATAATAACCCTAAATGTTAATGGCTTAAACTCACCAATTAAGAGACACAGGCTAGTAGAATGGATCACAAGACAAGACCCAACAATATGCTGCCTACAGGAGACGCATTTGATAGGAAAAGACATACATAGACTGAAGGTGAAAGGTTGGGAAAAATCATATCACTCATATGGACTGCGGAAACAAGCAGGAGTGTCCATATTCATATCAAATAAAATAGATTTCAAGCCAAAGTTAATCAAAAGGGATAAAGAGGGACACTACATACTGCTCAAGGGAACCATATACCACCAAGACATAACAATCATAAATTTATATGCCCCAAACAATGGTGCAGCTATGTTCATCAAACAAACTCTTCTCAAGTTCAAGAGTCTAATAGACCACCATACAATAATCATGGGAGACTTCAACACACCTCTCTCACCACTGGACAGATCTTCCAAACAAAAGTTGAATAAGGAAACTATAGAACTCAATAACACAATTAATAACCTAGACTTAATTGACATATATAGAATATACCACCCAACATCAAGCAGTTACACTTTTTTTCTCAGCAGCACATGGATCCTTCTCAAAAATAGATCATATATTATGTCACAGGGCAACTCTTAGACAATATAAAGGAGTAGAGATAATACCATGCATCTTATCTGATCATAATGGAAAGAAACTGAAAATCAACGATAGAAGAAGGAAGGAAAAATTATGCATCACTTGGAGAATGAACAATAGGTTACTGAATGATCAATGGGTTATAGAAGACATCAAGGAGGAAATTAAAAAATTCTTAGAGATAAATGAAAACACAGACACAACATATCAGAATCTATGGGACACATTGAAAGCAGTTCTAAGAGGAAAATTCATTGCTTGGAGTTCATTCCTTAAAAAAAGAAAAAAACAACAAATAAATGTTCTCATACTTCATCTCAAAATCCTAGAAAAAGAAGAGCAAAACAACAGCAAAAGAAGTAGAAGGCAAGAAATAATTAAAATCAGAGCTGAAATTAATGAAATCGAAACAAAAGAAACAATTGAAAAAATTGACAAAACTAAAAGTTGGTTCTTTGAAAAAATAAATAAAATCAACAGACCCTTAGCCATGCTAATGAAGAGAAGAAGAGAGAGAACTCAAATTACTAGCATACGGGATGAAAGAGGAAATATCACAACAGACACTTCAGAAATACAGAAGATAATCAGAAATTATTTTGAATCCTTATACTCCAATAAAATAGAAGATAGTGTAGGCATCGATAAATTTCTTAAGTCATATGATCTGCCCAGATTGAGTCAGGAGGATATAGACAAATATTAATTGAGGAAATAGAAGAAACCATCAAAAGACTACCAACTAAGAAAAGCCCAGGACCGGATGGGTATACAGCAGGGTTTTACAAAACCTTTAAAGAGGAACTAATACCAATACTTTTCAAGCTATTTCAGGAAATAGAAAAAGAGGGAGAACTTCCAAATTCATTCTACAAGACCAACATCACCCTGATTCCTAAACCAGACAAAGACAATTCAAAGAAAGAAAACTACAGACCAATATCTCTAAAGAATCTAGATGCAGAAATCCTCAATAAAATTCTGGCGAATCGGATACAAAAACACATCAAAAAAATTGTGCACCATGATCAAGTAGGATTCATCCCTGGGATGCAAGGCTGGTTCAATATACGGAAATCAATAAATGTTATTCACCACATCAATAGACTTAAAAATAAGAACCATATGATCAACCCGATAGATGCAGAAAAAGCATTCGACAAAGTACTGCATCTGTTTATGTTCAAAACTCTAGAAAAACTAGGGATAGCAGGAACATACCTCAATATTGTAAAAGCAATCTATGCTAAGCCTCAGGCTAGCATCATTCTGAATGGAGAAAAATTGAAGGCATTCCCTGTAAAATCTGGAACAAGACAGGGATGCCCTCTCTCACCACTTGTGTTCAACATAGTTCTCGAAACACTGGCCAGAGCAATTAGACAGACAAAAGAAATTAAAGGCATAAAAATAGGAAAAGAAGAATTTAAATTATCACTATTTGCAGATGACATGATTCTATACCTACCAGACCCAAAAGGGTCTACAAAGAAACTATTAGAGCTAATAAATGAATTCAGCAAAGTGGCAGGATATAAAATCAACACGCATAAATCAAAGGCATTCCTGTATATCAGCGACAAATCCTCTGAAATGGAAATGAGGACAACCACTCCATTCACAATATCCTCAAAAAGAATAAAATACTTGAGAATCAACCTAACAAAAGAGGTGAAAGACTTATACAATGAAAACTACAGAACCCTAAAGAGAGAAATAGAAGAAGATCTTAGAAGATGGAAAAATATACCCTGTTCATGGATAGGAAGAACTAACATCATCAAAATGGCGATATTACCAAAAGTTCTCTATAGGTTTAATGCAATGACAATCAAAATCCCAAAGGCATTTCTTATAGAAATAGATAAAGCAATTATGAAATTCATATGGAAAAATAAAAGACCCAGAATATCAAAAACAACTCTAAGCAGGAAGTGTGAATCAGGCGGTATAGCGATACCAGACCTCAAACTATACTACAGAGCAATAGTAACAAAAACAGCATGGTACTGGTACCAAAACAGGCGGGTGGACCAGTGGTACAGAATAGAGGACACAGAAACCAATCCACAAAACTACAACTATCTTATATTTTATAAAGGGGCTAAAAGCATGAAATGGAGGAAGGATAGCATCTTCAACAAATGGTGCTGGGAAAACTGGAAATCCATATGCAACAAAATGAAACTGAATCCCTTTCTCTTGCCATGTACAAAAGTCAACTCAAAATGGATCAAGGAGCTTGATATCAAATCAGAGACACAGCATCTGATACAAGAAAAAGTTGGCTACGATCTACATACTGTGGGGTCGGGCTCCATATTCCTCAATAAGACACCCATAGCACAAGAGTTAATAACTAGAATCAACAAATGGGACTTACTCAAACTAAAAAGTTTTTTCTCAGCAAAAGAAACAATAAGAAAGGTAAATAGGGAGCCTACATCCTGGGAACAAATCTTTACTCCTCACACTTCAGATAGAGCCCTAATATCCAGAGTATACAAAGAACTCAAAAAATTAAACAATAAGAAAAGGAATAACCCAATCAACAAATGGGCCAAGGACCTGAACAGACACTTCTCAGAGGAGGACATACAATCAATCAATAAGTACATGAAAAAATGCTCATCATCTCTAGCAGTGGGAGAAATGCAAATTAAAACCACCCTAAGATACCATCTCACTCCAGTAAGATTGGCAGCCATTATGAAGCCAAACAACAACAAGTGCTGGCGAAGATGTGGGAAAAAGGGTACACTTGTACATTGCTGGTGGGACTGCAAATTGGTGCAGCCAATTTGGAAAGCAGTATGGAGATTTCTTGGAAAGCTGGGAATGGAACCACCATTTGACCCAGCTATTCCCCTTCTGGGTCTATTCCCTAAAGACCTGAAAAGAGCATGCTACAGGGACACTGCTACATGGATGTTCATAGCAGCACAATTCACAATAGCAAGACTGTGGAACCAACCTAGATGCCCTTCAATAGACGAATGGATAAAAAAAAATGGCATTTATACACAATGGAGTATTACTCTGCATTAAAAAATGACAAAATCATAGAATTTGGAGGGAAATGGATGGCATTAGAGCAGATTATGCTAAGTGAAGCCAGCCAATTCCTAAAAAACAAATGCCAAATGCTTTCTTTGATATAAGGAGAGTAACTAAGAACAGAGTGGGGAGGAAGAGCATGAGAAGAAGATTAACATTAAACAGGGGTGAGAGGCGGGAGGGAAATGGGAAGAGAAGGGAAATTGCATGGAAATGGAAGGAGACCCTCATGGTTATACAAAATTACATACAAGAGGAAGTGAGGGGAAAGGGGAAAAAAACAAAAAAAATAAAACAAGGGGGAGAAATGAATTACAGTAAATGAGGTAGAGAGGGAAGATGGGAGGGGAGGGGATGGGGGATAGTAGAGGATAGGAAATGCAGCAGAATACAACAGACACTAGTATAGCAATATGTAAAACAGTGGATGTGTAACCGATGTGATGCTGCAATCTGTATATGGGGTAAAAATGGGAGTTCATAACCCTCTTGAATCAAAGTGTGAAATATGATATGTCAAGAACTATGTAATGTTTTGAACAACCAACAATAAAAATTAAAGAATAAAAAAGTTAGTTTTCTAAATTAATTTTCTAATTTTCTCTTAAAGATTTTTTTCACTCCTATGGATGTACCAATATTGATGCAATAACTTGAATTCATTAATATAATTTGCAGATGCTTTCTTTTTAAAAAATTTTTTTAGTTGTAAATATCACAATACCTTTATTTATTTAATTAATTTATTTATGTGGTGCTAAGGATCAAACCTAGTGCCTCACACATGGAAGGCAAGTGCTCTATTGCTGAGCCACAACCCCAGCCTCATTGCAGATAGTTTTCTATCTCAAGCATCAGATGGTTCCAGCAGGAGAAAAAACACCTAATAAATTCTAACAATAATTAACTTTTTCTCATTCCAAGTTGAAGAATCAGAGGATTATTCTACCAAAGTAAATCTACTGACATTTGTTTATGCTGTTATAAAGTTAAAGAGTTCACATTAAGATTAATTGTGTTTTCAGTGATAGAGCACATATATATGTAAATGCATGGTATTGAAGTAAAAATCATATAATTACTTTGTTAGAAACCTGGCTTTTATTTGGTAAGTACTAAATTCAGTTTTGCCAAATTGTCATATTCTACCAGTCAAAAGAAGTTGTAACTTCCAAAATGTTTAAATACTGATATGTAATCCTTATACTAACTATGATGTTGGTGAACATAGTTTAAAAATGTGAACAGTAGAAACTCCTATGTTATTTTGGGGATAAGAATTCATCCAACTACTTTGCAAACTTCACACTTCTAATAATGTTAAATATCTATCCTATGACCCAGTGATTTCACTTGTGTATGTATTATATCTAAGGGTCAATGAGTTAATACATTTGTTTCCCAACAGACCTGGAAAATAATATTTATAGAAGCTTTAATCAGTAAACAACCCAAGTGTCCGTCAATAAGAGATATTGATTATTGGTTATGGATTGTTGGTTTTATTTCTTGCACTCTGGGGATCTTGTTAAGAATATCTGTCTTTGCCAATACCTATATGATGGATCATTGACCCTATGTTTTCTTCTAGCAGTTGTAAAGTTTCTAGTTTAATTCCTAAGTTATTGATCTGTTTCAATTTGAGTTTTGTGTAGGGTGAGAGATAGGGGTCTAATTTCATTTTTCTACGTATAGCTCTCTAGTTTTTCCAGTACCATTTGTTAAAAAAGCTGTCTTTTCTTAAAGATACATTTTTGACATTTTTGTCAAGCACCAGATGGCTGTAGGTTTGTAGATTTGACCCTGTTTCTCCTATTCCATTGGCTTTCATGTCTATTTTGATGCCAATACCATGTCGTTTTTGTAATTACAAAATTACAGTATCAGATCAGGTATTGTGATTGCTCCTTTGCTTTTCTTGCTTAGTTTTGCTCTGGCTATTCTGGGTCTTTTATTCTTCTAGATGAATTTAAGAATTGTTTTTATTTCTAATTCTGTAAAGAATGTCACTGGGATTTTGATGGGATTGTAATGATTTTTGATAGTATGGCTATTTTGACAATATTAATTCTGCCTATCTGGGGCATGGGATGTCTTTCATCCCCTAAGGTTGTCTGCAATTTTTTTTCTTCAATGCTCTGTAGTTTTTATTGTAGAGCTCTTTTACCTCCTTTTTTAGATTAATTTTCAAGTTTTTTTTAAGGTTGTTGTGAATGGGATGGTTTTTCTGATTTCTTCTTAAGCTGACTCACTGTTTGAGTATAGGGAAGCTATTGATTCATGGGTGTTTATCTTATAACTTTCTACTTTGATAAATTCATTTATAAGCTCTAGATGTCTTCTGGTGGAGTTTTTTGAATTTTCTAGTTATAGGATCATATCATTGGCAAACAGTTTGACCAAATCTTTTTCTATTGGTTCCCTTTGATTTCCTTTCCTTGCCCTATTTCTCTGGCTGATTTTGCAAGGACTACGTTGAATAGGAATGGTGAAAGTGGTTAGCCTTGTCTTGTTCCTGAATTTAGTGGAAATGCTTTTAGTTATTCTCCAGATAATATGATGTCAACTTTGGGTTTGTGATAAGTAGCCTTTAAGGTGTAGAGGTAAGTTCATTCAATCCTAGCTTCTCCAGCATTTTTAACGCGAATGGGTGTTGGATTTTATCAAAGGTCTTTTCTGCATTTATTCAGATGATAATGTGTTTTTTGGCAGTCCTTAATTCTGTTTAAGTGATGAATTACATTAATTGATTTGCATAAATTTTTAAAACAAGTTTTTAAATTTGCTCTTTTTAGATATACATGTCAGTAGAGGGCATTTTGATATTATACACACATGGAGTAGGATCTCATTCCTGTGGTTGTACATGATGTGGAGTTAACACTGGTTGTGTATTCATATATGAACATAGGAAAGTTATGTCTGATTCATTCTACTTTCTTTCTTATTTCATTCCCTCCTCTTTCCTTCATTGCCCATTGTCTAATCCAATGAGCTTCTATTCTTCCCCTCCCTTATAATGAGTTAACATCTATATATTCAAGAAAATATTTGGCCTTTGGTTTTTTGGAACTGGGTTATTTCACTTAAGTTTTTTCACTCAATGAAAATAAAATCTCAGTGTACATATGTGTACATTGTATAATGATTACCACAATCAAAGAAGATGCCATTAACTTTTAAAGTCTGCAGTTATTTTGTGTCTCTTGGGGTGAATTGGACTGGGAGATTTTCTCTAACATCTTTGTACTAATCCATGATCACTGTGTTTCCTTCAAGCTGAATAATTGCTCTACTGATTAAGTCACATAAGAATATTTATTCAGAGGCTACCAAATGGTATGCCATATCCTAGATTACAGGGGTTGAAGGTGCTGATATGTAATCATTTCCTATGAAAAACTCAGAGCCTAATAGAGACAGAAGGATGAATTACTATACAATGTGAGAAGTTTCATGGTGGGGATGTTGGACAGAGAACATAAGAACATATCAAAAAACCGGGTTATCATTACAGTAAGTAGAGTTTGGGAAAGAAGAATGTTTAAGTAATATATTTGTGGTTTCTACATTATTATTACTATTTTAGTGATCTGTAAAGTATAAGTTGAAAACTGCATGAAACACATATACACACCAACTTAAGAAATGTTTTGATAGATCCTCAGAAGTTTTCAGGATCCCAACCCTGTATTTACTTTTGCAAACATCATTTTATTTATTAAGTAGTTTTATTGTCTATGTATACATTTAAGAAGTTTTTTGTCATTAGTGAAATGATACAGAAACATGAAAGTATCTTTTTGTCAGACATTGTTACATACTTTCAAACAGGCCTTTGGGAATGTTCATCAATTTTGGTTTGCAAACTTAAACAATCTGGGGAGCAGAAGATGTTTTTTCTCATCACCTTCTAGTGATGGTTGAAATGAGATAAAGACAATAGTATTTATGAATTTTTTACTGCTATCTCTATGAGGATTTGTTGGAATTGTATCAGGTCCTGATTAAGAGACAGTTTGTAGTATGCCACCCAATTAGTTCATTCAAAGTATGATGGACTGATTAGGTTATAGCTCTCATGACCTAAACTTTTCACCTCCAAACATTCTTAAATTAAAGGCTCTAGGGGGATACCTTATGTCCCAAGTATGATGAATATCTCATCACTCTTTCTGTATATTGGATCTCCACAATATGTTTATCTTTTAACAAAATTTATGTTCTTGGACTAGCATCTCTCCATTTTCTCTATGCCCTGGTCCTTTGTAACCACTGTTCGACTCTCAGCTTCTAAGATTTTGGTACTTTAGTTTCCATGTGTGAGATCATACAATCTATGCCTTGCATATTTCACTTAGTTAATGTCCTGCAGTTTGGTTCAGGTTGTTGCCAATGGTAGGATTTTCTTTTTATGGCTGAATATTTCTTTGTGTACACATATATATGCCATTTCCTTTATCTACTCTCCTCTTGATGAACTCTTGAATTGTTTCCATATTATGGTTATTGTGGATAATACTGCAGAGAACATAGTGATACACATATTTCTTTGAGATAGTAGCTTCATTTTTTTAATATACTCAGAAGTGGAATTGCTGGATCATATGGTAATTTTATTTTGTATTTTTAAAGACCTTTATACTTTAGTAGAGCCTTTATTACTACTCTATTTAGTAAAGTATAGGTTGAGTATCGATAATCTGGAAACCCAAAATGCTTCAAAATCAGAAACTTCCTGAGTGCCAATATGATACCACAAGTGGGAAATTCCATATCTGACTTTATGTGATGGGTTGCAGTCACAACGTAGGAACCCTAAAAATATTGTATGAAATTACCATCAGGCTGAGTCTATAGGGTATATATGAAACATAAATAAATTTAATTTTTAGACTTGAGTTTCTTCCCAATGAGATTTCATTATGTATGCTCAGATATTCCAAAGTCTAAAAAACATTCAAAATATAAAATACTCAAGCATTTTGGAAAAGGGATACTCAATCTGTATCTGAGGGTATTTAAGGTGAATACATATGAGGATTCATTGAAGAAGTCAGAGCATTCAGTACCATGTCCTAAATACATGCAAAGTTCTCTTATTAATGTTTCATAAGTTAGGAATAAACTGTCAAGCACAGGCTTGACAGACCAAGATGCAAAACTGTATTTGTATTTGATATTAGTAGAATTCAGGTAATGACCTACTCAGACATTGAAATATATTCATCAACTCAGGTATATTGTCTCTCTAAAACATTACAGAATTTTATGATAGAAATTTTATTTTTAAAATGCCATTAGTAAAGTTTCTGTGAAAGCCTGGAAAGTCCCTAACTGGAACATTTGCTATTCCAATAATTTCAGGTAGATGGCTATGGGTCTTTAAACAGCTTTGCTAGAAATTAAGTATTTGTGAGTTTGAAAGACAAGGAGAAGCATAATTAGCACTCCTCCAGTTTTATAAATAATAGCTCTGAAGGCAATAATGAATGATGATGTATCTATTGTGATTTATGTAGTTGCTTGCATTTGAGTTTCTTATATGTGTCCGACTCTCTGGGGAAGATAGTAAGTTGTAAGACCATGAGATTAAAATGAAATGTGATTACATAAATGCTCTTTGGAAGACTCCTTTTAGTTAGGGATGAAACATTAGAGCTAGTCTGAGGACATGAGGTTTTCAGATCTTTAAGCAAACATAAAATTTCCTGAACAATTAACCCTGACTTTTTGAACACTACTTGGATGCCTAAGTGGAGTAGGAGTTCCATTCTCTTAAGGATATGGATGTTCCTATTATACAGCTGGCTCCCTTGGCACTTGATTGGTCTGGGAAATCACAATAGCTATTTTCATTTGTTTTTCACTGTGATCCAACTGAATGTAATTGTATCTAATAGTTGGTGAACTGAAAAATCCCTGTTTAAATTTTGTAGAGTTCCTAAGGGAACAAAGCTGTGGATAAAAACTAGACTGTAACTTCAGAACAGTTTTCTGGTATATTTGGTCTTTTATGTCTGAGAGTCTTGTCAGAGTTCAGGAGCGTGCCTTTCCCCATCACTTGGCTTCATGTGCTGTTGTTGAGTCAGATGATTGGTGAAATTAGTACTTACTATGTATTTGTAGTTTCTGGAAAATGTGTTCTTTTTAAATTTCAAAGTCTTGTCTTTACTCAGAGTCAGTGTGTGTGTGTGTGTGTGTGTGTGTGTGTGTGTTTATCTTTTGAATGGTAAGTGTGATTATTGCAGACTGTCAATATCTATTGATAAAGTTAGAAAATGTGCAAAGAAATTTCCTCCCCCTTGTTTCATTTAAATCTTAAACTATCATGCTAAGTGAAATAAGCTAGTCCCCCCAAACCAAAGGTTGAATGCCTTCTCTGCTATATGGACACTAATCCACAATAAAGTGGGAATGATGGTGAGAGGAAAAATAGAATTTCAGTAGATTAGAAAATGGGGAATGGAAGGAAGGAAGGGGAATAGGAAAAAGAAAGAGAGTGAAATAAATCTGACATAATTTTCCTGGGTATGTATATGAAAATATCACAGTGAATTCTACTATCATACATATGGAAGAATGAGAGCCTAACAAGAATAAGATATAGAACATGCTTATATATCAAAATGGATTTTGCTGTCATGTATAACAAAGAAGAATCAAAAAATAAAAAAGGTTGTCATTGAGACATAGTAATTGTGTTGGCATACCAGCTGTTCAGGCTTGAGGTCATTCAATGATGATCGATCCTCTTTCTCAGTCTCATTCTTAGGATCTGCTTCCCAGATTCACTAGTGGTAGTAATTGTGATAGACTTCATTTCCCCAGAAGTTAACCTTGAGATCAGGGTTTGACTGAAAATAGTTTATTTGGCAGTATTTCCAGAGGGCACCTATAGGGTGAAGAGGAATGGCATCCAATCTGGGATGATCATGTATGTGAGCACTAGGAACCATCCTTCTGGAACTTTCTTGAAATTGTATTGAATTGTTCCTGTCATCTGCCAGTTTTTTCTGCAATTTGTTAAGAGTCACTCTCAGGCTTTGCTCTATGGTAAGGTCTGTTGTCAGGCAAAAGCCCTCAGAGGCACAGGGTTCTGGTAGTAGGATGGTGAATAGAGAGTAACTATGGATGGCATAGGATAAGCACCAGGATCCCAAGTCAGCACAGTCTTCCTGAAATATTTGTGTCTGTCTTAAGGAGTTGTAATTTTGGCTCTGTCTTTGATTCTGCTCTGTTTTTTTTTTTGGGGGGGGGGGTGTCTGTGTGTGTGTGTCTGTGTGTAGAATTGTCTGAAAGTTATAAAGTCAAAATTTTTCAGCACCTCACTAACTGCATGTGACCTGCCCACCTCAGTTTTCTCTCATTATTTTCCCCCAAATGATCCATTATTTTTACAAACCAGTTTCTTCCGGACAACCAAATATTTATCATCATGACTAAAATCGTCTCACATATTTACTCTCTAAATCCCATTGAGATATTTAAAGGTTTCCCTCAAGTCCACCTTTCCCTACTTTGAATACACAGACTCCTGGTTAGTTTCTTTTCTAAAATTTGAATGATTTATATACATAATACCCATTTTTACAAATTTGTTTGTGGAACTTTCATAAGTTCATATTTAAATTCTATTCTAAATGAATGGATATCAATTGTAGTATTTATTTCTTTTGAATCTCTGGTAATGTTTTATCTAGATTTTCCGCCTCAGTGAACACATAGTATGTTAGTTCAAGAATGGTTGAATGAAGCAGGGGTGGTGGCACACACCTCTAATCCCACCAGCTCTGAAGGGTGAGGCAGGATTGTGAGTTTAAAGCCATCCTCAGCAACAGCAAGGCACTGAACAACTAAGTGAGACCTTGACGCTAAATAAAATAAAAAATAAGGCTGGGGATGTGGCTCAGTGGTTGAGTGCCCCTGAGTTCAACCCCCAGTACCCTACCCCCTCAAAAAACGAATGGTTGAATGAATAAGTGAATGGCATGATTTATAAGTTCTCTAGGACCACTTACTTTCCTGAATCCATAATCAACTCCCTAATTATTATTTTTTTTAATGAAATAGCCAGTTATGATTTTTCCTTTATTTTAGGAAAAAGAATTTCTAGCTGTGTCTGTGCATCAGAATTTCATAGGGAACTTTTTAAGAACTACAGTGGACTGGCCTTGTCAGCTAACTCAGGATATAAGAAAATAGAACTAGAGGCAGGTGTAACAGGTCTCATTTAATATTGGAAGCTCCTGATTAATTTTGTTTTGTTTTCTTCATTCCCCAATCATTTCCTGCTGACCTCTTCATTAACATATCTTCTCTATCCCACCTTACAAGCTGAAATTGCCCCATTGCTACCCTCCCCAACCAATGCCTATGCCAAGAAAACTTTTCCATTTCAAACTGCAATTAAATTCACATTTCCTATTTATTTAATTTTCTCTTATTTCTGATGCTGTTGAAAAACCAAAATCGAGACAGTTTGGACCCTAATAGGCCTCTAGTCTGGACCTCAGAAACAGGTGTTTGCTGTTATGGGTCAAAGATCATAGATAACCCCTGATATAGAGATTGTGGAAATTGTATTCCACATCTAGAAAAAAATACAGTCAGTTTTACTCAAAAATAGATGAAATAATATTTTTAATAAGATTGGTTTTGGTTTTTAACCAGACTGGAGGAAGTTGTAATCCCAAATCATCAAAATTAGCACATTTGATTTTTGGATACAGATTAATTGAAATGTGACTTAGAGTTTCCTTAAGATTATCAATTATATTAAGGATTAGAGAGGACATACCTACTACAACTTCTTACATGGTCTTCTAAACATAATTGGCACTAATTCCTTCCCCTAAAATTAACTTTTTCATTCAAGTATTATTATTGCTTCTCTTTCCTGTATATGTTCTTATACTCTGGTTTTTTAAATGTAATTGCACTATTAATCATTTTTTGAAAATGAAGGAAAAATAAGCCTATAATTTCACTAGTACAGAACAATAGCAGTTTTTGTATTTTTTGGTTCTCCACATTTTTTTTTCTTGTTCCTGTATTCTTAATGACTTTTGCTTGATTAACTTTGGTGGAACTCAACAAAAATAAATTCAAATGGTTTTCCTTTCAAGATGACAGAGCTTCTTGCTCTCCCATTTAATGGTTATCTGCATAAGACATGGAGGAATAGAGATCCAGACAGGACAATAAAGAGAACTAGAAATTCCTATCAGCCTGCCAAAGCTGTTCATTAGCTGCTGTCACAGGTGATCCCTACTGAGTGATGACCCAGCCGAGTGCCTCAGACTTGATCCCCTGGTGCCCTTGCACTCTGTACTCCATTAGGCCTCTTCCTGGTGTTCCATCTCGGCTTCCATGCTGGAGCCTTCTCAGTCACCTCTCACATGCTCAAGTGTTGTTCTTTAGGGTGGATGACTTACAGCATTCAACAATGATTATATTAAAAGAAAATCAATTTGTTAAAGAGTAACTTTTTGTTCATTTTTTATTTTTAATTTTTTTTAAAGTGCTAGGGCTTAGACCTAGACCCTCCGGTAGACAAGGCAAGTACTCACCTCCAGTGAGCTACATCCACAGCCCTAAAAAAGAGAAATATTTCAATTCAAGATGTTTGGTTTATTTTGCTGCTTGATTGTTACATAAAACAGAAGGAAGACACAAACTAGCATGCAAACCAAAGTTAATTAAGTATGAAACAGGAGAATGATAGTTAGAATTAATTATACTACCCTCAGAGATGATTTTTTGAGAAAACAAACAAACAAAAAATAATAACAAACACTTAGGCTTACAGATACTTCCTACATAGGCTGATACAGAAAAAAAGAAAGTACACATATTCAATCTTGGAAATGAGTGTACATAAAAGAACCTTGGCAGACAGAAAATATAAATAATTTAATGAATATAGTTTGCACAATTTTACAAATATTAATTTGAAAAATTAGGTCAATTTTTTTTTCTATCAGCCTTTGAGGAAAGCAGCCAAAACATATGATATTCTTATTCTTTCTTAAAGTTTCTTCAATTTACAAAATTTTCATTTCATTGAGGAGTCAACGTGGAGAAAGCTGAAGCAGAAGAATCCACACTATGCCCAATTCCAACACTACCTTCCCTGTGCCTTAAAGTGTACATGCCTTATTTTTTTTTTCCTCACTGTGCGTTAGGGAATAAATGTTCAGATGATTCCAAGTACAAATCTTTCATTTTACTTTAGATTTTATTTTGCTCACTATATTTCTATATTAGAAATGTAATATTTCTTGTAGCTAAATTTTCTTACCGGTGAGTTCCTTCAAATTTTGTTCCAAAATTCCAATATGAGCTACATATTTATCTGTATTTCTCACAAATATGTGTATTTTATAAACTATGGACCTTGCCTTCCTTTTTAGTGTGCTTAACAATCTTTATATTTGTCTAAATTTTGCCTAATATTCTAGGACATATTTACCTTATTCTGTTTCCTCAGTTCTCATAAGATTATACATCCTTAACTTGGAATTGAATAAATTCAATGAAATTAAAAACTCAGTTTACCACTTGCACTGGACATATTTTCAAGATCTTAACAGCCACATGTCTACTTTACCAAATAGTGTAGATACAGAGAAATTTCATCATTATTGAAAATTGTAGTGGTGATTACTGTGTAAGTCCAATAGTCAAGTGAAATTTTGTAAGTGAAAGATTGCTAATGTGAAATATATATTTATTAATGAACATGAAACTCCTTGATCTAGAATTAGTAATTGTCCAGAAACATATATATGGTGAAAATAATATTCATCTTATGTAAAATTTATTTATACTTAAAGAGTGTGGATATTTGTAACTATGCCTTTCTGTATATAACATATTACTAAATGTCCTACTTTTCAAATCCAAAAAATGTATTACTAAACATACTAAACATGTATTTTTAACCCTGAACCCCAAGTGCAGATTTATTTTATAATAAAAAGGTGTAATTTCAGAGGAAAAGATTAAAATAATTACAGGGTAAGGATAAAGAACACTAACATAGTATAAGGTAATTTGAGAAATAGGACTGTTATTCAGATTGTTTCTAGAATTCTTGATTATTTACAAAAAAAGTGTGTGGTGTTCCACATAAAGGATAGGAATCAGCTTATACTCACTTGAAATAGCAATGTTTTAAATAATAGGCCTCATGTTTTTTGAAGTGTGAATTTTGGTATTAGGAATATTGGCTGTTTGAGAAATCCAGAGGTTATGTTCATAAATTATGAATAGTCTTCAATTAAGTTTGACATTACACATGGCATATATATCATTGATGTGCACAGGGATTAAAATTTAAATATCAAAGCAGAGTATATCAGGTATTCTCTCTCCATTGGGAATTAAATGGAAATAAATCTTGTTTCTTTTCAGTGCTCTTTGACAAAAGATTGTCGTATATAATATTGTCAGATCATATTCCTGGGTATGCAAAAGCCTATAGCCCATTGAACACCATGCAGGGCACTTAGGTATGTTGCTAATATTATCTAATGTAGAAGTGGAGTAAGTGAATTTGCTCTATTTAACCCCAAATGCTAAATCATTAATATTAAATTGGTCATCTTTTAACAATATAAAATGAATCATTTATAAAGTGGAAGTGTTAGGTGGGTTTCTATTAGAATAAAAAGAAGGAAAAATAAATCCCTTAAAAGGAAGTTAAAAAGAAGGTAAAAAGGTAAGAATCTCTAAAACCAATACTGATTTGGTGAGAATGTTATAGAAGCACTCTAATTTTTAGAATAGGCCAGTGCATTTCTCAGCTCCTTACAATTCCATCTTATAATTTGGTGCATGGCAGTTTTTTGTTTATAAACATAAGAAATCAAGCCAGTATAAACAAAAAGAGAAGCCAATAAAGAAATTTACTTTATTTATATAGAATTTTTGTTCATGGTTTCTAAATGGAACTCAAGACACATTCAGCTGGGTAACCTTTGACAGGTACTGGAAACATCAATAGAAACAAACTCATGTGAAATGCGAAATACACATTCACTGATTTTCTTCTATCCCTTTTCTCTGTCATTGTTGCTTGATTTTTTTCTCTGTAGATGAAATTTATTGTTATGTGGTTCTATGGCAGAAAATGATTGCCTATAAATCCTGAGTTTTCATATTTCCACCATTCAAAAGCCTAACCCCTAGAACTTGCTACTTGAACTTGTTAGTCATCTAATCTCCCATGAGTGAGTCAGTCTATCTTTTAGGGTGGAAGATGGCTTTGTGGGAAGGTTGGACTAACCACCCAGACAGTAACATATTTCATACCTAAATATCTTTTCCTTATATGTAATAAGGCCTTAAATAGTCATTGTGAATGTCTAGCCTTAAATTAATATGTGAGCATGTTTGTATAAATGAGAACATTAAATAAAAGCTGTAAACTTGTTCTGTAAGGGCATATTTTTAATACTTATCATTTATTATGTACTAAAAATATTTCAGTTGTATCACATATAAGTCCTATGTTGTTTTATTATTATTCTCTATCTTAAATAAGGAATCTCAAAAAAGATATAATGACTTAGTGGAGGCCACATGGTCAGCAAAAGCAGAAGATGCTAAATGGCAGACTTCCCAAACTCAGACTGTGTCATGATGCCTCATAAAGAGAAAAGGCCCTGCATTATTATCATGGCATCAGTGTCTGAACGCATTTTTAAATCAGCTGCAGTCTCCTATGATGTTTTCATAAAGCTGCTAATGCTTCAAGCGCAGGTTAAGGTTGGAGAAATGTCACCAGATAGTTGTGCTGCAGAGGCAGACCAGAATCATGAGCCAACTCAATTTCATGTTGGATATGCAGAGAACAAAAAACCAACAAAACAGTCAAAACTGAAACAACAAAATTTAAGTGCATGTTAGAAAATTGATGCTGATTGCTGAAGTAAATTTAACTGTGTGCAATTGAATGGTGAACATGAATAAATGTTTCAGAGGAAAGACGTAGTAAATTTGGTATCACAAAATGATTTCAGTAATTCAAGTGAAATGTATTTATAAGTTTTTTGTTTTGTTTTTAAGCATATTGTACTAAATAGAGGTAGATGAAAAAGTAGTTTGCAAGGAGGAAGTAATTAATCCCCAAACTAGCATTTTTCTTCTGTATGGTACACATAGTTTTGGACAGGAAAGCATAGTTTTATAAGAAGTATATTATATGGTAGAAAAATATACTTAAAATGAGATTTTAAAGGTTCCCCAGATTCTTGATTAAGCCCATTGAAATCACTAGAACAAGAGAATTAATCACATCTTCTAACTCTGAAAATCTCAACATTTTCCTGGTTAATACGTTGTCTGGAGGCCTTGGAGAAAGAGTCCTGGTCTGCCAGATATGTGGAATCTAAATGCCTTATGTCTCAGGTGTCCAATTGGAAAGGAATATCTGCCCACAGATGTGTTGTCAAGACCAGGGTTGTGAAACATTTCATGAACTGCAAAACACTGTACAGATGGCAAATATTATTTCTAGTTACCTATGATCTGGAATGATACTCGAAATGAAGTTTTTCTAATTAACTCATAAAAAACCATCATAATCTCATAAATTATTACAGGTTTTCTGTTATTTATTCAGAGTCTGCTAGGTGTACATGTATTAGATTTGATCAAGATCAATTTTTTTTTAATTGGAAGTCCAAAAATCCTGTGACTGTTATGGTTGGGATGTGAGGTGTCCCCCAAAAGCTCATGTGAGAAAATGTAAAGAGGCTTAGGGGTAAAATGACTAGGTTATGAGATCTTAACCCAATCAGAGAATTAATCCCCTGATAGTAGTAAACAGAGTGGTAACTACCGGCAGGCTGGAGAAGGTAGTTTCCTGGGGACATGCCTTTTTAGTTTATATTTTGTCATTGATGAGCAGAGATCTGTCTTCTTCCTGGTGTGATGTCTCTTGCTACTCTTCTACCATGATGTTCTGCCTCACTTCCAGCCCCAGGAATGGAACCAGCCATCTATGGACTGAAACATCGAGCGCCCAAATAAACTTTTTCTCATCTAAAATTGTTCTTGTCAGGTTTTTTAGTCACAGCAGCAAAACAGCTGACTAAAATAATCATACAGTTTCACAATTATTTCTTACTATTTTCAATGCCTATATTTCTTTAAATTATGTTAGTTTAGAAAGCTGTTACCAAGACCACTGGTGATTTTGCTTTCTCTAAAATATTAGCTTAAACAGGAGCTTTTTAATGATTCTTTATCATTATTACTGTGGATACTGAAATTCTTTATATAGTTATGTTACTTTTTAGATTTAATTATATTTAAAAAGTTTATAGATATTTTCTAAGGGTGATTTTATTGAAGTTTTCTTTAAAACATCACTTTAAACTCCATAGAGAAAATGAATCATTAACTTTCATATCAAATGTCACATTTGATTTTGTTGTTTGGGAAAAACTAAATGTTCCTGAGGAAACTTGTTATTCTTTGACTAAAGCCAGTAGTAGCAGTAACATTATTAGTAGCATTTACATTTTATATTGATTCTTTAAAGTTCTGGTTTGATTCAAAACCATGCTTCATTTATTTATCATAATTTATTTCAGATTTATAACAAAGCAGAGTGGTGAGAAGAGGGTCCAGGGTCTAGAAGGCAACAGAACCTTTTTAAAAATCATAGTATCCTGGAATAATTTCAAGTCATTGAGATTTAAAGGGATTCTGTAGTATGCTGTAGTTTTAAAATTCCAGAGGAAAGAACAAATGAACATCTGAACTCAGGGTCTAAGTTTTTAATCATTTTTAAAAAAATCTCCCACAGTCTATAAGAAGTTCCTTGCACATAGCAGGTGCTCAATAAATATTTGTGGACAAACTGGCTGTGTTCACCAATACTAAACCAGTTTCCTACTGTTATTGGCTAGCCCCACTGGACAGCCCACTAGATGGCAGTCCCATACAGAGAAGCCTTCTTTGGAGTTTACTGGGTAGAATTTCTGTAGATAAGATTGCATTTATGCCAAATCCTGTTTTTTTTTTTTTTTTTTTTTTTGTACAACAAAAATCTTTAAATAAATATTTTAAATTAAAACCACTTGAACTTTGATGTTTTTCTTTGTAATTTGCCAGTTCTTGTTTTGATTTTTCAAACTAATTTTGATAATTACAATATTATACTCTCTCTGAAAAATAGAATATCTTTTTAAAAATTTATTTAAATTAGGTATATATGAGAGCAAAATGCATTTTGATTCATTGTACATAGTTGCAGCACAACTTTTCTTTTATCTGGCTGTACACTATGTAGCATCACGCCCTATGTGCAGTCTTACATGTATCTAGGATAATGATGTCTATCTCATTCCACCATCTTTTCTGCCCCCATGTACCCTACTTCCCCTTTGCCCAATCAGAGTTCCTCCATTTTTCCTATGCCTCCCAGCTCCCTGTTTTGGATCAGCAACCACTTATCAGAGAGAACATTTGGCCTTTGGATTTTTGGCATTGGCTTACTTCACTTGGCATGATATTTTCCAACTCCATTCATTTACCTGCAAAATCCATGATTTTATTCTCTCTTAATGCTGAGTAATATTCCATTGTGTATATATACCACAGTTTCTTTATCCATTCACCTATTGAAGGGCATCTATGTTGCTTCCACAGTTTAGCTATTGTGAATTGAGCTGCTATGAGCATTGATGTGGCTGAGTTACTATAGTATGCTGATTTTAAGTACTTTGGGTATAGACTGAAGAGTGGGATAGCTGGGTCAAATGGTGGTTCCATTTCAAGTTTTCTAAGGAATTTCCATACTGTTTCCCAGAGTGGTTACACCAATTTGCAGTCGCACCAGCAATGTATGAGTGTGCCTTTTCCCCCACAGTCTCACCAACATTTTTTGTTGTCTGTATTCTTGATAACTGCCATTCTGACTGGCATGAGTTGAAATCTTGGAGTAGTTTTGATTTGCATTTGTCTAATTACTAGAGATGTTGAACATTTTTTATATATTTGTTGATCGAATATATATCTTCTTCTGAGAAGTGTCTGTTCATCTCCTTAACCCATTTATTGATTGGTTTGTTTGTTTTCTTGGTGTTAAGTTTTTTGAGTTCTTTATATATCCTAGAGATTAGTCCTCTCTCTGATGTCTGTTTGGCAAAAATTTGCTTCCAAAATGTAGGCTCTCTGTTCACCTGATTGTTTCTTTTGCTGAGAAGAAGCTTTTTCCTGTGAGACCATCCCATTTATTAATTCTTAATTTTATTTCTTGTGCTTTAGGAGTCTTGTTAAGGAAGTCTGAGCTTAATCTGAGGTGATGAAGATTTGGGCCTACTTTTTCTTCTAGTAGGCACAGTATCTCTGGTCTAGTTCTTAGGTCCCTGATCCATTTTGAGTTGAGTTTTGTGCATGGTGAGAGATAGGGATTTATTTTCATTTTGCTGTGAATGGATTTCCAGTTCTCCTAGCACCATTTGTTGAAGAGGCTATCTTTTCCCCAATATGTTCTTAGCACCTTTATCTAATATGAGATAACTGTATTTATGAGGGTTGATCTCTGTGTCTTCTGTTGTGTACCATTGGTCTACATGACTGTTTTGGTGCCAGTACCATGCCATTGTTTTAGGATAACTTTGTAGTACAGTTTAAGGTCTGGTATTGTGATGCCTCCTGTTTCACTCTTCTTGCTAATGTTTGCTTTGGGTATCTTGGCTATTTTGGGTCTCTTATTTTTCCAAATGAATTTCATGATTGCTTTTTCTGTTTCTATAAGGAATGATGTTGGGATTTTAATTGAAGTCACATTGAATCTGTATAGCACTTTGGATAGTATAGCTATTTGACAATATAAATTTTGCCTATTCAAGAGCATGGGAGATCTTTCCATCTTCTAAGGTCTTCTTCAATTTCTTTCTTTAGTGTTTTGTAGTTTTCATTGTAGTGGTCTTTCAACACTTCTGTTGATTCCCAAGTTTTTTTTTTTTTTTTGAGACTCTTATGAATGGGGTAGTTTTCTTAATTTGTCTTTTAGAGGATTCATCACTGGTGTATAGAAATGCATTTGATTTATGGGTATTGATTTTATATCCTGATACTTTGCTGAATTTATTAATGAATTCTAGAAGTTTTCTGGTGGAGTTTTTTGTATCCTCTAAGTATAGAAAATAGAATATCTTTTGAATTTGGGTTGCTTGTATGAAATTATTGCATGTTGTAATGATTCTTGGTTTAGAGAAATTGTGAGAAAGCAAGTACTGAAGGACCTTTCTTCATTATTCATGGTGTGGCTCCTTGTGGTGGGGTTGCTCAGCTTTACTCAAAAATATAATTCTTTTTTGAGTAGAGCTGATACTCAAGTATTTAATATTAGTTTAAATAAGATTGTATCCTATGCATTTACAAGGTCAATTATTTAGGTAATTTGTAAATTTTTTAAAGTTGCCTTTAAGTAGGAAACATTAGGCGCTAACATTAGAAGGTAATGGGCCAGAGTCTAGCTGACTTCCCACCCTTCACGTGTCAACAGAGCTCTCTTGTTCTTTGTATTAGTTATCTACTGCTGCATAACAAAATGCCTGAAATATCCTGCCTAAAATTAAGTGTTTTTATAGGTTAGGAAACAAAACACAAGTTATCTGGCTGCTTATATTTCAAAGTGTCTTAGACTTTGATGAAGGTGTGGGCAGAAGCTGCAGGCATCCATGTAGCTGTTGGCAGGCTTCCTGGGTCAGAGGCATCCATGTGGGCTTCTTTATAAGGATACTTTTAATAGATAAAGAGAGGGAGTGGGAAAGTAAAGGGAGAGGGAGAGGTGGACATTATCATATTCTGACATAACATTAGAAGTGTCATCTCATTAGTTTAGTAGTATTACAACCTTTAGAAAAAGTCAGTAGGTAAATTCCACCTTCAAAGTATCGAGATTACATGAGGCTAGTTAATACTAGGAACCAAGAATCACTAGGGCCATTTTGGAAGCTTTATTGATTTTGCTGTTGATTTCAAAACCATGGAGTTTGTTTTCTTTGAAAATGCCCTTGCAAAGAAAATTATTTAGTAATGATGAAATTAAAAAAAATGTTTGGCACACTGCCAAATAATGTGCTTATAATGTATAAATACACCATTAGTAGAAGAGCAAGAATATGTATATAAAAGCAATGTGTATGGAAAATAGTTGAATAGTTGATATGATAGTGTGAAATTTATTGTCAAGAGAAATGTTCATACTTAAAAGAACATTTTTAAAGAATTGAATTTTGGAAAAAGAATGGGAATATATGAGTCATTTACATGGATTATTAAATCATTCTAGACTATCAGTATCATCCTATTTATACTTTACAAAATTTTTCAAACAAAGAAACTATAGAACTCAATAATACAATCAATAATTTAGACTTAACTGACATATATAGAATATTTCATCTTTCAAGGAGGGAATAAACGAATACACTTTCCGTTCAGCAGCACATGAATCCTTCTCTAAAATAGACCCTATATTATGGCACAATAGCAAATATAAAAAGTAGAGATACTACCATGCATTCTATCAGATCATAATTGAATGAAATTAGAAATCAATGATAAAATAATAAATAAAATTACTCCAACACCTGGAGACTAAATAATATGCTTCTGAATGAAAAATGAGTTGCAGAAGACAACAAAGAGGAGATTTAAAAATTTTTAGCTGTGAATGAGAACACAGATGCAACATATTGAAATCTTTGGGACACTATGAAGGTAATTCTAAGAGGAAAGTTCATTGCATGGAGTTCATTCCTTAAAAGAAGACAGAGTTAACAAATAAATAACTTAACATTACATCTCCAAGCCCTAGAAAAAGAAGAATAAAACAACACCTAAAGCAGTAGAAGACAGGAAATAATTAAAATCAGAGCTGAAATCAATGAAATTGAAACAAAAGAAACAACTGAAAAACTTGACAAAACAAAAAGTTGCTTCTTTGAAAAAATAAATAAAATTGTCAGAGCCTTAGCCATGAGAACGAAGAGAAGGAGAGAGAAAATTCAAATTACTAATATACGTGATAAAAAAGGAAATATCACAACAGACATTATAGAAACACAGAAGACAATTAGAAAACTTGTACTCCAATAAAATAGAGAATAGAGAAGGCATCAACAACAAATTGGTAGAATCATATGATTTGCCCAAATTGAATCAGGATGATATACACAATTTAAACAGATCATTTTCAAGTGACAAAATAATAGATGCCATCAAAAGTCTACCAACCAAGAAAATCCACGACTGGATGGATACACAGCAGAGTTCTACAAGACCTTTAAAGAAGAACTAAGATACCAATACTCTTCAATTTATTTTAGGAAATAGAAAAAGAGGAGCACTTTTACCCTCATTGTATGAGGCCAGTATCACCCTGATTTGAAAACCAGGCAGACATCAAAAAAAGAAAACTTCAGACCAATATCTCTAATGAATATAGATATAAAAATTCTCAATAAAATTCTGGCAAATCGCTTACAAAAACATATCAAAAGATTACATCACAATCAAGTGGGATTAATTCCAGGGATACAAGATTGGTTCAACATATGGAAATCAATAAATGTAATTCATCACATTAATAGACTTAAAGGTAAGAACTATATGATCATCTCAATAGACGCAGAAAAAGCATTTGACAAAATGCAGCACCTCATTGTGTTCAAAACATTAGAAAAACTAGGGATAACAGGAACATATCTCAACATCGTAAAAGCTATCTATTCTCAGCCCCAGGCCAGCATCATTCTTTTTTAAAAAATTTGTTTTAATTAGTTATACCTGACAATAGAATGCACTATATACTTTGGTGTAGCATACATAGATGGGATATAATTTCTCATTTTTCTGAGTATACATATTGTAGAATCACATTGGTCATACAGTCACAGTAATAATGTCCGTTTCATTTTCTTATCCCCACATCCCCTGACTTTGCCTCCTTTCACTTCCTTCTACCTAATCTAAGGTAGCGTGTTTTCTTTTTTTTGTATTACAATTCCTAATACACATAAATACCATGCTTTTTTGTATTTCTGTTTGTATATAGAGTATGCTGACATCCAATTCAAGTCTTCATACATGTTCTTTTTATAATGATGATCATCACATTCCACCATCCTTGTTACTCCCCTTCACCCACCCTCCTTTTCCCTCCCACCCCTCTTCCCTATCTTGAATTTCTCTATTCCTCCCATGCTTTCTCTCCCTATCCCACTATGTGTCAACCTCCCTATATCAGAGAAAACATTTGGTATTTGATTTTTTGGGATTGGCTGACTTCACTTAGCATTATCTTCTCCAACGCCATCCATTTACCCGCAAATACTAAGGTTTTGCTCTTTTTTAATGCTGAGTAAAATTCCATTGTATATATATGCCACATTTTTTAATCCATTTATCCACTGAAGAATATCTAGGTTGGCTCCACAGTTTAGCTATTGTGAATTGTGCTGCTATAAACATTGATATGGATGTATTCCTGTAATATGCTGTTTTTAAGTCCTTTGGATATAGTCTGAAAAGAGGGATAGCTGGGTCAAATGGTGCTTCCATACCCTGTTTTCCAAGGAATCTCCATACTGCTTTCCAAATTGGCTGCACCAATTTGCAGCCCCACCATCAATGTATGAGTGTACCTTTTCCGCCACATCCTTGCCAACACTTATTGTTGTTTGTCTTTATAATAGCTGCCATTCTGACTGGAATGAGATGATATCTTAGAGGGGTTTTGATTTGCATTTCTCTGATTGCTAGAGATGATGAACATTTTTTCATATATTTGTTGATTGGTTGTATATCCTCTTCTGAGAAGTGTCTGTTCAGGTCCTTAGCCCATTTGTTATTTGGGTTATTTGGTTTTTAGTTTTTTGAGTTCTTTATATACCCCAGAGATTAGTACTCTATCTGCTGTGTGAGGGGTAAAAATTTGTTCCCAGGATGTATGTAGGCTTTCTGTTCACCTCATAGATTGTTTCTTTTGCTGAAAAGAAACTTTTAGTTTGATTCCATCCCATTTATTGATTATTGATTTTAATTCTTGGGAGTGTTATTAAGGAAATTGGGGCCTAATCAAACATGATGAATATTAGGGCCTACTTTTTCTTCTATTAGATGCAGAGTCTCTGGTTTAATTCCTAGATCTTCATCCGTTTTGAGATAAGTTTTGTGCATGAGAGATAAGGGTTTAATTTCATTTTGTTGCATATGGATTTCCAGTTTTCCTAGCAACATTTGTTGAAGATGCTATCTTTTCTCCAGGGCATGTTTTTGGCATCTGTGTCTAATATAAGATGATTGCAATTTTGTTGCTTAGTCTCTGTGTCCTCTATTGTGTACCATTGATATACTGAAGGCCAGCATCCTAAATGGAGAAAAATTGAAGGCATTCTCTCTAAAAACTGAAACAAGACAGGGATGCCTTCTTTCACCACTTCTATTTAACATAGTTCTTGAAACACTGGCCAGAGCAATTATATGAGAAATTAAAGGGAAATGGGTAGGTAAAGAAGAACTCAAATTATCATTATTTGCCGATGATATGATTCTATACCTAGAAGACCCAATAAAACTTCTAGAACTAGTAAATGAGTTCAGCAAAGTAGCAGGATACAAAATCAAAGGCATTTCTGTATTTCAGTGACAAACCCTCTGAAAGAAAAACGGGAAAACTACCCCATTTACAATAGGCTCAACAAAAATAAAATACTTGGAAATCAACTTAATGGAAGAGGTGAAAGACCTCTACAATGAAAACTGCAGAACACTAAAGAAAGAAATAAAAGAAGATCTCAGAGGATGGAAAGGTCTACCTTGTTCTTGGATAGGCAGAATTAATAGTCAAAATGACTGTACTACCAAAAGCACTATATAGATTTAATGCAATTTGAAATAAATCCAATGATATTCCTCATAGAAGTAGAAAAAAGCAGTCATGAAATTCATCTGGAGAAATAAGAGATCCAGAATTGCTAAAGCAATTCTTATCAAGAAGAGTGAAGCAGGTGGCATTATTAAAACAGACCTTAAACTGTACAACAGAGCAATAGTAACAAAAACAGCATGGTATTAGCATCAAAACAGACTGGTAGACCAGTGGTACAGAATATAGGACACAAAGACTAACACACATAATTAAAATTATCTTATATTAGATAAAGGTGCCCAAAATGTACATTGGAGAAAAGATAGCCTCTTCAACAAATGGTGCTGGGAAAATTGGAAATCCATATGCAACAAAATGAAATTAAACCACTATCTCTCACATGCACAAAACTCAACTCAAAGTGGATCAAGGACCTAGGAATTAAACAAGAGACACTGCATCTATTAGAGGAAATCTCCATCATGTCAGATTAGACCCCAGCTTCCTTAATAAGACTCCTATAGTGCAGGAACTAATATCAAGAATCAATAAATGGGCAGGATTCAAACTAAAAAGCTTCTTCTCAGCAAAAGAAACAATGAGCTGAATAGAGAGCCTACTAATTGGCAACAAATTCTCACCACACGCATGTCAGATAAAGCATTAAACTCATAATCCAATCAATAAATGGGCCAAGGAACTGAACAAACAGTTCTCAGAAGAAGATATACAATCAATCAAATATATGAAAAAATGTTCAACAGAAGAATATGAATATGTACATGTACAATCAATCAAATATAAGAAAAAATGTTCAACATCTTTAAGCAATTACAGAAATGCAAATCAATAGTTCTCTAAGATTCATCCCATTCCAGTCAGAATTTCAGCTATTATGAAGACAAACAACAATAAAGTGTTGGAGAGGATGTGGGGGAAAAGGCACACTCATACATTGATGGTGGGACTGCAAATTGGTGCACCCAGTCTGGAAAGCAGTATGGGGAGTCCTTGGAAAACTGGGAGTGGAAGCATCATTTGACCCAGCTATCCCTCTTGGTCTATACCCAAAGGACTCAAAAGCAGCATACTACAGGGACACAGCCACATCAATGTTTATAGCAGCACAATTCACAATAGCTAAACCTTGGAACTAAACTTGATGCCCTCAAATAGATGAATGAATAAAGAAACTGTGATATATAATACACAATTGAATATTATTCAGCATTAAAAAAGAATAAAATTATGGCATTTGTAGGTAAATGGAGGAAGCTGGAGAATATAATGCTAAGTGAAATTAGTGAGTCCCAAAAAACCAAATGCCGAATGATTTCTCTGATTTAAGGATGCTGTTCCATAATATGCTTGGGGAGGTGGGGATGGGATGGGAGTATTAAATGAACTCTAGATAGGACAAAGGGGAAAAGATGGAGGGAGTGGAATGGAGGGTGCATCCAGATAGGAAAGACCGTGCGTTTGTTAGGTCATCATTACCCTAAGTACAGTTATGAATGTGACTCCACTTTGTGTACAACTAGAGATATGAAACATTGTGCTCTATAAGTGTAATATGAATTTTGATTAATTCTTTTTTCGTGTATAACAAATTAAAATTAAAAAATCATAAAAAAACAAGAATCATAAATAATGTGTTCTTTTGTGTCCATTTTGTTTGTCTCCACATAATGTCTGGTTCATCTATATTATTTTTATATCAGTAGTTGTTTTATTGACATATAGTGTTCCATTTGAAAATACACTGTTTAATTTCTTTTTATATTTTCCTATATATAGACATTTGACTTTTCCAATTTTTGAACATACTAAATGTAACAATTTTGGTGGATTTCCATGTTAATGGCTCATACATAAATAGCCAAGGATAGAATTCTGAGGTTAAAAAAATGGATATATATTAAATTTTATAATAAGCTACCCAAACTTGCCAAAATGGTTGTACCATTTTATATTACTACCAATAATGCATCCTTAAGAAAAGGGCGAATCTCCCTTTGTAGGAGAGTTTCTTTGAAATTAGCCAAAGGTTTAGGTTCAGAGTTAAAAAGAGATAAATGGGAGATTACTGGGCTGCACTTGGCCTCTTCTTCCCTGCTGTGTGAACTGGAAACTTCCTTCAAGCAGTAAGTCTTTTTTGTTATGTTCTTTGAGTTAGCTTTCTGTGTGAGACAAAGTAAGGCTCATAAGAGGATTCTCAACTTGGTTAGTCTCAATATTCTGAAGTTGACAAAAGAGACTGTAGGCCAAGGATCATTAATTTTTAGAGTTTAGTCATATAAAAAAGAATATGGTTTAAAAATCATTTTAAAAATATTGAATGTCAAATGATGATAAAATTAGATATAAGAGGTTGTGAGGGGAATGGGAAAATAAACATGGAGAGAAATGAATTACAGTAGATGGGGTAGAGAGAGAAAATGGGAGGGGAGGAGAGGGAGGATAGTAGAGGATAGGAAAGGTAGCAGAATACAACAGTTACTATTAGGGCATTATGTAAAAATGTGGATGTGTAACCAATGTGATTCTGCAATCTGCATTTGGGGTAAAAATTGGAGTTCATAACCCACTTGAATCTAATGTATGAAATATGATATTTCAAGAGCTTTGTAATGTTTTGAACAACCAATAAAAAAAGAAAAAAAACAAATTTGGAATATGCAGATGAATGTAAATACTCATCGTATGTATGTGTATTTAGATTTATTCAATTATTATATGCAAATTTTACTCAAAAGAAGAAAAAACTAAGCAATATTAACTGTAGCTAATAATATGCATACTTTAATATAGGGGCAAGCTATAGATACCTGCAACTTACATTGAAATGCATCAAATAACAAAAGAGTAGGTGGATGGATGAATAGAGGGGAAAAGGTCTGTGGTAAAACATTTACAGAAAAATGTAAGTGGCACAATACACTTGAGGAATATGAGGTATTTGCTCTAAAATTCCTTTTACTTTCTTATATAATGGAACTTTTCTCATAAGGAAATGTTGAGTTAATTGATTTAATGCATACATGTTTGTTACAAAGAAAAACATGGCAAACAAGGATAAGAGAGAATGCCAGGAGCCAAGAAGGAAGGAACCAGACAACCAAAGATTTCCTGACATGCTGCTTTTATTTTAAAATATTTCACAGATCTGTGAAGTGAAAATTAGCTGAGACTCAGGGGAAAATTTGTGGGTGTTTGCAGGAACTCATGAATACCACTGAACATCTGCAGAACTATTTTCTGTTCACTGTGTTCCATTCACAGATACTTTTTCAATGGACAAGACAGCTTGCAAGCTAGTATAATCCAAGCGTATGAAGGAAAATTCTTGGCCCATAAATGCTTTAGTCTCTTCTGACTACAATGTGGTTAAATAATTCTTCTTACTCTATTTTTTAATGTGTTGGTGCAGTGTAATGCATATTTTTCTATCTGAGATTACACAATATAAGGAGATGGTTAAAAAATGACTCATGCTTTGTCAGAAATAACAATAAGTGATAAACTTTATCTTTTTATAATTTTGACTTTTATCCAAATATTTCTAGAAATCTTAGATACAATAAAAGTTTTATTTGTATAGAATATATATATATATATATATATATATATATATATATATATATATAGTATAATGGTCATCATTACAGGAGGTCCTGGAAAAAGATTGCTTTGTGCAATACCTGGCTGTGTGTTTACTATCTAAGACCCTCCTTTGCTTTCAGTTTTCTTACCTGGACAATGTGTGTGGTAATAGTGCTGATCTCTTAGAACCATTTTCAGGACTATATAATAAGTATTCAACAAATGTTTGATAATGTTTTTAAATCCAGGGTTACCGCTGAGAAAAAGATACAATAAACTCTTTAGTGTTCCCAGGTCAATATAGTACAAAACAGAATCAGAATTCAGGTTCTCTTACCTATTTCAATCATAGAAATTGTTTATTAAAACATGATGCACAAAATCTTAGATAATTCATAAATAAAAGTTAATTAGTTTGCTTAAAGAATTTACAAAGAAGTTCTAAAATATAAATTTAAAAAATAATTCCAAGATTACTTCATGGCATTGTTGGTAATAACTTTGGGAAAAAGAGCTTTAATACCACTATGCTTTTTACTCCTAGGTTTCCTTGCTTTGAAACAATTTGTAGAACAGTTATGTGAAAAGAAAAAGTGGTGTTCCAAAAGGGCAAGCAACTGATGAGAAATAATTTTAAAAATAGAAATTATTAGAGTACATTTTAGCATGAATATATGGTGATTATACTTTTCTAAAATATTGAATGTAGTTTATGTTCTCAAAATATGTCAGCTTCCTAAGATTTTGATTCCTTTAAAATTCAATGTTATTAAAGCACAATAGATGATTATTACTTCATGAATAATTATGAGTAGTATTTTCTGAGTTCTTTCTTTTATTTACACTGTCATCTCTAATGGGTACCATGTACATAAAATACTCTTGTATATTACATCAGTTAGAAAAGGCTAGTCGTACTCATTTCATAAACATTAATGGATACCTGTCAGGTATTTGGAAAAAAGATCAAAAGAAGATTACAAATAATCCAACCATGACTCATGGTATCATTGAAATTGAGCCCAATGTTAGCCCAACATCTTCTTGGGTTTATTTGGATCACAGTTGCCTGAATTAGCCTTCTTGTACTACCTCTTTTGGACTGGAAATTAAAGCTCAATTTGTGTGGACAGACATCCCCCCAAATTTTGACACTTTGGTTTTTTTTTTTTTTTTTCATTTTCATATTGAAACTAGCTGTCCACTGTCACCAGCTGGCCAGGCTGGCAACTGAAAGACTACACAAACACTGAAATTCCTTTTTTGGGGGTTAGGGATGGCTCTGAGACCTCAGGTATCAGCTCCCATGCTGGAAGACAAGGGGAGTAAGGGAGGCAAGAGGCAAGAGAGAGCACACACTTGAACCCCCCCTGTTTATTGGGGAAAAGCCACTCATAGAATATTCCACCCAAATAAGGCAAAGGATTGGGTTTTGAAGGGTGGAGTTTTGCTTGGTGATGTCTTGTGGTCAGCAGGTTGATTGACATCTTGGAAAGCCACACCCAGGTCAGGTGCTGGGTGGTATCACAGGCAGAGCAAGAGAAAAGGCACACATGTGCCTCGCACAGCCCAAAAAGCATGTAATTCCAGACCAGTTCCCTCACACGCTCTAATGCGCATGGCTCACATACACAGCCCATGGATAGCTTGCGACATTTATTGTTTTCGTAAACCTGAGAAATGTCTGTTTCAGTTATAGTCAACACATTCTTTTCCATTCAACAGAACTTTCTGTTTTAAAATGTAAATAAGAAAGGAAAGAAAAAGTCACCAGTTCTTGGAACTTTAGTACTAATCATCTAATTAAATTTTAATGGGGGAGAAACGGAATCCTTGGGGTCATATTGGAAATGCATTGTCACCCCCTTTTATTTATCATTCACATTAACTGAGGCAAAATTTTGCATTCCAAAGATTATGTTTTACTCAGCTTCAGTGCGGATTAGAATAGCCGCAGTCCCTGTCCCACTCTCCCTGTGTCCATTACAGTCCCCAGCAACCTCATTCTTCAAATGTTTCTATTAGAAAAATCATTCTACATTTAGTATGAAGGTGTAGGTATATTCTGTCTTGCAAACAGTAATTTTTGCGGTAAAATATCTTTGATATTTTTTTCCTTATTGTGGAACAGTTCTGAAACAACAGTTATGAAAATATAATCGCTTATTTTATATACACCCTTCCCAAGCCTAAGAAAATGTAGTAAAAAGATAAATATATCAACTCCTACCACATCTCTTACATTTTACTAGAGTACCTAATAGTTCAAAAAGGAAAGAAAAATAAAAGTGTAAGGATTTGAAAGAATGAAATTCATTGTATATAAGACCAATAGGCAAAATGCATTACAAATATATAAGCAACAATTGGAAATAAATGTTCTCTCTATATCTGGAATTCCTCTTTACCTTAATCAAATAGCTTCAGTTCCATTTAGGAAAGAAAAAGCACACATGTAACAATTCAATTTTCTTTCTCAAATAGAACTGATATTTCTTTATTTAATGGGTTTTGAATCTCAGGATGATCTCAGATTTGGAGACTTGAGGAGGGACTTTACTTTTCTACTGTTGCAACTGGTCTCAACTTTATGCTTACAGACCTTCATATTTGTCTTTCCACACAGAGGTAACATCTTTCTATCAACTGTCTATTGCACTCTTACCATCAGTTTAATATTTTGTGTTGCCACAGATCCCTGCAGACCTTGGCACTCTGATTGTGACTTTATCTTTGCTTCTCATTATGTTAATTAGTCCATCTCACTTCTGATACTCTCATATCAAGACTTGACCTCTATTATTCAAGAATCCTATAATCCTTATTTATAACATGGAATCTAGTTCCATGGAAATATTCTCCAGGTTCAACTGTGGCCTAAAAATGATGTCACCCATTTAGAACAAAAGATCTCAGTGTCCTCCTTACATTGAATTATAGTATAGTGAGTACCTCTGGATCCCTGCTATTCCTAGTATGGTCATTAAATGTATTTTGGTCTTATGTAATATATATATATTTTTTTTTTCAAAATTCCTATTACTCTAACTCAATTTTCTGCCAAGGCAATTTACTTATCTTTAATTTTCTGTAAGCCAGTGTTACATCCAAGATTCAGGGATCATCCAGAAGAATAAAACAAATTGAATTATAAAGAAGATATTTTTTTCTTTCCACCTTGTATCCCATCTTCTCTAGTGAAACATGCACACTGCCATTACTATTCATGATTTCTGAGTTCTCACACTGAATTTCTGCAGTTCTTTCAGTGGGGGAAATTCTATACTCTTAGGGTAGAGACTGTATTTTCTCTTTGGTTTATGCTGATATACTACCCTTAATTACTTGAGAGGCAATAGGTGAGAATATTGAGAAGGAAAGGTGTCCCCATTTGAAGTGTTTAGCTCAGGTGAGTAATTGCCTGGTCTCTGGATAAGGCCAGGCTGTTGCCCTCAAGCAAAGGATAAGGGATTGCCTTTGTGAATTTGTAAGTGTAGGGATGCAAGTTCATCAGGTGTATTCAAATGCTTATGCCTTTTTAGGTCTTATGATTTCAATCTCTTATTCTCATGGCCCTGAATTTAAGCATGTAATATCCTTTAAGTTTATATATTCAGTACTTTTAAGTTTGTATATAGAAGTACTGATTTACAAAATTGTTCCAGCATTAGAAAAGTGTGGCAGAACTTTTTTTTATATTTTGTGACATTGACTGTCTTGTTTTTAAATTTTTCATTTGATTTTAAATGTACATGACAGTAGAATGTATTTTGCCATCCATAGAGTACTTACATGGAGCATAACTTATTCTAATTAGGATTACATAAACTATCTTTGATATCTAAAGATAACATCTACGATTCCATATATTAGTATGGTGAATAAGAAAGTAAACCTGGGCACCCAGGTATGTTGCTTTAATTTCATTTAGCTAAATACACAGGAGCTGGTTAGCTGGATCATTCAGTAGTTCCATTTTTATGTTATTGAGGAACCTTCAAACTGTTCTCCATAGCAGCTTTACTAAATTACATTCCCAACAAAACTGATTTCTCATCAGCATTCTTTATTGTTTTGCTTTGTTTTAATAATAGCCTGTGTTAGGTATTCATCACTGTGAGCAAAGTAAGTGACAGGAGCAACTTAGAGGAGGAAAAGTTTATTCTGCCTCTTGGTTCCAGAGGTTTAGTCCATGATCAGCCAGTTCCATTGTTCTGGGCCCAGGGTGAGGCAAGACATCACTGTGAGAGATGGCAGCAAAGGAGCACTGCTCCATTCAAGGCAGCCAGGAAGCAGAGAGAGAAAGGGGAAGGAGCTTCAGGGAGATTGAACCTTTCAATGGCATGCCCCCATGATGCACCTCCTCTAGCTATGCTCTATCTCCTTACAGTTAGCACCCGATCAGCCCATTCAAAATAGAAAGGACCAATTAGGTTATAGCTCTCATTTTCAATCATTTTACCATTGAATATTCCTACATGGATAGGAACTTTTGGGGGACACTTCATAACCAAACCATAACATTGCCATTCTAAATGGGGTGAGATAATTTCACTGTAGTTCTGATTTTCATTACCCTGATCCAGCATTTCTTTTTATATAATTGTTGGGCATTTGTATTTCTTCTTTTGAGAAGTGTTTCTTCAGATCCTTTGACCCTTTTTAAAATTTGAATATTTGTTTCTTACTGTCAATTTTTTCTAGTTCTTTTTTTTCTTAAATAATTTTTAGTTGTAGATAGACACAATGCCTTTATTTTATTTATTTATTTTTATGTGGTGCTGAGGACCGAACCCAGGGCCTCATATGTGCTAGCTAGATAAGCACTCTGCCACTGAACCCCAGCCCCAGCACCAGCCCCAGCCATAGCCCAAGTTTTTTCTAGTTCTTTATATATTTTTTTCTTCATATATTCATGATAGTATTCCTCTGTCAGATGACTAGCTAGCAAATATTTTCTTCCATTCTATATGTTGTTTGCTCATTTGGCTGATCATTTTCTTTGCTGTGTAGAAACTTTTTAGTTCAATGTAGTCCCATTTGAATTGACAAATTTTGCTTTTGTTTCCTGTGATTATGGAATTCTGTCCAGAAAAATCATTGCTTCTAGCAATGTTCTAAAGTATTTTACTTATTTTCTTCTAGTACTTCCAGAGTTCCAGGTTTTATATTTAGGTTTTTGGTTCATTTTGAATTGACTTTCCTACAGAATGAGAGATGGGGCCAAGTTCCAATCTTCCGCGTGGGGACAATCTGCCCTGAATAATGTATTTCTAGAGTTTCACCCCAAAAGCAACTGCTGTCTCTGTTCATTGCCATTAAGCAAGTCAGAACAGCAACAACCATATACACAAAACAACAAACAACAACAACAACAACAACAAATGCTTGAGCTTTTAAGTATCCCATGAGATTGGGGAGTCCCCCTAGAAATTTCAGTTTTCTCTGTGTGTTGAGAGCACTGGTGGATAGGCCAGTGAACTCTGCTGGCTGGCATCTAGTGGCTTGGTGTGGGGTACTGCCTGACCATGCATAGAAGCAGCGATTTTAGCTTAGCATGACAACAAGTGGCCTGAAGGGATGCCACACAGAATATCAGAATATCACCCTCTCTCCCTCTCACACTTGGCAACTGAAAGCTTTAGGTGTTTTCCAGGGACTTTTGTTGTGGGTGGAACTCCAGTGTCCATCTTCCTATCTCTGTGAGCCTGTTGGAAGCTATTTTCACCTTGGACTCTCTTTTGGAAAGAACATCATTTTCAGGAAGTATATAATTGTAGGACTTAGCTCTTTGTGTTTCCTCTCTCTTCCTGATCTTTATGTTGTAAAAGCCTTCTAGATGCATTTCCTATGCCTTTTATGAAGTTCTATAAATGCCATTTCAAATTTGTCTATTTTTTCCAGAATGACTGTTAGTCTAAGATTACATAATATATCTTTTTTCAGAAGTCAAATTAAAGCATGTAATAATTACAGAACAATATTAGCAATTTTCTTTTATTCTTGGCATCATCATTACCCAGTACTACACATAATAATATATATTAGTCTGATAGTAATTTTATTTAAATTCTCTTTATATCACAATTGATATTAAAATTTAAATATGTAACAACATTAAAAATGAAGTCACTGATAGTATATTTGAATGCCTAGTTTTGCTTTCATCATGTATTAAAATTTTAAGATGATATTTGATCCATCAAAAAAGCATGCTATGGGGCTGGGGAACATGAGAGGTACTTTATGGTCGATCCTTAGCACCACATAAAAAAATAAATATAATTTTACAACTATAAAACATTTTTTTAAAAAAGCATGATATGTATTCAGTTTTAGAAAAACAAAATTGGTGGGTAAATAGCTAAAATGCTTATAGTCATAATAGATTTTAATTCTTGTACAAGATTATTTATACCCTAATAATAATGACAAAATTGGCTTTTCTGTTCTTAATTAATCCTTTTTGGTCTTTTTGCTTATGTGATTGAGCAAGGACTTCAAATATAACAGAGAGAACTGTTTATCCTTGACTTTCTCCTTTGAAGACCTTAATATTGTATCCTTTCACCTATTTTAATTATCCATCATTACTTTCCCAGGAGACTTTGTTTCAAGTCTCCTAGAGTTGAATTTGACACAAGGAAGAGGCAAAGCATAGGCAGCAGGTTTTTATATATCAACTCAAATCTTCCATTTATATATGAAAGGCAATTCAATATGTGCTGGAAAGAAATATTCGGATGCTTTACTGGCTCTGTCGGTGTTTTGGATCCAGTCATAGTAATATTGCTTTTCTTGTTTATTCCTGGACAGAAACTGTACCTGTATATCCTTCCAGAATGTATAGTACATAATGGATAGGTGGTATTTATGAGGCCTACTTTTCAAGGTTTTGAGCATTGGTTTGAGTTTTTGGCATGCTTAAGACAATGGACATCATAGAAACAAGGTATACCATACATCATATTACAAACTGTCATTGGAGTGATGTCCAGGGATAGGAATTGGTCCAAGATAAGCAGACATGGTAGTAGAAATAACCTTTCACAGGGAGAAAAAAATGTATGGGGATGGATGTGCTATACACAATTTTAGAGCCCTTGAAATTATAGGATAAGGAGATAAGAACTAAAATTATTCTAATTTTATGACTAGGCTTTATTTTTGAATTTGTGATATTAAGCCCATAGTAAATTTCTAGTATAATTTGTCCAGAAACTGTTGTCTATGAAGAAAAATTCTTGTGTCAACATTGAACAGTCTCGATTATACAGAAAATTGTATTGTTCCAATATTTGAAAAGTCTGTGAGTAATATTGTAGATTGATGGGAGGATCTCTGTCAACATGCCAATCAAATGCACCTTCACAAGGTATAATTCATCATTTTGGATGATTGACAACATACTAAGGATTCAATTTCATTTGAAATGCAGTGGATCCAATAGTAAATTTAATATAAATAAATTTTTAAAGGCAGTAGACATTATTAGAAAGATGGCAGTGGCTAGATCCAGGGGATATTTTCCAGAGTGGTTAACTAATTGAAAGAAACTTCCGCATGCTGCCTATGGGATGGAAACAGGAAGTCAACCATAGACCTCATTCATTAGAGCATGGAAATTAGGTGATAGCCCGTGAAAAAAAAAGATAAGTTAAAGGAGAAACTATAAGGAAAGAAGAAAGTGTTCTCTCCTTAATAGTAGGAAGCCTATTTTGAGAATGAGAAGCAGATAGATTTACAGGATCCACAAGATTTTGGTTATAATTATAGAGTACACTGTGAGCCAGTGATATGAGAGAACATATTAAGGAAGTCTTAATCACATTTTATCTTAGTCTCAGAATTCATTAATATTTCTGGATATGTTGGTATATAATAAAGTTTAAAAAAGTTAAATGTAGGCTGAAGGATTTTATTAGAGTTCTGACAAGGAACAGAAAACACATTTAGCCTTATTGGAAGAAGGGTGCACCAGGCTAAGGGGAACAATGTGGGATATTGAGAAGCCACAGCAATAGCAGTGGTGGGAAGCCACTAGTACAGCTAGGGCTAAAGTGGTAATACAAGGCTAAAGAGTTGCTAGGGTCAAAGAAAGCTCTTTCTATTTTATGGACATTCCTGACTTCTCCAAACTTGTTCTCTCATCTATATCTAAAATCTATATTGGCTAATTTAAACTCAGTTTCTATAAAGCTGAGATTTTTGGAGATACTGTCTTTAATTTCATACCTTCCTGTCTATCTCAAGTCACAGAGCCAGACCAATAAAAGGGAAAAAAAGCAAAAACAAAAAACAAAAAGTAGGTGGTGGTGGAAATGAAGCAGGGATAAACTGGAATATAAATATTATTATAATGGAGAACAAAATAACAAGATGGATGAAGATGTTTTCCAATTTTTAGGATTCTCACATGGCTTTTATTCCCACTTTTCTAAAAATATGATTTTTTTAAATTTTAGAGCAATTTTGTATTCAAAGCAAAATTGATTGAAAGAAATTGAGTGGACAGATATTTTCCAGACAGCAATTCCCCCCCTTATCCTCATGGATGCATTCTAAGACCCCACAGTGCATCCCTGAAACCATGTGTGACAGTTGATCTTATCACAGTGACAACTACTGAGTTATGATTGGGCTCACTTACATGGTATGAAGGTGCCAGACAAAAGAGATGATGCACTTTCCCAACATGATGGCACCAGGTTTCATCACACTACTTAGGGTGATGTCCAGTTTAAGATGTATTAGCTACTTATATCTGGAACTTTCTGCTTAATATTTTTGGACCTTAGTTTTCTGTGAATAACCACGGAAAATGAAGCCATGATTATATGGCCCTGCTCCACTCATGCATAACCTCCCCAATATCTCCCAACATGGTGATTCATCTGTTACAGTTTATGACCCTACATTGATATACCATTATCACCCAAATCCATAGTTTTCAACATGGTTCAGTCTTGGCATTATACATTACATGGTTTGGACAAGTGTGTTGGGATATATGTTCATCATTACCATATCACACAGAATAGTTTTAGTACCCTGAAAATTCTTTGTGTTTAGGAGGGATCATATACATCCTTCCATTCTCACAACCCCTGGTGGTCACTCATGTTTCTACTATCTCCATGGTTGTGCTTTTCCAGAATTTTATATATTCATAATCATACAGTGTACAACATTTTTTCACTTAATATTAGCGAAAACTGAGTGTTGGCATATGGTATATATCTCTACTCTATTTGCAACAATTCTATAGATCTAAAACTATTATAAAATACAAAGCTAAAAAGTTTCACCTAAAAAATCTGCCACACAAAATATTGATGCATTCAGGAATCATCAGGGTCTGGCATACAGTTTTAATAGGAATAGTAAATTGCCATAATCTGTCAGTAATTATTAAAGTCTTATTATGCATGTATTCTTTGATGGATCAAGCTCACTTCTAGAAATTCAGAAGAAATGAAAGCAAAATGCAAGTATGTCACTGAACATTGTAGGTAATATTTATAACAAAATAAACTAACCTACCTTTTTGACAGGTATTTGAGATAGTTTTGGTACTTTTCAACAGGGTAGCTATTAAGAAGTAGGGGATTTCTTTAGATGCAAGCATTCTCTGGATACAGATATACAATGTAATAAAAAAGTCTACATTAATCAGAGAAAAAGATGGTACATATTTGTGGAATCATACACACTGAACTGTGAACAGCACTTACCTTAGAAAATCATGATACAAGTGGAGAATATTAATGTGTACATTTATGTTTCTTTCTTGTTTGGACTGAAAAACCTCTGTTTGTTATTTTTATAATAAAAATATAGATTTTTCTTATTATGATAAATTTATGTATACATTATCATTTTATTAGCTATAATTTGTTAATGTTATAGTCAATTTAGTTATAATTTAACTAATTAGAGATCATAAGTTTGATCTTCTATATAAAATTAAAGCAATAAGATGCCACTGAGTCATTAACCTTTTCATTTATTTAATAATTCTGTAATATATGCCTCTTGTGCTCCTGTTATTAACTTATTTGCTTGGGATTGAAAGCAGAATTGAATCTTATTCATACTTTCAAGGGTCCTCATATATCTGTGAGATAAGCAAATGACTGGCTAGTAAAGAAGTGTGGCAAATGCCCACATTTATCTTTAGAGGCTTTGTACGTAATTTGGCATTTTTATAATAGAGCTTTGAATATGAAGTGAACAGACTGTAGGATGCTTTGAACAGTGAAATCAAGTGTGAAGATTTGTGAATAAAGATACGTTTGCCAAATTAGGAAGGGGTCATATTACAGAATTGTAACACATAGTCTTGGATAGGGATGGTCATCAAATTTTATCATACTTGACAGCTCCTTTCACTTGATGGTAGATTTATCTAGCAAAGTGTTGAGACATATTCTTAAGGAGGGTGTGTGCTCAGGAGGAAACTATAGCAACTGCTTGCTGCTATCAGTCAAAGGTACTCATTGAGTAGAAGTGACAGGCCTTCCAGATATTTGTCTAGGACTCACAGGTTTTCAGTATAGTTCTGATTCCAGTTCTGCTTATCAAACTGCTAAAGATTTTAATCACCACTTGGATAGTAAGTATAAGAGGATTATTTTGTTTGTTAAAAAAGGGTTAATAAGGAGTAATTAAAAATGACTATTATGAACCAGATAATGGGACCTTATAGGAATTTATGTATATGTGTTCACAAATATTTTTTGAAAAAATTGATTTTGTTGAAAACAAAGTGAGATCACTAAAGAAATTTGGATAACTCAGCTCAATAGTTTAAAACACAAGTACTTCAAAGTATAGATTACAAAAAACAAAATAAGATTTTTCAAATGCAGTGGTCACTTAATGAGGTCTGTATTATCAGCAAAGTGACCATCAGCTAAAATTTGTCAGCAATTTTAATCTTATAGTATTTATAATATACAATACAAGATGATTTAATATCCAATATTAGTTCACTGGGAGTACTTATAGTTCTAGAATGAAATTGACTGATGCCTGAATAATCTATTGCAGTGATTGCTAAGAAACCTACCACTAGTTTATAATTTGTACAGATCCGATGAGAGTTTTAAATATGATGTAAGCATGCAAATAGAATAGATACATGTATAAATCCTTTGTCAAAACAGAAACCAACTCACCAGGATACAAATTATGTTACTCACTCATTAATGTGTACACACAGGCACTTTCTTCCTTTTGAGAAACAGTTTTGGTGGAAAGATAGAGTGCACCAAAGATTTATAGAGTCTTGTAAACAGAATGTAGAAAAATCTGTGTGCAGTCAGTCTCATGCCCTTAAGCAAGATTGTAAAATGTGGCAGATGATAAACCTGAGGCACTGTAAAGAGCACAGGACTACTCCAGAAGGGAAAAGCAGCTCCCTTTAGGAAAATCAGCTCCAAGTACTAGATTGCACTTACTCAAATAGGAGAGAAGGCAACCATGATTTCTGAGTATTTCAATTAAAAATCCTAAAAGTGATTGATCCAAACACCTAAGTGAATAACCTAAGGTCTTTTTAAATTTTTAATTGTGGACCCCATTTATTTTATTTTATTTTATTTATATATGACAGCAGAATGCATTACAATTCTTATTACATATATAGAGCACAATTTTTCATATCTCTGGTTGTATATAAAGTATATTCACATGAATTCATGTCTTCATACCTATACTTTGGATAATAATGGTCATCACATTTCACCATCATTGATTAACCCCATGCCCCCTCCTTCCCCTCCAATCCCTCTGCCCTAACTAGAGTTCATCTGTTCCTCTCATGCTCCCTCTCCCTATCCCACTATGAATCAGCCTCCTTATATCAAAGAAAACATTTGTCATTTTGGGGGGGGATAAACATTTTGCTTAGCATTATCTTCTCTAACTCCATCCATTTACCTGTAAATGCCATGATTTTATTCTCTTTTATTGCTGAGTAATATTCTATTGTGTATGTAAGCCACTTTTTTTAATCCATTCACCTAGATAAAAGGCATGTAGGTTGGTTTCACAGTTTAGCTATTGTGAATTGTGCTGTTATAAACATTGATTTGGCTGTGTCCTTGTAGTATGGTGTTTTTAAGTTCTTTGGGTATAGACTGAGGAGAGGGATAGCTCGGTCAAATGGTGGTTCCATTCCCAATTTTCCAAGGAATCTCCATACTGCTTTCCATATTGGCTGCACCAATTTGCAGTCCCACCAGCAGTATACAAGTGTGCCTTTTCCCCCACATTCTTGCCAACACTTATTGTTGTTTGTCTTAATAATAGCTGCCATTCTGACTGGAGTGAGATGAAATTTTAGAGTGGTTTTGATTTGCATTTCTCTAATTGCTAGTGATGGTGAACACTTTTTCATGTATTTGTTGATTGATTGTACATCATCTTCTGAGAAGTGTCTCTTCAGGTCCTTGGTCCATTTATTGATTGGGTTATTTATTTTTTTTTTTTTTGGTGTTTAGCTTTTTGAGTTCTTTATATACCCTAGTGATTAGTGCTCTATCTGATATGTGAGGGGGGAAGATTTGCTCTCAAGATGTAGGCTCTTTATTCACCTCACAGATCATTTATTTTGCTGAGAAGAAACTTTTTAGTTTGAGTCCATCTTATTTATTGATTCTTGATTTTAATTCTTGTGCCACAGGAGTCTTATTAAGGAAGTTGGGGCCTAATCCCACATTATGGAGATTTTTCTTTTATTAGTGCAGGGTCTCTGGTTGTATTCCTAATTCCTTGATCCATTTTGAGTTGAGTTTTGTGCATGGTGAGAGATAAGTGTTTAATTTTATTTTGTTGCACATATTGAAGGCATTTCCTCTAAAAACTGGAACAAGACAGAAATGCCTTCTTTCATGACTTCTATTTAACATTGTTCTTGAAACACTGGCCAGAGAAATTAGACAGACAAAAGAAATTAAAGGGATATACGTAGGAAAAGAAGAACTCAAATTGGCACTAATTGCCAATGATATGATTCTATACCTAGAAGATCCTAAAAGTTTCACCAGAAAACTTCTAGAACTAGTAGATGAATGCAGCAAAGTAGCAGGATATTAAAATCAACACCCATAAATCAAAGGAATTTCTGTATATCAGTTACAAATACTCAGAAAGGGAAATGAGGAAAACTACCCCATTCTCAATAGCCTCAAAAAAAAAACAAAAAAAAAACAAAAACCTTAGGAATCAACGAAAGAAGTGAAAGATCTATATAATGAAAATTACAGAATCTAAAGAAAGAAATCAAAGAAGACTTTAGAAGAAAGATCTACCTTGTTCTTAGATAGGCCGAATTACTATTATCAAAATGACCATACTTCCAAAAGCACTGTACAGATTCAATGTAAATCCCATTTAAAATCGCTAAAATATTGACACTGTTTCCTCAATTACAGAAAACAGGATGAGTCTTCTAAGCTAATAACATTAGAAACAAAGTTATGTTTATGGTAATTATCTACTCAGTTTTCTAGCTATTCTTACACTTTATACCAAAATAAACAAGTAGAGGAGATAATTTATATAATTTGTATCCTGAAAGCAAAAGAAAATTACCTATAAAAAATTGAATCAGAAGGAATCAGTGCTTACCAAGTGTCACAAAGGTTTTAATATTTGTTGTCACAAAAGAACTATGCAGACATTTATGTTAATATATTTTCACTTTATTAGAATGTTGATATATATTTAAAAAACAATAAAACTAGCATAATGGCTGCTTGTAAATGTCAGATGCTGATTTATTGGAGACGTTAACAAATCTTCATGAATAAAAGTGGTAGAAGAATAGGAATTTGTGTTCATTCACATCATTGTTTCTCTTTAAAATATTAAATGACAGGAGCTAATGATAGGAAGAACGTTGAAAAAAATGAAGTGAGTTGTATACTTTTCTGATCTGGAGCTGATTTTCTAATAAAAGTACCTCAATTAGTAGAACTTTTAGTGATAAATTTTAAATCAACAGTTACCTTGGATAATGTTAATTTGTTTACTAGGATTTCATAGGTTATTTTTTTTATGTCCAAATGTCATGGAACCTCTGTGCATTCAGATTTCTTTCCTTTCCATATTAGAGGTCACATAAGCAGGTGACTTTCCCTTTTAAAGGACTTCTACAGATATTACCAGCCTATTTTCTTTGTGACTGACCAGTACTCTCACTCTGGTAAAGGCTTGAGGCCATGGTAATCTTGAATTGGTTTTTGCTAGGGGGAAGAACAGCCCAACAGACTGTTGGATTTGGAGAGGAAACTGGATTATTCTTATGTAGCTTCTGCTGTGATTTGGTTGCTCCTGTTGTTAATTGAATTATGTTGATGTCCTGCTGGCTCTGTACACATCTTAAGATTGGTGTGAAGGTTGCTCTGCACATGGTGAACCATAACCTAACTTGACATGTGAACCGCTAATACTGAACTTGGAAGTACACTCTTGTGGAAGTAGTCAGAGCTCAGCCAATCAGGGCCAAATTCTGCCAGAGCATACCCACATAAGGCAGAGGCTGACAGCAGCCTCTCAGGGCATTTGTGTATGTCCTTTGGTGGTCTCTGCTCATAAACATAACCTGTACATGTGGTGGGAGGAGCTTCTGAATCATTTTCTCTCTGGACTTTTGCCCAATTCATGACTCATTTCTTTGGTCAAACAAACCTTGCCAGATTCAATTTGTCTAATGTTTTCCTTTTAACACTATCATAGGAGGTCATGGGATTTTCCTTGTTGATGAGTGTCTTGCAAAGAGGTATTTATCTTGTGAGACTTTAGCTTATCTGACTGATGATATTCTACTAAAACTTCTGAGTTTCACATTTGCCTTGGAATTGGCAGGTTAAATATTCCAATGCCACTGTCTCCTTAGTGTCAGTGATCATACTCAACTGGTAGGAATTCTAACATGACTTTAGAATAGCTCATAGACAAATTAGCTAAGCTACAATTGTTTTGTTTTATTTGCTTTTAATCCTGGAAAATATTGGACAATGTTTTCTGAGGGCCATATGTTTACAATAAATTTGAATTTATGGCAAAGTCTGCCATTAAGACATGCAAAACAGTCCCAGAATATATTTGGATATATTCTGTTTTAAAACAACTTTGTTTGATCAATGAATTCTTTGAGAAGGAATAGTGTATTGTGATATGTAATGTGTAATTTGCCTAAATATATTCTTAGTAAAACACTTTTAGAAGAAGAGTTGGTAGGATATTTTGGAAAGTGGAATAAATGCAAGGATAAATTATTTTCCATGTTGCCAGTTATGAAAGAAGGAGCATCAAGAAAATGAAGTAGAATTAGAGTCTAGAAAACAATGTGACACTAATTAGTGAGTTTAATATGCATTGAAAAAAAGGAATGGGAAAGAGGACAGGGTAGCCTTAATTGTGCTCCGTTTAACTTAGCAGTTTAGTTAGCCAGAGCTTTTACAAGTAGCCCTTTTAGAGCTGTGACATCTTTATGCAGCTGTCCTTTTTTTCTCTGATTTGGTTGCTTTTGTGAACATTCTAAATGTTTTTGATCAGATGCAATGAGGCCCACTGTATTTTCCTTGACAGCACTATTCCTTGACTAGGAAAAGCCTCAAAGTAGCTTTTATGAGGAAGGAAGATGTGGAAAGGAGACAGTGGGATGGAAGGAGGCAGGATGCTGGCTGTGTCTTCAACAGTGTGAAAGAGATTTGAAGGGAGGTGACATGCCTATTGAAATCCTGTTGGCTGGCTCAGGAAAGTCCCTCTGCACAGTGGAAAGATTATTAAAATACCAAAGATTTCACATGTGACATTGGTCATAATGCCTCGTCCATTTTCCCCACTTGGATGAAGTAAAAAGTGAAGTTCCTACACGAGCTGTGTGCCCCTGTCTCCTTCAATGCTGGCAGTGACCTGCACAGATAGGATTTCACATTCACAAACAAGAGACAGCCTGGTCTCCCTGTTAGTATAGTGCTTCATGGTTCTGATCTAAGACCTTTGGCCTCTTTTCTCTTTGGAAAAAAATGAAATAAAAGAAGCTGAGCTAGTGAGAATATATTACCTCACTCTATTTGAAGCCCTGTTATGACTCAGGATCAACTAGAAAACTGAATAATCTCATTTAGCAAAACAGGCATGCAACTCAAGTTGGACTATTCTGTGTCCTTTTTTTTTAACCAGTATAGAAGAAATAGGAACAAAGTACATTGAAAGAAAGTAAAAGTGGCATTAATTGGAGTAGTCATTGTTAAAAAAAAATTCTCATCAGGATAATCCAAGAACGTTTTTGTCAAATTTGCCTTTGGTTTTAGGAAGAAAGGAGATTTTATTTGTGAACTGAATTTTCTACATCATCTCTATGAATTATACTACATAGACACAAGATGAAAATGTACAAGGTACTTGTAGTACTTCCATTTAATAATCACACATTTATACAACATGACAAAGTGAAAGAATAATAAAAGCAGTATAAGAAAAATTAATTTGTTATAAGTATCATACTAACTCATTTTTATAAATAAATAATGTATTAATAAATAATACAGCCTTTCTATTTTGGTGAGCTACTCAAAGTGTCATAAGAGATAACATATGTAGATCTTTTACTGTATTATTTATTGTTTTCCTTATGTTTATAATTCAGACTCCTGGTGGAAAAGCCTGGGATTTATCTCAGGAGGAGCTGTTGCTGGCAGTTTGTAGATGAAAACTGTAGCCACCTGCACTGGAGTTAGCTTGCTAAGTCAGGGCCTGACACAGGGAAGTTATGAGGGAGAAAATTCATCTTATTTGATTAACATATTTCTGTCTTTGGAGGAGAAATTAGATGGTAATACTCCAACAATATTGATTTCAAATAAATTTTATGTTACATTGTAAAAAAATGCAAGAAATGTTTGAATTTATCAGGGCTTTCTGTTCTGTCTATACCTTGGCATTTCACTTCAAGGAAGATTTTGTCTCCATTTAATCCAACTCTCTCTCTCTCTCGTCTCTCCAGCTACTATATTTTCATCTGTCTACCATTTATCTCTCATTCTTTCCCTTCCTTTCATCCATTTCTCTGCTTGCCTATACCAACATGCATATTAATCTGTCCGTTATCTGCATATCTACTTAACTATTCATTAGTTCATCTGTTTGTTTTTGAGGTGCAGTGTTTGATTACTCATAATCTGTTAGTAGGGACTTATGCCAGTCCTCCCTCATTCCCTCCTGCCTTCAGTCCATCCTTTTCTTGTTTATTGCATTTGTTTTCTTTAGCCCCTCTCCATTTATATCCCTGTCTCAACATAAGTAGTGATCCCAATAAATTGAATCAACACAGTTTATTTGCATATGCTTGTTTTATGTGTTGTTTTTGTCAGCTTTTTCACCACTGTGACTAAAGGATCCAATAGGAATAGCTTTATAGGAGGAAAAGTTTATTTGGGGGCTCATGGTTTTCGAGACCTCAGTTCATAGGCAGCCAGCTCAATTCCTCAGGGCTTGAAGGGAAGCTGAACATCATGGAGGAAGAGTATGGCAGAAGGAAGCAGCTTACATGGTGATCAAGAAATGGAGAGAGAGACTCCCCTTGCCAGATACATATGTATACCCAAAGCCCCCAATGCCCCACCTCTTCCTTCAGTCACCACTCATTTAATCCCATCAGGTGGTCAAGGTGCTCATGATCTAATTATTTATTCTCTGAACCATCTTGCATTGTCTCACACATGAGCTTTTTGGGGGCAACTCATATCCAAGCCCATAACATGTATACAAATTTAATTTACACAAATGATGATATAAACTCATCTATACCTTGCTACTGCACTGTGTTTTAAAGATGTGTTTGTGTCTCTGGTCTGTTTTCCTAACTGCTGCCTCAGTACAGTGTTGATGCACTACATTTTACCTCACAGTGGTGAAGACCTGGATTGCAACAAGTCACTTCAACTAAATATAACACTGTGGTGCACATTTATATATATTTTCTTATACTTGTTAAAGAGTTGTTCTGGATACACATTCAGGATATGTAGATATGGCTATCTAGACCATAACTTATGTGTATGTTGCACCTGATTTCATATTTGCATATTACTCTTTAAAAAAGAGTTGGGCCAACTTGAACTTCTAGCCACATGTGAGATTTCTCATATTCCCCTTCTCAGGGAATGATTGCATTATGTAGTTTTCTAACATTTGCCACTATACTGAGTACAAATTAATCTTGTCATAAAGACTTCCCTTTGAGTCTTCTGGGAAATGATTACTTGCATATCTTTTGCCTGCTGGTTTTTCTAATTTGGCATGCTGTCTTTCCACTGTGGAATAGCAAGAGTTATTTGTATGTTCTAGATGTTAGTTCTTTGCAGGTGCTAGATCTTGAAGATGTTTTCTGTGTTTAGTAAGCTGGCTTATTAGCTTGGTCCATTATATCTTCCCGAATTGAGTGCTGAAGCATATTTTATCGATTCATTTGTTAATTTTCATTAACCTTGCTTACTGTACAGATTTATCTTTCACAGTTATCTTTGATTCTCTTAGTGTGTACCTTTTTGTATGGCAGGGGCTAGCAATCTAGTTTTATTTTTGAATATAGTAAGCCAAAACTCATACATCATTAACTGAACATTCAGGTGTTGGCACATTGATTCATGTATTATTCAAAATACTTGATTCACTCCTCTGAAGAAAACATGAAATAAGGCAAAGAATTGACATTCATAAAGTACTGAAATTTTAAAATAAAATTCATATGCTGTTGACCCAGGATTTTATGCTGAGGAAAAATACTTTTTAGAAATGTAGAAATAAGACTTTTCAGACACAAACCGAGGTGATTGACTACTGCAGGCATACCATATAATATACGTTTAAGATTGTTTTAGTTCCTTAATATTACATATGAAGCAATATAAATATATTTAAAGGTGGAACATTCCTAATTAAATATCTACACTGTAAACCCATAAACCATATTTTCTTTAAAAAAAATGGGGTCTATAGAGCTAGAAAAAGGACTTACAAATAGTGCTCAGTTAATCCAAAAGAAGATCAGATTCAAGGGGGAAAAATGGGACAGAAAATGGCAAAAAGAAAACACATGGAATTGAAAATAGCTATCAAAATGGCAGATCAATGCTCTTTAATATTAATAATAATGATGATGATGATGTTAAATATGATACTAATATTACCAATTAAAAGAGAAATTCCTAGATTGGATTAAGATAAAAATGAATCAAATTATATGCTGCTTCAGCAAGCCCTCTTCAACATGGGTGAAGGTAGAAAGGGTGGTAACCGATATACTGTCTTCTATAACCTGAATTGTGTCCCTCCAGATCACTTATGTTGAAGCCCTATCTTTGAAGATAGGGCTTTTTGAAGGTAATTAAGCTCAGTGCATCACAGGGTAGCGTCCCAATCCCGTGGGATAGGTGTTTCTATAAGGGAAGAAGAGAGAAAGAGTTCTTTCTCTGTTTCATGCACATGCACTTGGAAAGACTATCTGAGCACAAAACAAGAACATGGTCATCTGAAAGCCATCAAGAGAGCCCTTGCTAGAACTCAGCATGCTGACACCCTTATAGTTCCCAGAACTGTGAGAAAATACATTTTGCCGGTAAGACCCTTAGCCTGCAGCAGTGTGAACTACTAAGACAATGTACACACCTTAACCAAAAGAAAACTGAAGTGCCTATGTTACTATAAGATAAATTAAGTTAAAAACAAACAATATTATCTGAGGTAAATATGCTCATTTTTTAACCATGGATTAAATTTCAAAGATAAAACAATCTTAAGTAGTTTGTATGTGTCAACCGAGCTCCCAAATACATTGGATGGAAAAGATAGAATTAGGGAAAAAAATGAAGAAAATGCACATTTATTATTGGAGACTTGAACACACAATTTTCACTATGTGATGGAACAAATATATAGAAAATAGTAACCATGTATAAAACTTAAACAATACTGTCAACTGAAAATTAACATGTATAGATCACTACATCAAGTAGCAGTAGAGTATATAATTACTCTTAAATACTCAGGTAACTTTTCTCAAGATAGATCACAATATCACACTAAATTTAAAAGAACAAAAAGCATAAAAGGTATCCTCATAGGTTATAACTGATTTAAATTAGAAATAAGGAGTAGAAATATCTGAATAATCCTCATTAATAGGGGATTAATAATATTGAGTTTGTACATGGGTCAAGAGAAATTTTAAAAATACATGTATATAGGTATATATGTAATTGAATAGAATGAAAGTACACTATATTAAAATTTATGAAATGCAGTTAAAAAGAAAGCAATGATGTCAGTAAGCTACTGTCCTAAGTTCTGCCTTGCTTAATTTTCAAACATCTGGAGATTTTGTGATTGTTTTGTGTTTTATTTCATTTGATTTCATAGTTGAATTCCTTGGTGGTTATAGAAAATTTTCTGTGTGATTTCCATATAATGACTTTTTTTGAGATTGCATAATGAGTCAGCATATATTTAATTATGTTGTAAGTCCTATATGCATTTGAAAGGAATACATGCTTCTCAACATTGGGTAGACTGTCAATTAGGTCAAGTTATGATTAATGTTTTTTTTAATCTTGTATCTAACTATTTATTACTGCTTGCTTTAACATTTAATGAGAATGGTTTATTAAATGCCTATGATTATATTTTTGTGATTATATATTTATTTTTCCTTTAACATTATTTTAGGGCAGCTTATTAAATTCATGCATTTAGAAATCTCAAATTCAAAGTTAATCTTTTGTTTTCAAGTAGTTTTTTCAATTTTTTTTCTCAAATCCATGTTTTCTTTTGGCTTTGAGTTATTGACATTTCTTTATGATTGATTTTTGAGACAGTTACTCAACCTTCTCCTCCATTTCTCAATGAATAGGGTCAGGTCTATAGGTATATTTTTACACATCTCCTTAGAATTCATTATCAGTTAGTAATATTTCCATATATACATATATATGTACATGTGTACACATATACATGTGTACATGTATGTGTGTCCACTGTTGAGAGCCACAGCCAAAGGGGCCCCAGCAAACTTCCAGCTGCCAGCAAACTTCCAGCTGCCGGCTGATGATTGGCTCACAGTGGCCCCAGCAACATCTAGCTGATTGGCTCCTCTGCGGTCATGTTCATTGGGCTGTTTCCCTGCCCTTCAAGCTGCCAGCTGATGATTGGCTCACAGCGGCCCCAGCAACATCTAGCTGATTGGCTCCTCTGCGGTCATGTTCATTGGGCTGTTTCCCTGCCCTTCAGACTACGGAACTGCTCATTGGGGGACTTCTTTGGCTCCGCCCACACGACCTAGCCAATCGGCCTCAAGAGCAGGAGGATTGTGGGAGGTGGTGGTTGGTGTGTGGGAGAGGCGTGTGGAAGCCGGTAGTGGCAGTTGGGCTCTGAGGGTTTTTCCTGAGGAGCTGTTTTGTTTGGCGTTTGTAGTTTTAAAAATAAAGTTTGTTTCTTTTGACAAGTGGCTCCTGAATTGTGCCCAGCCAGACTGCGGCATTTGGTGGCCCGCACGGGGAGCAACTGAGGGTAAGTAAACTGCTCGCCCCTGAGGGCAGGGCGAGAGGATGGGTAGCCATTCTAAGTTTACTCTTTTGTTTTGCTTCATTTTTGTTTTAAGTTGCCTGTCCCTGGAGATGAGTGAGACGGAAGAAAAACCGCTCACATTTGAGGAAAAACTATTTACGTCTGAGGAACGGATAGGGAGAAAGGAAGGATGGACATTTCAGTCCCTGGAGATGAGTGAGACGGAAGAAAAACCGCTCACATTTGAGGAAAAACTATTTACGTCTGAGGAACAGATAGGGAGAAAGGACGGATGCACATGTCAGGAGGATAGAAAGGCTATAATGAAATTTTGTTGTTCCATTTTTATTGGATTCTGTCTCGGTTTGCTTTGGTGTTATCTTGCTGGGTTGTATTATAGTAGAAATACGGGATCAGCAATTAGTAAAAAATAAACCGAAAGAGTGTTAAGTAAATTGTTAGACGAAGGAGGCATCCCAGTAAAATCAAGAGCAGTCAGAACATACGTTGATACAATACAAAAATATAGCCCATGGCTTTTTAAGGAGGAGTTGTTAGATATATCACAATGGAACCATCATGGTGAAGATTTAAAAAGAATAGAAAAGTACAACCCAGGGACTCTGCCAGTTGGCACATTGACATTGTGGGCAAACGTATCTGGTTTGCTTAGTCCAAAGCCTTCAGTTCAGACAAAGGTAGAGGAAGGAAGTTTAGAGCAGCAAAAGCCATCAGGGGAAAAGTTACAACAGGAGACTGTTAATAACATCTTTCTATTAGAGAGTGAAAGTCTCCAACCAACAGCACCACCTCCATATGCTAGGAGGCTCCCAACCCCCATAGTTGATAGTTGGGATCCTGAGACAGGATCTCAAGTATGCCCTGTATTTGAGGTAGGAGGGCAGCGAATTCACCAGGGTTTATTTTACAAAACAGTGAAGGAGCTAAAAGAGGCTGTAACAACCTATGGTCCTCAAGCACCCTTCACTGTAAGCTTGATCGAATCCATTACCAACTTAAATATGACGCCAGCAGATTGGGCTAATATGTGTAAAGCTGTGCTAACTGGAGGACAATACCTGTTATGGAAGGTTGCTAATGAGGAATTTTGCAAGGAGACGGCTATGGGAAATGCAGCAGCTGGTTATCCTCAGAGAAATCTAGATATGTTGTTAGGAAAGGGACCTTATGAGGATCGGCAGCAACAACTTGCATATGATCCTGGTGTATACGCACAAATTGCTGTAGATGCACTTAAGGCATGGAAGACTTTACAAGGACATGGAGGTTTACAAGGTCAATTATCTAAGATAATACAAGGAGCTAATGAACCTTATGCTGAATTTGTAGATAGGCTTATTCAAACAGCTACCAGAGTTTTTGGGAATACAGAACAAGCAATGCCATTAATAAAACAACTGGCTTATGACCAAGCGAATCGTTGGTGCAGAGATATCATTAGACCATGGAAACAGGAAGATTTAAACAAATATATTAAATTGTGTAGAGACATTAATGAACAAGAGCAAGTCATGGCAGCTGCAGTAAAACAGGCTTTAGATGCCAGAGACATTAATGAACAAGGGCAAATTGTGGCAGCTGCAGTAAAACAGGCTTTAGATGCCAGAGACATTAATGAACAAGGGCAAATTGTGGCAGCTGCAGTAAAACAGGCTTTAGATGCCGGGCCAAGAACATGCTACAATTGTCAACAAGCAGGACATTTTAAAAGGAATTGCCCCATAGGAGGAGGGTTTAACAATACTAGGTATCAAAGGAATAGAATACCGGGTATTTGCCCACGATGCCGTAGAGGGAGACATTGGGCTAATGAATGCCGTTCTCAAACCACCATAGAGGGTACTCCATTATCAAAAAACGAGCAAGGACAAGGTTTTTATCCACAATATCGTGGACAAAGGCATCGGGCTCCGTTGCCAAAAAACGGACAGGGGGCCCCAATGCTTCGGGGCCCCAAACCACAAATATACGGAGCTCTGGAGGAACCCAGCAACCCCAGCAACCCCATCAGGGTAGTGCCCAGGGCATCAGATCCCTCATCAGACAGACTAGAGGGAGCGCAGGGTTGGACATCTGCGCCTCCGTCAAATCAGTACTAACTCCAGAGATGGGAGTTCAAATCATTCCCACAGGGGTGAAAGGACCTCTTCCCAAAGGAACAGTAGGCTTATTATTGGGACGCAGCTCTTCTACTCTAAAAGGACTTTTGATAAGTCCTGGAGTAATTGATCCCGATTATGAAGGTGAAATAAAAATTATAGCCAGTTCTCCAAAGGGTATATCAGTAATTTCACCAGGAGATAGAATAGCACAGTTACTAATAATACCATGCCTACATGATAAATTTTCCAGTCATGCTGTAGAAAGAGGTTCCAAGGGATTAGGCTCCACAGGTGTAGATTGGGCTATGCTTTCTTTAAATTTAGATTCTCGCCCCATGCTAAAACTAAATATTCAAGGACATGAATTTAATGGGTTAATGGATACAGGTGCAGACCTTAGCATTATCTCTCGTCAAGAATGGCCAAAACATTGGCCATTACAACAAGCCACTCAAACGCTTCGAGGCCTAGGAGTGGCGAATAATCCCGATAAAAGTGCAATGGTATTAGATTGGAAGGATCCTGAAGGATGTGAAGGAACTATACAGCCATATGTATTGGATCATCTTCCTGTAAATTTATGGGGACGAGATGTCTTAGATCAATTAGGTTTAACATTAACAAATAATATCAATCAAAATGCACCCACTATTATGGCTAGACAAGGTTTTAGGAAAGGAAAAAGATTAGAAAAACAAGAACAAGGTATAGCAGCACCAATACAAATAAATCAAGGAACAGACAGACATGGGTTGGATTTTCACAAAGGGCCACTGAGACAATAAAAATTACCTGGAAATCAGAAAGACCAGTATGGGTTCCTCAGTGGCCCTTGACTAAAGAAAAGATACAAGTAGCCCATGATCTGGTCAAACAACAATTAGTGGAAGGACATATACAACCTTCTGTATCTCCCCATAACACTCCCATTTTTGTCATCAAAAAGAAATCTGGTAAATGGAGATTATTGCAAGATTTAAGAGCCATTAATAATGAAATGGTCATTATGGGACCTGCTCAATCGGGGATTCCTCAGTTGTCTGCTTTGCCAAAAACTTGGTATGTTTTAGTTATAGATATTAAAGATTGTTTTTTTTTCAATTCCAATTCATCCTGAGGATAGTCCACGTTTTGCATTTACTATCCCTGCACTAAATCATGAAGGTCCTGATCAGAGATATGAATGGAAAGTACTCCCTCAAGGGATGGCTAACAGCCCAACTATGTGTCAAATTTATGTTAACAAAGTAATCCAGCCACTTAGAAATCAAAATCCTGAGCTACAAATATTTCACTATATGGATGACATATTATTAGCACACAAAGCTAAAAACACATTGCTAGAATGTTATGCCACACTTACAAACTTATTAAAAAATTATAATCTAAAGATAGCAATAGATAAAGTACAATTAAATTTTCCAATTAATTATTTGGGAGTTCTATTATCCTCAACCATGGTCCGTCCACCAAAAATTCAAATACGAGTAGATCAACTCAAATCACTTAATGACTTTCAAAAGTTATTAGGAGACATAAATTGGATAAGGCCTTATCTAGGTATTCCAACAGGAGAATTGGGACCTTTATTTGATATCCTAAAAGGTCCATCAGATCCAAATTCACCCCGAATGTTAACGCCTGAAGCAAGAAAGGCATTAAAAATTATTGAAACATATATGGAAAATATGCATTTGGATAGAATTGATATAAGTTTGCCTTTATTATTTATTGTACTATCAACAAAAAATATTCCTACAGGAGTATTTTGGCAAGAAGGTCCATTATTATGGATACATGTATCTTATTCTCCTAACACTATTCTTACTAGGTATCCTGAGGCTGTAGGACAATTAATACTCAAAGGAATAAAAACAGCAAAGGCAGTGTTTGGAATTTCTCCTAATAAAATTATTACTCCATATACTATGAATCAAATTGATGAATTAGCTAATGAGTTAAATACTTGGGCAATAATCATGTGCAAATCTAATGTTTCATTTGATAACCACTTACCATCTAATCCTTTATTGTCTTTTTGGTCATTGCATCCTGTAATTTTTCCAAAAATGACAAGAAAAACACCTATCATGAATGCTCCAAATATATTCACTGATGGGTCAAATAATGGTACAGCAGCAATAGTTACACCTGATCGAACTTTTACATTTTTAGTACCCAAACAATCAGCTCAAAAGGTAGAGCTTAATGCAGTATTGCAAACTTTTGTGATGTTTAAAGATTCTGTATTTAATTTATTTTCTGATAGTCAGTATATAGTTAATGCTATAGTATCCCTTGAAGATGCTGGTAGGATTTCCCCTTCTTCTACTGTTTTCTCTTTGTTTTCCACTATACAAAGTTTAATCTGGGAGAGAAAAGATCCATTCTTTATAGGACATATCAGGGCACATACAGGATTGCCTGGAGCCCTTAGTTTGGGCAATGATTTAGCAGATAAAACTACACATGACGTACATATTTTCTCTATACTAGAAGAAGCTATAAATTTTCATAAAAGGTTCCATGTCAATGCTAATACTTTACAAAAGCGTTTTAAAATAACTAAGGAGCAAGCTAGACAAATAATAAAACAATGTCAAAATTGTGTGACCTTTTTACCACAAGTTAATCTTGGAGTCAATCCTAGAGGATTGATACCTAACCATATTTGGCAGATGGACGTCACACACTTGCCAGAATTTGGAAAATTAAAATATTTGCATGTTACAGTTGATACTTCTTCTGGATTTTTGATGGGCTCCCTTCATGCCGGAGAAAAAACTAAAGATGTTATAGCTCATTGCTTACAAAATTTTGCTACCGTGGGCATTCCAAAACAGTTAAAAACAGATAATGCCCCTGGTTATACGTCTACTTCTTTTAAACAATTTTGTTCATCATTTGGCATTACTCATATAACAGGAATCCCATACAATCCACAGGGACAAGGCATAGTTGAAAGAGCTCATCAAACTATTAAAATGTACTTATTAAAGCAAAAAGACGGAATTGGGAAGGGGTATATATTCCCCAAAGATAAACTTAAAATAACCCTTTTTACTCTAAACTTTTTAAATTTGGATTCATCAGGACTTAGTGCTGCAGAAAGGCATATGTGTCCGAAAAATGCACATAAGCCCAAGGTACTTTGGAAAGATATTCTAACAGGACAATGGAAAGGTCCTGACCCAGTAATTGTCTGGAGTCGGGGGTCTGTTTGTGTGTTTCCACAGGAAGAACAGCAGCCGATTTGGATTCCAGAGAGATTAACCAAGGTCCTGACCCAGTGATTGTCTGTAGTCGGGGGCCTGTTTATATGTTTCCACAGGAAGAACAGCATCCGATTTGGATTCCAGAGAGATTAACTAAAATCCTGACCCAGTGATTGTCTGGAGTCGGGGGTCTGTTTGTGTGTTTCCACAGGGAGAACAGCAGCCAATTTGGATTCCAGAGAGATTAACTAAAGCGAATTGTACAGACCAAAAAGAAGATGATTTGGCTCAAATCAATAATAGCTGATATCCAAAACTCCAATTTGGCTATCCTTACATCTGCGACAGAACCAGGATGCTTTTTTCAATATCTGTTTTATTATTGCCCTTTCCCATATCATGAAGTTCTATTTTGTTTTTTGAGCTCATACAGACCTAGGTTAATGTTTTGCTGATCAGTTCTATTTGTTTTCTTTTTTGACTATTGAGTTTTTAAACATTGCAATGGAGATTTCACCTGTAAAAAGTTATAAGGCCTTTACTATTATGTTATGTGTTGTATGTATTATTATGTGTGCACACTTGTGTTTTGTGTTATATGTTTGAATGTACATATGTCCATATATCATATATGATTGAGCGCTCATAAAAAAAAAATGGATCCAAAAATTTTTTTTATTCACGTGATTTAAATGGTTTAATTTAAATTGGGTAAATAACTGTTAAGAAGGTTAACAGATCTGTTTGTTTACTTTCACCTATTCTTTTCATTATATTTAATAATTCTTTTCAAAATAATGTAAATTGTTAAGAAAATTGTTTTCTTTTAGTGCCTTCTAGAATGTTACACAATTATTAATATTAACCATTATTGCCAAAATTCCTATCTTCATCCCAGTGCCAGTGAAGATAATGTAAATTGTTAAGAAAATTGTTTTCTTTTAGTGCCTTCTGGAATGTTACACAATGTTTTCTTTAGCCATTATTGCCAGAATTTCTATCTTCATCCCAGTGCCAGTGAAGAATTGTTAAGAAAATTGTTTTCTTTTAGTACCTTCTAAAATGTTATATAATTTTTTCTTTAGCCATTATTGCCAGAATTCCTATCTTCATCCCTGTGCCGGTGAAGACAAAGATAAAACTAATCTACAGTTTCTGCAATAGCCATCACTGAACCGCTTACAGAACTTGCCTAAACTATGTGTCACTTGTATGCATTGTAAACTCACTTGTATGCATTGTGAACTATCTGTTGGTGCAGCGACTTGTGGTAGTGTTGGAGTATTGATTTGGTATATCTTCCTCCCTTCTGCTTGTAATGATCGTTCAGCTATTTGGGGGCCAACAGAGGTGAGGCAAAGAACCTCACCCCCCCGCTGGTACCTCTCCACAGGTGTGGCTGTATACTGGACCGGTAGTCAATGACGGGTAAGATCCAATTACAATGGTACCAACCTAAGACAGGAGGCTGACGCCCTGAGGTCAGCTCATCCGAAGACGGGTAAGGACCATATGTAGTATTGGACAACCTAAGGCAGGCACGGTCCCTAAGCCACATGCTTGTTGTTTAAACAGAGAGGGGGAGATGTTGAGAGCCACAGCCAAAGGGGCCCCAGCAAACTTCCAGCTGCCAGCAAACTTCCAGCTGCCGGCTGATGATTGGCTCACAGTGGCCCCAGCAACATCTAGCTGATTGGCTCCTCTGCGGTGATGTTCATTGGGCTGTTTCCCTGCCCTTCAAGCTGCCAGCTGATGATTGGCTCACAGTGGCCCCAGCAACATCTAGCTGATTGGCTCCTCTGCGGTCATGTTCATTGGGCTGTTTCCCTGCCCTTCAGACTACGGAACTGCTCATTGGGGGACTTCTTTGGCTCCGCCCACGCGACCTAGCCAATCGGCCTCAAGAGCAGGAGGATTGTGGGAGGTGGTGGTTGGTGTGTGGGAGAGGCGTGTGGAAGCCGGTAGTGGCAGTTGGGCTCTGAGGGTTTTTCCTGAGGAGCTGTTTTGTTTGGCGTTTGTAGTTACAGAACTTGCCTTACACATGTTCATTATATATCTATGTGTATATACATATATACATGTAGACACATGTGTAAGTATATATGTAAAATCAGTGTCATTGCTCGCAGGCATTGAATTTTATGTGAATAACATATGATCCCCCAGCTCATTTTTTTTGCACACAGTGGTGTAACTTTTTAAACCACAAATAGTGTGAATGGTTTTGTAGAAAATCTATCAAAATGTAGGACTAAGTTTTCAAAGACTATTACTAAACTTGTGATTGGCCCTTTGCCTTTTCACAAGTAGACATTTCCTTGAATTGTGAGCAATAATCAGACAATGGAGAGCTATTATTTGGGTGTCCTCTAAGTAAATTTAGTTTTGATGCAAAGCCAAAGTGGAGTGCTAGGAAAGGGTATCTGGAAACATAGCTCGGCATATCTGGATGTGGTGGTTTTGTGTGGAAAACACATTTTCTTTGCACTGGGGCATAGCATCTCAGAAATTGGCAATATGTGTAATCCTTGATACTTCTGGATAATGTCATAATCAGAGATGAAGGAACATAAGTGCATTAACATCTCCACAGCAGTGTGCTATTTTACTTGCTTTTTTTTTACAGTTTACTTTTTCTGACACTTTATTGTACCAGATTCTATCATAATTTAAAATCCATAGTTAGAAAGGTTTATTTAGGACATATATTACCAGTTTTAGACTCTTTTTAGAAGCCTTTTTGAGACAAAGTTACAAATAAACGGATTTGGGATTGAGTGTTTTATGTGTTTTTCCAGCTTCCACTCCCCCGGCATGGAATACTCTGGTCATACATCAGAATGGTATCAAAGATTGTTTCTGGATGCCTAATGGTGAATTAGGGATGTAAGGAACAAAGTCTGATAAGAGTTGGAAAATTAATGGTGAAAGAGAGAAGGTTAGTGTGTTGAAAATGTTTCAATAAGAACTTGTCTAGATATAGTCTGAAGATGGAACAAAGGAGGAAAAAATATACAAAGTGTGTTTGTTAATAGAAATATGATCTCTACACATATATGTAAACATTAATATGCATTCAATGACGTTAGGACTATGAATTCATTATTTTGATTTTTCAAGAACACTTTAAAAGATTAGGTCATCTAACCTTTTAACAAATTTAGACATGTGCAATTAGTGATATCAGCCACTTCTTAAAACCAGTATTGATGGGAAAATGAATTAAGAATTGAAACACTGTGTGTGTGTGTGTGTGTGTGTGTGTGTGTAAAATGATTGGTTTGGGGAAGGGGAAGTAAGGTATGAAAACATGAATGCAGGTAGGTAGCTGACATGGAAGTACAAGTCCTTAGCACCTCCACACCAAGAGAGCTCAGCACGTGATAGCCTCCCAGGCTATGTGTTTGGTCATGTGTTCCTTATTCTTGGTGTTCATCCCCTTCTGGCAAATGCCTCTTTCCTTTTTGAGACCTGACATAGCATTCCTGTTGGTGGAATGTGCGTTTTCAAATACATCCTGAATGTCTTAGTGTCCCATAGTTTAATGGAGACTTGTTTATTTGTGCCCCAGAGTAGTTGCATTGCACATCTGGTGCTGCTTATTCTATGGCTTTCCAGGGTCTCTGGCTTTCAGTCTGTTACAACAATCAGTGCTGATATCAAGTTAGGTCTTAGTCCATTTTAACTGTTAGAACAAATTGTCATGAATTAGGTAGCTAACAAGAACAGAATCAGTTCCAGAGGCTGAGAAGTTCTAGGTCAAAGTACCAGTAAATTCTCTGCCGAGGGTTCCCTCTCCTGTTTCAAAGATAGTGGCCTCCCACTGTGTCTTCAGCTGGTGAAAGGGACAAGCAGGGTCTCTAGGATCTCTTCTACAAGGGTACCAGTACCACTCATGAGGGCTTCATCACCCGCCCACTCCACCTCTTAATAATGCCATGTTGGGGATGAGGTTTCCATGTATGAATTATGGTGGGGAGCACAGACATGCAGACTGCAGCAGCCATCTTCCCTTGTGCTTTGAAGGTGGTCTCAATGCAATACTTTACTTCTCAAAAGGTTCTCTCAGAGATAGACCTCATATTTTCAGGTCCTGTATGAATCCTGCCTTTGGATCAATGATTGCACTGGGAAATCTTATTGTGGTGATGATTCACCTACACTAACTGTAGCTCTCTTCAATAACAAATATGTCTCAAATTTTATCTAACAATGTGCTTATCCTAATAATTATATGTATGTATATATATTTTAATATTTTATTTTACTTTATTTTTTATTAACATGTTTTGATTGCACACACTAATGGGGTTCAGTGTTATCTTTCGATATTACGTTCTTAAAAAAGATCTTCAACATATAGAGTTTCATGTTTGATTCAGGAAAAAAAATAATTAAAATAACAAGAAAAGCACACCAAAGAGTTTAATTTATTACTAAATCCTAAGGGAATGGAGCAGAAAATCTGAGCAGACAAGGAAAAATAGAATAGATTAACATCCACAAAGACTTCATAAACTAGATACAAAATTGGTGTTAGAACACAGCTTCTTGAGAGTGCTAACAATGCGGATTAGGTGACCTAAGTAGTTGAAAATTCTCTCCTAAATATGAAATACTATACAGTGAAGGTGGTGGGAAAGTCTTTAGAAAACTTCATGGCACTTTTAGATATCATTTTTATTTTAAATTTATTTTGTTTTCTAAAAAATGGCATATTATAGTTATACATAAAAGTAAAATTGGTTGGGATATAGTACTACCTGCATATGGTATAGTTTGGTTAATATTATTCAGCTGTACCTCTCTTATTCCCTATCCTCTACTCCAGTGGTTTCCCTTCTACTTTTATGAGATTCTCCCATTGTTTAATTCCATATTTTTCTCTTGCTCTGTGTATAAGAGAAAACATTTTACTGTTGACTTTCTGCATCTTGACTTATTTCACTTGGCATGATCTTCTCCAGTTCTATCCTTTTACCAGCAAATGATATAATCTCTCTCTCTCTCCCTCCCCTGCCCCCCCTCTCTCTCTATACACACACACACACACACACACACACACACACACACATGCATATATATATAAACACTTTCATATATATATATATATATAAACATTTTTAAAACATTTTCTTTGTCCATTCATCTGTTGAGGGGCACCTGGGCTGGTTTCATAACTTGGCTATTGAGAGTTGTGCTGCAATAAACACTGATGTGGCTGTGTCATTATAGTATGCTTTTTTTTTTTTTAGTTATTTTTGATCAATACCAAGGAGTGAGATAACTGGATTATATGGTGGTTATATTTCTAGTTTTTTGAGGAATCACCATTCTGCTTTCAACAGCAGCTGTACTAATTTTCAGTTCCACCAACAATGTATATCTTTTCCCCATATCCTCACTAGCGTGTATTATTATTTGTATTTTTGATGCTTGTCATCCTGACTGAATTAGATGAAATCTCAGTGTAATTTTGATTTGCATTTCCCTTATTGATAAGAATGTTGAACATTTTTCATATATTTGTTTGCCATTTGCATTTCTTTTTTTGAGAATGTCTGTTTAGTTCTTTTGTCCATTTATTGATTGGTTTGTTTCTTTGGTGTTAAGTTTTTTGAGTTATTTGTCTATTCTGGATATTAATGCCGTGAGGAGCAGCTGGCAAAGATCTTCTTCCATTTTGTAGGCTGTCTCTTCACACTCAGTTTTTCCCTTTGTTGTGCAGAAGCTTTTTAATTTGAAGTTATCTGGATTATTGATTCTTGATTTTATTTCTTGAGCTCTAGAGATCTTGTAAAGAAATTTTGTGCCTGTGCCAGTGTGTTGAAGTGTTAAGCTTGCATTTACTTTTAGAAAACTTCATGGCACTTTTAGATATCATTTTTATTTTAAATTTATTTTGTTTTCTAAAAAATGGCATATTCTAGTTATACATAAAAGTGAAATTGGTTGGGTCTAATAGGTCTTTAATCCATTTTGAGTTGATTTTTGTGCAGTGTGAGATAATAGGGATCTAGTTTAAATTCTTCTATATATGGACACCTGGTTTTCCAAGCACTGTTTATTAAAATGTCTGTCTTTTCTCCAGCATACATTTGTGGCACCTTTGTCAAGGATCAGATGACTGTATCTGTGGGTTTGTTTTCAAGTCTTCTATGTCTCATTGGTCTTCATGCCTGTTTTGATGCCAGTGCTGTGCTGCTTTTGTAATGATCGCTCTGTAGTGTAACTTGGGGCCCAGTTTTGGGATGCCCTTCCACAAAGAGCAGAAATTAAAAGAATTCATGATGAGTACATGGGCAGAGCAGCAAATGCTGATAATTATATTTATTTTTTTCTACTTACAAAGTATGTTTGGTTCTAGCGTTTTATTCCAAAATATTCTGAAAGCATTATAATTTAATCTTGTGTGTATTTTTTTCTAGAAATCGGTCAATAAAAAATTCTTCACGAAAATAATAGGTATTTTTTCATGTGCTTTATGTGTCTGACTTTTAAAACTTCACCCAGTTGTATTTTGAGTTGATAGGAATTAAAACCCTGGTCCTCTCTGCCTTAGAGGCCATCTGTGGTTGGGAGAACATGTGGATAGTCATGGTCCTATATTTTCTCTTATCTTGTCTCCTTCTCATTCTATAGGCATTCCCAGAAATGTTAGAAAGTTAACATTCATTATTAACAATATGAAAGTTGTGCCCATTATAATGTAAGATGAAGTAAGAAGATAAAACCATTAGATGGGAATATTATTTACAAATGATGTGATTGTATTATTAGGGGGAAAACAAGCTTAAACATTATTTGCATCAGTAAATTGACTAGATTAAAAAAATCATAAAAAGAAATTACTTTGCTATGCTACCATTTGGAAAATATAAAAAGAATTCATTTCAAAATTTGGGAGTAAAACTCCACCTTAGGCCCAATTCAGTTAATACCTTCTCCCTCTGAAATTGCCCCTAAAATTATCAAAGAAACACCAAAACCCATTTCAACTCTAGAAATGAGTATTGAGTGTAATTCAACCCTAGAAGATTTTTTCAGATTACTAAGAAAGTGAGACTTGGCTAAGAGAGGTTCCAACCAGCTGGAGAAATTAAAACCAACTTTGGAAAACAAGTGTAAGAAACTTGTCCTAGGGCAAAAGGTGTCAAGGTGGAACTGAAAAGGGCTTAAAGAAAGGAGGAACCTTTAGAATGTGCCTTAGGGTAAAATATTTCCATATCAGGAGTCAATTCCCAGTTGCTCATTGGCTTGAAAAGCAAGAAGCATGAATCCTAATGACTATAGGAGAGCAGGGCTCTGAATATGTCCAGGCTGCTCCTCTACAGTGGGGAGGCAGCTGGAAGGGTAAACCACAGCACACTCATTCTTATTCCTTCTCCCTAGGATTGAAGGTTTGAGTGCACTTCAATAACTCTGAATCCATCCTAACTCCTTATTACTGTATTACACTTCATAAGAATGAGCAAAAAGAGAAAATGTTGTGGAAATCAATATAAGGAAGAAGTAAATGACTCTTTGTGAAAGATCTTACTTTAAGAAATAGGTGGGATTTGAGATAATTTTTTTTTTTTTTTTTCGAGCAGGGTCTTGCTAAATTTGTTAGGCCCTCCCTAAATTCCTGAGGCTGGCTTTGAACTCCCAATCCTTCTGCCTCAGTTTCTTAAACCACTGGGATTACAGGCATGTGCCACTGTGCCTGGCTCTGGTTTATTTTGAAAACAAGATGTGAGAGACTGTTGCATCTACAAAAAGGGAAGGACATACAGATTTCAAGTGAAAACATGATGACAAAAATAAAAATGTAATGGAAGAAGAGTTCAATTCTTTTTTCTTTTTCTTTTTTTTAAATGTTTGTACTAGGGATTGAACCCAGTGTTGCCCTATTCATTTTTTAATTTTTAATTTTGAGACAGAAACTTATTAATTTGCTTATGGCCTCACTAAGTTGCTGAGGCTGGTTTTGAATTGGTGAACCTCCTGCCTCAGCCTGCTGAGCCACTGAGATTACAACCTTGCACCTCTGCACCTGGCTCACTTCTTGATCTCTAACAACTTTTAAAAAATGCCTGAATACTCACCCAGGAATCAGAAAAATGATGGACTATATGAAATTGGAAAAAGAGTAAGGGACACGGAGGGCAGACTTGAGATTCATGCATCTTGTTGTATCAATAGCTCAGCCCCTTTTAGTCCTGAGCAGTAATTCACTGAAGAACATTCTACAATTTGTTCAGGTGTTTTATTTATTTATTTTTAATTTTATTAGTTATTGATGGACCTTTATTCATGTATTTGTTTATATGTGGTGTTGAGAATTGAACCCAGTGGCTCACACATGCTAGGCAAGCACTCCACCACTGAGCCACAACCCCAGCCCCAGGTATTTTATTTTGATGAACATTTGCATGGTTTTTGGATTTTGGATATTACAAATATAGCTGCTGAGAATATTCAGCTAAAATTGTCTTTATGGACATAGTCGTTTGTTTGTGGATAAGGGCTTAAGATTAGAATGACTGAGTAGCAGAATGAATGTGTGTTTAACTTCTTAAGAATCTACCAAACAATTTTCCAAAGTGGCTGTACCATTTTACATGGATACATGAGCTGCTGCACTAAAGCACTGAAAGACATCCTTTCTGCACTGCTCCAACTTTCCCTCTCTCAGGTTGTTTAGCTCTCAGCACATTTTGGTTATACTTGAGAACTGAAAGCAAAGGGTCAGTCTAAGGCCACCTGGAGAACTAGCCTGAAGGAGACTGTGGTTGATATTATCAATCATCAGCCACAGAAAGTGAAAAAAAATGTTTAAAACAAAGGGCAGAAACTCAGAAAAACAGGCTGAGGAATGTCTAAGTGTTATAAATCCCTGTGTGATTCTCTAAGTTGCAGTTGAGCGAGCACATTACTTTTGAGGCCTCTTCATCACTAAGTGGGCACAGCTACAGTTCCTGGATCTTAGCATGAGAGCCAACCCAGCTGAGCAACAGAATAGTGATATTTTAATCTTTCTCAGAAAGATTACCCCCAAGTTATCTTCTCACTAATAGAAAATGAACTGTATTCTGAGAAACAACCAAACAATTGTACATTTAAAAGGGCCTCAGAGCAATTTTATTCATCTTTGAACTCCCAATCCTTCTGCCTCAGCTTTTATTCATTTTGAATTTTTCATTTTGTGTTATCTTTGTAAAGAATGTGAGTTTTTGAGATTCATGATGTATATAAGACCAGATACAGAATGATATAAAATCTACATTTCTATATCAATAATCACATTCCACATTTAAAATGCTTTCTAAGATTTCATTGAAAGTGGTTAGGTTTTGGCCTTTAATTGAATCTATTTTATTAAAATAAGTGAGTGTTTGAATGTTTAAGCTATACAAAACATTTTGAGGCCCAAGACCTAGGTTCTGTGTTGCTGAGCTAAAGAGATATTGTACCTTACAAAGTTGGTACTAGTACAGCACTGTTAATATCATGCTAGATGTTAACAGTTGTCCCAGTTTTCAAAGAATTCAGTCTCCCTATCCAAACCTTGAGAAAAATAACTTAATACAAAGTTGTAAATGAGTAATGTAATACATGTAAAGATGTTTTGCAAGATTCTAGCCATATCTAGCCCCAAAAGATTTGGTAAAATTTAAAGTGCTATGAAAAACCTGATTTGGGATCTGGCAATAGTTAAAATACAAAAAACAAACAAACAAACAAACAAGCAAACAAAAAAACGAAGCTTCTGTATCCTGACAGCTAAGAAAGGAAATTTCCAGAGGAATTAAAAGAAATTCACAGCCTTTCCAAGATCTTTAAACAATACTGATGAAATACTATAGGCTAACTTTTCCACCCCTGAAACTCAAGCATTTAAAATGAGAGCTAAATAATTTAGAACATTTTGTTCTTCTAGAAAGAAGGTGTCTTTTCTTTCCTATAAGCTATTAATTGTTAGCATCAAAGTATGAAACTTTGATGACTTTTTATGTTTCTTCAAGAAGAGTTTGGTTTTGCAACGTTTTATGAAGGGTACAATTTCAGCACACTATTCAAAATTCTGATGCCTAAAAAGCTCAGTATGATTTAGCATCTGCACTTCCTATAGACCGTCCACTTTTGATGACACCATGAGGGGAAGATGAATGCAGGGAATGCTTGAAAAAGTAGCATGGACCCAAGTCTGAACTTCCTGTGTTTCTGAAACATTTAAGCAGTTTTATTTTAAAAGGACAATTAAGTGGTTATAACTGAAGTGTGTCATAAGCGTCTTGATAAAGATGGCCTTAGCTGGGCACATTCCACTCTTTTTAATAGACTCTAACCTCTGTTTGCAGCTCTCTCCCCTGCTATTCTACCTTTCTGGTCCCTGCTCTAGCAGCATGCACCACTCTCTTCTCTCTAAATTTTATGTCATGTTTTTTCCTGGAATGATATTTCCTCCATATTAAATCCCCTTCTGTTATTTCTCCACTTGAAACTTGGAACCTCATCCTTCTACTCCCATTTCAAGTGTCAGAGCCTGTGTGACTCCTTGGTCTCCCCGGTAGAAGCCAGCGACTCCCACCTCTGAAAAATCAGATCATTTTAAAAAAAATGTGATTCTACAATATGTATACTCAGAAAAATGAGAAATTATATCCCATCTATGTATGATAAAAAAGTAAATAAAAAATGATTCTATTACATTTCACTTTACAGTATATTTATTCATCTGTTTTTTTCACTTGCTAATTAGACTAATGTCGGATTCTGTCTTTTTCAAATTTGTGTCTTTCCTTTTCAGATTTCTCAAATCTTTCAATTACTTTCTTTCACTATTGAAGAGTTGAGAACCAGCAATTTATTGGATTCATATGTTTTAATAAGTCTGATACATATGTGTGTGTGTGTATGTGTGTAAAATATACATACTATATATACATATAAATAGTTTTTCTTTTTAGGTATTTAATCTGGTTATATGCCTAGTGTCTGAAATTTTAACCCTTTGTAGTTTCATATTTTTGATTATATTGGAACTTAGGGCACTTATATAAAAAGGGCTCATTAAGAAATTAAGTCTTGAATCTAAATCCGTATAACGAGTTTTGAATCAGGTCCATGCTTCTCTGAAGTGTAATTTATGCTGTGTGTCACTTCAAATTTTACTTAGTAACTTCTGTTTAACAGTATTTTCCCATAACCCAAATAATAGCCTAATATTAAGATGAAATCTAACATTAACAAATATACATCTTCAGTTACTTCATTGAATCTTTTCCTGAATTTTCTAGTAGAGGCATTTTATTTTAAATGGCACATGCATTCAGAATGCAGTGATATTTAATTAGTCATGGCTCACAATTTTCTTTGTCTTAAAGGAATTAGAGAAAAGTTAAGGCTAAAAAATTCCCTTCACAAATAGAGTAGCTCAGTTTTTGCCAGTTGTGCAATGTTATGTGTGTTACTTTATTATTATTCAGTAGCATTTCTCATGTACTCTATCAATCACAATTTCCCACAGCACAATTGGTATCTCCTGCAAGGTTTAGGGTAGGTGCAAAGAAAAATATTTTGAGATAAAATAAGTTTGAAGAAAGTATTTTTTTCTCCCTCATCAAAACTATAGTGTGTCCTAGACATGCCAATTCACTGTGGATTTCTAAGACAGTTATAAAACACAAAGTATATTCGCTCATGTTATTTTATAGGGATTATCTTACATAACCAATATTATAAATATACCTTATGTTTTAGTATATTTTAGGAAAGTTAGAATAAATCAAACACTCCTATTTTTTACATTTTTTTTTAGTTTTAGATGGACACAATACTTTTATTTATTTTTATGTGGTGCTAAGGATTGAACCCAGTGCCTCACACATTCGAGGCAGGCACTCTGCCACTAAGCCACAACCACAGCCCTAAACACTCCTATTTTATTGGTTTAATTTTCTATGGAGTAACAAAAGTTTTGTTCCATGTACTATAATTTTATTCATTTATTAAATGATTATTTTTAAGAAAACTGCTTTGGGCCAAACATTATCCTAGACACTGTGTCTAAAACAGAAATTGAAATATTATCTTTTCTCATAGAGCTTTTGTTTCAGAAAAATAGGAGAGAATCATATTCCATTCTTAAAATTGAGCATGTATGTGTGCACATCTGTGTTTCACTTAAGTGTGTATGTCTTCTTGTGATGGTGTGTTTCTGCCTTCCTAAAATCCCATGTTTCATGGGAATTCTAGAAGTGTTTCAGAGTGTCTGGGGAAAAAAAACTAAATCTAGAAAATGCAACAAAGCCAGCAGAGAAGTGATGGTATGTTAAGCTTCAAAGATCAAGAATCTGGAACTATTTAATTTTTTTCAGTTACAAAATGGATTTATATTTAATTAAATCTCACTTGAACAATTATATTCATTTTTTGTTCTTATGTTTTCACTGTGGGGGGGGGATTGCAGCTTACTCAATAGAGGAATAATCATTGGATTAGGATCTCAGCCACCTATATACTTGGTAAAGTGTCTTCATCAAGCATAACTTAAGTATGTGATTGTGTGCAGGTTCCTTATATCTTCACGACCATGGTCAGAGTCTTCATACCTAAAGTGAAAAGACTTGGCTGCCTGGACTCTTAATTTTTTTCCAATTCCATGCTTAGATACTAGAATCTAAATTTTTGAATATTTTTGTGGTCTTCTGCTCTGGAGATGTAAGGGTACAATTATTTCTTCATCTGTGTGTGGCATTTAGCCATAGGATTATGTATTTGGGAGCTAGTATATGCCTAAAAGGATGTTTCATGATATAGGTTGAGGCTTATATGTTGTTGAAAACTATTAAAATTAGCCAAGGTATAGATGATTTTTTAAAATTATTTTAGCATTCATCTGAATATTTAGTCACAAAATGCAGCCACAGGATATAGTAAAGACATGGAAGCAGCCAGTCTGAGTTCTATGGCTGACTGCTGGTTTTGCCCTGTGACTTTGAGCAAGTCCTTCCTCTCTTATAGCCAGTTTTCCTTTAAGTAGAAGAACTGAACCAGATATGTTTCACATTCCTTCCAGCTTTTTAATTCCCTGTGTGCAATGCATGCTTTGCCCCCTCTCAACACTGATGCAACAATACCTGTTTCATAAGATGTCTTTAGTAAAACCCTTTTAAAATTCTCTAAGGACTGACACCCTATATAATGGGGTAAAAGAAATACTGTTTATGGAGTATTGCATCTTCTGTTTCAGATTTATCTTCTGAAAGATTACTGAGCAAATCACTCCTTTTATCAGCATACTTGTGGTTTCTGCAGCTGGGCCCCTCACCATACGTTCCATAGCCTGTCAAAGAGACTGAGCTTCTCACTTTTGAATGTTCAGAGGGAGCTGTAGAGGAACTTGAAAGGAATTCTGCTTGGAAAGGCTTATTAAGCTACTATGTGGAAGGATACTTAATATGTTACCCAGAGACAATGTTTAATTATGACCATCATTAATTTTTATTCTTTTTATTAAAAAGCAAATAAAAACTAATATAAACTTCTAGATAGAGTAGTTAAATTAACATTTTTACCATTTTACCCTAGACTCTTTATTTCACAGGGTCTAAGTTAATAAGTTGAGGATATGGGGGAAAACTCCAGTAGCCATGTTCTTTGTGCAGTTTTGAGTACACAGAAGGAGTTGGATGAGGAGCAGGTATGCCTCAGCTTGTTTGCAACTTCCAGCAGGTGTAGCTCATCAATGACTGTCTAAATCACTTCCGAAAACAAACCAAAGCTTCAATTCATTGATATGGAGCTGCACAAGATTTGCAAAGAGGGTCTATGCTACCATAATGCCAGATGGAGGACTCAGGAAGAAAACTTTTCTGCCTCTCTGACTCATTATCAGGAACGGATCATGTTTCTCTTCTATTCCAATATTTCTTTCCTTAGTCATTTCATTAAATAGAAATGCTTTTCTGCTCTGTTTCTCTGGAATAAGTTATATCCACAGAATTCCTGGTTTGTTTCATAAAAAATCAGGATGGATATGAATAATTTAGGAGAAACTCTTTATGTAAATCTGAATGCTTCTCATTTGTACATAAGATACTCTTCCTGTCTCCAATATTCACTCTAACCCCGATCCTGGCTTTAGAGTTCTGAGGGTCATTCCTATTACTCCTCTGTGCAAAATTTGCACATGCTGTTCCACCTGTAGCTATAATACATTTCTGTTCTCCAATTTGAATCTCAAAATCTCAAGAATCATACTATGATCTCTTATTTCCTCTTTGCAAATGGGAAAATAAATTTATATGTCTATACCTTTATTATAACTCATCAAACAATATTATTGCTCAATGATTATTAATAAATTGTTAACAATCACTGGTTTCCTCATTATTTTTTCTTAATTCAGTTTTGAGTCATGTTATGGTCAGGGTTTTGTCTTTCAAATTTGTATTTTTTTTAAACTAACATAGAACCCAAATATAAAAGACAAACAGGGTAGAAAGTAAATGAACAATACCTGGAATTTTATAGAATAAAAAAGATATTAATTTGATTGTAAGATAAAAGAAATTCAGTTCTAGACCAGAGGTTTGTTTTAGTTCTATCATTGTTGTTAACAATTGCTTTAGAATTAGAAAAAGAATGTTGGGGTAAAGGAATGTCATGAAAGATGGCCTTGGCCTTGCTTAGAGATTTTGAAGTAGAGTTCCCAGAATGGTTTTGTGTGTGTGCTTAGAATATTTTCCAACATGTTCAGCTGGAAGAAGGAGCCCTAACAGGGAATGGAGATATTTACAGCACTAGGAAGGATCCCTTTTAATGAGGAAGTGGGCAATTACCTAAACATCACTGTGAAGTTCTATTAGGGGCTTCCATGAATAAGAACAAGAACACATGAGGACTAGAAGTTTTTCATGTACATCCACTTTGGGAAAGAATATGGAAACATGGGTATCTGAATATGGAAGTCATGGACAGCTGGGGGCGATTTCCTCAACGGCTTCTATGTGTCTTATGTTAACACACATCCTACAGTCAGTGAGCAGTTAAGAGAGATCCACATTTGTTGGCTCTCATTTAAGAAAAAAAAAGTTTGTAATAGGGTTCAGTGAATGTGTTAAATCTATATGCAATTTTGTAGGAAAAAACTCCAGCCTTGGTTTTCTAAAGGAAATAAAAAAGTTCAGTGCAATCTGCTTCACATAACTCTCTGCAGTGAACAATAAAATCTCGGTAATAAAGATAACGTCTTCCCATATGGAAAAAAATATAAGTATTTGTGTAGCTACTTGGATGTTTCTGCTAAAGCTGTTTATTTCAAATTTCTATGGTACTTTGAAAGATGCTGCAGGATACCAAATGGAGTAAATATTTCTAAATATCTACAATGACATGTATTATTTAAATGTTATAAAAATAGGACAAGTTTTCACTCTTTTATTTTCATATATATGTAATTTATGCACATTATTCAATATGACTTAAGAGTGCTTATAAAGACATACAGAGACAATATTGCTTCTACCTGGAGAAAAAAAAGAATGAATCACTAACAATGCCTAGATGGATTGATAATGATATCTAGAATGCAATTAAACTGATGATGGTCATAGCTAATATGACATATAGCAAAGAATTAAATGGCTAGAGGCAAAAATATCACATATCTAAGAATACTCTAAATGTGATTAGAACCCTGTTTTAGTAAACATAATCTGCTACTATATTGGACATTAACAAATAACACAATATTTTCCATGCTTGGTTTTAAAGTCCAGTTTTATTTTCAGAATTGAGAGATTTTATTTGGGATGTTTGGAGCATCATTTCCATAGTCAGTATATTTTCCGACCTTTGAGCCATGGGGATCCATCAATAGTTTCACTGTTTGCAATTATTGAACACTGTGTGGTAACCAGCCACTGACCAAGTTTTGTGATATTAATTAGGAAAATTATTAGTAGTGTTGTAGAAAGTACCTACTGAATCTCAGTGTCTTGAGACAATGAAGATCTGCTTCCGCTCTATTCCATAGTTACTTGAGCTTTCAGGAGATGCTCTTCCACATGGTGATTAAGGGTGCTGGCCTTCCCAGCCCTGCCTCAGATGACCCACAAGCAGACTGGAGAACAAACACTGCCATCCTTCTGTGAGCAGACCTGCGTGAGGCTACATCACTTCAAGACATTCTTCTCTGGCTGGAGCACAGTGGTGTTCCCAGAGTTAACTGAGAGAGCATCTAGGAGATATAATCTTCAGAGCCCAAGTAAAACGAATGGAATCGGTGAACATCCAGGTAGTCCTGGAACAGTTTTGTTTATTGATCTAATCCTCACAGCTTTGGTGCTGTTGTTATCCCCGTTTCACAAAAGAGAGAAGTGAGGCATAAAGACCTATAATATGTGGTTCTACAAAGAGTAAGTGGAAGAGCTGAGAATAAAGTCAGGCAAGTTGTCGTCAGAACTCAAACCAGGATTATTGTGAACATACAATTCAAATCAAATGTCATCCAATTCATAAAATACACTTCTGTTCACTAGACATTATCATCTATTTTTTTAAAATCCTTGTAAGAGACAGTAGCTTCTACAATTTCAGTACCATTTATTTATTTATTTCAGTACCATTTATTTCAGTACCATTTGTCACCATCATAATCACTGAAATGTGTATTAAGCACTGTGGTCAGGAATGTAGATAGGATAAGCACTAGTATTTTCTTCATTTTAGAGGGAAACAATTTGAGAATTAAAGATGTGAAGTCATTTTCCTGAGTGACACCGCTAAAGGATAGAGGTATTAGTGCCTAACTCTGTAGTCTGGGTCTTTAACCATTGTGATGATCTTAACTCAGTCTTTATTTTGAAGGAATTTGAAACACCTCTGGGATCTTGAGCATTTGCTTTATTAATTATGTCAAGCTGGATTATGTTCCTGCTATTCATTGTTTTAACTATATGTTATGGGCTATTTTAGGGTACTGGGTTGATGCAATGCTTCTATAGTTTGAAATTTTTATGTAAGCAGAAATGGGGTGGCTTAATGAGTAGTATATAATCATTAAAACATAAAATACAACATTGCTGTCATCCCAACTAATCGGGGAATGTCCATTATTCACTCTTTCTCCAATGTATCCTATTCAGTGCTTTAGGGATTAATTCAGTCAGCTTTCAAATATGCTTGGGATAATCCAATTTTTGAAAGAGTCTATAAATACATGCAAATATGCATTTTACTGAAAATTTATATTCATATTAATTTTGACATATACGTGTGTGTATGTTCATCTATGATCTTTAAGTATATATAAAAGTCTGAGCTTATGAGCCTATCACTTAGCTTCAGTAGGTTCAATTTCTATTTTTCATGGGATGAGATCTCTGCCATTACTACCTCCATTTTACTTCTCCTGTTCCTTGAGAGGTTGATCAGTGGGCACCAAATTGTATTTTCACAGGAGTCACAAGTTCTGCCATGCACAAAAAGTGACTACAGATAAAATAGTGAAGTGCATTTTCCAAAAAGCTAGAAGAAAATATTTTGAATGTTTTCATCATAAAGAAATGATAAGTGCTTGAAGAGATAGATATGTTTAATCTAATTTAACACTACACAATGTATACATGTTTGGAATTGTTTCATGATACTCCATGAATATGAACAATTTTATATATCAATTAAAAATAAAGTTATTTTTTAAAAATGTACATATCCATAGACATTAAAGAAAAGATTTTGTCTATCATCTACAGGTGAGTTAGTCCAGCCATTTACATTGCCATCACCCTTCCTTCTCTATAAAACCCAGTGTTCCCCTGGCTTTTAACACCAGAAGCCTTCTTTTCTCTCTGGAAACTACAGATTCTTAGTTCTATTGTTGGCTTTTCCTTCTCAAACTTCAAATGTTGAAGGTGCTGGGGATTGTTTCTGTCCCACCTTATGTTTCCCTTTACCCTTTCTCATCACTCTTTCTCCCACTTTTGTAGCTTCAACTACCTTCTCTAGACTGATGACTTCCAAATTCATATTGTTAAGCTGCAATTCCTTTCTTACCTCCAGAATAGTATATTTACCTGGAATTACAACATACTGTTTATTCAATTCTTAGTCTTTTCCCCTAATTCTTTCTACCTCTAATTTTGTTAACCTTGGTGACTAATACTACCAGGGCTTGTGACAGGTATCTGGTTATTGATCTTTATGTTCTACTCTGCCTACTAACTTCCACTTCACATCTAATTATAGCAGAAAATATCAAGAGATTGCTTTTCTCTTTATCCACTTCTGCCTTCCAGCAATTCTGTTTCCATCTGACACAGCCAGAATGATCTTTAAAAACAAAATATGACTGTGTCATCACATTGATTAACATCCTTTGAAGTCTTCTGAGAATGCATAGAATAAGTGAGAAAAAGTATCATGACATGTAACCCTTCAGATTATTGGCCCCTGTTAACTCTAAGGCCTTCCAGACCGTTGCTCTCCTGCCCTCTAAGTGTGTACATCTGTCATCTTGGTCTTTGGAGTCTCAGAACATGTCACATTTGCTGTGGACTTGTCATTCCCACATGATTTCCTTTGCTCTGGGAAAAAAAATATGTTTTTTTTTCTGTTCTTCTCCTAACTTCTACCCAAGATCAGTGGGCACCAAGTTGTAGTGCACAGGAGTCTCATGCACCAAACCAAACTCTGTTTCTTTAAAGAAATTTTTTGCAGTGAGTATAAATATAAGCCAAAAGAGTGTGATTTTTTTTCAAGCAGGCATTTAACTTGGCTGAATTTAACTCCAAATTGTAGTCTTCTAGTGGACAACAGCTAAACTCGTGTCCTCATCTTGAAACAGCTGTGCTGTTTCAAGTCTGCCCTGTATATGCATGGTGCAGGGGCAGACAGAAGTGTAGGCTCAGCTTCTGTTGTTCTCATGGGATTTCTCCCTTCACTTTCCAGCTGCTTTGGGAGCCCAGAACTATTTCCTCTGATTCTTTAAGCTAGTAAGAGACCAGGCTTCTATCAAAGATTTGCCCTTCAGTGTGACTGAAATTTCCCTCAGTAGAAAAGTCAACATGGGAAACCAGGCAATCCATGTTCTCTCTGTCTCATTTTTACCTCTTGTTGGTTTCCCAGTTTCAGTCTTCTCTTTGCCTTCAGGAGTTATGTGTGTGTGTGTTGTTAACACGTTTTGTTAGAGTTTAGAATTGTTTTCTATGGGAGCAGATCTATCTGATGTCAGTTACTTTCCTATTACCAGAAGTACAACTTTTATTCCATCAAATGAAATAATTATTGAGACCCTACTATGTGTTAGATACTCCAGTATGTGGTAGAATAGATATATTCATCGATCACATAGGAGTATATTTTCATTCATTCTACTGTGTGAAATATTATTAAATGATTACCTAAATAACTAATTGAACTTGTCAAAAGAAATATGAAGGTGGATTCAAGGGTACATGAGATGTATCAGGGCAGCCTTCCCTCCTTAGTTAAAAACCTCCAGAGGAATGGCATTAACTAATATTTAGAAGTTATTAGAAGCTAAGTAATGTCAGAGTCAGCTGAAGTGGAGAAAGCATTTTAGGCAGCAGAAAGAGCCAGAAAGGAGTTCTTTTCTGGGGTGTATCCAGAAGCTGCTTTTAGGCATTAAGTGTAACATGATGGTATCTGTGATTATATTCACATAAATTGAAAAATTCCAAGGACCTTAATTACTCGACCATTGTGCCACATTCCTAGCCATTTTTTGTATTTTACTTAGAGACAAGGTCTCACTGTGTTGTTTAGCACCTCACTTTTGCTGAGGCTGGTCTTGAACTTGTGATCCTCCTGTCTCAGCCTCCTCATCCACTGGGATTACAGATGTGCACTACCATGCCCAGCCATAAAGGAGTTCTTAGAGCAAGAAGAAATTTCTGAAAATAATGTTAATGTGATGAAAGAGTAGAGAATAAGGGAAGAATATCTAGTGATGTAGAATTTGTTTGAGGAAATAGGATATCCTAGGGGCATTTTATGGAGGGGAATTATTTCTTTAGGTGTATAGTTACACCACAAAAATAGCATGTGAATGCATCACTTCTAAATTGTTAATGCCAAGATTATCAATGTCAACTGAAATTTATAACCCAATGTTGCTAGGTTTTCTTATAGGATAGGAATTTTTTGTCTAATTACTTTGTAGGTTTATCAACTAGAGTATGCAAGTAAGTGTATTCTCTGTACATTTTTCAACTATTTTCTGGTTTTCTTTGACTTTGGCAAATAAGCTAGTTTGCATAATGACATTATGAGCATCTTTACAGAAAATCCATTTTTAACATTTAGAAAGCTAATGTTTTAAAGGTATCTTTTGTACCTTGAAAACTGAAAGATAAAATTGCTTTGTAAAATAATATGAACACTACCTGTAACAAGGGATAATTACATTAAACTAATTTTAAAAATAAATTGCTTTAAATATAGCATCATTTACATAGATTTATGCCAAATATTTTCATGTGTGACTGAATAATTAACATACAGAATAATAAAGTATCCATTCCTACCACAAATCAATCCACACTTATTCACAAGGAGGACTCTTTCAAGACACCAGAAGCTGCTTTTGAACATTAAGTGTACACTAACATGATGGCATTTGTGATTATATTCACATAAATGAAAAACTCCAAGTACCTTAATTACTTCACAGCTATAGTATTTTCAAACCTCTTTGAAGTTTCTTCAGGAAAAATGAGCTTTCTGCCTAATTAAGAGAATTATCTCAAGTAGAAAACTGTGATTTGGCTTTCTTTATATTAAACTTGCTAGTGAATGAAATCTACAGGTAAGGGTAATTCTAAAGAGAATGGTAGGAATTTAAAGAAATAATAAATTTCCTATGATTACATAGTTGCTGAAAGCATGAGCACCACCATTCCTTTAACATTTGTTGCATTAAAGTCCTTCTTTTCCATTCTGCTCCTAAGTGCAATACTTAGGAGCAGACTGTCACTTTCCTCTGTGCAAGCACAAAACTGGTTTAGCAGAGGTTCTGGGAAAATATGTGATGGATCCAATTCTTAGAGTTTCCTGTCTGTAGGTAATGCTGCAGTTCTTTTAGATTAGTGATAAACGGTCATGAAATTGAAAACAGGTTCCTCCAGCTTTTCACAAGAATCTAAAACAGCACAAATACTTGCACCCAAAACGTGTGAGTCCAATTCAAACATCATAAAATAATACACAGTGCATGCTTAACAGCATGCAGGGCCACATGGACATATTAAATGACATTGCCTGATGCCAAAGTCACGTATGGTTTCAACATTCACTGGGAAGTAATTTGGAGCAGTTTTTCCTTGAGCTGATGATACAACTTTGTTTACCCTTATGATGTCAGAGGAAAAAAATGTTTTAATTACCCCTATCTTTCAGGGTAGTTATTGATAAATGATTGGCTTACCAAATGATTACCCTTGGAAATAAGGATTTTCAGGTGATGACAGTAGCAGCAGTTGTAATGTTGAGCATTTAAAATGCCTCAGAAATGCTGGGCATGGTAGCACATGTCTGCAATCCCAACAGCTCCAGAGGTTAGGATAGGAGCATTGCGAGTTGAAAGCCAGCCTTAGCAACATGGAGACCTAAGCAACTCAGTGATATCCTGTCTCTAAATAAAAAAAAATATATATATATACCCCCTGCAAAAAAAGAGGGCTGGGGATTTGACTCAGTGGTTGAGTGGCCCTGAGTACAATCCCCAGTACCTAAAATAAAATGCATCAGAAGGTTTACAAGAATTGTATCATTTAATTTCCACAATCACCTACATGTTAGGTGGTATTACTACTGTTCCTTTTATAGTGGAGAAAGCCTAGGACTTAAGTTTTTATTTATATTAAAAAGTCTTTGTATTTTACTTTTATGAAGCTAAATTATTAAAAGTATCTCATTGTACACATTTATAATTTAACCCTAAAATTTCTTTGTGGAATAATATTAAGAATAGCTTTAAACATGGAGTAATTACATTAAGCTAATTTTTAGAAATCAACTCTTTGAGAGTTGTGTCTACTGGTGATGCCATTTCATTGCTTCTTCTGGTGGTTCTAGGATGTCGAGCCTATAGAAGCAACAGCAGTCACAAAATATTTTTAAGCAAGATCATGGCAGCCTTCAAATTCTAGTGAAGCCTACATATCTCAGACTCATTGAAAGGCCAACAAGTTAACATCCAAACTCCATTACTCTCCGCAACAGCAGATTTAAAGTGAGGGCAGATTCAGCAGATGTTCATCCTTAGTTTGAAGTCTTCCTCTTTCTTACTAGTAGGGGAAATTATAGAATAATGTTGTAGTCGTCTAAGATTTGGTGACGTAAAGCAAGTGAATTTTAAGACTTTGAGATTTCAAGCACATATTCAAATTTGGGAACTGGCTCTTCTGCTCCCTCTAGTTGACCATTTTGTAAATCTCTTTATCACCTCCCAGAAGATTTCAAAGAAATCTTTCTGTATATCCATGACAGAAATAGAAAGTATGTGAGTGAATTGATGCCCCAAATGGTCCTTTGTATCACAGAGTTGGAATAAGTATCTATTAATGTACAGTTGCAGAGATAAATAAAAACTCACCCCCTAACTTCCCAGATTGCTTTCTTACCTGCTCACAGAGACCATAAATTATTGAAGTTAATTACAGAATCATTCTTTTGATTTAAGGCTCCCTGTCTGGGGTAAAAGCTCAAAAGCACCTGGGAATGACAATGCCCCAAGCCTTATAAATCACAGTGTGATGAGCTCACCAGATCTTTCCTTGAAAATGTTTTGATAGGGCATAGAGCTGAAAGGAGAAGAAAAGTCTGAGCCCTAGAGAAGAAAGGGGAAGAGCTCAACTCAGAAGTCTTGGAAAAGGCTACAAAAATTCACAAGGCCCTGGTCTTCATGTGCTTCCTTTGAGTGATAAGGTCACTGTACATAGTAACAGACACACCAAGGTGAGGACATGCAAAACCTCAGCCAAAAACCAGCCTTCACAACTGTGATCTGGAAAGCTTGAGATGAGTGGGTCAAGTTAGTATTAGGTGTAACAATCAATGTCACAAATAGGAAGTGCTGCAATGGACTTTGGCACAGGATGTCAACTCCAAAAGCAATTAACAGATTTGAGGAAGGAGGAGGCAATCTGAAAAACCATTTATTCTGTGTATCTCATCAAATGTTGCTGGAGGGTAGACACTTGTGCAGCTATAAATCCTCCACTGGAACATGGGTGAGTAATGACTCTTGAGAAGCGTGGTTCTCTTCTTGGCTCCCTGGTTTTGAGATTTGCTCGGGCAGTGACAGGTTCAGGTTAGTACCCTAGTCATCAGCCCAGATGAAATGACCTGATACGAAGAAGTAACTCCTCAAATTGACCTTAAGTCTGCAGTGTTCCAATTTGGATGGTAAAACAGTATCTTGTTGATGATGGTGATTAAAACCAACAAAAATACTGACTACCATTTTAGCAGAGGAATTGTTCTGGTATTTTCCAAAGTACAGAAGTGTTTGTCTCTGAAGGTTTTTTATGCAAAAGCTGTTCTGGTACACATAGATTGCCCGAATGCAGGCAGCCAGTGCTTCCTGAAGAAATCAAAGATATGAATCTCCTCACTGATGGTCACATAAACTCTAAACATAATCTTGCAGTCATCTGAGCACCTTAACATTTGATATTTTGTTTTGCAGCAGAATGAATGAAAACCAAAGGGAGGCATATTCAAGGTAGGCATTTTGCACAAAGTTGAGTTGTGTTATTGACTTGAAAGAAAACTTCCTTTTATTTTATTTTGGCAATAGAGGATCAAACCAGAGCTTTGCATGTGCCAGTGCAAGTGCTCTATTACTGAGCAACATCCCCAGACCCCAACTCGGGAGAAAAATACACAAGTAAACAAGTTTGGTTTTCATTGTTATTCTCCACCTAATATAGCACTGTTTACTACAAAATTAAATATTAAAGTATGGACTGGCCTGAGGAATATTAGAGAAAAATGAAAGGAAATTTGACCCCTGGTTTCTGCTCCCAGAAGCCGAGGGATTTATGTTTAAATGGCTAATAATGATTGTATCTATGGCTGTAATAAAATCTTTTGGTCTATGTCTACATTACAGAAAGATTCAAACAAACTATCATACCATTACCTCTATTGTTTTCTTCATTAGTTTATATAACATAACCAATATTTAGTTGGAGTTTATGCCTCTACCTCCTGCATTGATAGATAAATTAAGTAAGCAATTTTGCTCTCCAAATTGTCCATTCTTACCTGCTGCCCTGTGTCTTTGGGGGAAGCCAAAAGGCCAATAGTCAGGAGTAAGTCTGTGGAAACACACTGCTTTTTCAGTGGAAAAGCCCATGCAACTTGGGAGCAATCTTTCCCAGTGGATTTGGTAAAAAGAATTTACCTGAATCAGTGGATGAATAAGCTGTAAAGTTTTGGTTAATTTTCTCAATATCTTCATTTATTTTCAGGCATTAATATCTGTATCTTTCTTCCTTTCTATAAAATGTGATCAAGCTAATATTTTAGCTATGAAAGTGCAAATTGAAGTGCTGCTTTATAGATGTTTCAAAGCTTCAGACACTGCTATCATGGTGGAGTGTTTTAACAAATAGAAAAACAAGTGTTTTAGTCATTTTGGTTGTTGTAACAAAAAAAAATCATAGACTTGGTAGTTTAAACAAAACACAGTTCCTTTTCATAGTTCTGGAGGGAGAGAGTTCAAGGTTAAAGCTCTAAAAGACTTTGGTGTCTGTTGAAGACCTACTTGCTGATTTGTAGACAGTTGTCTTCTTGCTGGGCCTTAACATAGTGGAAAGAGGGCAAGAGAGCTCTCTGGCATCCCCTTTATAAAGGCACTAATCCCATTCACAAGGACTTCATGTTTATGAGATAATTATCTCCCAGAGGCCTCATTGCCTAATACCATCACAGTGGGGATTAGGATTTCAACCTATCAATTTTTGGCGGAACAAAAAGAGACTAGTACCATAAACATAATTTAAAGACTAAATAGAAATTTTTTGCTAAATATGGTATCTGATTAATTAATATACATGGGTAATTTTAAAGTATTATTATCTTTCCCCAGATACTATTTAATCTGAGACCTTCAGGGTAGATACCTTCTTAATCCATAGGAGGTAAAGTGATCCCTTTTCCATTTGGCTAGTAGTAAAAGACTCAGGAACACCAGGGAAAAAATAGATAAGTGGCAGAGCAAGGACTTCTGTCTGGACTGTTGAACTTTAAACATTATTCAATTTTGAACATAGTCCTATGTGTGTTAAAGTGTATAATGAAGAATATTTGTATTAATATATGCACAGCATGTTTAATGAACTGTAAATTAAATTGATAAAATGTGCTATAATAACTCATAAATACATGAATGTGTATGTACATATTATATGTGTCTTTTCTCATTTATGTATTTGACACATGTATACATTCTTCTGTTGGAAAAGATGTTGAGATTTGGAATTAAAGTCTTCACTGTGGCAAGCATCAGTCTTTGTGTTTAGAATCACTGACTATTATTTTGGATATTATCATTTCAGAGAATTAAATGCACAGAAACATCAGATTATCCACTCATTTTCTTCAGAGACCTTAATTTCAAGATGCTAATTTTAAAAATAAAACCTCTTATTGTAAGTCAATCTGTTATTGTCAACTGTAAAGCACAAGATTTAGTTTCCTAAAATACAGATTAGAGGCCAGAAAAGTGCTGGGATGAAGTACCTTAGAAGTTCTGATGGAGTTCATGATGGACAGAAACATTTCTATGATTCTCTGTTTTCATGAACACTTATAATCGTACTGTGTGTATTAGAAAATAAGAAACTCAAACTCAAAATTTACAGTCCTGTTAGCATTTTCTAATAAGATAAAAAAGAATCTGAGGTTGGGCTGTCATCAATTACAGTTTTCTGAATGCATCCTTAAGATCCATTCACTTTGGCACATGGATAACTATATTAAAGGAAAATTAGTTTGTTTGAAGTACAGGACAACTTTAAAGAACTCATGTCATTGTCTTATAATTTGAATGCAAAAGAAAGCAAAGAAGAAAGTACATGGAATATAATTCTAGATGCACTAATATTTGCTTAACCTTAAAATTAACATTGGAAAGAACAACTTCCCAGGGATTGCTGAGCCTTTGAACAAATGAGCCAACACATTGAAGAAGAAGCTGTGTGACAGAATTTCCATGGCTTTGACCTTAAAGGTAAATACAAAGCCAAAGAGCCCCTCTAGTGTTTCTGGAACCCAGAATCATCCAAGTTAACAAACTTGCTGAAGTCCTATTCAGAGAGATAAGTGGATGTGAAATGGCGATCCTGAGGAGCAAATGAAAGAGAAGTGGGATTTGAAATTTGTTATATGAGGATGTTTGTCAAAAAGGATGTTCTCTTCCAATGGTAAAAAAAAAATTAATCCATTTGTGGGAATAGGAACCATAAAGGGAAGAACTTATCTGAAGGAGCTCCAGTTTATGTTACTACCCTTCTCAGTTAGCGTGGGATTACTGGGCAAAAGTGTGGCATCATCTTGGTGGGCTCAAGTGGAGATTTACATTCTCAGTCACCTTTCAGGGTGCCTCTGTCCAATCTGGCTTCATAGTGTGGCTGCTCTTGTGCTTGGTGAGAGCTGATTAAAAGCTATAGCAAGGCATTCAGTGGACCTACCATCACCAATGAGAGAGTAGATTGTAGTCATGAGGTTGATGTGCTCTTTGGACAGGTACATTTTCAGCAGTTTGGCATCCTTTGGTAAACTGGTTTAACTTCCTTTGAGTTCTATAATCAGGAGATTTAGCCTGTGGAATTTTGACCCTTTTCTACCAAAGCAAGCTTTCTGCTGACCTCCAGTTTTCTCAGAGGGAAAAATAGAGTTTTCTAATCCTCTTTGTAAAAGGTTAGTTTGGGGTCTCTAAAAATGTCAAAGTAGCACTGTGTGTGCTAGTGAATGGCATGTCATGAGTGATTAAGGAAGAGTTGAAGAGAAAACTGACTATTGGTTTAATCAGTGTGTATAAAAACCATCTAATATTGCTGTGTCTCTTATTGTAACTAAAATTCTATTTCAAAGAGAAACATAGACACTGGATCACATTTATATTATCATGATTTTTAGGTTCTACACTGTGAAAATGTAGTCATTAATAAAAATGAGGGTTTACATTGTTTGGAAAATTGCACAAGTGTTTCTACTTTAGCACAAGCGACAAAATGTTGCTAAGTATTTGTAAAGAGTCAGTAGTACCACAGTATTGCAACTTGCATTGCAAAACTCCAGATTCAGAAATACTTGTTTAATATCCCCAAACCATGTTACTTAGGCTTCAGTAGCAGCACAAACTACATCTTGATGATGATTTGTCACTAGGACTCTGCACACCCAAAGATGGTTCTAGAGACCCACAAACACCCAGCATTGCAATGAGGCAGTTTTAGTGTTATTTATGACAGAATTCAAGGGAATTAAACATTAAGAACTTGGCAACTTTATACAAACTTTAGTCATAGAATAGAGACATCACTTAGTCCAGGAATTGAGTGAGGGCAGCAAATTACTAACTAGCAAACAACTTGCACTATTAATCTATTTCTGTCGCCAGGTTGTCTTTCATTTATAACTTTGTTAAATGGAATCTTACTTGCTCCTTTCTAGGGTGATGGAATGTGTAACAATTGGAAACTATTAACCAGTCAAGAAGGAAAAGCTCTTATGATTTTTGTGCATTCTTCTATTTTTAAAAAAATATTTTTTAGATGTCATTGGACCTTTATTTTATTTATTTATATGCAGTGCTAAGAATCGAACCCAGTGCCTCACACATGCTAGGTAAGTGCTCTGCCACTGAGCCACAACCTCAAAACATCCAGCCTTTAAACTGTACTTATTGTATGATTTAAGTCCTCTATGTGTAATTTACTATATGTCACATGGCTTCGTTATGTCCTGTCCAATTCTAGATACAGTATCTTGTATATTTGTAGTGTAGGTGTTGGTCTGAATTAATGCCAGAGTAGATGAGACTCTAGATTCTGTGAAGTGAGGGATTTTTACTTTTTCCTGTCATTGTGTTTGTTACATTGATACAAATTAGTGCCTGCTACTTGTAGGCCAGAATGCCTGTGTTTAAATCATGGACTTCCTGCCAGGCTTGGTGGAGCATGCCTGTAATCTCAGCATCTCAGGAGGCTGAGGCAGTAGGATGGTGAGTTCAAAGCCAGCCTCAGCAACTGCAAAGCACTAAGCAACTCAGTGAGACCCTGTCTCTAAATAAAATACAAAATAGGGCTAGGAATGTGACTCAGTGTTTGAGTGCCCATGAGTTCAATCCCTGGTACAAAAAAACAAAAACAAAACAGGGACTTCCCCATCTGAATAATCATAGACAAATAATTCCTCTTTAACTCAAATTATAAGAATACAATCTTAGGCTATTGGGTGGGTTAAATGGGTTCATACTTACAAACCCATTGGCATAGTGACACAAAGTAAAGGTAAATATTAACTGTTACCAGTGTTATTATTATATTAGCAGCATTCCTGGTATTAGTGTTATTTTCACAGCATCCCTAGTATTAGTTGTTATTTTGCTTCTTGTTTTTTTTGGTACTGGGAATTGAACTTGGGGGTAGGGGAGAGGGGTTTACCACTGACCTGTATCTCCAGCACTTTTTATTTTTCATTTTGAGTCAAGGTCTTACTAAACTGAGGCTGCCCTTGAACTTGAAATCCTCCTGCCTCAGACTCTAAGGTATTCACAGGTATGCCCCACTGAGCCTACTAATATTAGCTTCTTATACTGGTGTTTTCCAAAGGGGTGTCCTATGACTCTGTATTATTAGGAGTCTGCTCAAGTAATTTCCCCTTAATCAATGTATATAAACTAGTGAAGACTAAAGATGTAATTTTTTATGAGTTATTTCAGTAATCCTATCTGGCTTTCCTGTCTGAGGCAGAGCTACATACTACAGCAATTGAAAGTACTTTGGGTTAGCAGGGCCATGTTTAAACTGTTGCATGCAAGAAATTTGACTTTTTATTATAGAAATTGAAAGTAATATCTAACACATGATTTGGCCAAGCTTTTTATTCCTGTTATTTTGTTTTTTATGTCCAGTGCACTCTTCTACTTGAGCATAAACATTATCACTAAAAGTCCATTTAAGAAGGGGTATGGGGGTGGGTACTTTTATAACTTTCAAAGTACACTTTGACAGTAAATTCCCCAGCTGTGAAAATAAGATGTGACTTATTTCCTCCAGTGATACAAGTAATTTAGAAGAGAGGTGAATCACAGACTATTAGGGCGGGAAATAACCTGACACAGTGTTGTGTCAGAGAAGGCAACACATGGAAGAGTGCTGCCCAAGTCATAAGCCCATGTCCATGATTTGCCTCCACGCTGGGCCTCGTGACTGCTCCAGATCTGATGCCTTTGTGTTCAGATCCTTTTCCAGACATCCGCCACCAATTGATTGACATCACCACTCAAGATGAAATTTATTTGCCAACCCTGAGTTTTAGTCAGTCTCTTTCTGTTTATAAAATTTAATGTGAAAAGTCTGAGGTTCCTATTTGACTGTTTCCAAGTCACAAAATTATCAATAATTATAGTTACAGATTTTCTGATTCTGAATTCAATATTCTTTCTATTCTAACATCTGGGGGAAAATAATAGTGTTTTTAAAACATGGAATATTAGCAACAGGTAAAAAAGAAAATAAAAAACAAATTGGAGAAAAGGGCTTTAAACTACTTTGATTCCTTTGAATTCATTTTCCAGGACTACTCAGAGTATGTAATAACAGGCAGATGGAGGTGTGGGGTGGGGATGCACTTAGCAGTAGGAGGTGATGGGGTTACCACAAATGTGTGGAGCCATTGGTAAATGCTGGAGGGGGCTACATACAGTTAATGATTCAAATGGAACACTGACAGATCTTATTATTTTTGAAATATGTTTAAAAATCTGCCCCTGGTATCAGATTTTACTACCGATCCCACATGTAAGGAAGATTATAAAAACGTTCTCAAATGTTTGGAAAGTTTTCATCAAATGTGGTCCAAACTTAGTCAAACGTTTAATCAATGTAGGTTTATTTTCATAGTCTTAACTAAAAGCTAGTAGATCTGATTTTTTATTACTTGAAATGTGCATTAAACAAGTCCAGTCCAACTAAGTTTTGTTTTTACAAAGTGTTTAAAAATGTCAAATCAAAATACAAATATTCACAAATTTCTGAAACATTTACCAAACTTGTTTGAAATTACTTTTCTAGATGTCAAATAAGCATTGTACAAAACACTTCTAACTCCAGCCCGAGGTCTAGAATTTGATGTATATGGGTTTCCCTTCACTCAGTTCAGGGAGGTTCCTCAGGGATGTGAGGTCCACCCTCTCTGAATATCTTCAGTGGTGTTTATCAGGGTAGGCTGTGAATTAATGCTTGTAGAATGCAATTCCCTTTTTTAATTTTGATACATATGATTCTTTAGCACAGATCTGCGGATAGTTTTCAGAAGCCCACACTATTACCAAATTTATCAGATTCATAAATGTTTACATCTGTACAAAACACAGTGATGCTCTTACACTGGCATAGAAGATGCCTACCCTTTGCTTTAATAATGCTTTTTATAATTTTTCTCCAGGGGCTTCCTTTGACTGTGTGTCTTCAAGGTAGATACCCATGAAGAGTTCTTGTCACATACTAGTTGTTTGATAAGTCATGTAGTTAGTGAAAAGAAGAGAGGAAATCACTTTATATATCATAAACCTAAATACCACCACCTTAATCAATATGTAGCATTTTTGATACTCTTTTGTTAGTACTTATTCAGTTATTATTATTATTATTTTCAGCCTTTAATATTAGAACTAATAAATAAAGTTAATTTTGTATAATGCTTATGGTGCTTAGGCTGCATTAATTCATAAATCATAGATGTTTTTTACAATAATCACTCAAAAGTATTTAAATAAGAAGCTGAAACCAGATTAATACTTCGTGAGTCAGTCAATTGCTAAGCTGAATTTAACTATTTAATATTTAAAAATTATTTTAGGAGAGCTTAAATTCTTTTATTATAGTGCATTATTCTTTATGTTCAGAACATTTCAATTTCTTATGTGTTGGTAATTTATATAATGATAAATACTGGTAAGTCAGCAACTATTTTATATTTCCAGATAGATGTACAGATGGAAATCTGATCTGAGAGAGAGAGAGAGAGAGATCCTGATGAAGTTTTTTTTATAGATTTGAATATGATATTCAGTTGTTTTGTTTAAAATAATATTTCAGAAATTTAAAATTTTATTTTTTCTTTTTCTAATGTTTCATGTGTCCCTTTGAGCATATTGTTTTATTCAGCTTTTTTGTCACTGTGACCAAGAAACTCAATAATAACAATGTAGAGGAGGAAATGTTTATTTTAGTACATGTTTCACAGGTTCTCCCTATGGTTTGCCCACTCCTTAGCTCTGGAGGTAAGGCAGAACATGGTGGCAGAAGGGTGTGGCAGAGGAAAGGAGCTCAGGGCATGATAGCAGGGAAGTAGAGAGAGATCTGCTTACCAGGGGCAAAATATAAATCCCAAAGACAAGCTGAGAGTGACCTGTTTAATCAAGCCACACCCTACTTGCCTAAGTTATCATCCAGTGAATACACATCAGCAGGTTAAACCACTTATTAGGTTATCATAATCTCATTCACCTCTGGATATTCTTGCAATTGTCTTTGGGGGATAAATTATATTCAACACATATTCATTTATTATTGGTTGAAATTGACCTCAGTGAATTTTCTAGAATGAAAAACAATGTCATGGAAGTACTTATTGAAGGGTATTGGGATGTCATGTATATAAAGCTGCAGGAGGAGGGGTTTATAATGAAAAATATTTAGCAAGATAGGTGTGTCCAGTGCTGTATTCAATAGTGTCACTTCTGAGTCTAGAGCCTCAGGGTTCTCATTATGGAGAGATATAGTCCAGGAGTACTAGGGGGAATGCTTCAGAATTAGATGTTGACAGGTGTTTTTTGGATATTTTTCTTTTCCCTGATATTTTCTTTTCAATGAAGGGGTTTGAATTGATTATTTAAGCCTATTACTGAATAAAAATGAAATTTTAATGAATATTATGGAGTTTAGTGATAAAAGGAAACAAAGAATTATTCTGGTAATCACATTTGGCAAGGCTTCTTAAAGTATTGTGCATTCAGAGTAGTCAGACCCCATACCTGATGGCTCAGGGCTCCATGGGCAAATTGAGGCCAAAGCTTTAACCCTTGTTTGTCCTAGGCTTTCAGGTCACAAAGGGCCACTTTCACAGAGGTGTGTTGACTGAAAAAGTTAACCCACCTGCTGAGATTCAAGAAGTGAGGAAATAAAACCCACCTCTCAATGCAGGAAATGTCAAAAAACTTGTGGACCTTACTTTTGTATCCCTGCTTTTGACCTTTGGCTACAGAGTATTTGGATTCTTCCAACATTTAAATTGTCTCATCTTTAAGACTTGCCCAAATTTTCCTGTATCTTAGCAATAGTACAAGTCTCAAATTCTGAAGTCCTTGGCATATAGACCAGGTCCACATGTGGGAAAGTGTCCCCTGACTCACATTTTTAGGTGTGGTTTGCCATCTTCTGAAAGCCTATGAAATGTCAGACAAATGACTAGCTTCCCAAACATCAAACAGAGATTGGCAAGGCAGACAAAGCATAATTGTGAAAGACTACCTCATTGAGAAGGCAAGAAAAACGGCAGGTACACAGCAGCCATGATTACATAGCAGTTTTAATTTGAAGATGGGAAAAACATTGCTAATTCCAGGATGACACATCAGCTTTACCTTGTTTGAAATGCTTTTTTTTTTTTTTTAATGACATTTGGCTTTAGCTTCTGAGATCTTAATTTTATTCTCTGAGTAATCTTTCCTTTTATATTAAAAAATGATACATTTTTGCATCTGGATACTTTTTCATCCTTTTTCCCAATTGTAGTGGTTTTGGAGTACAAAATTTGTCCTTCATTTTTGCAGTTTCAGACCATGGCCTTCATTTTGAAATGTCATACAAGATGACATGCATCCTCTAAAAATCTTATGTCTTCTGTATCAGTTTTTAATCCACTCTTCTAGAGACAGAAGCCACACTCAAATCTCCTATGATTAGCCCTTCCTTATGTTAAGCCTCCTGTAAATTGCTATGGAACATTGCCCTTAGGTTCTTCATTCTTCTCCTTTTCTTTAATATGGTCAGAGGTTTCTTATGTATTTGAAAATTATTGAGGTACTACTTCAAAATTTTTCTTACCAATTTTTTTTTTACTCTCAGACTCTTAGTTTCATTTTACATTTTACCATAAAAATTAAAGCCAATATGTGGTATCTTCTAACAGTGCCTTGGATTTGAGAAGCTTCTCCTGGGAGTTACGAGACAAGATAGTTTTATTTTTTAAAACAGTTGTTCCTGAATCCTTTCTACTTCTTCTGTATTTTTCTTATAAACTGTTTAGTCTTTATTTATTTCTTCGCATTATGTCATTGACAGAAGAAATAGGTGGGATTTTCAGTATCTTCCCAGGAATTATTTTATTAGGTAAAATCTATTTCTGCATTTTCACTGGTGATGGAGTTTCTGAACTTTGCTCCATGAAGCAATAATAGCTTTCAATACCAATTTCCTCCCTTACCTTCTGCATTTATCCAAAGTTTCAAGACTGTTCTAGCTTCTTCCTGCCAGTCAGTCTCAAAGACAATGCCACATATTTTTGAGACTCCTATTATGATAACAATAGTTAGTAACAAATTGTATTTCTTTTCCTAGCCTTTAAACTTAATACATCTCTGTGTTTTTAGTTAGAATGTATTTGTTTCAAGTTGCATGTTTAGTTGTACCTTGCTGTCTAATCCTCTATATGTCACTTATTGGGAGTGTTTGGACTTCATACATTCCCCATAATTATCGACCATGTTGTGTTTATCACCTTTCTATTGATTTTTATTTTTACCTGTGTTTTTGGAATTAATTTGCGTTCTTTGATATTGAGGTGTTTTAAAAATAAGCATTCCATTTATTCTCTTATTAATTATGTCTCATTTTTATTGTAACTCAAGGGTTCATAATGTGCATTTATAACTTTTTACAGTGAATATTTATTTAAGTAGGATATCATTTCAAGTGTGAAGCAAGAAACTATAATTGGCCATAGTTCCTTCTTCCAATATTTGTGGCATTTTACACTGTAGTTTGCTTGTTATTATTTTATGACAATCTCAATGCATTATAATTATCTTAAAGTTAACCAATGAAAAATAGGAAATGTATTTTATATTTGATCTCATTTTTCACCTGCAGCACACCTCAGTTCTTTGTGTGGGTTTGTGACAGTTGTTTTTGGTGAAATTTAATATTTCATATACTGAAAGCATCATAATAATGGAATTTCACAGTTTTTGCTTGAAAATTGGTTATTTTATCCTATTTTGAAAAATATTTTCAGTGTGCTTAGAATTCTAGATTTAAGAGCTTTCCTATTTTATTTTTATTTTTTTATTTGGTTTCCATTAGCCCTTAAATATGGCTTTCCAGTTTTCTTTTGGTTTGTATCATTTTGATGAGAAATTGGTGCAATTTTCTGTCTTTTACTCCTCAGTATTCAATTATCTATCTATCCATCGATTTTAACTCTTACAGATTTTTTTTTTATAATTTATTTTCTGAAATTGTGCTTTGCTCTGGTTTCATTTGTGTGTATTCTGCTTGTGATTTGTTCTCTGTATTAGAGTTCTTATCAAATTTGGAAACTATTTACTTCTTTCTCTTTTTTTGTTTATTGGCAGCCCCCTTTCTGGACTCTCATCACATTTATTATGTGATACTGTCCACTAGTACCAAAGCTTTGTTTGTTATGTAAAATGTTTAACTCTGTTTACTCTCCTTGTCTCAGTTTAATATTTTATATTGCTGTGTTTTTAAATTTTCTGATGTTTTGTTTTCTACCTATTTTTAGTTTATTTCATTTAATGAGATTATTATTTTAGATATTGTTCACATCTGTAGTCCATTTAATTTTTTATTTTATGATCTGTCATTTTGACTTCTTTATGTTAATTATTTTCTTTTAAATCTTTTAGCATAATTATAACACCTGTTTCAAAGTGTTTCCAAATTCCATCAATTTTTTCTTCCCTAAACTATTTTTTTTCTGACTCTCCATATGCAGTCATTTTTATTGCATACTGGACTTTGTGAACTTTCTATTGTTAACTGGCTGAACCTTAGGATTTCCTCTGGCAAGCATCTGGCACTTGCCTAAGAGCTTGACCTTTTTTTAGGTCTCATTTTGAGCCTTGTTGTTGTCTTTTTCTTGGGTTAGTTTAAACTGCTACTAACAGTGCCATGCTCTGGGTTTGGTTGAAGCCCTATATGTCCAGCAGTCTTCATATTCCAGATGTTTGGGATTGGGACTCTTTCATCTAATTTGTTCTTCCTGAATTTCCCCAGTTGACTTTCTTTGCTTGAATTTTGAAGTCTAAGCCCAGGCAGGAACAGATTCTTACTCAGGCAGAAATTCAAGGTGAGTGTTTTGCAGATCCCTGGAGCTCTCTTTGTCATGTACTTCCTTCTGAGATAGTTCCGTGCTTGGCAAGTTCCATTTGCCTTGGCTTTCAAAATTCAAGTTCTGTCTCCTTAACTTATCTCACTTTCATTATTTCCTGTCATTTCCCCTCACATATTCTTGGTATTCTTAGTATAATGTGATTATTCATAATTTTCAGCATTTAGTTGACAATAATTTCTCAGATTTTATAATATACATATTTTATACCATGAAGCTCTGTTAACTCCTCTCTGGATCATTAAGATACTCTAAATTCTCTTGTGAAAGACACAGTAACTAAATTAATACTCTACAGCATAGCTTAGTTTTTAGATACCTATCATTTAAAGGCCGTTTTAGTTAAAACTCTAGATTAAATTTAAAGAATGGCTACAGCGATTGAAAAATGGATTAGAAAGATGATGGTGATGTCATTGTTCTTATAGCTAAAAATTGTGGTAAATTTCATTAAAGATTTAGATTGTATTGTAAGCTACTTCTAATGTGTACAGGGCTGTTTTGAAATTTTTAATGAATACCTCTATCATTAAAAAAAGCAGTTATATATACTGATGCTCAAAACCAATATTCTCATGTACAAATCCTTTTTTTTTTTTTCTAAACCAGAATTTAAGATGGGGTTCTAGATTCTCCTAGCTAGAGGAATATCTATCATCAGGAATGTTTGGCTCCACTTCTTTGTCAGTCCTAAATTCCTGAATTTAGTTCTTCCTGAACAGAAGAGTTAACATATCAGTTAACATGTAGAGAACACTCAGCCTGTGGGTGTTAAGGAAAGAATGTGCTGAAAAGCAGAAGAATTAAAGAAGAGACGGAAACCAGATTGCCAGTAGCTATGGTATCCATGATCAAACACCAGAAATTAAACTTGAAACCACAGAATAAGGGGTACCAGGGTAGGGGTGGTCAAGCGTTTAATATTGGAAGCACACAAATATTTCAGGCCTTTGCAGGATATTGGCACATGAACTGTGAGTACCATTTCACTTTCCAACTAAATTAAAGGTAAATTCATGGATCTCTCTTAGTGAACCAAGACATAAAACATAGCTACAGAATGATGTAATAGTCAAAATCTCACAGGTTGTCATTTATAGATTAGATTGTGAGGATGTGTATTTAAATTGACTGGATAGTGGATACAGGGAACTCACATTCTTTCACTACATTTCAAAACCTATTAAAAGCTTTGCCTGTTGGGATTCTGGACTTCTTTTACTATCGTGCTACTTGGAATCCTTTTCCAAGGCACAGATATTCATGCACATCTGAAGACAGTTACTGAAATACACACTAGGTATCTTCTCAAGTAAGATACTTGTCAACTTGTATCTTGGAAACAGCAACAAACAAAAATCTGTGTAGTGGCTTCACAGTGTATGTATGGTATGAAGGGCTTTGCTGCTTTCTTTGAGAAAGTCCAGAAGCACTGAAAGCAGACTGTCAGTACAGCAGGAAAAATGCAGACTAGGTTCACATGTTGCCCACAATAGACACTTTCCTTTTCTCTCTGAAAGCCCATGTTGTGCATGTGTCATGGTCAGGCATGTGACCTTTCAGTTACTGGCTGTTGTTGAGACTATTCAACAATCTTATAAGGTAGACAATTTTGATTTTTTTTTTTGTTCCTTTAAAACAACTCAGATCTAAGATGATATTTTGAATCTATTGACATTCTAGTTACCTCCTATGTTATATAATTCCATGCTTAATTATACATGAAACCACATGAATGCCACTTGGGTTCTCAAATCATACTGAACTAATTTCATATCATCCTCATTTGACTGATTTTTTATTTACTCAGTTTTATTAAAATTTTCTTTAATCACTAGAGTTCCAGAAGTTAGTAGAGCTTCTTGGACAACTGTTTAAGCAGTGTGGAATCACATCTCCTTAGAATGGACTACTCTCAGAGAAATAACTTGTTTTAACCAGACAAGTTGTGAAAAATATATCATGTTGGCTCTGAATATTCCTGCATTCTTGAGTTCAAAGTTAAATGGGGAAACTACCTTGACCTGAGCCCTAACCTCCCTGAGGGCAGCCATTCTGACTTATTTCCCACTTTATCCTTACAGGACACTTAAGCACACTGTGCCTGACACAGGAAGGAGGGGTGCTTGGTAGGTGGGTGGAGGATGAGAAGATAAGTCCTGAAATCCATACTCTAGCTGCAGCTCTAGTGAGGCTTCTAGAGCTTCCCCTTTAGCCAAGGAAACCCTGCACCAGCAATCTTTGCATCATTTTTTGATGTTGAGACTGTCAGATTATGAAATAGGATAAGATTTTGTTGACTTACTGAAGAGTGAAAGTTCCAACAAAGATTGAATTTGAAATACTTTTATAACTACCTTGAAATTTTATGTCTCTTAAATCTCTCATACACATTCAAGGTTATAGGTAATGGTTCTAATTAAATATAACAAAAATAGAAGAAAACAGTTACAGAAGATCTGAAGGTTTTAATTTGGGAGGAGAATCCTTTATAGTCACTGTTAGGGAAATTTATGTTGGAAAATATGGGATCCCTGGTTGTATGTGAGTAATATTCCTGATCCCACATGGAACCCAGGATATGTTTCTTCCAGTATTTATTAGTATCATTTAACCTTATAAATTGCCTAAAATATGGATTTTTTTTCTACCTTACCAAATAGAATGTAAATTTTTGGCAAGCTAAATTAGAATAAGCATTGAAAAAATACACAAAAACCTAAATCTTCATGCTATGGTACCTAAAACAGCAACATAGTGCCTTGTACTTAACTCAGTAACACTTTCCTAACAGCAATCAATTCACTGGAACCAGTTCAATGAGAAACAGGAAATCAGTTTATAACCAACACAATTTTGACTGTAGAGCAGATGTGGATATTTTTGGTATAAGTTTCTCATTGCAAACACATAAATTTTATGAATTCATTCCATAATTTTATCGACCACCTGCTGCCAACCACATCTAGGTGGTATGGAATCCTCAATAGACAAAGCACACATCTTGCACTTACACAGGGGGGTAGTTCAACCTCCTGAAGTTTGTTAAATCTTCTGGGTTTCTGTCTTTGGATTTGCCCTTTGAGTTTTCTCTCATTCAACACATGAACAGCTTTCCTTCACCAGTAACTCACTCATACCTTCACTTTAAATGATGCCAAAATTATAAAATATCTTGATTATTTATTTTGTGTTTACTTGCTGAAGTCAGATCCTACTGTTTTTCTGAATATTTATACCTAAAGCATAAGTCTCACCATGCCCATCCCTTGCTCAGAACCCTTTAGGACTTCTACATTCCTCACCCAGGGCTTTTTGTATGTAAAACCAGGGTGCCACAAAGACTTTTCTCCCTCACACACATGTCCAGCCCGTTATGTTTATCTTCCAAGGATATCAATAATCTTTCTGCCTCTTATGTTTTTTATTTTCTGTTTTTGTTTGTTTTTAGCATATTTTTATCCATCTTCACATTTTTCATTTCTCCTTGTTCTTTAGTTTCCAATGTCATTTATCACATTTTGTTACGTATATAATATTTACTTTGTTATAGTTATTTATGCACCCATATTTTTCACTTCTTATGGATTTAAATATTGAGAACCACAGTGGTGACTTCTTATATTCAGATCTATCTAACTAATTGTATATTTCATTAATATTTGATAATTTGAAAGTCATGAAAGGCAGAGAGAGCAGTGCAAATCTGGAGCATGTCCTGTAGTACCACAGAAGCAAATAGGAAAGCCTTAGCATCCCAGACAAAGAGCAAGTCCCTAAGCAGATGGGAGTGTGCCATAACTTAAAAAGAAGGCAACATTCAGAGAGAGGTGGAGAGGGACCCTATGATGTCTCCTTCATGGTCTACTATTTTGCGTTAGCAGAGTTAAAAGACGTGTAATCACCAGAATGTATTAATGTGTTCTACAGCTTGTTCTTCAACTAATCTGGATGAAGGATGTTAGTCTGTATTTCTGTTCATATTTGGGAATGCAGTTGTTCTTCATTAAATGTTTATGAAAAAAATGTTTTCTTTCCATATTGGCTGAACCAAATGCATTCCCACCAGCAGTGTATGAGTGTACCTTTTTTCTCACATCCTCTCCAACACTTATTGTTGTTTTTCTTCATAATAGCTACCATTCTGAATGGAGTGAGATGATATCTTAGAGCAGTTTTGATTTACATTTCTCTAATTGCTAGAGATGATGAACATTTTTTCATATATTTGTTGATTGATTGTATATCCTCTTCTGAGAAGTGTCTGTTCAGGTCCTTGCCCCATTTGTTGACTGGGTTATTTGTTGTTTTGGTGCTTAGCTTTTTGAGTTCTTTATATACCCTAGAGATTAGTGCTATATCTAATGTGTGAGGGGTAAAAATTTGCTCCCAGGATGTTGGCTCTCTGTTCACCTCACAGATTGTTTTGCTGAGAAGAAACTTTTTAGTTTGAATCCATCCCATTTATTGATCCTTGTTTTTAATTCTTGTGCTATAGGAGTCTTATTAAGGAAGCTGGGGCCTAATCCCACATGATGAAGATTAGGGCCTACTTTTTTCCTTCTGTTATACGCAGAGTCTCTGGTTTAATTCCTAGGTCCTTGATCCATTTTGAGTTGAGTTTTGTGCATGATGAGAGGTTTAATTTCATTTTGTTGCATATGGATTTCCAACTTTCCCAGCACCATTTGTTGAAGGTGCTGTCTTTTCTCTAATGCATGTTTTTGTCACATTTATTTAATATAAGATAATTCTAATTTTGTGGGTTAGTCTCTGTGTCTTCTATTCTGTAGCATTGGTCTATCAGTCTGTTTTGGTGCCAATAACATGCTGTTTTTGTTAATATTGCTCTGTAGAATAGTTTAAGGTCTGGTATAGTGATGCCACCTGCTTCACTCTTCCTGCTAAGGATTGTTTTAGCTATTCTGGGCCTCTTATTTGTCCAGATGAATTTCAAGACTGCTTTTTCTATTTCTATGAAGAATGCCATTATGGAAAGCAGTATGGAGATTCCTTGGAAATCTGTGAATGCAACCACCATTAACCCAGATATTCCTCTCTTCGGTCTATACCCAAAGGACTTAAAAACACCATACTACAGGGACACAGCTACATCAATGTTTATAGCAGCACAATTCACAATAGCTAAACTGTGGAGCCAACCTAGATGCCCTTCAGTGGATGAATGGAATAAAAAATGTGGCATATATATACAATGATTTGTTTTTAAGAGAGAGAGAGAGAGAGAGAGAGAGAGAATTTTTTTAATATTTATATTTTAGTTTTCGGAGGATACAACATCTTTGTTTGTATGTGGTGCTGAGGATCGAACCCGGGCCGCACGCATGCTAGGCGAGCGTGCTACCGCTTGAGCCACATTCCCAGCCCAACAGTGAAATTTTTTTTTTTTTTTTTTTTTTTTTTTTATTGGTCGTTCATAACATTACATAGTTCTTAATACATCATATTACACGGTTTGATTCAAGTGGATTATGAACTCCCGCTTTTACCCCGTATACAAATTGCTGTATCACATCAGTTACCCTTCCATTGATTGACATATTGCCTTTCTAGTGTCTGATGTATTCTGCTGTCTGTCCTATTCTCTACTATCCCCCCTCCCCTCCCCTCCCCTCCCCTCCCCTTTTCTCTCTCTACCCCTTCTACTGTAAATCATGTCTTCCATTTGTATTCTCTTGACTTACCCCTCCTTACCTCTTATATGACATTTTGTATAACCCTGAGGATCGCCTTCCATTTCCATGCAATTTCCCTTCTCACTCCCTTTCCCTCCCACCTCTCATCCCTGTTTACTGTAAATATTCTTCTCAAGCTCTTCGTCCCTACCCTGTCCTTGTTTACACCCCTTATATCAAAGGAGTCATTTGAAACACCTTTAATAAGAAAGCAGTATGTAGAAATATTTGTGAAATTCCATCAGCAGAAAATATGTTCTTCCTTCAGGGGTTTTGAGACATATCCTAAATAAAGAGATAGTTTGAAGATGTATTATTTCTCCCTTTTTTTTCACATTTCTCAATTATTTTTCAAGAACCAGTGACTTTCTTTTTTCTTCTGAGCTGTCCTCGGTCGCATCAGAGCATTTGAGGTCTCTCTTTCCAGGAAAGGTCTAGTGCTACATGCATAAAATTTTGATTATTCCTATCTAAGTTCTACTACATTCTTAATAGTATTCATTCAGGGTCTCTGGTTTTTCTATAGAAATCACACAAAGGAAAATATCATGAACTCTTCTTTAAGCAGCCTAATTTTCAAAATTAGGTTCTTTCATTAATGTTTGAAACACATTTTATTTTTGTTTGTTTGTAGTGTTGAGGATTGAACTCAGGGCTTTGTGTATGATAGGTAAGCACTCTACCACTGAGCAACATCCTCCGCCCTTAAAGCACATTTTATACAATGTCAACAATATAATTTTTCTCTACATATGCTAAAAATCACTCAGGCAGATAATAGCATCTCAAAATTTTATTGCTTTGAAGTTCTTCACTTAAGGGAGATGTATGAGAATTAGCTTTAATAAAATAAAATATCAAATGAACCAGAAAGTACTGATAATTGAGGAAGCAGTATAGAATTGATGAATAAGAGTAAGAATTAGGCCAGATTGCAAAGACTGGTATGTGGGATCCAGTCTTTCACTAGCTTGTGTTCTTGAGAAGATTATATATCCTTTTCTGATTATAATTTGCTCATCTTCAAAATATAGTACTCAAATTATCTGCCTCTTAGATTTGTTTTGAGAGTAAAATAAGTGAATGCATGTAATAATACCTATAAATGCATGACTGGTAGTTGTTATTGTATTTTCTTGTTTTTTAAAAGTTTAGTGTGGTTACATAAATCTAATTCATGAACAGGGAAAATTGAACATTTTCTAGTAGTTCTTTAGTTGGTCATTTGTTTTGAATGACTAAAAAATTATATAGATTCAAACAGCAATACAGTATATATTCCAAGTAACATTCTAGAGTTTCTTTCTTTTCTATGATTCTATGACTCTATTGTTAAGGTCTGTAAATAAGTCAAAAATAACACCTGGTATTTTGCCAGAGAAATGTTAGAGTTCGTAAACAAGTCTGGATGGTGCCTGGCAAAATGTCAGAGGGAGTGGTTTGAGAAGTAACAAAAGCGAACCATTAAGTTTGGAGATACCTTATTGGTTGATTGATGTTTCTAGTTTATGCTAATTAAGATAAGCTGTGCAAAATGTATAAATAGCTCTGTTGCCCTACAATAAATGGCTCCTATTCCTGCTGTATCAACGTACACAAGTTATTCGTCACCCCCCGGTTATTTTGCTGCAGCCGGACTGCGGCACTCTATGTTTAAAGTCCATGTTACGCAAGTTAATTTACATTTTTCCAGATGACTTAAAAATAGTAACTATCCATCTATCCATCCATCCATCCATCCATTTTCAACAAAAATTATAAGAGGAAAAAAATATATCTGAAACCATTTTGGTTGTCATGTATGCATGCCTTTTGTTGTTATAACAATGTTGAGATATATAACACATAAATATTTCTTAAAATATGTTAAATAAAATTCATGTCAATGAATTAATCGTCAAAATGCATGCAAATCAGAATTCTAAATTCAAGGATCTTCATGTGTCCATATAGTCCCAAACAGACTCAAGTCTGATCATTATCACTTGGGATTTTCCAATTATGTTTCTTCTTTCTCTTCTACCTTCCTTTCCTGAAAACTGACACACACACATAAACACCCATACACACATATACACACATACACACAAAGACCTTTCTATATAACACATCAGTCAAGCAACTCCTCAGAATTTTGTGCTATATTTGAACTCACACAAACCATTTCTAAGTCCCAATTAATCCAATTGGGATCAAATGCATCATAGACTTTAAAGAAGTATTCTGCTTCAAAGCACATTATTCATTATGTCACTTTTTCCCTTCAAACTACTTGACTCAAGTGAATATTATTATGAATAGAGATTATTCTCTCAATTAACCTTTTTATGAAAGGTTAATAGGTATTTTGTGAAATTTTAAAAATATGTATGAAAATTATTAGTAGAAGAGGAGAAATACTAATTATCAATCATATAATGAAATACTGCATAAAATATGATGACTATTTTATTTATAAAAACATTTACTTTGAAATTTAAAAAAAAATTATATAATTTTTATACTTTTATTTATTTACTTTTATGTAGTGCTGAAGATCAAATCCAGGGCCTTGCACATGCTAGGCGAGTACTCTACTGCTGAGCCACAACCGCAGCCCTTACTTACGATTTTCTATGTAATCATAACTTTAATGTCTGATACTAAGTGGACCTTTTTCTTTCTCCTAGGAAAGGATAGAAAGTTTATAAGCAGCCTGGTTTTAGTAGAAGAGATTTTCTTTAGATGCAGGGAGAATATATATAAATATGAAAACTTTTGTTTGTATGTAAAATGAAGTGATATGAAAAATGATATGTTATAAGTAAAGCTGAAGTGTTGGTATATGCAGCATTTGAAGGATAATTTTGGGAATGTTTTAATATAAACTTAGTCCAGTTTTAACTTTTTTTTTTGTAAAGTACAATTGGCTATAGAGTGAAATTTTGTTTTCTTTTAAGAAAAGTAGAAATAAATGTGATTACAAGACACTTTTAAATTGTGTTTATAAGAAAATAAACTAAGGATTTTACAGAAACTATAGCATGAGGGAATCTTAGTGCTGGCCTAAGAGTCTTTAGCTTTACCATTTCCTGGCAGTGAGATCTTAAACTTGGCATGTAAATTAGCTGAACTTTCTTAGTGTTATTAGTGGAACCAATGAAGGTGGGGGGAGCTGTTGTTCAAAACATGTAAGATTTCATTCAACTCAGAAAAAAATGTTTTAAGAAATCTGTTGTACAAGATGATGACTGTAGTTAATTACAGCATTTCATATTCTTGAAAATCACTAAAGTAAAGGATTTGGGGTGTTCTCACTAAAACAGATAATTCTGTGAGGTAATGCATATGCTAATTAGCTCCATTTAGCCATTCCACAGTGAAAAAAATGTAAACATATTCTGATATACATGATAAATATATGCATTTTTGGTCAATTAAATATTTGTACACTTCTGAAATCATGAACCCAAATAAATGTTTCCTGCTATAAGTTGTTTTTATCAGATGTTTTTTTCATAGCAATGAAAATTTGACAAGTACAATCAATAGCTTTGCAACTCTGATTACAACATTTCCTTACTTCAACCTTCCTATTTCATACAAAAATACATTTTAAAAAACAGGAGATTTATGGTTAAGAATTTTGCTAACATGATCATGAAGGCTAGAAGTCTTTATCTTCTGTAGGCAAACTTGAAGCTCAGGACACTAGTGGTATAGTGCTTGTCCAAGTCTGAAGTCCTGAGAACCAGCGGAGCCAGGGTTTTAAATCTCACTGGGAATTTCCAGGACTGATAATCAGGAGCGCTGATGTCCAAGGGTTGAAGAAGGATGTTCTTGTTTAAGAGACAGCACAGATTCACTCTTCTTTCCCCCTTGTGTGCTGTTTGAGCCCTCCAAGGATAGGGTGATGCTCACTGGCACTAGGTAGGGCACCTTTACTTTCCAGGATTCAGATGCTGATCTTATCCAGAAGTACTCTCATAGACAATGCTATAAACAAAAGTCAAATTAAAATGGATCCATGAACAAAAGTCAAATTAAAATGGATCAACAAGTTAGGAACTACCAAACCACAAACAGTGCAAATGATGAAAGAAAACTTTTGGTCAACAATTCAACACTTTGGTATAGACACCAATTTTCTTAACCAAGCACTGAAAGCCCAAGAATTAAAACCAAGAATCAATAAGTGGTAGAACATCAAATTAAAAAGTTTCTTCACAGCAAAAAGTCACTGAGGATCATGAAGAGAGAGCCTACATAAATGGATAAAATCTTTTCCAACTACTCCTCTCACAAGGGGTAAATATCCAGAATACATAAAGAACTCAAAAATGTTAACACCAAGAAAACATACAACCCAGTCAATAAATGGGCAAAAGAACTAAACATAAATTTCTCAAAGGAACAAACAGAAATTGCCAACAAGTATATAAAAGATTCAATATTCCTAGCAATCAGGGAAATCCACATCAATACTAAGCAGAGATTCACCTCATCATAGTCAGAAGAGAAATTATCAATTATTCAAAGAATAAGAAATATAAGTGCAGATGTCAGGAATAAGACACTCATACATTTTTTTGGTGGGATTGCAAATGAGTACAACAATGCTGAATATATTGTGGAAATTCTTAAAAAACCTGGGAGTGGAACCCCTCTATGATCTAGCTATCCCATTGCTTGATATTTATCAAACAAAAAACTAAAATCAGCATGCTATATTGATATAGCCACATCAATGTTCATAGCATTGCCTCTCCCAATAGCCAAGCTAGGGAACCAACCTGGGTACCTGTCAATTGAAGAATGGATTAAGAAAATTTGATATATATCCAAATGGGGTTTATTCAGCCATAAAGAAGAATGAAATTATGTCATTTGCCAGTAAATGGATGAAACTAGGGAACATTATGCTGAGCGAAATAGGACAGATTTAGAAAATAAAGGCTCAAATGTTTTCTCTGGTATGGTGACTCTAGAGAAAGGGGTGAGGTCATATATCATAAAGTTATTGGTAAGATCTGTGGACTAGAATGAAGTATGGGGGAAGCAGGATGGACAGGAAAGGGAAGGAAATGGGGAATTAATTTGACAAAATTAAACTATGTGCATGTATAAATACACATATGAATTCCTCTCTTTTATATGTCTATAAAGCACCAATTAAAATAAATGAATGAATTAAATGAAGACCAGTAAAATAGAGGAAAGGGGGGACAAGGAGGAAGTGAGGAAGACAGAGAAAGGAGAGCATTTGGGATTGAAATGGAGTAAATTTTACTCTATGCATGTATGATCATTTCAAAATGAACCCCAGTATTATTTATAAGTATAATGCACCAATAAAAACAAAAAATATAAGTATAACAGAAGAACTGAACAATGTGTTTTATTGTGGGTACCACTTTGATGAAATGAGATGTAGCTGGGAACAACTGAGATGTTGAACTCATATAATTTATGTATACATATCATAAACACACACACACACACACACACACATACAATTTATTTCCCAAGCCAGTTTTGATTATCATTACAATGACCTAGATATTATACAGATTAGTTTATTATGCTTTTACATAATCATTCTATTAAATACCCTCCCCCCCTTTTTTAAGTCTACAGATACTTATTTCTTCAAAGCTCACTTGAAAATCTAAATGAGGGCTTTTTTCCTGATCCGACAGTATCTCTAAAATGTCTGGAATATTTCTGTATTTTGTATTGAAAAATAATCACTGACATGGTGGTTTTACCTTTTTAAAGAAATTATATGCCTCTGTTTTCCAAGTTAGTTTACACACTCACATAAAATTAATGGTTTTTTTGTGTTTTATTATTCCTGGGCTACATAAAATTAATCAGTGAATTTTAGTGGTGGCTACCATTTAATTCCAGATAAAATTTGGTAATGATATTTAGAAATATTTTAAACATTGAAAATTTGTTAATATTGAACCAAAGTTATAATATTGTTTGGATAGAATATTGTTCCTATGGGTTAGCTTATTGTTTTTGAATGTTTCTCCTCAGGTAAATAAATGGATCGCAGATGGCATTATCTCTATTCATTATTTCTACTTGTCCACATTCATCTAAAAAAATCTAAGATTTAAAAGAAAAAAAATATAGACTTCATGAAAAGTATAATTTGGAGGAAGAAATTAAGGAGTTAAAAGTCACATTTTAATCACTCTTTCCTGAATATTTAATAAGAGATATTCAGTTAAAGAAAACCAAAATAATAGCCTTCTAAAGGATCAGTGTGATATTTAGTATTTTCACGAATTTTTTTTGAATCTGCTCCATTTTGGAGCAAAGGCTGATCTAGGTGAAAACAACTGTGCTGTGGGAACAGAGCTTGAATTACTTTTACTACTACAATTTGCAGACCCAAGAGTCAGAGAGCAGGAAAAGTAAAATTGACTTGATAAATTGAAATTTTAAAATTTCGAATGAGTCTACATTCAAATTAATTGTCAAGAGGAAAATATGTGAGTAGGAGTCATAGAACCTGAAATATATATCAGGAAAAGATCAAAGCAGAGTGGAAGCAGTTCCGAAATGTAAGAGGATTTCATAATGACTATGGAATTATTAGGGCTACTGGTTGCTTCGGTTCTAATTCAGAGAAGTCTGGGGATGAATATCTCTCAAACAAATTAATTCAGTGTACATGATGTCCTTAATGAATTAAGAAATCTATATGAAATTTGTTGATGATCCAGATTCTTATTTTCTTTGCTGCCTGGAGCATTTCATAATTCAGTCTTTCAATTTATTTATATTTCTCTGCTGCGTATGTTAAGAGCTATCATTCATGATCATCATTCAGTATAATTGCATCATATTTCAATTTTCATAACAATTTTATGAAGACTGGTGGATGGCAGTGAGAATAAAAATACAGAATGCACCGGTGAGAGAAAGATGTGTAGGGGCTGGGCCTTTCGTTTGTTTTTATGATATTTAATGGTAGTTCTTTTTTTTTTTTTTTTTTAGTTTGCTCTGCCACACAGATTTGACTGGAAATATTTACTTTGTAGGCAGCTAAAGAGAACAACTACAATCTGTGGGTATCATGGATGTAAGTTCTGAGTTTGTTTCAACGTAAGGAATTGAAGTACAGTGATGGCTGGGTATCTCTCAGGGCAAACAGCTGATTTGTTGAAGGTAGTGTTCACCCGTCCTATAAAGGATGAGGTGTACAAGAAAAGTTCTCCTTGGTTAGAACTTTCTCTGACCTGGAGTTAAGAAAAAAATATGCATATAATAAATGGCCTGCTTTAAAATTTAGGCTATGGTGACTCAGTAGATAAAAGTCAGGAGCTACATTGACTTGGCATGTCTTGTTTATCCCTGTATTCCTAGTGACTAGAACAGTGCCTGATAGAAAAGGGAAATCACGTGCTTTTGAATACGTGGATTTTGAACACGCAGTACCAACTCAATGATGATTAATGTTACTTTATGTTTTGAATTTAATATATTCTTGACCACAGCAAATATTTAAAAGGCAGAAATAGAAATCTAAAATAAAAACACTGGGATTCAGTTATAAGCATTTATGTGTAAAATGTTTAGGTGCGATGAATGATGCTAAAGCCTTCTTTCCTGGTGTCCAAAGCTTGGAGAAAAGCAGGGAGCAGTGAAGATGTGAGATGGCCTGGCTGGATACAAGTCTCCATGGACACATGTAGGGGAGCAAGGTGAACTAATAGGTATAGCCAGACCATGAGGCGAGAGAGGGAAAGATACCAAGCACTAACACAAGTGTCCACTCGGGTTATTGGATCATGTCCTCTCCACGTCTGCAGTTCATCCTACAGTTCAAAGGGCCAGCCAGGGGCTTGGGAGTGGAAAAGACACAAATGTCAAACTGACTTTTTCAAAAGAAGAAAATGCTGACTCCTCTGACAGCCATGAGACTCAAGGACCAAGAGCACAGGAGTCAAGTGTGACTCTCTCTTTTTGTGTTTTTATCTGTGACAATGGCAGAGTGCATAAAGGTGTCAGCAAGAGGATCTAGTTGAAAGAAAGAAGATATTGAATTTAGTTGCATGCAAGCTAACTTGGTGCTCGTAACTGACCATTTAAACCATCTTGTCCTGGCTCAGGAGGAGGCAAGTATTTGGTAAGTAATGAAATAACAAATGCCTCTTGTGTGTTCATGTTTAGGACCACTGAAAATCAACTTGTGAAGCAGATTAGGCTTGGAGCTATGACGACATACAGTAAGCACATGTTTCAGAAGAGTTGCGTTTCTTCTACGTTAGGTAATTCATAATTGCCTGAATATTATAAGTTGTGCAATTGTAAAAATAGGCTAGATGAAGAATTGGCATGGTAAATATTTGTTTTACCAAATAATTTTCTTTTTTGTATCTCTTTTTGTTTAAATTGTACTTTCTAGGCAGAGAACATTAACATTATGATACAACTTTAAGCTTTAAATTGAAAACATTTTACTAGTTGTCTGAACGTCTCATCCATTAGGAATGTCCACATCTGGTCAAATGAGGAGTGCAGCGTTTGCATTCTCAGCCCTTGCTGCTCAGTTAAGATGCTTTACTGGCTAGTTTACAAAGCTTTGCTCTTTATAGCTACTCAATGTACAGGCTTGTGTAGCATATGCCTCCCCCAAGCGCTTTCTTTTAATTCAGTCTGGTAAGAAGAGTGTCATTTACTCCACATAAAACTGTGGCATCTGGAGAGCAAAACTAATCTGATAAAATCAACTATAAGTAATGACCATATTTCTGTTTTGGTTTGGGGAAATTATCTAATACCAAAACAAGATTAAAAAGAACCAGTATTAAGTAAAACTGTGACTAACACAAAACATATCTCTAATGGTTTTATTCATACAAAGGTTTATAGGGAAATTAAAATCCAAATAATTGAATATGGCTATATAATTTTAGTGAGATATAATGCAAATACTTAAGAGGTGAAGGATGTGAGTTTGGAATGAATGTCAACATTATCCTTTAAAGTGTATTTAGAGTTTGTAACAAGTCCCCAATCTCCACTTAGGTAGCCCTTTATCATGTCTGTGTGCAAGCCAAGCAGTTGTAGATACCAGAGAGCTTGGTGTGGAGCCCCTTGTGAAGGAACTGAGTGAAGATGGACACCAGTGGGGATGAGATGCACTCCTTCACGTGCTCTGGCTGCTGGTGTCCATTGTGCTGGGTCCCATTCGGGACACCAGGGACACTGTTCTGAACAACAGGAATACTGTCTGCACCCTCCTGGGATTAGAATTCTAGTGCAGGAGGCACAAAACAACATAATCAATATTGACTCTTTTCTAGAATATTGATGCAGGAGGCATCAGAATATCAGACCTTAAGTTATACTACAGACCTATGATTACAAAAACGGCATCGTATTGGGATAAGTACAGGCAAGAAGACCAGTGGCACAGAGAAGACAAAGAGACAAACTCACATAAATATAGTTATTTCATACTGAAACAGGGTGCCATAAACACACATCATAGAAATGATAGCTTCTTCATCAAGTGGCTCCTGGGAAAACTGGAAATCCATATATGTAGTAGAATGAAACTGAACACCTATCTTTCATACTGCACAAAACTCAAAGTTTATCAAGGACCTAGGTGTTAGACCAGACACTCTGTTCCTACTAGAAGAAAAAGTAGGCCCAACTCTCCACAATGTCAGCTTAGGAACCAAGTTCTCAATAAGACTCCTAAAGTGCAATAAGTAAAATTAAGAATGAATAAATGGATGGTATCAAATTAAAAACTTCTTCATAACAAAGGAAACTGTCAAGAACATGAACAGAGAATTGGAGAAAATCTTTACCACTGCACTCAGAGCATTTTTCTCTAGGATATAAAAAGAACTAAAAAACTTAAAACCAAAAAAACCCAATCAATGAATAGGCTAAGGAACTGAATAGGTGCTTTATACAAGAAGAAATATCAGTGGTCAGAAATATATGAAAAAAAAATGTTTAACATCTCCAGCAATTAGAGAAATTCAAATCAAAACTAAACTGAGATTCCATTTCACTCCAGTCAGAGTGGCGTTGATCAAAAATACAAGTAACAGGGATCTTGGTGAGAATGTGGGGAAAAAGTTTCACTTACACATTGTTGGCGAGACTGCAGATGGTGCAGCCACTCTGGAAAACAGAATAGATATTCCTTAAAAAATTTGGAATGTAACCACCATTTGACCCAGTTATCCCTCTCCTCTTTTTTCACCCATGGGATGTAAAATCAGCATACTACAATGACACAGCCACTTCAATGTTTATAGTAGCTCAATTCACAATAGCCATGCCATGAAACCATTCTAGGTGCCCTACAACAGATGAATGAATAAAGAAAATGTTTTATATATATATATATATATATATATATATATATATATATATATATATATATGAATAATACTCAGTTGGTAGGCTTCTGATGTCATCTTTTATTTCATTGCTTGAAATTGATCTGTTTAAACTGTGTATGTCATTGTGATTCAGTTCCAGCAAATCATGTACCTCTAGAAATTTGTCAATGTCTTCGATATTTTCTATTTTATTGGGAGTACAAATTTTCAAAATAATTTCTAATTATCTTCTGTATTTCTGTACTGTCTGCCACGATATTTCCTTTTTCATCATGGATGTTAGTAATTTCAACTTTTTCTCTTTGTTAGCATGGCTAAGGGTTTATCAATTTATTCATCAATTTTTTAATTGTTTCTTTTGTTTCAATTTCATTGATTTCAGCTCTGATTTTAATTATTCCCTGTCTTTTCCTGCTTTGGGGGTTGATTTGTTCTTCTTTTTCTAGGGCTTTGAAATGTAATGTTATGTCATTTATTTGTTTGCTCTTTCTTCTTTTGAGGAATGAACTCAATGTAATGAACTTTCCTCTTAGAACTGCATTCATAGTGTCTCAGAGATTTCAATATGTTGTATCAGTGTTCTCATTAACCTCTAAGAAGTTTTTAATGTATTATTTGATATTTTTGTAGCCCATTGTTGATTAAATAGCATTTATTTGGTCTCCACATGTTGGAGTAGCTTTTATTGTTTCTTTTATCATTGATTTCTAATTTCATTCTATTATGGTCTGATAGAATGCAGGGTAGTATGTCTACATTTTTATTTGCTAAGAGTTGTTTTATGGCATTATATATTATCTATTTTTGAGAAGGATCCATGTGCTGCTGACAAGAAATTATCATTGCTCATTTATAGATGAAAATTTCTATACATGTCAGTTAAAGTCTAAGATATTGGTTGTATTATTGAGTTCTATACTTTCTTTGTTTAGTTTTTATTTGGAAGATTTATCTAGTGATGAAAGAGGTATGTTAAAGTCACCCAAAATTATTGTATTGTGGTCTATTTGACTGCTGAACTTGAGAATAGTTTGATTGGTGAATGTAAATGCTCCATTATTTGGAGCATATATATTTAGAATTGCTAGGTTTTGTTGATGTATGGTTCCCTTAAGTAGTATTAAATGTACCTCTTTATCCCTTTTGATTAACTTTGGCTTTAAGTCTACTTTATTTGATATGAGGATGGAAACCCTTGCTTGTTTCCACAGTCCATGAGAGTGGTATGTTTTATGCCAACCTTTAACCTTCAGTCTGTGGATGTCTGTTCCTATGAGATGAGTGTCTTGGGAGGAAGCATATTGTTGGGTCTTTTTTTAAAATCCATTCTACCAGTCTGTGTCTTTTGATTGGTGAGTTTAGGCCAGTAATATTCAGGGTTATTATCGAGGCATGATTTGTATTCCCAGTCATTTTTGTGTATTTTTGGTATTTAACTTGACTTGGTTTCTCCTTTGATTGGCTTTTCCTTTAGTGTTAGTTCCTCCCCTTGCAGATTTTCATTGTTATTTTTTGTTTTTTCCTCATGGAATATTTTGCCAAGACTGTTCTGTAGTGTAGGCTTTCTTGCTGTAAATTCTTTTAGCTTTTGTTTATCATGGAAAATTTTTATTTCTTCATAAATTCTCAGGCTTAATTTTGGTGGATATAAGATTCTTGGTTGTCATCCATTTTCTTTCAGAACTTGGTATATGTTGTTCCAGGTCACCTGGTCTTTAAATTATGGGTTGAAAAATCTGCTGAAATCCGAATTGGTCTTCCCTTTTATGTAACCTGATTTTTCTCTCTTGCAGGCTTTAAAATTCTATTCTTATTCTGTATGCTAAGAATTTTCATTATAATGTGTCTTGGTGTAGATCTATTATAATTTTGTACATTCAGTATCCTATAGACCTCTTATATTTAATTTTCCAATTAATTCCTCATGCTTGGCAAATTTTCTGATATTATTTTATTGAAGAGATTGTGCATTCCTTTTGTTTGAATCTCTACGTCTTCCTCTATCCTGATAAATCTTAGATTTGGTCTTTTGATGTTATGCCATAATTCTTGGGTGTTCTGTTCATGGTTTCTTACTATCTTCACTTGAGATCAACTTTATTTTCAAGATTGTATAGTTTGTCTTCATTGTCTGAGGTCCTGTCTTCCAAGTGATCTAGTCTGTTGGTGATGCTCTCTATTGAGTTTTTTACTTGGTTTATTGTTTCTTTCATTTCAAGCATTTCTGTTTTTGTTTTTGTTTGTTTGTTTTAGAATATCTACCTCTTTCTTGAAGTAATCTCCTGCTATATTTTTGCTGTCTTCTCTTTGTTGGTGTGAACAATGATTGCCTGTGTTTGTTCTCTTATCTCTTTGTTGGAGTGATCAATTTTTGCCTGTATCTGCTCACTTAGGTCATCCATTATTTCCCAGATCATTTTAGTTATGTATATTCTGAACTCCTTCCCTGACATTTCATCTACTGCACTATCTATAGACTCTATTGTTATAGTTTCTTGGTTTGTTTGGGGCACTTTCCTCCCTTGTTTTTTTCATGATGTCTATGAGTCTTCCTATCTTGCAATGTAGATCCCAGGTTTTGCAGCTTTGCCCTATTGTCTTATAGTGTCCCTGAAAGTTACCAGTACCTCACCATTAAGGGAGGAATCACTATTACAGCACCCAGTATACCACACATGCAGCTATAAATCAATTAGCTCCTATTTTGACATTTATAGATTTGTAGCTATAATCAGAAATGATGAGTTCGGTTATCTTCTACAATATAGTCAATAGGTTTGCATAATGTCTTACCGCTTCTAATGGTACAACTGTGGGTGGGAGGGTGGCTGTGATGTTTATGAGGTAGGATATGAGAATAGCAGAGGTATTAACTTTTATGACTAGTGAGATGGTGATCATGCGAAATTGGTTGTTAGCAAGAGAAATAGAGAGAGGCAATCCCATGCAAGACTCCTGTTTCCTCAGCAATAGGATGTGTGTTAGCACCCCTAGTAGAGATACCTCTGGTGCAGCCAGGCCCACAGGGACCATGGTGATGTTTTACTAGGTACTTATTTTTGTCCCTTGATAGAAGTGGCAATGTCCTAGTTTGGTGGCAGTGGCAGTGTCAAGCCTATTTGTACCCTGATGTTGGGCTGTGGAGCCACGCTTTGTTGAATGAGGAACCCCATCGCACAGGGTACCTCTCTTTTCTGGCCACTGGGCCCAGCGAAGCTGGAGCTGGGGGCAGGCCTCTCTTATTTTGATCTTTTAGATAAGCAATTGGTATTAAGATAACAATCCTGAATCTTTTCTCTCTATTTTCCCAGGAGAGTCTGAAGTTAATTTTTATTTCAGAACCATGAAAGAAGTAAAATTCACCAATTTACTTTTACTTCTATTTCTTCATGAAAGCAACTCATATTAGTTTTAAAAAGAAAGACAAAAACAAATTGAAAATATACAGCTCTCATTTACATAGTTTCCTTATGACAAAAATGTGCTCAATATTATTAGCTAATAGACAAATGAAGAAAATGAAGATGTGGACTTAAGGACAAGAACACTTTTACTGTTCAAATAAACATTTTTAAAATACAGTGTTCTTTTAAGACATGAGACAGTTTCACAGGGTAACACAATTTTAATTTTAAATATTTATTCTCTAGTTTTGTATATAACACATATTCTCACTTATAGTTTCATGGGAGTAAATAACCAGTATATATAACCAAATGTGAGATAAATTATGTAGCCTTTAACAGAATTTCCTCATTAATATGTTTCAGTGCAGTCTAAATTTTATAGTCATCTTGTTCTCAAAAGATCCTTAAAATGGAACACTTTGAAAAGTAGTGTATTAAATCCGGCTATTGGACTTATTCAAATTCCATGCTCTCAAAATCGTGAAGATGAAAGAAACACACATCTCACAGAAAAAATCCCCTTACATGAATTAAGTGCAGTTTGACAGTGTACAAATGTAGAGACATTAGGATAATTGGCCCCATGTGTATACACATGTTTGGTGTTAAGATCATAAAGCAAGCATTAGCAATCAAGGACATCAATTTGATTTGGTATTACATGTCTTCCAAGACACTACAAAATCTGGACAACATCTTGGGAAATATTTAGACACATTCTTATAATGTATGTCTTATTTCCAGTTGCTAGACATTGTGTTTCTTGATATACTGTGACTACCTGAATCCTCATCCCTACCTTTGTGATAGCATTAAGAAGTCAAAATGACAAAATCTGTGTGTCTTCAGTGATCTATATCATGAAAAGACAGCAATCAGTTCATTCACTCTGACACATTTAGGAATCTTGGGGCAAAAGTTGCTATCACGCATTACTTCACATGTAGACTCCACTACTGCTGTCACACAGGATGACATACCCACACAAATGCACACAGCATGTTCCCACCAGGCACAGGCGGTTGTCTCAGGCAGCTCAGGACAACAACTGCTGTTTTGTTTGGTTGTCATGGTTTCAAGCAGATCTTTCCAACTTGCTATTTCTGTCTAAAATGAGGTCTGTACAGTTGTGATTACTGAAATAATTTATACCAAAATATCATTTGAGTTGATTACTTAGAACAGTGGGGCTCATATTTTCTTTCCTTGTTTTGTAATCAATTAAAATTTCTTTTTGTTTTTGGAACAAATCTTGCACAGATGAAACAGGTAGAAGAGAAGGGTGTGTAGGACAGAGAAGACAGGAGTTTCATCTTCTTTCACGGCTGTTTGATTCTCAGACAGTATCCCAGGTCAGTCTTAATTACTGTAGGGCTCAGTGCAATTCTCTGAGAAGTCTAGTGATGCCCAGGATGACAAGAAAGACACAGTTCTTCTCTTCCTGGGCTGGAATACCCCTTTGATGAGGCCATTATTGCAGTGACTCTATACTTAGGAAGGTTACTTGCTAACATTCAGGCACAGAGTATCTCCCCTTGGGGATTGACTGATGCCCACCTTCTGTGTGGGACCACATGGAGGTGGCCCTTGATATTTGTACATAGCTAGTCTTTGCTTGTCCTAAGCATGAGGCCGTGCTTGCCCTTGAAGTGAGAATGGATGAAAGTCTAGGTTAACCACCACCAGGAAGATTTGTACCTGGTAAACTTCAGGCAGTGATATCACGTAGGAATGAGCCGGGACATTGTTTCCAACAGGCTTGGCTCTTACTGTTTATCCTTCCATAAGGATACCAAGGCTGCTGTGGATGCTGAGAATTAGAATTCTGGCTCTGGTCTTTGAACTGCCACATGGACATTCTGTCCTCAGAATAAAATACCTGCCCTCTCCTGGAATTTGGGGAGAGCAGTTTATTTGCCATGGAGGTGAGAATCTGAGTTTCCTTCCTTTTCTTATTCACTTGGGCAAAGATTCATAAAAATAAAGGCAATGCTTCAATCTTATTTTGCAAATAGAAAAAATTATTAAATGCATTCCTGATAAAGGAAAACACTTAGCACCTAGGTATAACATTGATCAAGCCTGCTTTTCATGTAAGGTTAAAAAGTTATTCTCTTACTCTACTTTGAAATCAATCTCCATGAGAAGCAGAAACAGACTGACCTGCTGCAAATTGTCCAGGGTCCCAATGCTCTAAATTGGGAACATAACTGGGGAATGAATCCCGGAATCTTTTGTTCAGGAAAACCATACTGAAAATGCAGTTCAGTTTGTCCAGTAGCATGAGGAGTGCTGCTAAACATAGCTTATATAAGGCCTATCCTGTAATTTTGAATGTCATTAAAAGTGCTTTCATTGTTTATAAGAATGCTGGATAAGAAAGTCATCATTTGTTGGGCAAAAGCTTATGTCATTGATGGGCCATGGTTTTCTGATGGTTATTATCTCGGGCCTTTGTTAGCTCCAGATCTAAGGAAGAGATAAGGAAAACCACAAGGAATAAGTATTGAGCAACTGATTGGCCTGGTGGAATCATCTTAAAGAAGAAATACCAGCAAAGGAGTCCAACCCTTAAATAGCGTGCAGAACTGGAATTCTACCCTGATTATGGAGAGAGAAAGAAAAGGATGGAGCTACTCAATTAGAGAAGCTACTCAATTTTTTTACTAGAATGTGTCTCTTGATCCAGAGCTAGCAAAGCAAGAGGCAGTAAGATATGAGTGGTCATAGAAAAGTTATGTTTATGCCCCCCAGCACCATATTTGAGCATCCTTTCATTAGTTAATGCTCAGTTAATTTTGATTTTAATGTGTATATTTTTATTCCTAATTTTTTATGCCTCCCAGGGGATGGGCTCCTCAGCAGAGTACTTATAAAAAGTTTCACTGTATGCCTGGAACCAAGCACAGTTAGTTCCCTGAATGTGGTGTGTGGCTAGAAATGTTTTGCAACTGCTAATATGTGTAACCTAGACCTGAGGATCCTGAGAAGCTAAGGTTAGGGTTAACTGTGAGGACAAGGACAAGAATGTTACATAAATGGGCAGAACAGAGTGAGTAAATAATTTTGTTTAGAGCATGTTTTAAAATTTCAGCTGTGTGTTTTTGTTTTTTGTTTTTTGGTGGAGGTACTTGGTATTGAACTCAGGGACACTTGACCACTGAGCTACATCCCCAGCCCTATTTTGCATTTTATTTATAGACAGGGCTTCACTGAGTTGCTTAGCATATTGCCATTGCTGAGACTGGCTTTGAACTCTGCCTCAGGCTAAGGAGCCCCTGGGATTGCAGGGGATCCCCACCGATTGGGCTCAGCTGTGTGTTTTTTCTGTTGTCTCCTGAACACTCACATCTTCATGATTTAGGTAATTTTTTCTGCTACTTTAGATTTTAGAACTGGGTCTGTGGATTTCTTTGACCATGATGGGGACTGGATTTCTTGACAGGTGGTGTTCCTCGCTGTGGAATATCTCAGCTAGTATAAAATTCATCAACTGCAAATACACGAGTGACATCTTGGGATACAGTCTTAAAGAAGTGATTTTTCCCCCTCTCCCATATAACTCATTGGCAAGGTCTAAGGCAAGTAGCTTACCTTATAATCTATTTTGGTGGCCCATGGGCTCATTTAGTTTACCCTACTCACAGAAGAGCTTAATGTTAGGGCCATGGGGCTGTTTACTACACTTCCAACCCTGGGCAAGCTCAGAACTTTTTTCCTCCTCTCTCCCCTTCCCCCTCCCTTCCTCCCTCCCTCCTTCCCTCCCTCCCTCCCTTCCTTCCTTTCTATCCCCATGCTCTGCAAAGACAATTCCCTGAGATTTAGGAGATCTCCTAAGGGCAAAGCCACCTTTGATGCTCTTTGATGCCACATACCCTTTCACTTTGTCCTGCCAGTAGTAATCTGATTCCTTACTCCGCAGTACCACCTGCACTCTGATCAGTTCTTCCTCATTTATAGAGGAAACACCAACTGAGAATCTTACAACCATAATGGACAAGATCTTATGTCCTAAAGATATGTCCCACTCACAGTTCCTCTTCTTGTTGGACTTTCAAAAGTTCAAATAGCATTTTCTGTTGCTTCTATCAGTTCCCGTCATCCTTCATATCCAGTTGGACTTTAACCAATCTTGTTAAGCCATTTTCCCTAACATCTGCCATTTTATTCTTATAAACTATTCCCATCCCATGATACACAGAAAATATTTGCTTGTGCTTCTTTGTGACTCAGATGTCTACTCTTTCCACCCCAGGGAAGGTGCTTTTGCGTCCAGCCTTAATGCCTCAGCAGCAGAAGTAGTTCTTATCCTGCAAGGAACCCTCTTCCCCTTTGTGTCTGGCTTAACCAGTTTTTTGTTTGTTTCCCAATTACATTTCATTCAGAAAATTATGAACACTCAGCTTTGAAACTTTCTAAGTTTTTGGTTTAGATATTTACTTTACCAGATTTCTGCAAATTTTATTCTCCATTTACAAATTCCATCTTTCTTAAAACTCCTAGTTTCCTCTTATGTATTTGAACCAAATACAAGGATTTCATGTTAAGACTAAAACGTTTTTTGTCTGACTGGTCTTAGAATATGGTCTAATCTGATGTATTTCACTGGTGAAGTGCCTCAAATCATCTTAAATAATAACACCTATTTGATCCCCCTTTTAATCTATTGTTATTTTTATGGCACCATCTGGATCTTATGAACAGAATCCTGTTCAAATTTTGAATCATCAATTATACATATTTATAGGAAAGAACTTGACAATTTAGTGGAGGCATGAAAGTATATATCAGGGTTGAAAATAAACATACCTCAAAAATTGTCAATATTTGGGGGGATAGCAGACATTTATGGGGTGATTACTTGAGCAATTACTTTTTTCTTTCTTTCTTTCTTCTTCTTCTTCTTTTTTTTTTTTTTTTTTTTGGTACTAGGGATTGAACCCAGGGGCAATTTCCCACTGAGCCACATCCCTAGCACTTTTTATTTTTTATTTTGAAGCAGGGTCTCACTAAGTTGATTAGGACCTCATTGAGTTGCTGAGGCTGGCCTTGAACTTGTAGTCCTCCTGTTTCAGTCTACTGAGCCACTGGGATAACAGGCATATGCCACTATGCCCAGTGGTAATTATTTTATTCTTGAAGCATAAAGTGACTTTGGCAACCCATAGAATGGTGGTGATCCTGGAAGAGGACATCTGAGAGCAAGAGTAAGGGCAGGTGATAGGACCTCAAGGAGCTGAGGCACAGCCTGAGAGCTAAGGCAGGAGCAGCCCTCTGTGAGAGACAAGAGGAGATGCCATGCCCTCATTTCATCCCTCCGACTCTAGAGGCTTTGGGGTTGGGGTGGAGGAATGCCTCCAAAGAAGAGGTGTAACCTTCAGGCTTCACTGGACGCTCACCAGTGCCCCCTCTGCCTGGCACCTTCCCATGAGGTGAAATGCCATGGAATCTTTGGATTCTAAAGGGCAGTGGAAACTCTTCATGGGTTTGTCTTCTTTTTCTTTATTATCACTTAGGGCAATAATTATAAAAAAGATAAACTTTTATCTATTACTTGTACTTATTTGTTTGGCTAAATACTTTCTTTCTTCTTTTTTTCTTAAATTTTATTATTTTGTAGTAAGGATTGAACCTAGGGGCACTTACTTTACTACTGAACTACTTTACCAACCCTTTTTTATTATTCATTTCGAGACAGATTCTCACAGAGTGGCCTAGGTTGGCCTCAAGATTGCTATCCTCCTGCCTTAGTTTCCTGAGTTGCTGAGATCACAGGTGCTTGCCAACCACACCTGGCTACATTTATATATTTATTTTTTTTACAAAGGGTAAATGAGGGCTAGATGGAAGAGGCAAAGTACTTCTTAGATCGCACAGTCTGCTGTGGCCAGATCTTGTTTCAATGAATTGTTTAGGAAACAGTTTTGCTCCATAGACCTGAACCTATGTCTCATAATTCCATGCGTTGGGGTTTATGTTCCCGCTACAGACAGGTAATTATTTTGGCTTTTGCTTTTTATTGATTCTCATGCATATGTCATATGTTGAGGCATTTATGTAAAGTTTTGTTAGTGTTTTGTGCTAAATTCAGGCATTTCTGGATTTCCTGAAAAAAATGAATCTGAATATCATACTCTAATTATTATTATTTTATTCATTTATTCATTTTTGTTTTCATCAGCTTGAAATAGTAAATAAATAGTAAATAAACTGGGATTAAACCGAGGTATGCTTAACCATTGAGCCACTTTACCAGCCCTTTTTAAATTTTTATTTAAAGGCAGGATCTCACTGAGTTTCTTAGGACTTTGCTAAATTGGTGAGGTTGGCTTTGAACTCGAAATCCTCCTGCCTCAGTCTCATAATCTATTGTTATTTTTATGGCACCATCTGGATTTTATGAACAGAATCCTGTTCAAATTAAAGGTCTATGCCACTGTGCTAGGCTTCCCAAGAATTTGTTTAAATTTCCCCAAGGATTTATGTGCATTTACTAACTAGGTAAAGAAGGTTTGAGCTTTCAAATTAACAATAATGGTAATAATTAAAACAATGATAGACACTGATCAGAGTAGCCTTAAAATTTTCCTCAGGTTGACTGTCTTAAACTGGCTTCTAGACAAGCTTCTTCCTGATTCTAGCCCTGATCTCCCTTTTCTTAGAACATTTACTTTAGAAAATATGTAATTGTACATCTTTTTCTCTGTTCCTTTGAGATATCAATCCTTTTAAAAGTCTTTTGCCAGTTTTATAACCTAGAAAATGTCCTGTGCAAGAAGCTGGGAAATACCCCTTTCACATGTAAGTGGGATGGAGGTAGAGCTTCCGGGTAGGAGTCTAACTTTAGTAAGTGTCAAGTAACAGGAATGGTCTAATGGTAGAAGTAAAAGCATCATGACCCAGAGTAACTCCATGTGCTCCTCCCATTGACCTATGTCCCCACTGATGTCCTCCAAGCTACTCCACTGTTTCACCCCAGCACTTCAACGTCCCTTTCTTTGATTTCAGTGGAGTTCTGGTCTCTCTCCCCTATTGCTATAGTCTTGAATGACCCTCTTCTATTTAATTTTGACAATAAAAGTTTTACTTCCACATAGTACTTGCTTAGAACTCAGTGCTTGCCAAGGCTGTAAAAACCAGAAATTCACTTATTAAGCACTGCTTTTGCTTTTATTTTTTATAGAAGAGGAGCTGAGACCCAGAGAAGTTAGGCCAATTGCTCAGGCTTGCCCCTTCTCATAAGGAGGAGAGCGCAGATTGGAAACCAGGCTGTCTGACTCCACACCTGTGCTCTTAAACCCAGTGCCATAGTGTCAGCTGAATGAGTCCTAAGCTCACAAATATTCAGAGAGAATAAAAGAACTAAAAATTGAAGACCCAGAAATCAAGAAAATTGTACTGGGAAACAAAATAACTTAAGGTATGTCAATATGAAAGGACCAGTTCTAAAGGGACAAAATTGGTATCCATGTGATTTTAAAAACAGATTTACCTAAGACTGATGTGCATAGATCTGAGGCTAGAAACTGAAGACTGACACAGATCAGAGTTGTCCCCTATTTTCTTTCTAGATCAAATTAATTGTTTCAGAGCAGTGAGGTAAATATTCAAAAGTTAGAAGAGAGTCCCTCTTGAACAAAGTTAGTTTAACAATATAACTTAGGTGATATCTTGACATTGTTATGAATTTTTATATATTTTCTGTGTATTAGTATATATTATTAAATTGCATCTGCTGTTCTCTGGTAGATTTGGAGTGTCTTTATTTGAAGGAAGTGTTTTTCAGTGAGAGGGTATTGGTAAATAAGGGAGCTAGCTTTCCATAAGAGAATTTTGTCTTTAAAAAAGCAGTAGAACATAGCTGGGGGACTTGAGTATATTTTGAGCAGTGTTCTTTTTCTCCTGATGCCCTCTTTTGTTTTGTTAACCAGTTTGACCTAACTCACCCATGATCTTTATGGGTTAGTGTTTCCCAGAAGAGGATGCCAAAGGCTTCCTTGGTGGTCTTTAGCAAATCTGTAGTGTGGGGGGTGCTGACCTGAGGCCTGATCTGTAATCCCAGCCCCATCTGCTAAATACAGTTTAAATAAACTTTGTCCCCAGGTAATGAGCTCTGTTACTCTGTTACTTACTAGAGTTCTGAATCCTGCTCAGCTGGTTTATATTAGTATAGGCTCTTTGAACACAGTGATGTATAAATATGTGTCAAGAGTAAAATATCACAGAAAGAAGGAAAGAAGGAAAGAAGAAGAAAAGAAAGAAGGAAGGAAGGAAGGGAGAGAGGGAGGGAGGGAGGGAGGAAGGAAGGAAGGAAGGAAGGAAGGAAGGAAGGAAGGAAGGAAGGAAGGAAGGAAGGATCACTGCCCTTATGTAATGTTAGTGATACTTGTCCACACTAATCCCTTTGGTGTTCTTCGCCCCTCAGCACTAATTACTCTTCAGTTCCCCCTTTAATCGACCCACGGAGGAGGTTCTAACACACTCTTGCTTCTTTGTCGTTCTGTGCCTTGTCTTCCCACACAAACCTCATCTCAGATGATCTCAACAGTGGACTTTTTTTCTAGATCTGCATGGTAGCACATGGGGAGAGGGGCATCGGCAGAGGCCAGTTCTGGTGTAAATCGGTCACCACTTGCTTTGAGGCCTGGGATCCCATGCTTGTCATTGTACCACATTTCTTAGGCCCAATCAATCCATGTAGCCTCTGAAAAATTATGTCAGAGCTCTAATCACCTTAACTTTCCTCTTTCCAGCTGTTTGATGACCATTTCTAATTAATTGAAAATTACAGCCAGATTCTGGGAGATCCTCATTTTTCAGGAACAAACAGAAACATAGCCTTGCTACTCCAGATGTTATCTGCTTGTAGTAGCATAGTCAGTACCTGGAAATTAGTTAGAAATGTAGACTCCAGGGCCCTAATCCAGAACTTCTGAATCAAAGTCTGCATTTATCTAGGCCCTGGCTGGTTTTTGTGCGTAGTAAAGTTGGAGAAGCCCCTAGTAAGTGAAGACACCGAGGGCTTCTTATTCACTTGGAAAAGCAGCTTATTTGACTGAGCATGTGGCATTTCCCTTTTTCCCCCCACCCTCTCATCCCATTGATACTTGCCCTGAGATTACCTGTTCCCTCCACAGTACATTCAGTTTCTCTCAACAGTAATTCCCTGCACTCATATTTCTTTATTAATTCCTTATATTACCCAGTAAAAATGAACACATCAGTCACTGTCCTGAGAGAGTGTGTGTGTGAGAGTGTGTGTGTGTGTACGTACATGTTAGAGCCAGACTTCTCAGAAAAGAGGTTTATAAGCAGTGTGCCCTTTTCTTCATCTAGCGCTTTCTCTTCAACCCCTTGATGTGGGTCTGCTAGACGTGGTTCTGTGTCCACTCACTGCCTTCAAGTTTCTAATCATGTCCCCTCACACTTCTGATTTCTGAGGAAAGTAAGCAGACCCTGAGAGACATGCAAAAACAGTTCAATTTTCAAAACTGAACAGAACAATAGTAGATACTCTCCGATGTTATAAATAGAATGTATATATGTTTTAGATGACATGGTCTTCCCTGATCCACTAAAAGGATTATTTCCTTCTTTCTTTTAGTTCATATGGAAATTACCCATTTCAGGAAAAAAGAAATTCAGCCATTCTTTGCTTTTACCCATCCAAGAATAGACTTGTGTTAACATCAAAGGGTGTTCTTATATGATGAATAAACAGGATGAAGTTAAGGAGCTTTTCTACTCTTTTATCCTGGGAATTTTATCCTTTGTTTAACTCTAATGTTTCTTTAGGCTTATGAGAAAAATTGGGTTTTTACCACTTCTATTATTTGAATATCTGTTAGAAGTGGCTGTATGCGTTAATAGAAAGGAAGAGAGAATTTCTTAAGCCTTTTCTTTGTTGTAGAGTTCAGAGGTTGGAAAGCTTGACCTAATTTTATTCTTGAAGACTACTAGGGGTTTTCCAAATGCCTGTATAATTCCTCACTTTTCTGCCAATGTACATGGGGACAGTTGTTCAATTACTAATTTTTCTGCTGATTATTGTAGAAAGACAACTGGGAAAAAGTAATATATGCCCACTACAACTGTTTTCTCAGGGTTGAATTACTACCCTTCAAGGAAAATAGAAAGGTCCTAAGATTGAATTTTAAGAGCCTTTATAATTTATCTTGTTAGTATACTCCAGTTTTAGGAAATTAACTTTGCATTCTATTATAAATCTTTATTGTCAAGAATTCTACTTTTAATGTTGAAAATCTTGAGAATCTTGAGCAATTAGTCTGAGGAAACACTGATAAAACGGAAGCCAATAGAAGTAGGTATCAGAGGACAGGGCACCAAAAGCCCAGGCAACAAAAACGGAAACAGACAAGAGCTTCCGCACGGGAAAGACTCCAGCACCACAGGGGAGAGGAGCCCATGCAGTGGAAACAGTGTTTGCAAACTGTATATTTGATAAGAGATTTAATTTCAAAACATACAAAGAACTTATTACAACTCAGAAGAAAGTAAACCAACAAAATTTATAACCTGATGAAAAATGGACAACTGGCCTCAACAGACATTTTTCCTAAAAAGACATACATGTGGCCAACAGGTAGATGAAAATGATGCTCATGTCATTAGCCATTAGGAAAGTGCCAGTCAGAACCATGGTGAGATATCTCACATATGTTGGGATAGCTGCTATTGAAAGAAAACAAAAACCAACAAGTGTTGGCATGAATATGTAGAAATTGGAACACTTGTACGCTGCTGGTAGAAATGTAAAATGGTGCAGTTCCTATGGAAAACAGTATAACGTTTCTCAAAACATGAAAAACCCCACCTCTAGGTATTTATCCAAAAGAATGATAATCAGTATATTGAAGAGATATGAGCCGCCTTATGTTTTTTTTTTTCCAGCATTATTCACAGTAGCCACGTGTAGAAGCAACCTAAATGTGAATGGATAGAAACTACGGCATATGCATACAATGGGATATTATTGAATCTTTAAAAAGAAGATATGCTCTGCAACATATGGCACCATGAACTTTGTTGATGGTGTGCTAAATGGAGTAAGCCACAGGAAGCAAATACTGCAAGGCTCTGCGTATGTGAGCTTTCTAAATTAGTTCAATTCAGACAATCAGAGAAGTGGGTGCTTGGTAGGTGCTGGAAAAGGGGAAACAGTGAATTGGTGATCAACAGGTATAAGGTTTCAATCAAGCAGGATGAATAAACCCCAGAGACGTGCTGTCGAACATTGTACTGATAGTCACCTATAACATGTTATGCTTAAAATTTTGTTGAGAATAGATCTCATGTTAAGTGTTCTGTCTACAATTTAAAAAAATTAAAACAGAGAAAATTGAATAGTTACAAGGCTAATATGTTTGGATTCCCTGCTCTCTCAGGTTATATAAATGTAATATAGCTGTAGATATATATTTTCCATATTTATATTTCTTTTATAGATGATGACACTGATGTTGAGATGGATTAACTACCTTGCCAAGGATTGCATTTTTAGCAGTTACTGAAGGGCTGCAAACCAGGAATATCTAAATTCAAAGTTTACCTGGGACCAGGGTTTCATCTTCAACACCAAAAGCAAAAGAGTGATAAACAGAGTTTACCTTCCTTCCACCAGTGTTCATTTCACCCCTTCTATTGTCATCCCTTCTATTCTACTTAGCTGCTTGAGTAGAAACACCACCTGCTCACAATAAGTTCCACTGTTTTCATCTGGTATTTGAGCTTTTATTTAGGAACTTCTGGCAAGCCATGTCGTTTTTGTGTACTGACTTACTTGGTCTTTGTAAAGAAAGAGCAATAACATGATGGCTGGATTGAATGTCCCAACAGGTATACTATCTCAGTCTGTAAGATTAACCCTGCATTTTATTTTTGCAAGAATTGAAGTTATTTTCTAGTGACCCTAGTTAAAAGTCTGATCCTATGATGAGTAATGCCCCAAGTAAGGCATCAAACATAGCCAGTCTCTTCAGCTTCTGTTATTTCCTTGTTCCTTTGTAATTTCTACACTGTAAAGACAATCCATCCCATTTGTGCCACAGCCTTTTTGATGCGAACTGACTCAGGATGTCAGTAGTTGCTTGACATGATTGATACACCATTTAAAGCAAAACAAATCTATTAAAGATGCCTTCTTATATTTTTAGTTGTGTGATGAGGGATTTGTCTTAGCATGATAACTTACACAACATTAAGGGAAATTAACTTCTCCCAGTAGTCTTTTTCAGTATAAATGAATAATGCACATATTATTACATTGTTAATATTTATATGTTAATATATAATTAATAAGACCAAAAGGCCTTTCAGAAATGCTCCCAGAGTTGCTCACAATGAACTCTAGATCATTAACCAGACTTGGTTGTGCTTTTAAATGTTATACCTGGCAGATCTGAGCCCCAAACAACTCGGCTTACTTAACAGGTAGAACTTAGGGGAGTCATCTGCTCTTCTAACTTTCTATTGTTTATTTGTAAGAAGGAGATCTTTGTGGTTCCTAGGACTTGGGGTTGTTTTAGGAATAAATGAAATAATTTTTATAAACGTCATACCGCAAAGCCGGGTTCATGTACACGTATGTGCACATTAAATCTTAGGAACTTTACATACTAGTTTTTCTCCCCAAAAGAAAGACTGCAAAATACATGTGGGTCTTATTTTCAGCATTGAAAATGCTTATTTATTTGAAGTTACTACTTTCTTTCTTTATGCTACACATTTGGGAGTGGACTTGTGTCATTTTAATCTTTTGTGGGAAGATTGAGTTTATCACCTATATCCCTTAAAGGAGCGGTCCCCTACTCTCATGCCTCCCCCAAAGGTAGGCCACACATGGAAACATAGCTCTGTGAGGAGACCGAAGGTCAGTAAAGTCTTTTTAAGTATCAGATGTGTCCTACTAATTGATACATTATACTCTTTAAAACTAATATTGAAATCTGTGTGCTTTGGGGTTACATTGAATATTTTGCAGTCTTCAGGATATCTAAGATCAATGAACAGATCCTCCAAAAGCCCAACTGATGTATAAAACAGATATATTTTGAAAATTGAAATTCTTTGAGCGAACACAGTGTCAGTATTTATGGTGGTTATGCTTTGTGTTATTTATTAATAGTAGAGGGTTGAATTTTTTATGTAATGACTCAACTGCTCACATCTTGCAGTGCTTCTTAGAAGTTTGATTTGCTGCATGATCATAAAAATTGGTTATAAAACCATGTTAATTGATGCTTAAGATATAGCAAAATATTTTTAAATGAGAAAATCAACTTTTATTCATTTTATTCTTTTGCCCCAGAATATATGCGATATTTTTAAATAATAAAATCATATGCACAACATAATAGCACTGTGTTTTGAGAATATTGGAAAGCTATATTAAATGTGCCCGAATTCCACCTTTGCAAAGCAAATCCTGAATTTCAGCAGTGTATCTGTATACCAGATGGTTTTATGATCCTAACAGCACTGGTTTCTCTGTGACATAGCTTAAAAATAAACTCTACATTAAATAAACCTAATATATAAGAACACATATTTTACTATTTTATGACATATAGGCCGGCAGATTGCATACCTTAACTAGCTTTTGGCTGCTCCTACTGAATCTCCCCAAGCAGTGCGATCCAGGAGAATTTCCACACTGAGTGCTTATGTTCATGCCACATGAAAAAGCTTTGGACATACACTGTGCAGTTCTTTCTGATTGCTACCAAGTAAATTCTTTGCAGATCTTTGAATCAAAACTATGGCTGATTTTCAGCAGTGTGATTTTCATGTTGTAGAAATATAGCTAATTAAAACTTCATGAGTGGATGATTAAAAAGAAAGATCTTTTGTTGGAGAATTGGAATAGCAGCTTGACAAGAAAGCATATTATTAGCACTGCTGTATCTGTGTTTGTGTGCATTTTATTTGGTAGGGGCTAAGGGTTTTTAATATATACAAATGATAGTTTTTGGTTGTCATTTAATTCTTCTAAAGTGTCCTTTGGCCTTCCCTTTTATAAGCAAATTTGCTTTCTACTTTTCACTGCACTGTGATATTTTATACCACACTTTCCTGGGTTGATTTTCTAACTAAAGTGAAACATGGAACAAGTGGGCCAGAAAGTTTAATGGGATTTCTGCAGTGATGAGATCTGGTAAAGATGGTAAAGAACCTAGAAAAAAAGATATTTTTAAAAAGTACTCTTTACAAAAAGAGAAAATAACCATTTAAAGAAACTAAGAGAAGAGTTAGGAATCTGGGGTTAGTTTTTGGTTCCCTAAATATTTTGCATTTGACTGATATCACTGAGATGACTTACTTTTGCTTGGTGATTGCTTAATGATAGGCTTCCTGTTATTGCCTGCATATTTATTTGAGATGCTGGTTTAAATTTGGTTTATATTCTAATTTAGGGTTTTTTCAAATATCACAGAGTCATGAGACAATTAAAACATGAAATAAATAAAGCAATAAGGGAATTGATATTTGAGGTTTGCTTTGTCAGCTGTGATTTTAGAAATTCAGGATTAGTCCACCTTCTAGGGGGTGAGTATTCTATGGAGGAACTGCCTGTAAAATATGCATTTAACTTGCCTATTTTATGAGACCTGCCTACATATGCTTTTTCTAGGGATATGTAGCATTTTAGTTTGGCAGTTCAAACATTAGCGTAAAAACATTTGAGGGTAGATTTCAAAGTAAAGAAAATAAGGAAGGTGTGTCAAGCATGTCATTTTCTTCTGATGTTTTGTGGCCTTAGTGATCTTAGTGATTCTGAGGTGACTCTCCCTACCAGGGCGAGCCAGCTCCCATGGACAGTTATCAGACTCCACTGTGTGCTTGCTTTTGGTATGGTTTGGATATGAGGTGTCCCTCAAAAACTCACATGTGAGACAATGAAAGAAGGTTCAGAGGAGAAATGATTGGGTTGTAAGAGTTTTAACTCAATCAGTGAATTAATCTGCTGAGAAGAATTAACCGAGAGATAACTGAAGGCAGGTAGGGTGTGGCTGAAGGAGGTGGACATTGGGCCATGGCTTTGGGGTATGTATTTTGTTTGGAGCAAGTGGAATCTCTATTTCTCTTTGCTTCTTGATCATCATATGAGCTGATTCCCTCTGCCGTACTCTTCAGCCACGATGCTTTATGTCACCTTGAACCCAGAGGAATGGAGCTGGCTATCTGAGGACTTCGAACTCTGAAACTGTGAGCCTTCAAATAAACTTTTCCTCCCCTACAGTTGTTCTGGTTGGGTTTTTTAGTGCAGCATCAAAAAGGCTGAGTAAAACACCTTTTATATGCAGGCATGACAGTGCAGTTATGTTGGGTCACAGGCTAGAATGGAACTAATCCATCGTGATTTTATATGAAGACTAATAATCCAGATCCCTCCATACCACAGACTCCCATCTTTTCTCTAGGGAGAAGAGCTTTTCTCTAAAGCTCTTGGCCAATATATCCCTGGTCTAAACACCCAGGGCCAGGTACCAGGGAGCTAGGGAGAGTCCATATTCTCCTGAGCCCCCTGAAATTATGCAACATAGTCAATCCTAACCTGACTCAGCCTTGCCTATTCATAGGGCTTAAGTAATGTCTTTTACTTAACCACATAGCACTGCAGGCCTCCTCAGCAACATAGAGATGAGTGTTGATTTAGGTTGATGCTTTAAAGTAGCCTTCATAATAATCAGCATTTTTTCTTGCTCTGTGCATTTTTAACCACATCATTTCTGTGCATTTTTAGTGAAATTTCAATTGTATCTGGCTTGACTAAAAAAGAATTAAGCATTCTCTGATATTTAGCAAAACCTTCAAGTTAAAATATTAATCTCCCTCCCAAGAGAAGATTGATTAAACATATGTCAAGTTGTTCTTCAAGCACTGCATTTTTTTAAACCATTATATGAGCACCATGCAAAGACCTTACTCACCTCCATTCAGTGACAGATGAGGGTATTTTACCAAGTCTTTGTCCCTTCCCCTGCTTCTTCCTCCATCAGATTCAGCTGCATGTTTTCTGGATTAAATATAATGCTCCTTATATTTATAAAAGGACAGTGGGCCATCATTCAGAGGGGCAGGGGAGAGCTTATGTCTAAACTCTAAGTGTCCTTTCAGAGCTGCTCCTGTGGATTTCTCTTTGTGTGCTGGGAATAGTTGGGTGGTCATTAACCAGTGGGTGAAGGGTGAGTGGGAGAAGAGAGCAATCCATTCTCATGTCTACAACTGGCCACTGCCTCACCTCCTGCTGGGTCTGCCTCTCCAGAAGGGATAAGACGGGTGGCTATAAAAAAGCAACAGCTATGGAATAGCTTTAAAATGTTTATAGAACACTTATAAAACGACCCCTGAGGTTCAGTGAAAGGCTGCTTTATAGTTTCAGCTAGTCTGTAGACTACTGGCAGACCCCCTGCTCTGCAGAAAGGCCACCATCGCACTCACTGAACCAGTTCCACAGGACTACCAACTGTTTGCTTCCACCTTTCTTTCACATTCTAAATTAAGAAGGCTATAAATTACTGTACCACCCCCATAAAAGGAAAAAAAAAAACCTGACAAGTGCATCACTTTGAGTTTGAATTCTATAACTTACCAAAGTCATTGGCCACATTTGTTGATAGAAAACATTTGCATTGTATGACTGGTCCAGGTGAAATGTTAGCATCTGATTGGGCTGAATTTCTGTGAGTCATTCAGAGGCTATGTCTTGACCCTAGGAGTATGGTGCTAGCAGTTTATGTAGTAAATGAGAAAACATTTTTTCATACTCAACTTATAAAACATTAAATAAGGTTGTAACTAAGAGGTATTAAGTAAACAAGAAATTATTGGACATATGAACTAAAAATGGAGAATTTCCAAAGTTCTAGGCCAGGTAAATGTTGTATTGTTTCTTTATATCATTTGCTATAATCTATTTAGAGGTTAGAATGTGACTAAAGAAAAATGTTAATTGGCATTTCAACTGTAGTATGATGATATCTGATAAATCATTCTTACTGCTCACTTAATATATTTCTCTAGTAGCTAGAAAATTCATGTCTATTACATTTAGTCTTTTATTTTTTAAGAATATTGATAAACTTTTGTTTTGATGATTTGGGTTTATTCTTTTTATTATCTCCAATAGTACTGTGGGAAAATTGAGTACATTTTTCTCATGTAGAATATATTTGGGTGTGATTTTCCTTTAATATTGTACTTTGTTAAGTATACATGGGTGAATCATGAGAAAGAAAAATGCTAACCTCCTCAGATGTAACACAACTTGATGTCCTATCTCATTCTTAGTAGCTCTTGCATCTTTCTCAAAAAAGATGGAACAAATAATATGTATAAGTAAGTTTTCTGTAAAATTAATTGCAAAAATACCCACAAAGTGGAAATAATGTCCTCTGATGTTTTATATAGATAAAATAGATAAGTAAATATATATAAGAATCTATATAGATCTATGTAACTGTATGTGTATGTACACATACACATACACACACATATGTATATATTTTTTATTCCCCCCTTTCAACAATATTATCTTGTTGTAGTCAGCTTTATGTCACTGAGACCAAAAGACTGACAAGAACCATATAGAGGAGGAAAACTTTATTTGGGGGCTAATGGTTTCAGAAGTTTCAGTCCATAGACTTCAGACTCTATACCTCTGGCAGAACACCATGGCTGAAGGACATGGCAGAGGGAAGGAACTTAGGACATGGCACTCAGGAAGCAGAGAGACAGCTGTGGTCACCAAGCACAAAATATGAACCCCAAAGGCACACCCCCAGTGAATTACTTCCTCCAGCTATAAGTAGCCCACGTGCAGTTACTGCCCAGTGAACCTATGTGGTAGAGTAATGCACTGAAGAGCTTACAGCTTTCAGAATGTGATTTAATTCACTTGTAATTCTTGTGTTGTCTCACACGTGAGTTTTTTGGGGACACCATAAATTTAAACCATAACACTTATTAACTGTTAAATATGTGAGTTTTTTTTCAGATAGAATTCAAATAATTTTTTCATAGAAATTTAGAATTTGTTATTACCATCAATGTAATCACAATAAGACTAACATCTAGTAGGTATTATTAGGTGAATTTTTTATGGTCCTTATTAATGCTGTACTATTTAATAGAATATCACACTTACCTAATTGTTTATTCAATCCCTTCATAATGATTTTTGCAGTTTATTTATTTGTTTGTCTTTAATGTTCAGTATTTTTGGCTGACAAATCATAATTGTGTATAGTTATTGGATAAATATGGTATATACATGTATATACATGTGTATATATATATATATATATGGTGTATATGCACAATGGTTAAATCTAGCTGATTAACATATTCATTGCATCAGATACCTATCATATTTTTTATTGTGAAACATTTGACATTTATTCTTTAATTAATTTGAAATATACAGTACTATATTGTTGAATGATTATATATAATCATTCTTCTGTGCAATAAATCTCAAAACCTATCCGTCATATTTATCTGAAATTGTGTATCCTTAATCAACAACTCACCATTCCCCTCTTGCCCGCATTCCTAGCCTCTGGTTACAAACCATTACTCTGCCTGCTGCGATGAGGTCAGCTTTTTCAGCTACTACATATAAGATAGTTTGTGTGATATTTTCCATTCTCTGCTTGCCTTATTTCACTCAGCATAATATTCTTCAGATTCATCTATGCTGTTATTGGGCAGGATTCATCTACCCCCTTGTTAAGGCTGAATTGTTTGGATTGCACAGACTCCGCACTTTCTTCACTCATTTATCTCTTCATACTCTTAGACTGATTCCCTGTTTGAGCTATTGTGAATAATGGTCTAGTGGACATGGATACCAGTTTTTTTGGATATGTACCCAGCAGTAGGATTACTGTATTGGATGATACATTTTTATTTTTATTCTATATAAATATTGTATACAAATATACATTTATATTTTATTTTATTTTTGGTGTTCTGGGGAGGTTTCTTACTCTTTTTCATAATGGTTGTACTAAATTCCAGTCCCACCAACAATGCACAGAGATTCACTTTCTCCTCTTTCTCACCAACATTTGTTATCTTTCATGTTTTTGAGAAAAGCCATTCTGACAGGTGTGAGATGATAACTTGTGATTTTAATTTGAATTTCTCTAATGATAAATGATGTTGAACATTTTTCCATATCTATTGACCATTCAAATATATTTTTGAGAAGTATTTGTTCATGTCCTTTGCCCATTTTTAAAATTTGGTTATCCTTTTGTTATTGATTTGATCTAATATAAAAAATCTGAAAGACACCACAAAAAATATTAAAACTGCTAATAAACTCAGTAAAGTTGGATTACACACAATCAGTATACTGTAGAAAATCAGTAGTTTTCTATCTTCCCACTCATGAGTTACCTGAAAAGGAAATTAAGAATCAGATTTACAATAGCAACAAATAAAAAAATTAAAGACCTATATATGGAAAACTTTGAAACATTAATTTAGAAAGTGAAAAAGAACACAAATAAATGAAAAGTTATCTCCTGTCCATGAATTGGAAGAATTAGTATTGTAAAAATGTCCATATTACCCAAAGAGATCAGTAGATTCAATGCAATCCCTATCAAAATTTCAATGACATTTTTCTCAGAAATAGAAAAAGATATCATGAAATTTGCATGAAACCATAAAAGACCCTGGATACTCAAAACAATCCTGAGGAAAAGGGGTAAGGTGGTAGGCATCATAATACCTGATTTTAAAACTTATTATAAAGCTAATATAAATCAAAACAGCATGGTATTGGCATAAAAAAAGACACAAGAAAGAGACCAGAACTAAACTCATGCATTTATTTTCAATTGATTTTTGATAAAGATGCCTCCAGAATCCAATACTGATAGAGATAGTCTATCTCTTCAATAAGACATGTTAAATAAACTGGACATCTATAGGGAAAAGAATGAAACTCTAACACTTTCCTCATGCCATATAAAAAAATTAAATTCAAAATGGTTTAAAGACTTAAACATGAGACCTGAAATAGTAATACTTCTACAAGATTTACAGGAGCAAAGCCCATGACATTTGTCTTGGCAATGATATTTTTTTGTTATGGCAAGATTGCAATGAATCACTGAGTAGATCTTAAAGCAGAAGACAGAACCATCTTCAGCTCACCAGCTGGCAGGCCCAGGGGCAGGCTTCATGTCTGCATCCTTTGACCCCCTCTAGGGGTTTGAGTACACCTTGTATATCATAAGTAAAGCGTGTCTGTACATTAGTCATAAGTGGCTGTTGCTATGATTCAGGACCATAAACACCATGAGTTGTAAAATCATAAATAGAAGGGGAAGTGGTTCAAAATAATCCTAGTTGAGTACAAGTTAGAGAATGGTTTGTAATGTCTAGACAATCATTCTTTGATAGGGTACATTGTCCAACAAAAATGGGGACCAAAGAACAATTTTTCATGTTTTAAGAATTGCCATTTTGTGTTGCTAAACATTCTATGCTAAGCAACCGTTGATGTGTACAGAGGCGGGGGTGTTTCCATGTGAGAAGCATTTTTTATGAAACGTGGAGTCTCAGGATAAAATGGAGTCTGTTTGGTCACCATATAACCTGGCCCATAACTTTTGAATATAACCCAAAAGCACAGATAACAAAAGCAAAATGAGACAAATTTGATGATGTCACACTGAGTGGTTCCTCACAGTAAAGGAAGGGAATGAAAAAGTGAAGGGGCAGCCCACAGAATGGGCGAATGCATGTGTAAGCCACACATCTAATAAGTGATATCCAAAATATGCAAGGAACTCACATGATTAAATAGCCAGAAAGCATTTCTTTAAATAAAATGTTTATTATAAAAAAGCATACGTTTTGTAGAAAATGCAAACAAAGCATTACAAATTATAATGAAATAAATTATGTTACTATAATTCTAGATACTTCTCTATATAATTAGGTCACATTTTACTAGAGATGCTGCTTTGTAAACCTCTCTTTTTAGCTTCCCCCTTTAAACTTTCCATTGGTTGTGGCTATTTTCATATGCAAATATGGACATTCATCATAATCTTAATGCTTACATTATATTCTAGCCTATGGATGTATAAGAATGTAAGTGAACCAATGAACAACTGATGCTTGTAATTCTTCACTGTTGTAAATTAGGAATGTGAAGAACACTTTGGTATATATCAAATGTTTGTAATTATCTGCTGTGGCATATATTTCTTATGTTGGGAATTCCCAGGCAAAAAAGGTTCACATTTTAAACTTAAATAGCAAATATATATTGCAAAACAGGTTTATCCTCCTGCAAATAGTTCAGAGACAAAGCCCCTTCTGCTTGGCCTCAATGACACTGAAAATGACAACCACTTTCTCTTTCTTAATTTAGGCAGAAATGATTACTTCCTTTGTTTTTTTTTTTTAAATTTTAAAGACTATTTCTTGTGTTGGTCTTTTTTATTTTTTTGAGATGTATACAACTTTTTCTGTTTTTTAATAACACACTTGCCATATTAACTGTTTGATTTTTCTTATATAAATTCATTAGTTTAAGGTTTCATGTGTTTTTTAATGTTTAAAATTATTTTTCATTTTAAATGATATAAATCAATCAGTTTGGCCTTCGTATTTTCTCAGACTCATACATGATCCGTGGCTTCGCAGAGCTAGTTTCCTCAGGAAAACATATTGTCTTAGATGTTTCACACATGCAAAGACATGGGTTAATTCAGACACTGGAGTGCACATTTTTTCCCTGATTTTATAGGAAAGGCATATGAACAATATGCTTCCTTGTTCACCTTACATGCTAATCTATTTCTGTTCTCTTCAATGTAAAAAAAAATGATTATAGTAGTCAAAAGGCAAAGCAGCCCAAGTATATTTTGATAGATAAATGGATAAGTAAAATGCAATATGTATGTGTCCACACAAACACAGTGGACTATCATTCAGCATTAAAAAGTAAGTAAATTTTCGCACATAACGCAGCATTCAAAATAATGTGCTCACTAAATAAGCCACAAAATGACAAGTGTTTGATTCTGCTTATATGAAACATTTAAAGTAGCAAAATTCATAGAAACAGAACATAGAATTGCAGTTGCTGGAGTGAGGGTGAAATGGGATGTTATTATTTAAGAGGTATAGAATTTGAGTTTTACAAGAGAAAAGATTTCTGCAAATTTGTTGCCCAGTGTGAATATACTTAAAAAATATAAAAGAGTACACATAAAAATAGTTAAGATGTTAAATTTTATGTTACATGTTTTATCACAGTTTTTTAAATGAGATAAATGTATTTGTATTTATATTGCAAAGAATTTTAAAATCTAGGTAAATATATGTTAGATAAAAAAGGAAGCACAATAATAGTGTTGCATTGTGATCTATTTTGTAGATAAATTATAATAATTCAACTACTTGCAGGGATACGAATAGTAGTTTTTTAGTGAAAGAGTTCACATCTTTTTTTTTATCTTATTTTTTAAATTCCAGAGCATTCAGTACATATTAAATATAGTAAAATGAAAAACTAAAAGGAATAAAAATGTTTACTAGCATTCAATAAATTAAAACCAATCATCATAAACATGTATTACAGAAAAATTAATAATATTTAAGTATATTATTTTCAAAATAATTGTTGTGTCATAAATATTTTCATACATCATACATTAATCTGAATTACAGAATCAATTTAGTCAGTGCAGCAACTGAAAACATACCTGACTATTTACTGGGCCTCTGACATTAGAGGGAAGAAGAATATGTTTGAGATGCTTTTGCCTCCTATCTGAGCTAGATTCTGCTCCTCCAATCTGCTGGATAATATCCAGCTACACCACTTAAAATAAATACCTATACTTTTTTATTGAAAGCAACTATCTTCAAAATGTCAAATCTATTAATATGTGTGCAAAATATTCTAGAAGGTGCAATAATGACAGCCAAGACCAAAATGAAATATCAAATGATTAATAAGACCCTGTGCTTTGAGAACATTCATGAAACTCTTGTCATTTTTTTCAGTTCAAATGAAGGTCAAGAGGATGTATTTATGTAGGGGTTAGGGAGCTGGGAGAAGATAATTTGCTCTTTCTGTAAATATTCCAAAAAGATAAATGCAAAATAGTTATGGAATAATTGTCTGCTGAGTGATGTCTAAGAAAAAAGGCATGGTATGCCTTTTGAAGTCAAAGTTTCATAGCATAGGTGAAGAGATGTTTGGAAAGAAAAAGGTCTCTGGATGCAGACTGCATTCGCTCTGCTGCTCTCACACAGCCCTCCGCTGTGAATGGCTCTTAGTTTTCTAGGTGCCAAAGCTCTTCTTGTCTCCTGGTTCACATTGCATTGTTGCACTAAAGCATATTTACATTAGCAAAGTGAAGTTGTAAAGATTTATGGAGTTGCACCAACTCCAGAGGCTGAGGCAGGAGGATAGCAAGTTTAAGGCCAGCCTCAGCAACTTAGCAAGGCTCTAAGCAATTCAGCAAGAGCCTGTCTCAAAGAATAAAAAGGGTTGTGGATGTGGCTTAGTGGTAATTTGCTCCTGGGTTAAATACATTGTCCCAAAACAACAACAAAAAAGATCAGTGTAGTTGCAAGTAAAGAAATCCTATATGCCAAGCTTGGTGCAATGGCACACACCTGTAATCCTAGTGTTTGGGGAGGTTATGGCATGAGGATTATATGTTTGAGGCTAGCCTCAGCAATAAAAAATAAAAAGGACTGGGGATGTAGCTTAGTGATAAAACATATAACACACACACACAAACACACACAAACACACATACATACACACATATATGTAGATGATATATGCCTTAAGAAGTATTGTTTGAGAGAATCCCAGTTACACATCTAGGCATATGAGACACAAGCATATATTTAAAAAAATCTATCCTGGTATGAAACTTTTTAAAATTATTCATCAGAATGTCTACTAGAATTTAGTAGAAATACTATATAACACTATGTGACATGTATAACTTAACCTTAATGAAGGTGGGTTTTTATTTTGGTAACATTGAAACATCAGTGTATATCAGATTTTAGTCATATATTTGCAAAAGATCAGTGTTTTATATTTTGTCTTGATATTCCCAAATATTTTCAGACTGATACTCTTGAAAATGGGACCCAAATGATTGGTTTCTCTGTTTGAGACCAGGTTTTACATCCTGAAATGCACCTCTCTTCCTGAAAAGATAATCCTGGGGACGTTGTGGCCCTTTTGTAGAACATTCCAGACCATCAGAGGACACATTTTAATTTGGGCTGCTACTGCTGCATGTACTGGGCTGGGCGGTGAAGGAAGGACGGTTGCTCCTGTCCTGACAGTGAGGAGAAGGCTGATTCAGAGATACTGCAGGCTGCTGCCACTCCTGTTCCACTTGTGACAAGACTCAGATTCCCTCCTCTGTCTAGGGCTCTGCCACCATCATCTTCCCCACTCAGTCCCAGAAAGTCAGGAGAAGGCCTTAATAGCTGGCTCCCTTTGTCACACAGGCCGGTATGATTACAGAAGCCCCACCCATCTGTTAAGAAAAGAACCTGCTCTAGTTCCAACCTTAGAAGAATTAGACTGATAAACACATGAAAATTGACAGTCCAACAAACAAAAAACAAAAGGCACACAAGATACACCTATAAATACATATATTATTCATATGACTGAGAAAATGATAATGAACTCAAACTTAGATGATAGCATAAAAATGGCATATACTCCTCTTAAATATAGAAACAGATATCCTTAGTAATATTTTAGGATTTCAACACAACCAATTTCCGGTCTTACTAGGAATATGAGGCTGGTTTTCCATTGACAAGTAAATCAGTCTAAATGTATAAATGAGGAAAAAAATATCTGAACCAATGCATACAAAATCATTTGACACATCCTTGATAAACTCTCCACAGGTTGGAAATAGTAGGCGATTCCTTAGTGTGGCAGAGCACGTCTGTGAAAAGCAGGGTCATACAAACCAGCAGTAAGAGCTCACTTAGAAGATGAGTTTGACTACCCATTTTGACTACCCATCTGCAAACTAATGGTACATGAAATAAAGACATAAAGATGAGAAAGGAAAATTAGTGCCATTTATAGCTACACATTTCGTTGCATACAAAAATCCTGAGGAATCTTAGACTATTCCCAAGAAATATACTAGCATAAATATGTAAATTTACAAGGTTACAGGATGAAAGACAGGTAAATGAAAACAATTTTATTTCTGTATTCTTGAGAAAAATGAAAATTGAAACATCACTTTACAGTATATCAAAGACATGAACTACCTAGATCACATTTCAGAAATATGTTGGAAATCTTTATGCTAAAAGTAAAAAGAAAGCATTAGAAGAATTCATCATGATTTGATTTAATACAGAGTATATGGTGTGAGGAATTGCACATTGTTAAGTGTTAGTTCTCTTTTAGTTGATATAGAGTTTCAAAGCAATACCAAATTACATTTTAACAGGTATTTCAGTAGATATTTTCAAGCATATTTTAAAATGTATGTGTCAGTGAAAAGGACCTACATAAGACAGATAATCATAACATATAAAACAACAGAAAATAGAAAACACTGTTGCCAGATTTCAATCCTTATTATAAAACTATGGTAATAAATAGAGTATTCTTTTGGTGTAAACATAGATGAATAGATCACTAAAATAGAGAGCACATAAATGTACACCTGCATGATAGAATTTTGGCTTAGGCATCAACTCAGTTCAGTGGAGAAGAAGTAGACTTTGTTTAATGTATGGTTCTTGAAATATTGGAGAAACAAATGAGAAAAATAATATATCTTACTTATAATTCATGCCATATGCAAACATTTATTTGAGAAGGATGAATTACATATTCAAGACCCACGTATGGTATTAGAAAAATACAGTGATGCAAGTCAGGATTGTGTTTGACAATGGGGAAAGAAAATTATTTGGAGTGATGGAAATGTTCTCTCAATTACATAGGTGTATACATTTGTCAAAATTCATCATAATGTAGTTTTGGGCTCCAATTTTTTCTGTAGGTAAATTTTATTTCAATTAAATTCAGTCAACAAAGAAGGTCTCAACTGTGAACTTTCATTTGCATGACACCCACAAGGAAATCCTGACATATCCAAAATGAATAAAAAGTAATTTTTGTAATTAAAATCTGCTTTAGCTTAATGGAAATGTAGCCTTCCCAAGAATTTAATTTAGCCAAAGAGGAAAAATGAGACCCCTCCCTTCAAAAAAGATAATTTAAGAATTGAAAAATTGGCCAAAGTAAAATATTTAAAACAAACAAAAAATATTGATGTTTCTATGTTACACTAAAACATCAAAGTTGAAAATGAAAAATTCAAACATGCAGATGTTTTCCTTCAGATCAACAAATACTCGGATGTTTTCAACTCTAAAGATAGAAGACTTTGTGTAAAGTTGAGTTTTGTTGAAGTGAGTCTAACCACATTAGACAAAGATGAAAGGGGTGAAAGGAGGTGCTAGAGATAAAGTTACAATTAAATATTGATGAAAGTCAACTTTAGGAAAATACTGTGTATTCCTGAAGTCAAGAATTAGACAAACATTTGTGAGAATTCAAATTGAAATGGATCATGTTTGAGTGTGGAGTTCTGCTCCTTATTATTCCCAATTTATGTTTAGAAATTTATACCTTTTTTGAAAGCACATGGCATTTTATTTTAATCTGCTTTAAGGAAATGTTGACATTTTTATCTATTATTTTTCTTTATTTTATGTCTACTATTTTTTTAAATGGTAAATGAATAGTTTTTACACAAGCCCACTAGATTTAGAAACTTATCATGTTGCTTCTCTTGTTAGCCTAATCTTTTATATTTATTTTAAGACATAAACCAGAACATTTCATTTTTTATGAAACTGTATGCACATTCAGAATCCTTTTGATGTTCTGTGCAAAGTAAATGGATCAGACAGCTTTACTCTGTAGACCACAGTTAGCATTATCTTTGGGTTCAGTTTTAAAAGAATGCTGAGCAGAGAGGCCATGCGAACATTGTGTTTATGAGGACAGGCTCAGAAGTCAGTCTGCTTGGATTCAGATTCTTACTCTGCCCCATTAAGAATGGTGAGATTTTGAGAAAGAGCCTAAGCTGTGTATGATCAGTCTTCTCATCTCTAAATGCACATCTGTATTTTTATCAAGTTCATAGTTCAGGTTTGCAAAGTAAATTTAAAATGCATGCAAGTTGTGTAAAATCCAACAGGTATTCATTATTATTTCAATTAAAATAAACATCAGGCATTTTAAAAGTAATAGGTAAGAGCAACTGCGTGTGAGAGAGATCGGAAGAGATGGTAGGTTACTGTAGCTAGATGGAACCTAGGAGCTCTAATGTGCCACTCAATTAAAAAGCAACTGAAGCTGGGCATGGTGGCACATACCTTTAATCTAGCTGCTCAGTAGGCTTAGGCAGGAGGATCATGAGTTCAAAGCCAGCCTCAGCAAAAGCAAGGAACTAAGAAACTCAGTGAGACCCTGTCATACAAAATAGGGCTGGGGATGTTACTCAGTAGTCGAGTGCTACTGAATTCCATCCCCAGTAACCCTTCCCCTCCCCTCCCAGAAAAAAAGCAAGTGAGAGTCTGGCTGAACATTTCTACTCCAAAGTCTCCTGGAGGGCTGTTGTAAATAGCTCTGATATTCATAGCTGGGCTTATATTTTTCCTTTTAGTGGTTTAGCCTCACATCTACGTGGAATTAAATAAACCTGAAAACCCAATAAAATAGCAAAATAGAAATAAAAGTGTTAATTTTTTATGTTTTAATATTTCATAGCTACTAATCAATTGGCCTCTTCTTTTTAGATGCCTTTTTCAAGATAGCCTGTAAGGAGCAAAGAACATATTCAAATAGGATATCCTCATTTTTATGTTCTGAACTTGAAATGCCTGGGAGGTTTTCCTTCCTCAGACAGGAGGGTGCAGATTCTAATAAGGTGACTTAGGATTTAGACATAGTTGATCACAGATGTGGATATAGACTTGAAGTACTCTATGTATGAGAGTACTGGGTTCAGTATTTGTGTGGTTTTTTGTTTTGTTTTGTTTTCTGTTTGTTGTTTTTACAGATGACAGACTTTTTTTTTTCCTGAGGGTGTATATATGCATGTACTGTGATAATCAGAGCTGAACAATACATAAAGAAATGGTGGGATTTGCTTAGTTCTGAGAAACTACCTTAACAAGCACAGTATAATCTCCCATGCTGACACTACCACTTTTACTTGCATTTACTTCTTATCCTTGAACATGTGCTTGAGATGTCATGGGCATATTCTTGGGTACAATTTGTACAATCAATCACCTTTTTACTTTCTGAATCATGAAATTTCAAGTATTCTATGATGTTAGTATGGACTACGTCTTCCTTTCATGTTATTGCACAACACAGTTCTCCAAAATAAACCTCATTACTGATATGTCTCCTTCCTGATGGGCACGTGTGCATGCTGAGGGGAGCAGTTAGTAAGTCTGGGCGCACCTCCTATTGGTCCAGCTGCAGCAGCAGAGCAGCCCTGCTCCCTGTGTGGTCTGTGCAGGTATCACTGTGTAAGAGCAGCTGTGAAAACAGTCCGCCTGCCTTATGTTTAGATACCTATCTGGTATCATGGAATAATGGAGGGAATAAAAAGTAAGAATGAAACAAGGGTAGAATAACACTCTAGGAATATTTTTCCTTAATCCTACTAAGAAAACCCAGCTTGGACACTTGCTTTCCCCCCCCCCAAGAATATATTTAAGACATCAACATTTTTATAACCATATAAGCTGTGCATCATGTTTCCATATCCTCAGGTGCTCTTTTTGTGACTTAATACACAAGCAATACAATGCTGTAACTTCAGAAGGTGGAAGGGGAGGAGGGTGGTTGTTCTCTGGATAAGCACTCAGTCAGGAGATTCATCTTGGAAGTTGGACAGCTAGTCCAGAGCACTGGGGAGGTAGTCTAGCATTTTGTTCTGATCAAATATCCTTGCTTCATTAAATCCCCTCATTCTTTATACTAAGTGAATACATTTGAATTATATTTGAAATATGATACAAATCAGTCAGTTTCATGCAGCTACATGTTTAGGTAGGTTTTTATGGGATAGGAAGAAATTCAAATTAACACATAGGCATTTAATAAAAATTTCACTTCATTTACATTGAATAATTGAGAGAATGACAATATCTACTTTACTTATATGTAGGATAGGAAGTCGTTGACACATCTGTTTACATTTTGGACAAAAATCTCCAAATTTGAATAGTGCAATTTAATATTTTTAGAAATATCTTAATTTACATAAATTTTCAAAAGAATGGAAGATAAAAATAACTTTAAATCAAACATCTGTTATATGATTTCAAATCTAAATTAACTGACTTGTTTCCTTAATAGCAAAATGTAGCCAAGGTCTTTGGGTTTCCGTACATTAATGAGTAGTCTCTTGATAATTCACATGTCTCTTTATAATTCAGGTGTTTCAGTGGATATTATGTAATTTTAGAAATTATAAGAACACTACAATATATTTTTAAATAGAGTCAGGTTATTGGGAATAAATACATTTTTAAATAAAGTCAGGTTATTGGGAATAAATACATTTTTAAATAGAGTCAGGTTATTGGGAATAAATGCATTACAATACTAGACAAGAAGGTTTTGTCTTGTGTGGTTGTGAAGTAAACTGCAGAAAACAAAGGGAGAGGTCCAGTGTGTCACCCTTGGAGACACTTGTGGCAGAAAGATGCACTGAAAACAACCACCACCCTTTTTCACAGTAGGAGAAGAAAGTTCAGGGGAAAACATCCATCATTAAGAGAAGTATAAAAGATCAAACCAGGTAAGCTGTACAAGGTTGGAGACAATGGCTTCCACACTAAGGGATTTAAGACAAAATGAATTCTGAATTTTAAAATCGTCTGCTTTATTTAATTTCTTCTGTACCATTCATCTAGTAAATTACAAAAGAGTAGCTGAAAACAATTGGTGTAGCAGGAAGAATAATTGATGTATTGTACTGACTGACTTTTAAAGTTCGGACAACTCTGGGTTGGCTTCTGATATCCACTAAAGAAATATAAACCTAGGCCAATAACACTGAACTCTGATGAATACACCTAGGTCAGTTGTAATGGGTATGAGTACATTTTATTTTCCATCTCCCTCCATAATCTACCCAGATTTTTCAGGGTTTACAAAGAGAATCTCCAACCTCCATTTCATGAGGTGGGGCTAAGTCATTGGGGAAACCATGTTTAGAGCCTGAGAACTTATAGATAAGCTTTTACCTCCATTCTTTGCCATTTGCTTGGCTGAGACCATTGTCACCATTTTTTCATTTTTCTGGAAAACTATTTCTCCCCCTTTCTGTAAGGTGATATATCACTTCATTTGCAATGAGAGAAGCAGGAACTTCTCCCTTTATTTTTCAAGCAGGAATTTGAGCTGAAGTGAATATCTGGCCTAGTGGGGAAGTGAGATGAGTGGAATAGACAGGAGAGGTGAATGGGAACAGAAGTACATGAGCCAACTGTTGCTTGGTGTTGTCACACACTGAAATATCCTGATCTTTTAATATTTGATGAATTTTAAAACACCGTGTGACAGAAACAAAACCTCAATTATCTCAGGTAGTTTGCTTGTATTGAAAAACTGTCGGGGCTGGGGATGTGGCTCAAGCGGTAGTGCGCTCACCTGGCATGCCTGCGGCCCGGGTTCGATCCTCAGCACCACATACCAACAAAGATGTTGTGTCTGCCGAGAACTAAAAAATAAATATTAAAAAAAATTCTCTCTCTCTCTCCTCTCTCTCTCCTCTCTCACTCTCTCTTTAAAAAAAAAAAAAAAAAAAAAAAAGAAAAGAAAAACTGTCACCAACAGCAGTAGAGCCATGAGAGGATGGCTGCAGGTTTAAGTTCTCTGAAGTGAGATTTAAAAATCGTCTGTGTTAAATAGCTTGACCACTAGGGACGTTATTTTTCCATTTCAGAACCAGCTCCCTAGTGAGTGAAGTCAGTGATGGATAACTTTCAACATTTCTGTTCCAACCCTAATGTGAACACAGAGACCTTTGGATCTGAATCTGATCAAGCCAAGTTCCTGTATGAGCTTTCCACAGGCACAGAGTAACCATTATCCTTCTATTGGTAGTCACTGTTAAAAAGGCTGCCCATTCATTTCAGCCAGTGAGACTCTGAGTTGCATTTTCTCTTGATTGATTTTGTTATGTCCACAATTTACTTGATTTGTTCTAAATATTTGTACTTCTATATGCCCCCACATACTCAGAGGCCTACCCATCTGATGTTTTGAACACCATTGTTTTAAAAATTATTGTAGATTGAGAAACATGATTTTGATGGAAATATTGCAGTATGTTAGAGTGCTTCATTATGTCCTGAAACCCTGCTACTTATCTGTAGATATTCAAATGAAAAATAATATATAATAAGTCTTCTAAAAATTATAGTACGTATACTTACTATAACATGATACCCAATTATTATCTTTACTTTCAGTGCTCTTTTGATCTTACAGTGGTCACGGATATATCCTATAGGATAATATTGGAACATGCCCATCCATATCCACAATATTAAACTCATTCAATTTAGTTTCTAATGTAATGATTATCACTATATCAATAGAATTTGGATCTGAAAAGAAAAACATACAAATTAAACATAGCTAGTCAACTTGACACATCACATTTCTTTAAAACAATATGCACATTGACTTCAACAATATTTGTGAAAGTTTGAAGAATTATCAAATTTGAATTAATACTTTAATTAATATTTAATTAATATAATTTTGAATATTTTTCAAAGCTAAGTTAAGAATTCTTGACTTGCTGAAACAAATGAGCTTTAATATTGGGTTTAAACTCTAATATTCTTTAGAGCCTTTTTTTCATAGCCACATCCATGTGAATGTGGGTTCTGGGTCCTAGATATATGAAGTCAACAATAACAACAAAACTGTTTCATAGGTTCATATCACATCCAACTTGGAAGGTGTTTATGTAAACACTCAATTTGTTTAGGCTTGATTTTACTGATAATAAGCAGGTAAGAAGAAAAAGTTTAAAGACATGAGCAGATTCTCTGGGCTTCCTTTGTTTTAGGAATGTGCTTCTTTAGTTAGGGAAGTTGCGCTAGTTAGAGAAAAAGACAGCCCATTGTTTATTCTGGTAAAATCAGTACTACAGTGATTATAATACCTACATAACTAGTCAAACTGATTACCATGATAACTCAAGTTAAGAATCAAATCTAGAAAATACTCTTGAAGTAGAGTGTGATTTTAATTTAGATGTTTCTGTGTTAGTGAGCAATATATGGAAGAAAATCAGTGAAACTGTCACTTAAAAAGTCAAATCAAAATGTCAGACCATCTTTTTATCATTATCATGTAGGTTGAACTTTAGGATAGCATACTTAATATTTCCATAGAAAATCCTGACATTAAATGCTCATATTAATATAGGTTATTATGAAACTCCAAAGTCAATCTGCAGAACTTGTTTTCTTAGCAAAGTTACCTCAGGTCAATTAAAAATATTGGTATTTGAAAAGCCAGATTGGACTATTACTGCCTCCTATGTTCTAACAGATATTAGGACAAATGAAAAAACTGAGGAACTTCTTAACTATAGCATTTTCCATGTTTGTGCCATGGTAGCATGAAAACAGATGAATCCAAAAAGTCATAAATTTAAGTAATGTTTTGTTGAGACCAACTCTGGATATAAAGCCTGAAAATATTATCTGTCAAAGTTATGGAAGTATGATAGACACTTGTATCTGAGATTACCACAAATAAGATAATATATCTATCACCTTGTATAGTTATCATTTTGCGTGTATGTGTACTAAGAACATTTATGATCTGCTCTCTTAACAAATTCCAAACATATGATATAGTATTATTGATTAAAGTCACCATTAGATCTCCAGTTCATGTTTGTTCTGCATAACTGAAACTTAGTATCCTTTGACCAATATCTTTCCATTTGATCACCCCCAGTTCCTAGTCACCACCATTCTTCTCTCCAAAGTAGAGAGAAGTTCAACTTTATGGTATTTGTGTTCCAATGCCTGGCTAATTTCACTTTAGCATAATGTTTCTTTAGTTCAATCACATTATCAAAAGTGGTAGGACTTCCTTTTATTTAAGACTGATAGTCTATTTTATATGTATATACCATATTTTCCATATTTTCTTTATTCAATCTTGTGTTCACAGAAAGTTATATGGACTCTTGGCTATTGTGTTTAATGCTGCTTTGAATGTGGGAGTACAGATGTTACTTCAAAAAAGTGAATTTTCTTCCTTTGGAGTTATATATCACTAATGGTAGGATTGTGGAATCAAATAGTAGTATTATTTTTAATATTTTGTGGGACTGTTGTATTGTTGTTCATAATGGCTATACCAATTTCTATTCCCACAGCAATTTACAATGATTCTCTTTTCTCTGCATTCTTGCCAACACCTTTGTCTTTTGTCTTTTTGACCATAGTCATTCTAATAGGTACGAAGTGACATCTCATTTTAATTTTGGGATGCAGTTCCTGATGTTTAGTGATGTAGGTCATTCTTTCATATACTTATCAGGCATTTGTATATTTTCTTTTGAGACATGTTTGTTCGGGTCTTCAGCCATTTTTTAAATTGGATGATTTGATGAGGGCCACAACCAAGTTAAGATGGCACCTGGCAGTATGCTAGGAGGAGTGGTTTCTGAGCCAACGCTAGCAAGCCATTAAGATGATGAGGATTCCTTAATGACCTACTGCTGTGTCTAGATGATGTCAATTAAGTTAAGCTGTGTGTAATTAGTTGGGTATATGTACCTCTGCAGTCTGGCAGAGAAGCGGCTCCTGCTACCTTGGGTGCCTGCTACTTTGAGTTCTCAGTTCCTGCTGAGTTCACTCGAAATAAAGTAGTTCCCGATTCAACCTTCAAGTTGCTTGTACCTTCAAGTTATTTAACCCAGCTGGACTACGGCATGATTATTTTCCTGCTTTGAGTTGTAGAAGCTTGTTATATGTTTTAGATATTAGCCTATTATCAGATATATGATTTGAAAATATTTTCTCCCTCTTTGCTAGTTGTCTCTTCACTCTTCATTGTTTTATTTGCTTTGTTTGATGCAATCCCATTTTTTGATTTGTTCATTCCCATCACCTCTCATATCCATAAAATGTTTACCTAAATCAATTTCAAGCTTTCCCCCTATGAGTTCTTGTAGTGGTTACAGTTCTAGGTTTTTTTTAAGTGTCTAGTTTTATTCCTCTTCATGTGGATATCCTAAAGAATTTATTGAAGGAACTATTTCCTATTGTGTGTCCTGGGCATCATTGTTTAAGACCAATTTACTTTAAGTACATGGATTTATTTCTGGACTCTCTATTCCATTTAGTTTGTTAATATGCTTTTATTTATTCTAGTCACAAAATGTTGTGATTATTATGCTATTTTATTATTTGAAATCAGATATTGTGTTGCTTCTCACTTTGTTCTTTTTAACTTTTAACTTTCCTTGGATGTTTGAGATCTTCTTCAGTTTCATGTGAATTTTTGCATTTTTTCCTATTTCTGTGAAAAATTCCATTGGAACTTCATCTGATGACATAGAAACAGAAGTTTACTTTGGGTAGTATATCCATTTTGACATTATTAACTCTTCCATTATGTGAACATGGCATACCAAGCAATTGTATCTACTTCAATTTATTTTATCAATGTAAATATTTTTTAGTATATACTTTCATTTTCTAGGTTGTTATTCTTAAATATTTTAATTATTATATGATCATAATGTTTTTGTGTACATTATTTATTTTACAAATAATGTATAATTAATATTTGAAAATTCAATTGATTTTGAATGTTTATTTTGTATGTTATACTTGACTAAATTTATTCATAAGTTCTAACAGGTTTTGAAGAAGTCTTTAGGGTTTGTATTATATAAGGTAATGTTACTTGCAAACAGAGACAATTTTGTTTCTTCCTTTGTGATTTGGAGGTGTTTTGTGGCTTTTTCTTGCCTAATTGCTTGGGCTGGTATTTCTAGTACTTTGTATAATACATGTAATGAGTATGAGCATTCTTTTTTTCTTTTCTTTCTTTTTCTTTTTTTTTTTTATATTTTCAGGTTTAAAACAGTTTTTCCTCCACATATCTTTACTTCTTAAGTACTAATACTGTAATAAGTTTGTTTAAGCAGATAAAGTTAGCTTTGTCTTAAGAATAAATTTTTAGTAGTCATGAGTAATGCCAAACAGGACAGTTATATATTTTATTACACTCAAACACAATTGGACTGGATTAAATGCAGACATGGGCTTTCAATGTCATGTTCTTAAATAGTTATTGTTTGTTCTTTTTTATAAAAAGAAAATTATGAGGTATTAAGAGGATAAGTAGATAAATCAATACTCATATAGATAGGTAGCAGAAAGAAAAGGAGAATAAAATGCATGGAACTTCATGAAAACTTAAGCAAAATGTACACATTTTTTTTGTAATACTACAAATAAATTTACCATTGAATTTTCACATTGAACTTTTAAGATGAAATTAAAGAAAATTTAACAGCAGTGAATTTTTTAGATATTTTGAACACATCATTCATAGAAATATAATGAAATAAGACAACATAGGAGAAAAAACACATAAACAATACAAAAAAAATCTCCCTTACTTTTCAATTGATGATACAGCTGTAATTGCTGAGTATGAAATGTCAACCTGTAAACAACTATGTAAATATGATGAAAGCTGAGTATAATATTAGATTCTGCCACTGATTAGTATGCTTTTCATGGCTATAACAACATACTTGAAACAGGGGTAACTTAAAGCTCACAGTTTTAGCTTACAGTTCTGGCAACTGATAAAGAATACAGCATGACACCAATTCTTCAGAACCACCATGTAAAGGGAAGATCAAATGGTGAGACAAGTGGCTAGGTAGACAGTGGGCATGCCAGGCTTGCTGTTTCACAACAACCCTCCTTCAGTAACTACATCAATTCTTTCTTAAGACTGTACCCTAAGTGAACTAATTACTTCCCTTAGACTTCATCTCTGGCATGTACTATGCTTCTTCTCCCCAGTACTTCAGTGAAGACAAAGTAACTGACTCGTGAACCCTTGGAGGGTATAGGCAAAGCACAGAAGCCATTTTCAATTCATTCTCTACATTCTCATCTACTTATGTATAATGGATATTTTCCACATATCTACAAGAATATTTAAGATAATTTAGTGGTTACAAAGTTGGTTATATTCTTGTATGTCCTTCTGTAGAACTTTAATTAAAAAGCAATTAGTCTGTATAATAAAGTGATAATAAATTTTTTTCATAATAATAATAGCTACAGCAATAGCTACATTATGATCAACAACAACTGAAATTTATACAGTGTTCTGAATTCTATAGTGTCTATAGTGCACTTTATATCTAATCTATTAACATTTTTATTTTCACAACTATTCTATGAGGTAGTTACAGCAGATATTATTCCTAGTTTTAGAAATGATGCCACATAAACTTGAAAACACTACATATGCACATTAACACACATAAAAGTTGCTGTTTTGATTCTGAAGTAAACCACATGATTGTACAATATATATTGTTCTTCATTCAAGTAAAGTTATTCTTTATATTCAACTGAGATTTGTGATTATTTAAAAATCATTATTAAATAATAATATAAATTATACAATTTAGATAGATTTTATATCTTTTACATGATTGATGTACTGCATCTTTGATCAACATTTTCAAGTTAATAGAAATGGTGATTAAATCCTAATGCTAATTTGTATTTTTTCTCTTTTGATTAGATTGGCTAAGGGTTTATCAATCTAGTTTATTCTTTCAAAGAAATAACACTTTTATATTGTTTTTATTCTTTTATTCTCAATTCATTGATATTGGCTTTGATTTTAATTATTTCCTACCTTTTACGTTGTTCTAGTTTTTTTTAAGGGCCTTAAAGAGGTTTATTGTCAGATTATTTATTTGGTATCTTTCTATTTTTTAAATTAATGAACTGCATTTTATTAACTTTCCTCTTACAACTGCCTTCATACTGTTCCAGAGATTTGGAGGTAGTTACAGCAGATATTATTTTTCTTTCTTACCTGATTTTTCTTTCTTACTGGATGTTTCTGCTATCCATTTGTAATTCAAAAAAGTATCATTTAATCTCCAGTTGTTGGAGTGGTTGCTCTTTTTTATCCTGTTGTTGATTTCTAATTCCATTACATTATGATCTGATAGGATGCAAGGAATTATCTCCGTTAATTTGTATTTACTAAGATTTGCTCTGTGCCCTAAAATATGATTTATTTCAGAGAATCTTCCATGTGCCACTGAGAAGAAAGTGAATTCATTTATCAATGGATGAACTATTCTATAGATATCTGTTAGGTCCATTTGACTAATAATGTTTTTTAGTTCTAAAGAATCTTAGTTTGTGTCGGGATTACCTACTTAGAGGTGAGAAGGGTGTGTTGAAATCACCCAGTATTATAGTATTGTGGTTTATTTAATTTCTTATATCGAGACAAGTTTGTTTTATGCACATAAATGCATCATTGTTTGGGATATAAATATTTATAATCATTATGTCTTATTGTATCATTCCCTTCAGCAGTATGAAGTGAACTCCTTGGCTCTTCTGATTAATTTTGGCTTGAAGTCTACTTTGTCTCACATGAGAGTAGTTACTTCTGGTTGCTTTCAGCTACCATTTTCATGGCATATCTTTTATCATTCTTTCATATTCAGGCTTTCATTGTCTTTGGATATAAAATGAGTCTCTATCGAACAACATATTGTTGGGTCTGGTTTTGTAATGCAATCTGCCCATGTATGTCTTTTGATTGAATAATTTAGATGATTTACATTCATTGCTATTAAAGACAGATTGTTTTTATGTCTTGCCATTTTGATTCATTACTCAAACTTAATTCAGAATCTATTCTCCTTTAGTTGATTTTTTTCTAATGTAATTCACCCCATGCTGGTTTTGGTTTTTCATTTCTTCTGCATTAAATATTTAATTGTGTATGTTTTATTAGCACATTCTTAGAGTTAATGAATTCTTTTATTTTCTGCTTATCATGGAAGGTTTTTAATTCCATATTCAATTCTGAAATATAGTTTTGCTGAAAATGGTAATCTTGGTGGGCACCTGTTTTCTTTCAGAGCTTGGTATATATTATTGCAAGCCCTCCTGACTTTTAGGATCTGGGCTGAGGAATAAGTAGGTGTGTGAATTGGTTTACCTCTAAATGTGACCTACCTTTTCTTTCTTGTGGCTTTTAAAATTCTATAATTATTCTATATATTAGACACTTTCATTATAATTGTGTCTTGGAGAGAATTGCTTTTGATGTTGCCTATTTTGAGTTCTATATGTTCCCTGTATTTGAATTTATATCTTATTTCTAAGACTTAGAAATTTTTAAATATTGTTTTCATTGAAAAGATGCATTCCTTTGTTTTTTATTTCAGAGTGTTTATATCTACCATAATGATTCTTAAATTTGTTCTCTTGATATTATCACAGATTTCTTGATTATTCTGGTATGGTCTCTTAGTGTCTTTTCTTTCCTAACGTTATTTTCAAGAGTATGTGTTTGTCTTCAGGGACTGAAAATTTATCTTCAAAGTGATCTAATCTATTGTTAATATTTTCAGTTGAAGTTTTTATTTTATTGAGTCATTCATTGTCAGAATTTCTATTTGGCTCTTTTTTAGAATTTCTATCTCTTTATTGATATAATCTTTCATTCCTGCATTTTTCTCTAATATCACTCCTTTTTTTATTTTTAGCTCAGTGAGCATTTATCTATGAATTTCCTAAATCCTTTCTCCAACATGTACTCTGCTGTGACGTCAATGGAGTCAGTTGTTGAAGTTTTTGTAGGCTGTTTGGTATTTGTTCCCTTGCTTTTTCATATTCCTTATATGTATTACCTATCTGTTTGGACAGTCATCACGTATCTTACGTATGGTACTATTTGGTGAGCTTGTTCTCTTATGTATGGTACTATTTGGTGAGCCCTGGACTGGGTTCTGAAACATGCTTTAACTCAGTGTGTGTCCCTTTTATTCTGAGCGTCAGCTCCACTTTGAGAGAAGCCACTGAACCCTATTGACTATAGTCACGTCAGAGCATATCCACATGCTATTTAATCTTAAAAAAAAATGAAAAAGCCTGTTGATGCTGTCCTCCATATTTCCTTTAGTCCAGGTATATATTCATAGTAAATTTACTAACCATTTCCTGGCTTTCTAGGGCCCCAACATTCTCTGAATGATTTTCCAACATCTTGTGGCAGAGAAAGCTGGGCCTCTTGAGCATAGGAGAGGGTGCCTTGAAATGGATCACTTAAACAAATTTTAATTATTCAATTATTTATGTAGCCAAAGATACCTCTCTTGAATACACAGTTTAAAGTAATATTGTATATTGTGTAGACTTTTTGGCAAAATGATGTTAAGAATTCTTTTTTCAAATTACATAAAATTGCCTTTCTGTGAAAGCACCATTAAAAGGAAATGAAATTCTTTTTTTTCAACTTTTATTTGTTTTAATTAGTTATACATGACAGTAGAATACATTTATGCACTTTGATATATCATACATAGATGGGATATAATTTCTCATTTTTCTGAGTGTGTTACAGAATCATATTGGTCATGTAGTCACATATATACATACAGTAATAATGTTTGTTTCACTCTACTATTTTTTCCTATCCCCACATCCCCTCCCCTCTCCTCCCCTCCCATCACTTCCCTGTATTTAATCTAAAGTAACACTCGCTATTCTTTCTTAGTGCCCCTCACCACCACCTTATTGTGAATTAGCATCCACATATTAGAGAAAACATTCGGCCTTTGGTTTTGTGGAATTGCTTATCTCACTTAGCATGATATTCTTCAATTCCAACCATTTACTGGCAAATGCCATAATTTAACTCTTCTTTAAAACTGAGTAATGTTCCATTCCATTGAGTATATATACCACATTTTCTTTATCCATTCAAGGTCATACTGCCCTATAGGAATCGGTATTATTTATACAAACTCTGTTTTAGATTTACACTTTCAATAATACCTTTTCAAACATTTTCCCTTTTTAACTTCTAAAATTTGAATAATGTTGCTATTTTTTTCAAACTATGAATTCCATTTAAAGAGGTTTTTTTTAAAAAAAAAAATAAAGGCATTGTTTTAACATCATAAAATGAAAAATTCAGGAGTTTGGCTATATCCTTAGTATTCTCTCTTTTTGTATAAAATTCATTAGAGAAGAATTATATGATCAGATGTTTTATCATATGTATCTTGATGATTGCGTGACTTGATTTGGAATTAGGAAATCATGCCTATGTTATATATGTGTTGCTTAATCTCTTTAGAAATTAATATCAAATAAGACAGAATGCTTTTCACTGAAGGTGCTTTACAAGATCTAGATAGTGAACCAGCACTTACAGTGTTTCCCTCATATGACGTTAACTTTAGAGAAGTTATGAGAGAAAGAGAGAAGGAGGGATTCCAGGAGCTAGTAACTCAAAGAAACACACAGCAAGAGTGAAAACATTTTTTTAAACAGAGGTTTATGACTGCAAATGAGGGCAGGATGGTGGAGGTTTTTTAGTCAGCAGAATAAGAATAGAGTAAGTAGAAGAAGAGCCTTCTGTGTTCTCCTGCCTGTCTCCTGAGTTGACCTGAACAATTGCCACTGGTTTTTCTTGTGCAGAAATTGGTAGTCAGTGTACCCATGGTGACATCAGAGAATCAGACCATGCTGGGGAGTCATGTAAACAGCATCATGCTGGCCGCGTGCATTTCTTCTACTTGTATTTCAGTTGCCTTGCTGGTTCTCTGTGTGGGTTAAAGGAAATCCCTACTGTAGGGTTGATAGTGACAGCAAAGACAGTTCCTCCATGTGTGCGAGGGAAGCAAAGGCTTTTTCTGTGCGTGGTTTACCACCTCTCTGCTCCTTGAACTCACTGTGCCCAGCACTTATGGGACCTTTTTCTTCTACCTCATGATCCTAAGAAAAGCAAGTGCCTAATGGCCCCATGGAAAGATAACTTCATAGAGTAAATATTTCTTCCCATTGCTATGTGAAAAATACTTGTAGACAAGAAAGGGAATAACATTGACTTTCTGAAGCAGTATTGTTGAAATAATTTAATTATGTATTTAAACTAAGCATGGCAAAATATTTCAAATTGAAATGATTGAAAACATTTTTTCTTTATATATCATCATATCTGCAGTGAACTTCAAATTGATCACAGGCATAATTGTACAAGGTAATACAGGAACGTTTATAGAGAGAGATATGATAGATTGCCTTTTAGATATGGATGAATAAAGTATTTTTAAGATCTAACATCAAACCTTGAACTATAAGTAAGTGCAATTAATTTTATTGTATCATCATTAATTGTTGATGTTTGGCGAAGAATGATTCTGGACAAAGGGAGTATAGTTGAAACAATGGAGGAAAATTCACAATGTTGAAAACCCAAATTAATTAATATATAGAATAGTTATAGAACTTTTCCTAGGCAAAAAGGGGCACAATATATGACCTGATTGTTCACATCACCACTTCAGCTAATAAGTCTATCAAGTGATGTTTAAGCTCATTAGAAATGGAAGGAAAAGAAAGTTAAAACAAAGCTTTGACTTTCTACTCTAAAATTATCAAAAATTAGAAAGCTAAGATATAAAAATTCCATATTCAGCTAATAGGAATATATCCTGGCTTTAGTTGAAACAGAGAATACTGTAGCATTACTATGTTAGATTATTGTTACACCCTATGACAGACCAAGATATTTTATTCCTTGCTGTCTCTCTCAGAGAAAATTTATCATGCATATTCATAAAATATTCAGAGTTTCACATTGTACAAGTATTTGTGAGGTAAAGAGTTGGGGCAATATTGAGAGCCTATCACTGGAAAATTGATAGCTACACTCTATTAAATTCACCTTGGGATGTAGTGTGTGTCTGAGTTAAGAGCAGAAATCAGATAAACACATAGCAAAATGGTCAGATCTGACAGAAGTACCCATGGAAAAATAAAAAGAAAATTCCAATTCTACTGTCACTGATGTCAGTTAATATGGACGCCCACAGACTCTTCAGAATGTATAAAAGGCACAGCTAAATAACCACATTGAAATTTAAATGAAATAAACAGGTATGTTCAAAAAACAAAATGACAACAAAGAAATCTGTAGGGTTAAGATGATATTTAGGCTTGGAATAGAGGAAAGATACCATTTAGTGTAAAAATTTTTATTTTACAGTCACATCTGTTTCTCAAGAAGACTTCAGTGACTTCCTATGTATATGGGAAACAGGAGTAGACTCAGACTCACCAATTCTTGGTTTTGTGTGGTCTCCTGACCATTCTGCACTCACCCATCTCCCATTTTCTGGAAGAAAATGACTATCTTGTTTGATATGTATTGCATGACCTTAACATTTTAAACTTCTTTCTCTTAGGAAAAGCTTTGCTGAAGAAGAATTTTCATATACAACTGCATTGATTTAAAGTATTTGTTTATATGACTTCATATTTGACTTTTTATATTTTCTCAGAGTACATCTCTATCTGAGCTTGTATTAAATAGTTCACCTTGCTGAGTCTACACAAAAGTTTGAACTAAAAGACTTTTGAGAAGATTGATGTGTGTGTGTGTGTGTGTGTGTGTGTGTGTGTGTGTTAATATCTGGGTACCTAAAACACCACAAATTTTTCCTAATTGAAACTAAAAGTTTCAAAGTTATATAAAATAATAGATTTAAATCATTAAAATCAGCAAAATAAAATATTGTTGATAAGTCTAGTAGGGAATATTTACTCCATTGTAATGTGTTAAAAACATTTCAAACAACATTGAATGGGTAGAGGAATTAAATTTCATTTTGTGCAACTTTTCCCAGGTTAGAATTGATTTGAACCATTTCAAGGTGTTTCTCTTTTAGAAAGTGGAAGTTTATGGAGGAATTTAATACAAACTGATAGTGGTTAGAAAACCGAGAGCTGGCCTTATTTTTCTTGAAAAAGCAAAAGCAAGAGGAACCTCAGATTATATCCCTGTCCAAAACCTAACATCTAGAGCTGCATTATGACCTGTCCTAAGGTTGCCTGGGGACATAAACTCATAATATTTGCAAAATGGCTCTGCAATTGAAATTTTAATATTGCTTTCTACACTCCTAACACCCCACCCCACCCCCAGCCAGTTCGGAGCAAAGCGGACCAGGGACACAACCCCGCCGGCTGGCCAGGGGCAGCGGCCAGACTGGGCCCCGAAGGCTTGAGTCTGTGAACGGCCTCTGGCGGTCCAGCGATAGGATCCACATTCCTACCACCCCACCCCCAGCCGGCTCGGTGCAAGGCAGATCAGGGACACAATCCCGCCGGCCGCCGCTGAACTGCAGCGAACATAGGAACCTACTGGGCCCCGCAGGCCTGAGTCTGTGAACTGACTCTAGCGGCTTGGTGCTAGGATCCACACTCCTAACACCCCACCCCACCCCCAGCCAGTTCGGAGCAAAGCGGACCAGGGACACAACCCCGCCGGCTGGCCAGGGGCGGCGGCCAGACTGGGCCCCACAGGCTTGAGTCTGTGAACGGCCTCCGGCGGTCCAGCAATAGGATCCACATTCCTACCACCCCACCCCACCCCCAGCCGGCTTGGAGGCGGCCAGACCAGGCTCCGCAGGCCTGAGTCTGTGAACTGCCTCTAGCGGTTTGGCGCTAGGACTTTGGCAGCGCTTAGTGCTGAGTTCCAGCTTTCAGACAGAGGAGAGAAGCGGTCCAGTTGGGTTCCAGACACCGGTCGGACCACAGAGGAGGACAGCAGCCGCCATTTCGGAGAGATGATGTAATCATCCCCATGTTCTATTGATCTCAGCTCATCCAGCGACGGAACAGGTGATTTCAGGCTGGTAGTTGCCTGCGTCTAGCAGACAGATTTCTAGCTCAGGCTCAGGACTGGGGATCTTGTGGAGAATACTCCTAGAGGCTCATGCCTGGCAAGGCGTGTACCGGGCACTGAGCAGCTGGATTCTGGTTCCCGGGGCTAACCTGGCCCAGGTCTGAGGAAACTGCGGAGACTGCCGGTGGAGGCCAGCTCCAAGTGGAGCGTGCGCTGAGCTAGGGGCGACTGGGTTCTGACTCCCGGAACAGTTTTGGCCCGGGGCTAGGGAACCCGTGGGGGTCGCTCGCTGGAGCCAGCTCCCAGCGGAGAGTGTATTGAGATAGGAGAGGCGGGTTCTGGCTACCGAAGCTGCTTTGACCCAAGGCTAGGGAACCAGCGGTGTCTGCTTCTCAGTCAGGGTCCTGTTGGGTGCTGTGGGGGCAGAGTGGAGCTTCCACCTGCACCCAGAGCAGGCCAAGTGACCCGCCGGCGTGGTAGCATGACACCCCAAACGCAGCTGGGTCTGAAGAGAGTAGCCGCCCACGCCTAGAATAGGACCAGCGGCCCCGCGAAGCGGTAGCCAAGTAACCTCATTTGGAGTAGGGGCTGTGCAGAGCGTGCAGGCAGACCTGCGGCCCACTGGCAAGACAGGCCAGGTAGCTTGCCAGAGTGGTGGACACGTAACACCGAGGCAGTTGCGTCACACTGGTTGGAGTGGGGGCGGAGCAGGGTCGCCGCCCGGGTCCGGAGGGGGCCCAGCGACCCGTTGGAGAGGTAGTCAGGTACTCCCATTGGGAGTGGGGGCTGTGCAGAACTGTGACCCACCGGCCTAGAAGTATGCCAGCGTGGTAGACTCGTCACACCAATTGGAGTGGGGACCCAGCAGAGCCGCCACCCACATCCAGATCAGGACCTACGACCCCAGGGCGTGGTAGTTACGTTACCACAATTGGAGTGGGGGCAGAGCAAAGCCGCCTCCTGTGCCCGCAGGGGGGGCAGACCTGTGACCGATCAGTGTGATAGATAGACCACCATAATTAGAGGAGGAGCACAGCCACTACCCACCCTGCAAGGGAGACTTTCCAACTATACAAGAGCAACATAAATAAATAGGGGGTAAATTTCAAAAACACAACAGTTGCACCAAGCAGAAAGAAACGCGAGCAGTATGAAAAGACAAGGAAAGAAAGGACCACAAGCAATGCAGGTCAACTCAACTTTAGAAGAGGTAATAGCTGCAACAGATGGAATATCAGATAAAGAGTTCAGGATATATATGCTTCAGATGATCTGGAGTCTCAAGGAAGACATGAGACAGCAAAATCAGACAATGAAAGATCACATTGACAAACAAATCCAGGAAGTAAAAGATCAATTTCACAGGGAGATAGAAGTAATAAAAAACAAACAAATAGAAATTCTAGAAATGCAGGAAACAATAAACCAACTTAAAAACTCAATTGAGAATACTACCAGCAGAGTAGATCACTTAGAAGAGAGAACATCAGACAATGAAGACAAAGTATTTCAGCTGGAAAAGAACATAGACAGCTCAGCAAGTCTGCTAAGAAACCATGAGCAGAACATCCAAGAATTATGGGACAATATCAAAAGACCAAATTTAAGAGTCATTGGGATACAGGAAGGCACAGAGCTCCATGCCAAAGGAATAAACAGTCTATTCAGTGAAATAATACGAGAAAACTTCCCAGAATTGAAGATTGAGACAGAATCCCAAATCCTAGAAGCCTACAGGACGCCGAATGTGCAAAATCATAAGAGATCCACACCTAGACACATTATAATGAAGATGTCCAACATACAGAATAAGGAGAGAATTTTAAAAGCTGCAAGAGAAAGAAAGCAGATTACATTTAGGGGTAAACCAATCAGGATAACAGCTGATCTCTCAACACAGACTCTGAAAGCTAGAAGATCCTGGAATAACATATTTCAAACACTGAAAGACAATGGGCTCCAACCAAGAATCATGTATCCGGCGAAATTAAGCTTCAGGTTAGAAGATGAAATTAAAACCTTCCACGATAAACAAAAGTTAAAAGAATTCGCAGCTAGAAAACCATCTCTTCAAAAAATCCTTGGCAAAACATTACAGGAAGAGGAAATGGAAACTAACATTGATAACCAACAATGGGAGGTAGGACAGTAAAGGGGGGAAAGTAGTCAAAGAGGATAACAAATCAGGTTTAGTAACATCAATAAACAATTATGGATAGAAGAACAAACCACATCTCAATAATAACCCTAAATGTTAATGGCTTAAACTCACCAATTAAGAGACACAGGCTAGTAGAATGGATCACAAAACAAGACCCAACAATATGCTGTCTACAGGAGACGCATTTGATAGGAAAAGATATACATAGACTGAAGGTGAAAGGTTGGGAAAAAGCATATCACTCATATGGACCGCGGAAACAAGCAGGAGTGTCCATACTCATATCTAATAAAATAGATTTCAAGCCAAAGACAATCAAAAGGGATAAAGAAGGACACTTCATACTGCTCAAGGGAACCATACACCAACAAGACATAACAATCATAAATATATATGCCCCAAATAATGGTGCAGCCGTGTTCATCAAGCAAACTCTTCTCAAGTTCAAGAGTCTAATAGACCACCATACAATAATCATGGGAGACTTCAACACACCTCTCTCACCACTGGACAGATCTTCCAAACAAAAGTTAAATAAGGAAACTATAGAACTCAATAACATAATTAACAACCTAGACTTAATTGACATATATAGACTATACCACCCAACTTCAAGTAGCTACACTTTTTTCTCAGCAGCACATGGAACCTTCTCAAAAATAGACCATATACTATGTCACAGGGCAACTCTTAGACAATACAAAGGGGTAGAGATAATACCATGCATCTTATCTGATCATAATGGAATGAAACTGAAAATCAATGATAAAAGAAGAAAGGAAAAATCAAGCATCACCTGGAGAATGAACAACAGGTTGCTGAGTGATCAATGGGTTTTAGAAGACATCAAGGAGGAAATTAAAAAATTCCTAGAGTTAAATGAAAACACAGACACAACATATCGGAATCTATGGGACACATTGAAAGCAGTTCTAAGAGGAAAATTCATTGCTTGGAGTTCATTCCTCAAAAAAAGAAAAAACCAACAAATAAATGATCTCATACTTCATCTCAAAATCCTAGAAAAAGAAGAGCAAAACAACAGCAAAAGAAGTAGAAGGCAAGAAATAATTAAAATCAGAGCTGAAATTAATGAAATTGAAACAAAAGAAACTATTGAAAAAATTGACAAAACTAAAAGCTGGTTCTTTGAAAAAATAAATAAAATTGACAGACCCTTAGCCATGCTAACGAAGAGAAGAAGAGAGAGAACCCAAATTACTAGCATACGGGATGAAAAAGGCAATATCACAACAGACACTTCAGAAATACAGAAGATAATCAGAAATTACTTTGAATCCTTATACTCCAATAAAATAGAAGATAGTGAAGGCATAGATAAATTCCTTGAGTCTTATGATCTGCCCAGACTGAGCCAGGAGGATATAGACAACCTAAACAGACCAATAACAATAGAGGAAATAGAAGAAACCATCAAAAGACTACCAACTAAGAAAAGCCCAGGACCGGATGGGTATACAGCAGAGTTTTACAAAACCTTTAAAGAGGAACTAACACCAATACTTTTCAAGCTATTTCAGGAAATAGAAAAAGAGGGAGAACTTCCAAATTCATTCTACGAGGCCAACATCACCCTGATTCCGAAACCAGACAAAGATACTTCAAAGAAAGAAAACTACAGACCAATATCTCTAATGAACCTTGATGCAAAAATCCTCAATAAAATTCTGGCGAATCGGATTCAAATACATATCAAAAAAATTATACACCATGATCAAGTAGGATTCATCCCTGGTATGCAAGGTTGGTTCAATATACGGAAATCAATAAATGTTATCCACCACATCAATAGACTTAAAATTAAGAACCATATGATCATCTCGATAGATGCAGAAAAAGCATTCGACAAAGTACAGCATCCCTTTATGTTCAAAACTCTGGAAAAATTAGGGATAACTGGATCATACCTCAACATTGTAAAAGCAATCTATGATAAGCCACAGGCCAGCATCATTCTGAATGGAGAAAAATTGAAGGCATTCCCTCTAAGATCTGGTACAAGACAGGGATGCCCTCTCTCACCACTTCTGTTCAACATAGTCCTCGAGACACTGGCCAGAGCAATTAGGCAGACGAAAGAAATTAAAGGCATAAAAATAGGAAAAGAAGAACTTAAATTATCACTATTTGCAGATGATATGATTCTATACCTAGCAGACCCAAAAGGGTCTACAAAGAAGCTATTAGAGCTAATAAATGAATTCAGCAAAGTGGCAGGATATAAGATCAACACGCATAAATCAAAGGCATTCCTGTATATCAGCGACAAATCCTCTGAAACGGAAATGAGGACAACTACTCCATTCACAATATCCCCCCAAAAAATAAAATACTTGGGAATCAGCCTAACAAAAGAGGTAAAAGATTTATACAATGAAAATTACAGAACCCTAAAGAAAGACATAGAAGAAGACCTTAGAAGATGGAAAAATATACCCTGCTCATGGATAGGCAGAACCAACATCATCAAAATGGCGATATTACCAAAAGTCCTATATAAGTTCAATGCAATGCCAATCAAAATCCCAACAGCATATCTTGTAGAAATCGATAAAAGAATCAGGAAATTCATATGGAATAATAAAAGACCCAGAATAGCAAAAACAATACTAAGCAGGAAGTGTGAATCAGGCGGTATAGCGATACCAGACTTCAAACTATACTACAGAGCAATAGTAACTAAAACAGCATGGTACTGGTACCAAAACAGGCGGGTGGACCAATGGTACAGAATAGAGGACACAGTAACCAATCCACAAAACTACAACTATCTTATTTTTGATAAAGGGGCTAAAAGCATGCAATGGAGGAAGGATAGCATCTTCAACAAATGGTGCTGGGAAAACTGGAAATGCATTTGCACCAAAATGAATCTGAATCCCTATCTCTCGCCATGCACAAAAGTTAACTCAAAATGGATCAAGGAGCTTGATATTAAACCAGAGACATGGCATCTGATAGAAGAAAAAGTTGGTTATGATCTGCACGCTGTGGGATCGGGCTCCAAATTCCTCAATAGGACACCCATAGCGCTAGAGTTAACAAACAGAATCAACAAATGGGACTTACTCAAACTAAAAAGTTTTTTCTCAGCAAAAGAAACAATAAGAGAGATAAACAGGGAGCCTACATCCTGGGAACAAATCTTTACTCCACACACTTCAGATAGAGCCCTAATTACCAGAATATACAAAGAACTCAAAAAATTAGACAATAAGATAACAAATAACCCAATCAATAAATGGGCCAAGGACCTGAACAGACACTTCTCAGAGGAGGACATACAATCAATCAACAAGTACATGAAAAAATGCTCACCATCACTAGCAGTCAGAGAAATGCAAATCAAAACTACCCTAAGATACCATCTCACTCCAGTAAGACTGGCAGCCATTAGGAAGTCAAACAACAGTAAGTGCTGGAGAGGATGCGGGGAAAAGGGCACTCTTGTTCATTGCTGGTGGGACTGCAAATTGGTGCAGCCAATTTGGAAAGCAGTATGGAGATTTCTCGGAAAGCTGGGAATGGAACCGCCATTCGACCCAGCTATTCCCCTTCTCGGTCTATTCCCTAAAGCCCTAACAAGAGCATGCTACAGGGACACTGCTACATCGATGTTCATAGCAGCTCAATTCACGATAGCAAGACTGTGGAACCAGCCTAGATGCCCTTCAATAGATGAATGGATAAAAAAAATGTGGCATTTATATACTATGGAGTATTATTCTGCATTAAAAAATGACAAAATCATAGAGTTTGGAGGGAAATGGATGGCATTAGAGCAGATTATGCTAAGTGAAGCTAGTCAATCTTTAAAAAACAAATACCAAATGACTCCTTTGATATAAGGGGAGTAAACAAGGACAGGGTAGGGACGAAGAGCTTGAGAAGAAGATTTACATTAAACAGGGATAAGAGGTGGGAGGGAAAGGGAGTGAGAAGGGAAATTGCATGGAAATGGAAGGCGATCCTCAGGGTTATACAAAATGTCATATAAGAGGAAAGGAGGGGTAAGACAAGATAATACAAATGGAAGAAAGGATGTACAGTAGAAGGGGTAGAGAGAGAAAAGGGGAGGGGAGGGGAGGGGAGGGGAGGGGGGACAGTAGAGAATAGGACAGACAGCAGAATACATCAGACACTAGAAAGGCAATATGTCAATTAATGGAAGGGAAACTGGTGTGATACAGCAATCTGTATATGGGGTAAAAGCGGCAGTTCATAATCCACTTGAATCAAACCGTGTAATATGATGTATTAAGAACCATGTAGTGTTATGAACGACCAATAAAAAAAAATAAAATAAAAAAAATAAAAAAAAAAAAATAATATTGCTTTCTAAGCAGACTTATTTTCCTTGGTGTCCAAAGAGTGCCAGGGACACTTTTAGGATACAAGTTTCCTGTTGTCGGGGTCCCAGAACAAAATAGGAGGCTTCAAACCAGAAAAAATAAACTCACATTTTCCCGCACTTTGAATAAGCAGAATTACAAATTACAGTAGAAAGACATTTCATGATTACCTGATTGGAGAAGGCCCATGTCCCTAGTATTTCTTGCCATCCTACCTTAGTTAGGTACTGTGAGCGACTGTTAACCCTTTCTTGTTACCTGCATCTGAACAATAACATGCACATTGCAAGATGGAAAGACCTAAAGTTCCTCATTGTGGAATCTCATGCAGGATTCCATAGTTTTTGCAATAGCAGATTATGATGGGTTCATGAGTTTGCTTTTGGGCAAACAGCATTTTGTTTCTTAATCTAGAAATTCAGTATTGAAGAACCATATTGAGCACATGAATTCATTTAACATCTGTAAACGCTCTTCTGAGGCAGCAGTTTTCATTTTTTAGTGCAAGTTTTCAGTGGGGAAACAAAACAAAACAACACAGCACTTTATTTTTTCATCTCAGTCCATTTCCTGGCATTGGCTACATCCAAAAATGACAAAGTTGAGCTACCACAAGAAAGGCTTTTTGCTGAAATTCCAAGCCAGGCACAAACCAAATCCTATTGGAAACCCCCGTGGGAAGAGACATTCTGCAAGGTTTCCACTGTAAGAACTTAAGCTGATTATCTGAGTCAGCAGGTGAGTCAAGATCATTTATGACCAATCTCAATTTTATTATTATTTTTAAAAGAGGTCTGTTATGAGGTCATTATAGGAAACTTTTTCCCCAAAATATATTGGTCCAATTCTAACCAATGGACTACTCTTTAATTTTCTCAAGTATTCTACAGCCACAAAGTATCTAGAAACACTATAACCTATCTTTACTGCATCTCAAAGTGCTTTGTAGTAATGGGGGAAATGGAGAATTTATCCTTTTGTATAGACAGTTTTTTTTTTTTAATTTGTGAGCAGAAAATTAGAGACATTGTGAAAACTCAAGATAAGGGTAGAAAACCCACCTGGTTGTAGGTGAAAGGGGGCACACTTCCAAAGCTCACTGGTGTGGATCCTCTGTCCTGGACAGATTTATTGCCCATGTCCTTTTTAAATTCCTGAAGTCTTTCATTTGACTTGAATCTCTTTCATTGCCACATTCATCTTTATGTGTTCTGATAACTCTTTTCTGCTTAGGACTTTTAATGAGCCATGTAGTATTTCTCAACTAATATTCATATTGGTGTCTCCTCACAAAGTACATAATTACCTCTTTATGTATTAAAGATACTGAAAATATCCGGTAACCCCAAGGATCAAGGAAAATAATGACTTCTGAAGCAGTTTCATCTGGTAACCCTAATGAAACCCTAATTGTCATGCTAGCCTGATTACTTCCCTATCTCTGTGTCCTGTTCTTAACTCAACCTCAAGACTCAGCACAAGTAAGAACATTTCCAGGTTTGGTCTGGCCCAATTAAATGACAGACAAACTTCTTCTAATAAAACTCTTTTATGTAATGCTGTATTTTCTTCTTCTGGACCTTTATCTGCTTATTCCCTCTTGGGTCATCTCCATTACGATTTTAAAATGACTCACCACCTTTCATTTTTCAAAGATATTTTTCACTCACGTCTCCATAAAGCCACTACTGCATCTCTCTCCAGTGCTTTTGCCTCTATGTCCCCACATCCAAAGGATTCCAACCCTCCATTTAGCCTCTGACCACTCCAGGCTGCTGAAAGTGCTCTTGTTCCAACCACATTGAATTCCACATTGCTAAGAACAGTGTAGACTTTTTAATCCTCGCTTATCTATTTTAACCATCCAAAACGTGAAAAATTTCTCTCTGTACTTCTCTTTGTGAAAACTCTCTATTTTACTGCTCTTATGACACCACATTCTTCTTTTTTTCTTTTTTCTATATCTTAATTCAGTTTTCTTTCCAATTTTTCTTTCCTTTTTCAGACTTTAAAATCTTTGCTTATTTGGCTGTCCTTACTCATTACACACCCTCACCCGAGCAAACCTTGTTGTTCCTTTATCTTAAAAATGCCATGGGTTTGTGAAAATTTTCCAATTATTTTCTTTCTTATTGATTTCTGAACTTTATGCTCGTGTGTAAGAATGGCACCTTGACATATCAATTTTGCTAACTAGCAGACATTGTGAAAGTTATATACCTAAATGCATTCTTCATCATTTCCTTCAAACCTAATATATTCCTCCAGGCGTGACCCATTTCTGTAAATGGCAGCAAAGGTGTGAGCTGGGTACCTGGACGTTTCACCTGCTGCTCTCACCAAGCACAGCTCTCCTCAGGGACTGTGGGTTTCCTTCTGAACACATGTTGCTCCCTTTGTTTCCACTGAGTGCTTTCACCTAGTCCCTGTCATTGTCCTTCTCAATTGAGCTCTGGTGTTGTTGGCCTCTGGGTAGCCTTGTTCATCCCTGCCTCCTCCCTCAGCAGCTGTGGGAGCTTGTGTACAGGAAAAAGAAGACATAAACAATAGTCAGTAGTCCTAATTCAAAAATCACTGTTTCTCATTGAATTTAAAATGGTGTCTGAAGCCTGTGTCATTTCTTAGTCATTTGTGCATGAGCTGATGCTTACTTAACTCTCACTGCTCATTTCCAACCACTCTTCATCCCTGCTTGCCTGCCTCAGCCCCACTGGTCTTTTCAGTCCATGTACAATTCAAAAATTTTCATTCCTCAGATCTTTTTTTTTTTTTTTGGTACCAGGTATTTAACTCAGTGGTGCTTACCACTGAGCCACATCCCCAGCCCTTTTTATATTTTATTTGGAGACAGGGTCTTTCTATGTTGCTTGGGGCCTTACTAAGCTGCTGAGGCTGGCTTTGAACTTTGATCCTCCTGCCTACCTTAGCTTCCTGAACTTCTGGGCTTGCATGTGTGCACCCCACTGCCCAGGTCCTCAGAACATACTGTACCTTCTGCCTTCAATAATCATGCATACCCTTCTCCAGTTAATGCCTCTGGGGTCCACGACAGGATTTTCTTCACTTGACAGTCATTCTAGGAGCTTTTGTTTTTACTTTTAGTATTGCCCAGTTACTGCATTCAGAAGAGATGACACAGATGACATTAATAATTTTTTTTGTCCTTTGGATTGTTTACGGTCTTGTATGTTGGATTTTAAGCTTCATCAGGGAAGGGACCAAGGCTGTGTTTTTCAAGAGCATGCATTTAGTACTTGGCATAACACCCACATGCTCCAGGATTTTTGTCTGTGTGTACAACACTTATCATTTGATCTGTGATTCCCTTTACTGCCACTTTAGTCTTTTCGGCCCTTAGAGTTACTAATTAGAAAATTAAGTGTTTTACTGCATACAGCCTGTCTTCCTCCTTGCTTTTTGTCTCCCCTCCTGTCCTTGAAATATGATATGCCTGACCTGGATAATGTTTTTGGTGATGGTAACTCCAAAGTTCTGGGCATGAGCAGTGGCTGGCTCAGTACAGCTAATCCTAACCAGATCCTTTTGTTGTAGATGCTTATGCTGAAAACGAGCAGCAACGTTTCATGCAGCATTTACAGTCAGTGATACCCATCTGGAGAGCCTTAAGGGAAGGAAAAACAAGAACCAGAGAGTTGGCATGTGCTAGGAGTTGCTGCCTGACAACCAGAGGCAAGCATCAAAATCTTCCCGGAGGTCAAGTGACCACATAGGCATTACCTCACATGAACATTCTTGTTTCTTTTCAAGCCTACCTTTTTCACAGATGAACAAGCAAACAAAAACCAAATCAACAAATCCATAGAAAATAAAATATTTAAGATACCAGATAGCAAGTAAAAGAGAATGTCCTCCCTTGTGATGCTGTGGGCAATAATAGGTGGAGCACTTCTAGTTGTTTTGGTAAATCTTCTGTAGTATAGGAAAATTTATTTCTATGAAACAGAATTAACATATTTCTGTGTCACAGATGAAATAAAATACCAACATCAATTACTTAAAACATTTGGTTCACCTCATTGACAATGTAATACAGACACATAAATATAATAGTTATTCTGTATAGTTTTTGAAGTGATTCTAAGTAACTCTCAACCCCTCCCCCAAGTCTCATAAAGAGCAGTAATATTATCAATGATCAACTCTACTTTAAATAAGAGTCCACAAACAGATGGAAGGTGTGATAACTCCTCTTACTTAAACAGTCACTCATAATAATTCCTGATTCTGAATATATGTCCACCTGTTCACCAACCATTCATCTTGGTTCCACACACACACTTTCTTCAGGACCTTTTGTAATTGTGTATGAAAATTTCTTTGTTAACTTTTTTTAAAACAATAAGACTCACTGTCTCATACTGTACAGGCCTATCACATTGGTTTGCTTTTTTTATGGCATGACACCCACAATTTGTCTGTCTCCCTACCACTTGAAAATGAGCTTTCAAAAGTGTGAGACATTTTTCTGTTCTGTACTATATTCCTTATTGAAAACAGTGCCTGAAATTAAATAGATATTTTTCTAAGAAGATAAATGAATGGTTAATAACACATGAACAGATGCTCAGCATCCTGAATCAATAGGAAAATGCATTTCAAAATCAAAAAGGAAACAATTCACACCAACCAGGATGGCTATCACAGAAATTGACACGCAAAAGCAGGTGTTCACATGGATATGGAAAAATTGGAAGTCTCCTACATTTCTGGTCTGAGTATAAAATGGTACAATCATTTTGGAAATAGACATAGTACACTCAGCAGTTCCACTCAGAGACACACACAGGAGAAATAAGAACATATGTTCACATAATGACATATATATGAATGCTCATAGCTTTGTTATTTAAGATCCCCAAAAAGGAAAATGTGTAAACAATACATGTAATATCTACATAGTGGAATATTATTTAGCAGTAGAAAAAGTACATTACTGATACATGCTTCCACCTGGATAAACTTCACAGACTTTAGGCTAAGTTAAAGAGGTCAGATTTAAAAGACCCCCATGTGTAGGATTTTTTTTCTATAAAATGTTCAAAAAGAGACAAAATTTAATTAGAGTTTGCCTGGAACCTGGAGCAGAAAATATTGACTACAAGTAGACAGGAGATATTTGGGGAGATGGAAGTGTTTGGAAACTGGATAGCATTGATGTTTGTATAACTCTAAATTAATTACAAATAAGTGAATTTTACTCTTAAATCAGACAGCTTTGGTGAAACATTAAATTAGGTATACATGGAATAGTAGGATAACTGGGTCAAATGTGTTTCATTCCACATTTTCTGAGGAATCTCTGTACTGCTTTCCAGAGTGGTTGAATCAGTTTACAGTCCCACCAGCAACATATAAATGTATCTTTTCCTCCTATATCCTTGCCATCATTTATTGTATTCTTGATAATTGCCATTCTGACTGGAGTGAGATGGAATGTTAGTATAGTTTTAATTTGCATTTCCTTAATTGCTAGAAATTTTTAAAATATTTTTTGATCATTCATATTTCTTCTTTTATGAAGTACCTATAGAGTTTCTTTGCCCAGTGACAAGCCATATCAATGTTTATAGTAGCCCAATTCACAATCGCTGAGCTGTGGAACTAACTTAGGTGTCCTTCAACAAATGAATGGATAAATAAAATGTGGTATATATATACATAATGGAGTATTAGCCATAAAAAAGAAGGACTTAATGACTTTTGCAGATAAATGGGTAGATCTGGAGACAACATGCTAACTGAAATTAGCCAATCTCAAAAATCCAAAGGTCAAATATTCTCTTTGATATACTGATGCTAACACACAACAAGGGGAGGAGTGGAAGAATACAACTTCAGTGGATTAGACAAAGGGGAATGAAGGGAAGGGCAGTGGGATGGGAATAGGATAAACACCAGGGTGAATCAGACATCATTTTCCTGTGTTCTCATAAAGAATACACCACAGTGAAACTCCACATTCCTCTAAGAAGAACAAATACATAAATAAAAAGTTGAAAAAAAATATTGTTAGCCTTCAGTAAAGCTGCTAAATAAAACTGATGGAAAGGTAAACATCAACAAATATTTTACAATCAATGTATAATTATGTATGGTACTTAATGATCAAAACGTCACAATGAAAATATATAAGTTCATTTTATTGACCTGAAATATATGTGAAAATATTGCTAAAATTGTTTAACTAAACCGTCCTTAAGTTCCATGACGTGAGTATGTACATAGGTCTGTGTGTGTGGGTGTGTGTGTGGTAACTAGATGTGTACCCACAGTCTGAGGAAGCGTATCACAGTGTAGAGGAATAGAACCTCAGGTGCACATAAGGTCTTAGACATGGCTATAAAGTAGATAAAGCACCATGCACGTGAGGCTCCCTTTCCAGGGCTGGCCTCTGGTGAGAGGCATTGTGCCCAGCTGTTGTCCCCAGGTCTGGCCCTTGTGTTTGGGAGATGGAGGTTTAAGGAAGAGGAACTTTTCTAGTATTGCTGAGGTCGGTGACCAAGAGCCACTCAAATGTGATGGTCTGCTGGCAACCCACGCACTCATCTCTGTCACAGTTCCCATGAGCACTTTTCCTTCTGAAGGTAGCCAGGAACACTGCAGTGATTTCTGAGTCATTTCTGATAATATGGAAAACAACATTGGAATACGGCATGCTGAAGTCATTTGTGAGCAGAGAAGGGAACACGGCAAACCTTGAGATTGTGATGGATGTTTTTTATAAAGTGTATATTTGGGAAAGAACATCTGTGTGACTTTGAAAGTACAGCCTGGGATTTTAAGTTATTTACATGAACAGAAACTTGTTTTGTCAATTAATCTTCGTTTTGAATCCTTTCATTTAAAATCTTATTTTTATTCTATTTTGGAAATTATTTTAGTGTTATCATTTTCTCCATGAGAAGAAACAGTTATACTGGGTTACCTGGTTCCAGCTCATGGGTGTTAGACATGCTGGGTCCCAGTGCTTCAGGTTCAGCTAGCAGCTACTGCTCTGGACAGATGAATGAAGCTAAGGAGCGGTGTGGTGAGGAGAAAGAGGGTCCTGAGAACAGAACACATGGCCAGACTCCTGTCTTCCAGGGGCTCTCTGGCATGAGATCACTGCAATTGAAACAATTTTTCATTTTTTAGAGTAATATGCAATTAAAGGAAAGCATTGCTCATAGTGAAAAAAGTCAATGAAAGTAAGTTTATTAGATGTATTTTTAGAAAGTAGCAGATTGATTGAGTGGAAGAAAACCACTAGTGTGTTATCTGAACACTGAAGTCTCTAGTAACTGATATTTCCCTGGTCCACAGTTCCCGCAAATAAAACCTGGAGCACTTTCATGTGTGGGCAGCTCTAGGTCGATAGTAATGAACTGGTCAAGGACATTAAAGTATTCTTTTCTCATGCAGATCCAAAAGACTATCTGCCAAAATTTACTAATTGGGTATTTGTTCTCCAAATTATTTACATATCTGCCAAAAGTGCTTTTGAAATTGTTGGCATGAGTTACTCTGGATAAAAAGAAATATGAGCTGTAAAATAATAAAATAAAGTTGAAAATAGAAGCTTAGTATGTTTGATTTCTTTATGAACAGCCAATGCCTCTATTATTCAAAGTAATTTGAGTCCTCTAAAAATGACATGTATAGGGTACAGAGGATAAAGCAGCCACAGGAAACCTATAATAACATGTTCCTTATGTTCAAAATTTGCTACAAGAAAGGCCCATTTGTTATTCATTGAAGACCATTTGGTTATAGATATATAAAATAGACCTTATTATTAGGTGATTTTGTTTGTTCGAAATTTATGGCATGAAACCAAAGGAAAGATCAGAAAGTGTTCTAATGTGCAGGGATAAATAGCGCTTCAGACATGAGCATCAACAGACTTCTATTGAAGTATGTCCTAAAATTACAGAGTACTTGGAGAAAAGTCTTACACAAACATCTGTAAGAAAAGAGTTTGGGCTAGTATTTACCATGGCAACACTCTCTGGCTGTGTGTCTACCTGTACTTCCCCTGCCTCATTTTTGTACACCCCCATATAATAAAAACTGGGCTCAGCTGCTCCGTGTCACCCCTTCTGGACCTATCTTAGTGACTGCTCACTTGCCTAAGTTGAGACTGTGGAGCAGCTGGCCTTGTTTCAACCTGCTCAGTTAGCATGAACGCAAGACCTCACTCCTGCCCATTCAGGACTTCCTCGCCCCTGCAACTGTCCCAACTTGTGTGACAGCCAATTTGTGACGTATCAATTTAAAGGGGCAACAGGCATGGCCGGGAGGGGAAATGCTCCAGGAGATGATTTGCATTCTTAATTTGAGATGCATTTTCAGCTCACGTCGTGGTTCCAAATGTTAGCTTCAGGACTGGATGTCAACCTAGTATCATTCTTTTAAATCACTATATGACACATTTGGAGACCAAAACTGTAGTGTCTTTAGGTTTGTTTTTGTGCTGAGCTGGGATTCCCATGCAGTGCTAGCCCTCTACCAACTGAGCTGCATCCCCACCATAAAACCTAGTGACTTTTTTTCTTTAGGCGAATTTTAATGACTAATTTTGAGAGTTATTTTCTCATGTATGAGAGTGTGTGTGTGTGTGTGTGTGTGTGTGTGTGTGTGTGTGTGTGAGAGAGAGAGAGAGAGAGAGAGAGAGAGAGAGAGAGAGAGAGAGAGAGAGTCTTTCCAATATGACATTGGTTAAAACTATTTTTTAATGAAATATCCAGTAAGTAGTTGATTACTTTAATGAAATTATTGATCAATTACAATATCATGATCTGACAAGCTTAAAATTTAGTGACCTTAAGATGAAAATTATTTTAATTAATAATTCACAAAATCCCCAATTTTCAGAATCCAGGTGTTAGCATGCTTGTGAACAATGAGACGCAGAAATTTGCCCTCTCCCTATGAACTCCCATGTTCTCAGACCTTGGGTGCATGCTATGCTCACACAAGGCCATGTCTGAATTAAGCATACTGTAGTAGATATAAATTTAACTCATTAATTTTTCTCTCTCAGTCTTCCTTCAAATGGAAGTTAAAAGTGAAGTTTTTCATCCATTGAGAGAATGTATGCTTTAACCACTTTGAGCTTCTGAGCAGCAGTCATTGATGCTTATCAGCACTGAACCTCCTGGGCCTGTGCTTACAAAGGGTGCTGATTTCTCCACAGAGGAAACAAGGAGAAGAAAGTGTGGTGCTGGCAATTTTTCCTCTGATACCCAGACCCTTGATGGATTTCAGACTGCTCTTCCCTCTCATACCCAATCCTTTATTCATCAAAATCATTTGCTCTATGGCTGCATCAGACATTAATCAAGGGTTACATGTAATTAAAGGGAATAATTATATAGAAAGATAATTTCTTTTTAATGTGCTTCCTATCAAAGTCCCAATAACTCTAGATCCTGGGATTTTTGCCTTCTGATCTGCCTCACTCTAAAATAATTTTCTACTAACTTAATTTATCCTGACTTAGGGACACCTGTCATCTTAGCATATGGATCCAGGTGGCTGTAGGATCCTGTATTTATTACCTCATTCTGTTTTAACAAATAATCATGGACTGAGAAACTTAAACAGCAACATTTGTTGCTCATAGTTCTGGAGTCTCGATAGTTCAAAGGCAAAGTGCTGGCTTATCTAGTTTTGGTGTGGACTTGCTTGCTAATTGGCAGAATTACATTACAGCCTCACCTGGTAGAGAGCAGAGAGAGGGATCCAGTTCTTCTGTCTCTTATGAGGACATCAATCCCATCATGCAACCTCACAATGATGTCACCACCTTTCAGAGACCCAACCTCCAGATATCATCACATTGGGGGGTTAGGATTTCAATTACAAAAAGTTGTTATATTAACACATAAAAATTGTACATATTAGTGGGGTTAGGATTTCAATGTATGCATTTTGAGGTGGAATAAACATTCAGTGCATAGCAGAATCCTACTCTTGACAACAGTCACATTTCAGCCACCTAGGGTTGGTTGTGGAGACATCCGAATCTTGCACAAGTTCAGATCTTGAACATCAAATCATCTTCTACCTGGGAGATTTTCAGTTTCTTGTCATTGTTCCTGTTATCTCGTTATTGGATCAAAAAACTTCTGAATCAACATATTTCTCTCTCTCTCTCTCTCTCTCCTCTCTCTCCTCCCCCAAAGAATTAGGGGATATTAGAAATTGTGTAATCAAAATCTATGTTGAAGAAGACAAAGATCTTACTAATTGTATTCTAATTTCTGCAATTTCAATTAAGACACATGAAAGGATTTGTTGCTACTGTAGTCTATTTATGTTTTAGAAGTTGATGCATCTTACCTACAAGAAAGTAATGTTGCTTGACCCAGAACTCAGCTTAGGAAAATGTATTTTCTCACTGTAACCTAGTAACAGATGATAAGCAGTGTGGCAGTTGGTTTGCCAGCCATCTTTAAGGTTGCTCAGGGGCATGCTTCTCTTTTTTTAACTTAACCTTTGACATTAAATTTCTCTGTAGAATCCATTGTGACAGTACAGAATTATCTCTGTGCAGGAGGCTATATTCTTACTCAACCTTTCCCCCCCCCAAATAAAAAAGAGGTACAATGTTTCTCATTAACGCCTTTAACCCATTGATGAATGTTGCAATCGCTGAACCACATTTTATTAAACTCTTTTTGGAATGATTATGCTCACTTTGCCAGTGTCTGAGATTTATGGAGGATAGAGGGAAAAACAGTCCCTTTCCTGCCTTTCCCACAGAGAACACATGATGCTATTGTTTTACTTGACACTACCAAAATTTGCTTTTTGCTGTTTTACTCAAGGATTTGTCTACAAAATGTAAATGAAACAGAAAACATATGAAATATTATTTAATACAATTGTAAAACAAGTATTGAGTGCAGAAGTTCTCAATACTAATTTTATGGAATAGACCATCTATATGTGGGATTTTCTTATAAATGAACTTATTACATATTTCTCTGTAGAAGGTTTCTAACTTCTATTAGATTATTGTTATTTTTCGGGTGATACTGGGGATTGAACTCAGGGGTACTTGACCATTGAGCCACATCCCTGGCCCTGTTTTATATTTGATTTAGCAACAGAGACTCTAAATCAAATATAAAACAGGTGGCTGAGGTTGGCTTTGAACTCACTATCTTCCTACCTCAGCCTCCCCAGCTTCTGGGATTACAGGTGTGGGCCACTGCACCTGGCTTCTATTAGATGCTTAAATGCCATTCAGGGTGCGCAAAGTGCTGGCATGCATTAATGAGATGTATCACAGTTATTGATATTCAGTTAAATGGCTACTTATAAGTTACACATTTACCTTGTTAGAAGTTGTGCTTGTTTTATTGGAAAATACCTAAATATGGGAGTCACAAACACACAGCCTAAAAACAGGACTTGGGTGCCAGTGTATTGTTCAGAAAGCTGATCGGAGGAAGTGGATGAAGGAACTGGGGCCGCAAGAGCGTGAAGGAGAAAAGTCAACCCAGGACTGTTATCAAGGTCACTTTGTAGGCAGCACCCAGGTCCTTGACACTGGACACTGGAGTATTCACCTCTGGCCTCCATCACTGCTTACAAATTGAGAAAGGTTACCAGCAGTGTCAGCCCTGTCTCCAAGACCACATATCTGGGCTGCAGCCAGAGGCAGGATAAGGGAGATTTATCTTCAGAGAAGGCCAGGAGTCAGAAAGCAGAGCGCACGAAGCCCGCTGGAGGAGCGACGCTGGCAGCATCTTCAGAGCTGTGCACAACAGCCAAGTCAGGCAACCTGGGCACAGAACGGGCCTCCCTCAGTGACCAGATGGACTTACTTGACCATAAAATACAGCTGAGCAAGGCAAAAAAGGTTAGGTTGCATATTAGAAATGCCTACAGTGTGTACATGTACATTTCAATTCATTGTAACTTCTCCACTCATAAAATTCAGTTTACAGTTAGAAATGCTTATGTGAAATGAACCAGTGTGGCAGTTACCAAAACCAAGGTTTCTTTATCAAAACTGTGGGCAATTCTACCACGATAGATATGTAAAACCTTTTAACAATGGAATGGAAAAATTAACTTACCGTATAATGGTATTTAAACAATATACATATTCTACAAGATGTTTAGGTGGAATTTTATTCTGCTCAGTTCAATTTGCTTATTCTCTCCTCCCATGTGGAGTGATGGGGGAAGAACACCAAGCAGCATTGATCCCAGGAAGTGCCTAGTTTGGATACTGGTGCATTAAAACGGTGTGGCTTTGGTGGATCCCTCTGTGATGAAGGGGAGAGAACAGATCCTGCACAATGTGTGGCAGTTGTCTACACATCACATAGAGCTGGGAGCTCTTTCTCCTGGCAGTTGAAATACACTCAGGTGTATGAACTGTGTTTGTCAGCATCTGTGCCCTCTCTCACAGGAAGGAAGCCTGCTTTTGTTTACTCCTCTTGTCTGTCTGGAATGCCATTGCAGCTGCAGTCTTGAACTGAACGTGTTTATTCTGAGTTGGGAGGAAGAGAGTGTCTAGACAAAAGAACAGTCTGTTAGCTTCTCCCACTGTCCATCAGAAGCATGTTCTCTGAGCCCTGATGCTGCCTTGAGGGGTGTCCTCTTTAGAATGAACCCAGGTTGTGGAAGTTGCAGAAGAAAAAAATTAAGAACAGCTATAGCTTTAAATAATTGAAAATGAGGATCAATTTTTTTTTCCTTTTCCTTCTTTTCTGGCATTGAAACAAATGTGTAGATAAGTCCAAGAAAAATAGAAAACATCCAAATATTATGAACATAAGTCATGCTGGTCTCAAAATCCCTACAAGATACATCATACCTAACAGTTGGCTCACATGTCCTTGAAACAAAAAGGAAAATGTTGAACAGCTTTGCATGTTCTATGAAAAGATTATTCAAAGATGTTGACTATCCCTTTTTTTTAAGTATTCTGGCCATTTTGTTATTTTCAAGTAGAATTGGGGTTTCCTGTAGCTTTGTTCCCATTTCAGTTTTTCTTCATAGATTTAGAATCATAATATTATATTAAGATAGTGGTTTTAAAAATAATATTATGAAAATATAAATTCTGGGCAAATTTGTCCTCAAAAATGATTTTATTCCTTCTAACATTTTCATAGAAAATTTTGGAAATTGCTGAAATTTTATTCGTTTATAAGTTTCTCCAGGTGATAGTGAATATAGGCAATAGAACTTCTTATTCTACTGTCTATGTTTTAATCTATGATTGTTTCATTAAATATTAGGACATCATTTCCCTAAACAGCTTATAAAAATTTAGCTAATGTTATTTTAATATATAGTAGGAAACAAATGTCCAGGAATCACTTTGTAATGGGAGTGTATCCAGAGTGGTAGGCTCAAACAGGAATTCATACTAAAATGGTAATTGTGCAATTTCTTTTCATGTTAATATGCCTGAAAAGATATGAATTGCTTAAAAAGGAGTTATATTGTAAAGCATCTAACTTTGAAATGAGGAGATACTTGGCATGCACACTATCATCCTCAACTTGTTGAGTTTTCAAGTCAATGTGTGCCATTTAACCATCCGGCTAGACATAGAAGTCATTCACTGTTCTGTTTACTGTTCTATCAAGGAGGAGGTCATTTAGGATTGTGTTTGCTTGTTAGAAAGACTAAAAATATTAGTCGCCTAAAATGGGAGAGAATTTTATTTTTCTCGGAGATAACAGAAGAAAGGTAAGGGAATTGAAGCCGATAGTAACGACCGCACTCCCACAAGGTCCTCAGAACTCTGGTTCCTTGTGTTTTCACTACAAAATGGAAGACTTCCCATACAATATCATCTGATGCTTACAAATGGCTGCTCTAGCTCAGTCGTCACAGCTATGTCCTAGCCATTAGGAAAGACACAGAGACCCAGAAAAGGGAAACCAAGAGGTATACGAAGCCTGCTTCTTGAAGGAGGGCTATCTGGGATGCCAGTGGACGTCTCTGCTTGTCTCCCATCAGCCATACTGACTTTTGGCTGCCTTCAGGTGTGAGGGAGATTGAGCTGCTACTTCTCCCCAAACCTAGGAGTGACTGTACCTGCTACCTCGTGTCTGAAGTGGGAAGGACACATACAGGTGAAAGCACCTGTTCCTTATGTGCTCCTGAGTATGTGCAATGCCACCTGGGTTCCCGGTGAGGCCTGCAGGCCCAGCTCACAGGACCCGCCTGCCTTCACTGGCCCGTCCTCCCTGCTCTCAGCCATGCAGGTGTCCACGCCAGGCCCCTCCAGCTCCTGCCCAGTCTCCGGTGTCCCTTTCAGGGGTGAGTTTTCTTTCCTCAGACCTCCCTGACAGCCAGACACCCCACCTCGGCTCAGAATCTGCATCCTCAGAGGTGCCTTCTGCGACCAGCTCATCTAAAGCCCCAGTGGCTGTCTTCCCTCCCCATCACACCTAACAGGCTTTTGTCCTAGGGTAGATGTGTGAGTGCCTGATTTCTTCATTTGCTCCTTTGTTTTCTGTGCCTTCACCATGGCCCTATAATAGCACTGTCTGCCTGCCGTTTATCCTCTGCAGGCATATTGTACATACTTGAAGTTTATTAATAATGTATGCATATATTACTGTTTTGGCGTTTTTTCCCCCCAAATGTGAACAGGCATGAATTCAAATTGTCAAGTCTGAATTCTCTAAGTTTTGCAGGTGGTAATTAGGGACGCTTTTCATATTCCTCTCTCCCTTCCCCAGAAGGCTTCCCTTACCAGGTAATTTTTAAATAAAGTAATCCAAATATACATTGCAATGATTCTTGGAACCAATATACTTTTGAAGGATTTAAACACTACCACTGCTTACTGTCCTTGCGCAATGTGGCTGCATAGCTCTGCAAATATTCTATAATTCTCATTTTCTGCTTTTCACATTTTTAGCAGTATGTGAATCATAGAATTAATATTTCCATTTTGATAAACCACAGATAATGAAAATGCCCTAATTTTGTGCCTATTCAATTACATTGTAACAATTCAATTATAGATTTTTTTGTTTTAATTTCCCAGTAGGTGAAAATGTTCTCTACAGATATTTAATGGCTTAAGTCATCATTTCTTATTGTTAGTCTTACAAGTACCATTTTTTTCTCTTAAAAATGCCTAATGTTATTTATAATACCTGAATATATTCCTTAATCCAAGCAGTATTTTTTATTGTCTTTTTTAAAATTTCAGTACATTATACACACTTAGGAAAAGCATTCGTTATGATTATTGATTGCCATTATCTTGAGGTATGGGCCAAAACAGGGCATTTTCCATTATGTATCCTTCTCCTTCTCGTTTACTATATGATCATTGAGTATTTCTGCTTATTTAAATTGAGCAGTGCTGGAAAACCCTGTACATACCACTATTGACTATCGATTCTTAGAGGTTTTAGTCAACTGACCTACCTTTGTACTTTGATTTTTTTGAGCTGGATTTTTTAGATTTTTCTTCTAATATGTTTATGTATAATGGACTATATTAGTTTATATTTTTCTGAAATTCAGTATTTCCAATAAATATGGTTTTTTTTTTGTTTTGAGGTACTAGGGATTGAGCCTATAGCGACTGTACCAGGGAACTACACCCCCAGCCCCCACCCCTTCTTTTTTTGTGGGTGTGAGAGAGAGTCTTGCTAAATTGCCCATTTTATCTTCAAACTTGTTACCCTCTGCCTTGGCCTATGGGATTACTGGAATTACTGTCTTGTGCCACTGTGCCTGGCTTAAATACATGTTTTATAGTTTTGGAGAAAGCATCTCTAAATAATTTAAATCATCTGATCATCTTGAGTTGTGCATATTTGTAGAATTCTAAAATAAATGTGTATATATATTTAGCACCATCAAATTATAATTTATATACACATGGATACACCACAGTGAAATGGGTCTTTCTGTGTAGACAGTGTGCACCACTAATAAAAGACACTTGAATGATAAGGCCTACTCTGCTTTCCTGAATGTTCACATTCAACTATGAGATGTTTTCTCCTTTAAAATGTCTCACACAAAGAATCTTTTTGGAAGAGTTTATGCCTTCATTTCTCTGCATCTTTGGTGATTACGCCCTGTGGGTTCTCATTGCCCTCATCCTTACTTCATTACTGTTCTGTGTCTCTGCCAGTAAGAACTGACCTGTATATAGGACTTTTGTATTCTCTTAGCTGCCTCTGGACTACCTTAGCACTTTGCACCAGCTTTCTTTTACATTTTTTTTTTTTTTGGCCTCGGTTGTTGCCTTCGTGAAAGTAAGTATATATGTTCAAATAATTAGACACTAAGACATTAATCTTTTGTAATTATATGTCTTGATAACCCTATTAGTTTGTAAATATTCAATGAACAGATTGTTGTCTTATTGTTGTTTTGTCTGGTAAAATGCCAAATACCTGCCCTCACAAAAGGTTTAGTATCCATCTAAATATATCTGAAACCTATTTTATGTGAAATTCCTTAGTACCTGAAAAAGTATGATCCAAATCATCATTTCTATAGGACCACCCCATCCACATCAGTTTCTATTCGCTGCCTTTCTCTATCATGTTACTCTACACTCTTCAAAGCAGAAAACAGAAAAGTGAAAATCAATACATGTGAACATCTATGCATTAAATAAGAACATGTTATCATCAGATTAAATAAGAACATGTTATCATCCCTAATGTAAAATTAGGAATTAAGGTGGCAGGAACAAGTCAAACATAATCTGTCACACTGAATTATCAAACGAATAGAGGGAAAAATGAGTAACAAAGAAATTGTAAACATACATTGTCTGTTCAACATTTTTTTTATAAGCATGAACCAGAGCCTTTCCAATAATTGCTACTTAGAATGGTCTTCAACTAGACATCAAAACTTACATGTTGGCAAACATATTTTAATGCTTGGGATTTTCAAGTTTGGGTAACATGACTGTGATTAGAAAATTTGTCCTGCCAAATCAATCTTCCCCTCCCCCGCCATCTCTCTCTCTTTCTCTCTTTGCCACCCCTTCAATCATACATTTTTCCATGTTCTTAATCACATATAGTTTAAAACTCTCAATTTTCTGCAAACATGAATATTTGGAGACAAACATTAACATTTTTAAATAGAATATTTTATGCCAAGCATTATTAAGATACATAATTTCTATACATGAATCCATTGACAAGAAATAATTATTTTGTGGTACTTCCTTCTTTGAAAGGTGAATGATGACTTCCAAGTCTGAAGACATAATTGACTCAAAAGTCATGAAAATATATGTGGAGAAATAAATGTCCTCTTTTGAGAAAGAGTGTAGAAATCAGTTTTATTAATCTCTCACTTTCTGTTAACTTGGGAAGTCTCCACTCTAGTCAGGAAACAGCTTTCACCATTTATTGAAGGAGATGTAAATAAATTATTTCCAATTGGAATGAGGCTCATCCCTTCTGCAGTAGACACCTGTCTATGATAACAAGACTAAGCCTACCACTGCATTATTTACATGCCACATGGCAGATGGTGGCTGACAGTGACCTTTAGTCATTTTGTCCATTGAAGAATTAAAGTTAGCTCATAAATTGCCAATCTGCTGAGCCATCTGGTCCTTCACGGTGGATATTTTTAAGTCATTTATGTGGCTTAGGAAGATAATTTATTGACCACCTATGTTCTATTTATTTAGTACTGTCTTACTATGAGAACCTGTAAATGTTTTAGAGCGTTCAACAGGAAATTGTTTCCAAAATGCTTTATGTGGAAATTTGGGCATGTATAACTTATAGATGTAAATCTTATAGATGTAAATGATCATAATATTTAAATTCCATTTTCATTAGATGTTTTGACATTCATAGTTTTTCTAGTATGGGAGGGGGTGAGTGGGTAAAGTATAAATATGCTAAATATGAAATCAAATGCTGAATAATTTTACTTAAAACTGTCCATATATTTCCCTGAAGTAATTTTACCACATTGACAAGTAGGTAACTTATCCTTTTTTTTTAATCACTTATGTAGTTCAATGTTGTTTGAAACTACAAGTAGAAGAATTTATTTCAATACTCCATTCAACATTTTAACATGGAAAAAGTTTTCAGGATGTCCTCATTTTGACCTTAATTAATTTTACACATTCTAAATAAGAAAGGCTCTGAGAAGAAAACCTCTAGATGGTAGTGATGACTGTGAATGCTGGGGGCATTTTATAGTTGTGAACCCCTGAACTTGGTTCATTCTTATGGAACTTTGAGATTGTTTCAACTAATCACTTTACAATGAAAGGCAGCACATGCCCAGTTCATTTTACAGATGTTTCAGGCGTGTATGGCACCACAACCTTAATGACTCCTAAAATTATGAAGCAATTGCTGTATAGATGTGAAAATAAGCAATGATTACACCAAGAAATAGCCAATCCTTTCTTTGAACCAACTGCTTCCTTGGCAAGCAGTCAATATGATGGACATGCTTCTTTTTTAAAAAAATAAAATAAAACCTATTCCTACCATTATTATTTTATAACTAGGAATCATAGACACAGTGACTTGTACTCTTCTCTGTTTTCCTCTTTGTGTTGCTCCTTGTATCCAGGCCTCTGAATGCTAATTTGGTGATGGTCTCTGGCTCTTAGGACCTTGTTAGATGTGGGAAGTGTGAGCATGGCGTTGATTCCTTTTTTCCCTGGCATTCTTGATGGAGAACACTCGGCACCATGATTACTGCACTGGGACAAGGGTCCATCCATCTGTCTCTGGCTGCAGAATAAGCGCTCTATCTGCAATTGCCAAAGAGGAAAGACAGAGGGAAACTATATAAGGATATGAAATACGATTCGCATGAAGCATTAAGTAAAACCAAAATAGTTACATTTTTCAAAAAAAGGTGAATATTAGCAAGTACTTTAAGACCCTGTAGTGGTAATGCCCCCTCATTCTGTATATAAGGCAGTGGGGTGACCTAAATGCCAGCAGGCTGACTGCTTCTTCTTCAGGCATTTTACATAGTATTTTTACATTTGCCTACTTTTTAACTTTAACTTTAAATCTAAACATTTTAATTATACTTTATTCATAAATGAAAGGTTAATACCAATTTTATTAGTTATTAGTTATAGTAGGCATGTTAGTGCCCACTAATATATTAGTTATATTAGTGTCCATTAGTATAACTAAACACAAATATAATATAATTAAAAGGAAAGAAACATAAAAGTTTATGTAGATATTGTTACCTCTCAAACACTCTGGCCTGATGCCTTGTATTCTTTACTGGAAAGGAGAGATTGTCAAATATTAGAGATGTAACTGTTGTGGACTATTTCCAAATAAAGCACTCTCCTTGACCAGTGTGGAGAGATGTCAATAGAAGTAAAAACCAAATCATGTTTAGATTTTGTGAATCAATTACTAGAGTCTATAGTCATGTACCACCTAAAATCATCTCTCCATTTCACATTCCAGTAGCCTTGAATAGGAGTGAGGAGTTAGATTCAGTGCTATCAAAATCAAATTCCACTTCAGCAGTTTTCTACTTCTGTGTCTTTGGAGAACTCAAAGTGGCCTGATTTTTCACTTCCTCATTTTGGTAACATGGAATACTGAGAAAGGGTGCATGTAATGTTGTCCTGCAGCTATAATCTAAGTTTTTGTAACATTTTGCAGTTATGATTTTTGAAGGCAGGACATAAAGTAAAAATAGGAAAATATGAGTCAAGGCATGATAATCTAACACACTGCCTAAGAAGTTCATGTTCTTTTTAAAGGCGTAAATAACCACTTTTTAAAAGTATAAATACCATCTTTGTGGTTCTTGTTCTTTGACCTTATTTTTCCTCTTTATACTCAGTTTGCTTTTAGATTCAAGTAAAATTTTCATTAATTGACACCACATTTAATAAAGCAAAAAATTAATAATTCTATAATAAATTTATATTTTTCAAAGAAAATCTCAATTATATCTGCCATCCTACAACTTTTCTTGTAGAGTGAGCTTTTTAAACTAATTCAACAAAGTACAGTGCAAGTGACTTTAGGTGACTTCTAATGACAAGTCACAAAAGCCATGTATCTGCCACTTCAATCACCAGAATGCATATGTTGGAGCCCTGGGACTCCAGATGGGGGCCTCTGATCATCCTTTGGTGCATCTTGTGTGAATGAGTGCAAACTGTTTCCCACAGGGAGATCCATGGAGAAGCCCTCAGGTGACAGGATAAGGCGGTAGTGCAGGCCCAGGCTGTGCCACCCACTGCACTCTCCCTGCTCCAGCCCCCTCCAGAGCGCCATGGGAGCCCACCAATCCCTCACCGTAGAAACCAGGGCAATAATTGATTATTTCTATGCTTTTAAGCTTCAAAATTTAGATAATTTGTTGGTAGCACTAACTAAGCAGAATAAGTTCTAACACAATGCAGTTCCCCATATTTTGTGTGCATATGCATACTGCAGATGCTCTTCTCTTCCTGTCCAAATGGCAGTGGGCCACAGTTCTCTCTAGAAATCATTATTTCCCCAAAAGTTACATTCTGCTCATCCCAGGGCTTGTTCTATGGCCCTACCATTTTTTGTAGGGTAGTTGTTTTTATTTTATTTTATTTTTTCCATTGAAAGAACATGAGAAATGTGAGGTAATTTCTAGTAGAAAATTTATAATAATTCCAATATTATTTATATTTGAAGTTGGGATGAACTTTTAAAAATTAAATGTGCATATTTCAGAAAAAAATCAGAGAAAACTGACATTAAAATAAGACATGAAGAAAATATGCAGTCACTAATTATAGGAAATTGGGACTATTCAATTTGCCTTTTCTGTTACAGAAACAGAGAAAATTTAAAAAGAAAAGAAGAAGAACAAAAATCTGCCAATAGTGAGCTATATATTTAAAGATATTTTAGGAAAATCATTAATTAGGAAAACAATTTTATGTAGATATAAATTGTGAGAAATTATCCCCATAGTATGGTAGAATGATCAATATTAAAAGAATTAAAAAGTAACCCAGGGAACTATATTCTTCATGTCATTATTTTGGGAATTACAAGTAACCACATTCTTTTTGGAAAATTATCTGGAGCAATAATTTGACATTTCTCAATGCCTGGTTTCTCTTTAGTCAACCAACCTCCCTCTCCCTGAACAGCTGCTTAAAGCGCTCTCTCTCTCTCTCTCTCTCTCTCTCTCTCTCTCTCTTTTTGGTAACTAATAACATTATCACATGATCAACTGGGATTTTTTTTTCCTCTGAAACTTTTAAATAAAAATCTAAATTTAAGTAACATTTTTATTTCTATTAATTATTTTCCTAAATTTATTTTTCTTTATAAATATGTTATTTTTAATGACCAATAACAATAACTGATACCACATTTTTCTGTTTTAGTTTGTGTTTGAAAGTTTCTAACTTGTCTTACAGATACTTAGAAGATGACACATGAGAGGAAAACTTTCAAAATCAATTAAAAATTCAAGTTGGATATGAATTTATCTTGATACATTCAGAGTACCATAAAGACAACACGTTCTACTTTCATTTTTATATGTTGCTTTTAGTTCTACAAATAATGTTTACACTGCTTATAATTTATATTAACCTCAAACCCCTTTACTCATCTCAGCCTTTTATTTTTATTTTATGAATCAAAATCAGCATACTATAGTGACACAGCCACTTCAGTGTTTATAGCAGCTCAATTTACAATGGCCAAGCTATGGAACCAGACTAGGTGCCCTGCAACAGAAGAATGGATAAAGGATACGTGGTATATAACACAATGGGATATTAGCCATAAAGAAGAATGAAATCATGGCATTTGCTTGTAAATAGACAGAACTGGAGACTGTCATGCTAAGTGAAATAAGCTAGTCCCCAAAAAACAAAGGCTAGATATGTGGATGCTAACCCACAGCTAGGGAGGGGAATATTAGAAGTTTATTGGACTAGACAAAGGGAAGTGAAGGTAAAGGGGGATGGGAATAGAAAACAGAGTAGGATGAAGTAGAAATATCTTTCCTGTCCTTATATAGGAATATACAACTGGTGCAACTCTGCATCATTTTAAACCACAATAACGGGATCCTACTTGAACAAGTTATTCTACACATGTATACATATGTCAAAATACACTCTACTGTCATGCATATCTTGCAAGAACAAATAAGAAGTTTTCCCTTTACGTTCAAGTTAGCATTGTATGTTTCTGCTGAACACACATACACAGGTGCTGTGGTTTGGATCCGCATCCCACCAGGGTCTGTGGTTGAAGGCCTGAGAGCTCTGGGAAACTTTCAGGAGGTTGGGCTAGTTCTTGGCCATGAGGTGAGCAGTTTGCTCTGAACCAACTGCTCATAGGTGCGAGTGGGCATGCCATCTGCAGGCTCACAGCCACAGGTCTACCCAGTTTTGGTCTGGAACCTCTGAAACTGTGGGCCCAAACAAATGTTTGTTCTTTTAAATTAGTAATTATTTGGTAAGAGTGATGGAAAGCCCACTGACACCACATGTGTGGGATCCATTTGTTCATTGAGGGAAGCAGGGGATGGGAGCATGAAAGTCAGGGGGTTGTGTTGTTTGCAATTGTTAAGAATGTCTCCACCTATTAGGATTGGGACAAAATATTTTAAAATATATTATTTGTTGCCTATAGTTACAGTAATATTCCACCTATAACAAAGACTGAAAGAACAGATTCGTTCACATAAAAGAAATACGTATTAGTGCCATGTGGATTCTAATAAAAATGTTCTTTTCCAAATAGAGTGAGTTACGGGGTTCTCTCACTGCACCGTGCATGCAGTAACCCGTTTTTGTCATTCTCATATTATGTTTCAACATGATTTGTTTTTCTTGACTTAGGAAAAAACATCCTTTCAAGTTCTGTCTGAAAGGATTAAAATATTCAATGTACATCCTATTTTTTTCTTCCCCTTTAAAAATCATATTGGTGGTTTAAAAAAAGTCTATAGAAATATCTCTAAGAGAAGTCACTGAAATGAAATTACTATATGCCTGTCTGGATCGAACTCCATGTGCCCACTTGATATCCTCACCACATTTATGATGGGTAGTTTTATTTTATTTTATTTTATTTTATGCTTTTCCATTTATTAAAAAAACAAACAAGCAAACAAAAGCCCTCCCTTTAATTCCTGGAAAGATCTCCAAAGAAATTATTGGTAAGTGTATAGTATTATCACGTAGTCATAGAACCGTTAAATAATGAGGATCCATAAATTTCCCCAATTAGTCCTTGTGAGTTTAAGGTTTTGAAAGTTCACACAGAGACTGTGTCTGCTGTTGGAGAAATTTTGTCTTAAGTTGCTGGAGACTTCTTTGTTTAAGTGTCCAAAATAACTTACAAAAATAACCTTTTGTTGAAGACAGGTCTAAAACAATCATTGTACTTATTTATAATCCCAAAGAACTAGAGAATTTTAATTGCTAAGCATAGCACTCAACAGGTGTTAATAAAATGCTTTGTTCAGAACGGTTTGTTTCACTAGACAGGATTCTGGAATAATTTGCCTTTTACACTGTACCATGATGAGACGAGGCATTCCCTGCTCTCAGAATTCAAATAAAACATGTAATTTCAAGTTAACTTAGAGTCATGTAAACATTTAATTAAGAATGAATGAAATATTGTACTTAGACAAAATATAAATAAAAAGCATCTGTTGGGCAGTTTCTGAAAGAGGAGCTGTATAGCATTTTTAAAAGCAGTGTATAACATGATTTAAAGTGGCAGACATTCTTCCTTATAAATACCACTGAGCAGTTTTATAGATGGTGTTATTGTACAATGCTACTATATCTTGCCAAAGTGCATACCAAATAATCTTTTTCCCCCTAAGCTGATTCTGCCCACCCTGTGGAATTTGTCTTTTATGATGATGTTTGAATAAAGAAGACATGGTACCTGCTCTGAGTGAGCACCAGGTTGAATCAATTTCACATCCTAGTCAGTTTTTACTCATATTCCAATTCATTTTGCTCCTATATTCAAAATATGACCTTTTTTAAAAAAACATACTATACTTAAAATGATAAAGAAAGAAAAAAATGCAACTATGACTAATTTTCTTTTTTTAAGCAAACTATTACTAAAAGATCTGCTCTATTTTGGAATAACTTTTAAAAATCCTAACAATTTAAAACTGTTTTAAAACTAACTCATACTGGAATCTTCTCTTTCTTTTTTCTGTGTAAAAGTTTGAGAAAACATGTAGAAATCAATTTGTTTTTCAAATTACTTTTATTCTGGAAAAATTAACATGAAATTAATTTTAGCATTTTAAGTATATGATTCAAATAATTTTGAAAAATGTCTGAAGTTATATATATCAACACCACAATCAAGGCATAAAAATATTTTATCTTTCCAGAAAGTTCTGTGCATCCATTTGGCCACTTTTTATCTCGGCTTCTGACAGCGAGTGAGCTGGTTTTTGAACTGCAGGTTTGCCTTTTTCTGAGGTTCTATAGATGGAAACATATCTAATTTAGGATATCCTTTTTTGCTGTACAGTTATATCTTTTTGATGGCATTAAAATTTTTTATTGAGTTGGAATGTCATGAACTATGACTTATTTGAAGTATTTAGTTTGATACCTTTCACATATGTATAAACCTAGTTTATACCTATGAAACCCCCACTAAAAATATGGAAATTCACATCACCCCAAAGAGTTTTTTCACACTCCTGGGTAGTTTTTTTTTTCTACCTTTGAACCACTTCCACTCTATTTAATATGTTTTCAGCTTATTTATTTCAGAATTTATTCATATTGTTTCATGTACCAATATTCCATTCCCTTTCACCATAAGGTAATATTCCATTGCATGATATTCCACAACTTTAATAGTAATTACCTTATTGATGGACACTTGGGAAGTTTCCCTTTGTGGACAATTTCCAGTACATTTGGTACAAACTCTTACTTATAAATCCTACTTCTTTTCTCTGGTTGTTCCATATCATTCTTTTTTATGTAGTGTGTGTGTGTGTGTGTGTGTGTGTACTGGAGATTGAATCCTCCAAGAGGCCTTTTACCACTGACTTAAATTCCCAGCCCTTTTTATTTTGAAATAGAGTCTAAGTTACTGAGGCTGTTCTCAAATTTACAATCCTCCTGCCTAAGCCTCCCAAGTTGTTTCTGGGATTACAGGTGTACAACATCTCGCCTGGCTATAAATTTTCTGTTTATCATAGGTTTTTAACAATTTAATTATGATGTGACTTAACATTTATTTATTTATTTATTGGCACCAGGATGAAACCCAGGGGTGCTTAACCACTGAGCCACATCCCTAGCACCCCACTTTTTTTTGAATTCAGAGACAGTCTCACTAAGTTGATGAGGCTGGCTTTGAACTTGCTATTTATTTGCCTCAGCCTCCTGAGTTGCTGGATTACAGATGTGCACTACCACTCCTGCCTAACACGCTTTCATTAACTTTTTTTTTCTCTTGGGAATTTGTTGAAGTATTTAGATCTATAGAGTTATAATTATTAAATTTGAACTTTTGGGGGGCAGGCACCGAGGATTGAACTCCATGCATTTGACCACTGAGCCACATCCCCAGCCCTGTTTTGTATTTTATTTAAGAGTCTCACTCAGTTGCTTAGTACCTTGCTTTTGCTGAGACTGGCTTTAAACTCACAAACTTCCTGCCTTACCCTCCTGAGTTGCTGGAATTACAGGTGTGTGCCACTGTGCCTAGCAAATTTGAAATTTTTTTGTTAATAACTTGTGAATTAAATGTTCTGTCCTCTCTTTTCCTCCTCAGACATTCTAATAAAACCAGTGCTATAATTCTTCATATTGTCCACAGTTATTTGGAGGAATTTTTTTTCAATTTTTCTATTTGTTTTTCTTTTGTGATATTTTTATGTCCTCTATGATTTACTGATTAATGTTCTAAAGTTTCTAATATACTCTTAATTGTATTGTCTGTATATTTTATTGTGGAAGTAATGTTTTTATTTTTAAATTTCTCTCTTGCTTTTTCTTGACTCTTTAGAACCATAGTCCTATTTTCTTCTACCTCACTGAACATATGCAATTGAAGCAGAGTAGGTGCATTAACATCTCTGCTGATTTTATCACATTTTGATCTTTCTGTAGGTCATATTTTCTGCTTTTTTTAATATCTGCTAATTTTTAACTAAATGTCAGACATTGTGGTTTTATGATGTTGTTTGCTGAATTTTAATGTATCCTTATAAACATTGTTTCTATCATTCTGTGATGCACTTAAGTTACTTAAAATCCATTTGATTGTTTTAACACCCTAAAGCTACCATAGGGCAGATTCAGATTAGTTTTTATTCTAGAACTGATTTAATTTAACTAGTAAAGCAGTGCCTTTTTACTGGCTCTACTCAAAGTCTCAAGCATGAAGATGTCATTCAACTGTGGTTTGTAGAAACACAAAACAATTCTCACCTCTAGGAGAGCTTCAGAGATTAGTTCAGCTATCATTTTCTGGTGTATATTCTAAATTGCATTATTTTTGAGTAATAATGAACACACTAAAAAAGTAAATTCATTATTATATTTTACTATGAATAATTATTAATTTTTGTTAATTATATTTTCTATGAATAGTTTTCTAATATGTAGGATATGGGAATTTTCAGAGTATAACTTTACATTTCAAAATATATTCAGAATAATGCATATGCTATAGTCCCTTTAGTCCCTTGTCTATAAATATGTTAATGCACGTGTCTGCATGCATGAGGATTAGTGTGTCACTATGTAAAGAATGCTTTGGGAAGATATAAAACAAAATTAATAACTGTATTTTTTTCTCTTCTGGGAAAGAGGAATAGAAGTTAGAAGAAGGAGAATTCGTATTTTACAATGGTGTTGTTAGAATTTTTGATTTAAGAAGAGAATCATAAATTACTTGAAATTGTTTAAAAGTTTACACTTGAAACATGATTGACTGTTATATTATTTACATTGACATCTTAAAGCAAAATAATATTCAAGAAGAACTGAGTTATAATTACAGGGCTTAGTTGCTTGAACGCCCCCCCCCCCTTTTCCCTTTAACCCTTTGGCTACCTACACCTAAGAATTAAATATAAATATCACTGCTATTAAACAGCAGCAGAACTAGCAGCACAGACACCCTTCTCCCATGAGAGTCTCACTGTCATTCATAATGTCAGTACATCTATTGAAAATATCTGTGCATGTATGGATCAGAGATTTATTTATAATTTCTTTTCATTTTCTAATGGAATATTGCAGTGAATTCTAAAACCAAACTCGGACAACTACATCTTTTCCCAAAATGGGAAAAATATTAAAAAGAAAAATTTAATTTAAGAATCAATTCCATTTTTAGTACATGTTATTATTGAGCAAACATTGATGATTCACATTTTTGCATGTGCAAACCTTTTATTTAACATCTTTTGTAAGTAAGATGTGCATAGAATTATTTCCTAGTAACTCACAAAGTAAATTCTTAAGATTTTTCTTTATGTATGAATAAGAGAAGGTTTAAAATTTCATGAATGAAACTTGCCTCTCCTAAGCCTACTTCTCTATGATTTTCATTTATTTTATTTGTAGTGTGTCAGGCAATTTTAGGGAGAAAGTGCTGGTTGTGAAGAGGGTAATTTTAAAGAAAAATAAATAATTTTTAATCAAATTATGATTCATTTTATTGAAACTTCTTCAATAGTTAGTGTCTTCCATATATCTTACCCATTGTAAATGGATTTTTATGTATTAGAATTTTATACTTTTTAGTACTTTAATTATCATCTCATAGAACTAAGTCCAGTGTTATCAAAGCATTTGAATATCTTCTCAGTAGCAAGAAAGAACATTAAAACTTTTTAGACTGATCAAAAAATGTTTGCCTCGACAGGCACAGTGGTGCACACCTGTAATCCAGTGGCTCAGGAGTTCCCTATGGGTAGGAGATGGCATTAATGATTTCACATTAATGATTTGCAATCACAATAGACACCCTGGTTTCTCTGTGTACCATCCAACTCTTCTCTGATAGTTAATGCCACACATTTTCCTGTCAAACAGTGGAAGCCCAGATTGTTCAAAAAGAACACAGTTGACTCAGAAGAATGCAGGGGCCATATTTCAGGGTCCACAGGTGCCAAAACATATTTCTCTTCCTCATCAAATGATGACAAAATTCAGCTGTTGCCAACCTGAATTGGAAATATAAGCAAAGTCTCTGATATGGAAATAATTTTAGTAGCTGCTGGGAACCATTCAATCTTGCCTCCTTGTCTGGGGTCTGTAGTCTGCCAGCCTCAAGTGGGTAATATCCAAAGAGTTTGCGTTCTCCCTGGCTGGCTTGCCAAAGCTGTTACTGGAGTCCTAGGACAAAGGGTATTCGTCTTTTCCAAGTTGCAAGGATTTGGGTCTTATCACCCAGAAATCACATACTGAAAGTTATGGTGGAATGCAATATTGGAATTTATTCAGTATAGCTATATTGGAAAGGCAAAGGGGAGGATTAAATGTCCTATCTTTGGAGATACTGAAATGAGCTCTAAGTTTATATAGGGAAGAATTGGGCAAAGGGCTAGAAGTCTGCATAATTAAGCAGTCTTAATCAAACTGGTATGATTGATCATTATCTCAGTTCTGATTCTGTGAGGTTGCTCTGGAGAAGTCTTTTCATTTCAGGGGATGATTTATTTCCCATGAGATAAATGCTCCTGGTTTGGGGGACCATCCTTATTATATACTGGTTAGTGTGCAAAGCTCTGCTATTCCTGGAAGATTTAGGCAATGACTAAAGACTTCTAGAAGCAATGCCGGGTAGTGTAGAAGTGAATTGCAGTTGACAGTCTTGAATATTATGTTCTTGCAAATTGTGAAAAAAACATTAATTTGAATATAGGGCTAATCAACCTTGTATTGCCAGTTTTAAAACCATATCATTAAATGATTAAAGTGTGTACATGTAGAATTGAGCAGGAATCTGACTCAAATTTTAAGTTACTAAAGGAGATAAGTATAAAATGAAAAGAAAAATACTAAACTTTTTATCCTGCTTTTAGTGACCGATCAGACATTTGTAGTCCCAAGTGAAGAGTTAGTGCCCATTATAGAATCAGAATATTTAAAAGAATTTGAAAATGGATAAAATAGGAGGAATTTGCTCAATTTAAGTCTTAATACATAACTACAATAATCCAGACTGTGTGGTAATGGCAGTGTGATACATACAGACCAATGGAAGAGAGCACAGAACCCAGGAATAGATACACACAAATATGTCTGCATGATTTTTGACAGATGTATTAAAGCACTTTGGTGCAGCAAAGATTGCCTGTTAAACTAATGGCATCAAACAATCAGAAATCCTCAGGTTAAATAAGTAAACTAACTAACAAGCCAATTCAGGTTAATGAGTTAATTCAACATTTATCACAGATTTAAATGTGAAATATAAAACTATGCCTTTGTTTTTTTTTAATATTTTTGAGATATGGATGGACCTTTATTATTTATATGAGGTGCTGAGGATCGAACCCAGTGCTTCAAACATGCTAGGCAATGACTCTACCATTGAGCCCCAACCCCAGCCCTATACCTTTCTTTTCAAGGAAGAGAAAAACATAAGAACACCCAGGGATCTATGGATCTTGGGCTAGGCAAAAACATCCAGGGTTTTAAACCAAAGAAAAATAATTCAGAGTGCAAATTAATACATTGGGCTTCATCAATATTAAATGCTTTTATCTGTGAAAGACTCAGATAAGAGGAAGAAAAAAATGGAGTTTTAGACTAAAAGAAAATATTTTTCCATCACATGTCTAATAAAAAACCACTATTTATACTATACAAAGAACTCTCAAGAGATCAAATGTCAAACTATAATTAGAAAATGGATGAAAATCTTGAAGAGAACTTTCACTGAGGAGGATAGACACATGAAAAATAAGCATGTGAAGATTTTGAACTTCATAAGGTATAAGGGAAATACAAATTAAAACTACAATGAAGTTTTAGTACCCACTTACATAATGGCTAATACAAAAAAAGTGATAACTGCAAATTCTTGTAAGGATCCATAGAAATGTATTAATCATACATTGTTGATGGGAATCTACTCCAAACGCTCTGGAAAACCATTTGGAAATTTCTTAAAAAGTACACAAAACCCCAAAATAGACATGAAGCCATCTTATGAACAGTGTTTTTACTTCTATGCATGTATCTGTAAGAAATAAAAAATTATTCATATCAAAACTGTATATGAATGTTTACAGCATCCTTATCCATAATTGACTAAACTAGAAACAATCTAGAGGCCTCTCAATGGATGAATGAAGTTTTCTGTTTAAAAAAAGAAAATGAAAACTAAAATTTAAACTAAATTTTGTATAGGAAACTATACAAAATAAATTTGTAACAGAAGGGTATAAAGGGGAAATCATATCACCAAATATTAAAGTATATAAAGAAGCAAATTATGTTACTATCACAAATACTTGAAAAAATACCAACAAGACAAAAATTACCATAAAATAAGTGTTATCTTTATGAGTTCTGTGTGTGTACTCTATTATATATCACCATATTATGTGCATATTTTTTGATATAAGGACTGACAATACTCACAAAAGGAACTACAAGAGCCAAAATTATTCAAATCCAATAATGTTCAAAGTAATAAAATCATAGTATATAAGATTATTTTCTTATAATTTGTCAGAAATTTAAAATACAATTAAGTTTGATGTTTATAAAGATATAAATTAATAACATTGCACACTTTGCCACTGGTAATTTAATTTTATTAAAAATTCTCACCCAGTGCTAATTTGTTCAGAATTACATTTCTAGGAATCTAAGCTAAAGAAGTAATTTAAAAAGTATTGAAATTATTTTTAATTTAATATTCCATATGAATATTTGCATTTATATATAAAATATATATCATGGAAGAGATGGAAAAGAAATGTTATTGAAAATACTAATTATATGAATTTTATAGGCATTGAAATTATATTCTTAAAATCTACAATGATAGTATAATAAGTGCCATGTATTATTTTACTTTTTCATGAAACAGTTACACATATTTGCTCCATATGTTTTGTACCTTTTTATTTAAATATAATAGATCTATAAAGATGTAATAAAAGCCATAAATAATATGTATGCATTACTTATAATTGTATTATATTATATTGTATACTATATACTATGTTATTATTTTTATATTACTACATTGATATATATAGTTACACAGATAAAAACTTCAAGGCATTTCACAAAAGTATTAATAGGTTTTTCCCTGTATTATAGCATATTGGTTTTTCCTCCCCTATTTGGTGCTAAGGAATGTTAATTTAAAATACTAGGAAACTAGAAATGAAGAAGCACCCTAATTATCACCAGGTACAGGAGCTGAATTAGGTAAAGGATCTGTTGATCAAAAAAAACAGACCTCTTCAGGTGCTCTTGACTGGGCATTTCCTTTAGTAACTTGTTCTAGCAGCTGGATTGCTCCAAGTTCCCTCCAGTCCAAAGAACAGACATCCTGGATGCCAGACAGCACTTGTTGATGGGGTGCATCTGCAAGTGATCACTGCTGTTCCTGGGTAAGGTTAGACGTCCACGTGGAGTGCACAGAGAAGGCAGTTTCACACATGCCCTAACTGTGTGTAGCAGCTGCTGCCAGGGAGCGCGCCTATTGCTGACACTCACTGTCAGACTTCATTCAGGGAGACTTCACAGACAGATGGTTTCTTTCACTGTCTCAGGGTCCTCTTCAGGATGTTCTGATGCTGCCCAAGTCGTATATCATACTTCCTTTAGGAAGATTTTATTCCCAGCTGCAGACTTGAAAACAAATAGAATAATAATCAGAAAGCCACACACCTACATTCACAAGGGGCTGACAGGGAAGGGAAAAAACAAAACACTTTTTTACCCTGGCAATGTATTTGAAACAAAATCATATTTAATATTTCTTCAAAGACAAAATTAGCATCACGGGAGAGATTCTTATTAAGACAATTTGTGGGGAATGTAACAAGAAATCTACAGAGATTTGTTTTGTCATTCACATTACTTTCAAACAAAAACTGAAGGTCTTAGTTATATCCTTTTTTCTTTTAATTTGTATTCAAACAGACCAATCAGCCATAAATTCTTTAAGTATTAGAACTTTTTTTTCTGCTTAACCAGAATATGGGAGTTACAACATACATTAACACTTTTATTGTGTGAGATGAAGATTGAGAGTTATTTATTTATTTATTTATTTATTTTTGCATTACAATTCTTAATACACCTTTATACCACAAGTTATCATCTCTCTGATTGTATATAAGGTATGTTGACACCAAATTCACATCTTCATACATGTATTTTGTATAATGATGAGGGTCTCCTTTCACCATCCATGCTATTCCCCTTCTCCCTCCCTTTCCCTCCCACCCCTATTCCCTATCTAGAGGTAATCTTCCTCCCTTGCTCTCCCTCCCAACCCCATTTTGAGTCACCCCCATTATATCAGAGAAGACATTCGGCATTTGGTTTTTTTGGGATTGGCTAACGCATGCACTGGAGAAAGGATAGCATCTTCAACAAATGGTGCTGGGAAAACTGGAAATCCATATGCAAGAAAATGAAACTGAATCCCTTTCTCTCACCATGTACAAAAGTTAACTCAAAATGGATCAAGGATCTAGGGATTAAACCAGAGACTCTGCGTCTAATAGAAGAAAAAGTAGGCCCTAATCTCCATCATGTGGGGCTAGGCCCCAACTTCCTTAATAAGATGCCTGTAGCACAAAAATTAAAACCAAGAATCAACAAATGGGATGGATTCAAACTAAAAAGTTTTTTCTCAGCAAAGAAATAATATGTGAGGTGAATAGGGAGCCTACATCCTGGGAACAAATTTTTACCCCTCACACATCAGATAGAGCTCTAATCTCTAGGGCATATAAAGAGCTCAACAAGATAAGCACCAAAAAAACCCAAATAATCCAATCAATAAATGGGCAAGGACCTGAAGAGACACTTCTCAGAAGAGGATATACAATCAATCAACAAAATACAAGATTGAGAATTTTTCTCGAAGAAAAAAATGTTCACCTTACATTAAGTAAGAATGCAAGAATATTAATGTTTTGAGAATATAAAAACTCAAAATATAAGGTTAATAGAAATTATAGCAATATGTACAAAGGAATGATTTTGAGTGTTCAATTCTTATAAAAGCCTCATCTCTTCTTATTTATCTTTGTTCATTTTTATATGATTGTAACTTTGTCACAGCTTAGTGACTAAACCTCACATGTGGATCTGAGAAGGCTGACTTTCATAGTGCCTATTTTTTTTATTGTAGTTAGTAATTCCCATGAAGTTTAGATCTCAGAGGGCTCAGAGAAACAATTTTCATCTTTGGTGAGTATAATAAAAACTCAAATAATAATATTCAATAATTATATGAGCAGAACTAATGGGAGGAAAAAAGTCATCTTAGTTGTGGCTTCTTGAGGCAATATATTGTAATGGAACCACTCTGTTTAGTTTTAACCACACAAAAATACATAAGTGAAATAAAAAATGTAGCCTAAGTTTTTTCAAGAAATGAAAATTTTAAAGAATTTATAATCTTTTTTTTTCTATGTGAGAAATGAAATGAGACAAATGAAGAACCAGCTTTCTTTAATGAAGTTGCCTTGTTCATCCTGTTTTGTCTTCTTGGTATATCATCAGTGTTGTAATTGGGTAATCCTTTGTCCACTGTTCACATCTCATTAATGCCTTCAGTGATTTCAATAACTTTAAGTTGGCCCAGTCATTCTTTAACCACGTACACCTCTCCTTTGACTGACTTCTCCTTGTATCCCCAGTCTCTATAATTAACCATCCTGAAACTCAAGTATTTCCTTTTTCTCATCATCTGTTAAAAATCCTCAAACCTCACCCCTTTGCCACCTACTGCAGACTTGATAGTCTCTTCTACTACAGTTTCTAAGCACAATGATACCAACATTGAAGATATCTATCCTGTCTCCTTGTTGGCAGGAGATCTGATTCTCCAGGTGTCTCTCGAACTCCAATATGGTACCATTTCATTATTTTTTCTTTTCTGCTCTCCCCTTACCTTAACAACCCTTCTTAATTTGGGGGACTGTGTCTGGCTATCTGCTTATTTCTCTTGAGATCTTAGACCTTCAAGAAGAACTTCTTCAACTCCTTTCTTTCCTCCTACCCTCTAGGCAGTTCCCTCTTCCCTCTTTCCAGTCACGAGTACCTAAAGAACATTCCCAAAATGATACATGGATCCCTTGTCTTTTTTCCCATTACTTTTCTCTTTAGGAAGCATCACAGTTATTTGGAATAAAAACAAAGCTTAAAAATATTTGATAAAATGTTATCTGATAAAATACCATAAACATTACAATATATTTTAATAAATTAATTTTACTAACTGCTAGATAGTACCTGGTGTTAGCCTTTTTAAAAAATTAGGAATCAGTCTTTTTGATTACCTCTTAACTTGACAATAAACTTATAATACAAGTTTGTGAAATGTGAATAGAAATATAATTAAGAATTTATTCTGTAATTATTACTATTTGTAATTTGAAATGTTTTCTACTTCTTAGTTTATTGATTATATCATTCATGTTTTTGATCTGTATCAAAAGTTGAGAAACACTTATCAAATTTCTTTTAAATTTCAGTTGCTAGATTTCAAATCCCATGTGAGGTGGTCGAGCAGCCCATCCTCTCTTGCATTTCAGTGCAGTGGGTGAGCTGTGGTGAAGGGCAGGAGCACTCTGCAGTTGTCACTGTTGCATATGGCTTACAAGAATGTGGCCATGCACTGAAGTAACCATGAACAACAATACATATTTCTCCCCAAACCAAAATTAAATATATTTCTCATTCAAGTTTCTTTTACTAGACCTCCCAAAATGTGTGCGGCTAATACCACGTGACCCTGAGTGGAAAAAGACAGGACTTTACAGTTGGGTGGAAACACTTTAATTCTGCACATTTCCTAAAAATGCATGCTCAAGCAAATGTATTTCTAGAAGCCCCACTGAGGACCTTGAAGCACAGTAGGTAAGGTGTCCTGCACTTTTCATTAGATTCTCAATGCATTTCCTTGTGACTGTCTTTACTGTAGTTTTGCATGTATCCCCTCATTTCCCTCAGTTATTTCCCTCCTCTTCCTTTACTTTAATCCTTGATTTACTTGTCTATTTATCCACTACCTTGTACTTAGGAATGATGTACAACCTTCTTCTGTTATCTTCAGTGTCTATCTAAGTACCAAGCACCAGATGCTAATTGAAATATTTTAAAAAAAAGATTTATACTTTTATTACAAATGAGAATATAAAAATTAAAAATTGAGATCTGTACATAAGATTACCAAAGCAAACTGAAAGTACATTTGGGAACCTTTGATGGAATATCAGAGGAGAGATGATACTTACTCACCATGTTCAAGACTACATTTTGACATATTAAGTTCTGTGTGCTTGTGGCATATTCAAGCTCAGAAATGAAATAGGCAATTTAAAATAGTTGATAACAGGAAAGACTAGAAGCATCAGGGTATCGGAGAGTAGAGGCAACTGCTTGGCCAAGCAATGATTCAAAGTGGTTCTGAGAGTCAGAGGAGGCCAATGGTCAGTCATGCAGAATGGGAGGGGGTGAAGCACTGGTGGGGTAGAGAGGAGCCTGTTGGAGGGAGCTGGACTCTTAGTGCTACTTAGTAGTATGATGGTCTGAGCTCGTGGGAAGCATGGGTATGCTCAAGAGTGAATCAGTCTCCGCTTCATGGCCAAGGCCAGCAGGCAGAAAGCTGTCTGCTAAATAAATCAGATTTATTGACTCTGTAATGAAGGACACTACTCCAGGAGAACCGTGTCGTGTCACTCCAAAAGAGGAAAGGGGAAGAACCATTGTAAGGTTGGGGATCCCCAGTGAGAGCTTCCAAGGAGAGAATTAAAAAGAATATAGATCAATTATTGTTCTGTGGTGGCATTGAGAGAGATTAAGTAAGATTTGGAGGTGACAGTGCTTTTGCATAGGACATTCCTAGTGACAGAAAAGTGTACAAAAGTGGGGGCACTGCTGGTAAGAATGCAGTGGTTACTAAGAGAGGGGAGGTACTCAGAGAGCATGTGGTGCCACGTGCCTGTAACCCCAAGTGACTCGGGGCTGGGGATATAGCTCAGTTGGTTGAGTGCTTGCCTCACACGGACAAGGCCCTGGGTTCAATTCCCAGCACCCCCCCCCAAAAAAAAAAAAAATCCCAAGTGACTCAACAGACTGAGGCAGGAGGATCACCAATTAGGCCAGCCTCAGCAGCTTAGTGAAACCCTGTCTCCAAAGAAAATAAAAAGGGCTAGAGATGTGACTCAGTGGTTCACCTTGGTGCTCTGCCTGGGTTCTACCCCGTCACCAAGACAAAACAACAGCAACAAGAACCAGGTAGTTGTTGGGAAGGGGGATGAATTCTCCTCTTAACTTTTCATGTTGGCCCGTTTTTCTGGCTTGTTAAGAGTGAAATCACTATTTTCTTTTTCTTTCTGAGCTGATTTTCAGTGTTTCAGGCTTAAATAGTTTTCAGAAGCAGAGGGAGTGGAGTGGCCATGTTGGTGAGGATTGCTGCTTCAGGAATGAAACAAGTGTGGCCGCCTCAGTGGCCAACACTGGGAGGACCGGGGCAGGGCACCTGGAGGCAGGTGCATGACAGGTCTCTTTGCTTCTTTAAAAAGAGGGAGAGCTAGAATCATGCTTCTACTTTCCCCTCTGTATTTTATGTTCTTTGAACCAGAAATTTCACTTTCAGAAGTCTCTTCCAAGAAATCCTACGCAAATGTACACAGGGTTTTATACAAAGATGTTCATTACCACACTGTGTATGTTACCTAAATGACAGCTGTTTGCTCTATATTTTTAGGTTCCAAAGTAGATTAACACAATCTCCCTCTTTTGGGGGCACATACATTCCACATACAATTCAGTATAATTGGTTTTCTTGGACCAAGTTCTCATTCTCTAAAATGTTTAGCTAAATTCCCTTGAAGATCTGAATTTACTCTCCCAATGGAGTTTCAATTTCTAATACTCTCCTTTCCTTTCTAATCCACAACAAACCAAACTGCATTTTCCTTTATTTTTCTACTTTCTAAAATATATTCATGTGTGAATAGTAGTTTTCCCTGCAGTTTCAAAAGCTCAGTTTATTAACTTTGGTCAGCTTATTTGATATAGACATTTTTGTTCTTAAAATAGTTTGCCACTAGGTTTTGTGGTACATGCCTATGGTCTCAGAAACTCAGGAGGCTAAGTCTGGAGGATTGCAAATTTGAGGCTAGCCTTAGCAACTTAGACCCTGTCTCAAAACAAAAATAAAATAGGGTTTGGGAATATAACTTAGTGGTTGAGTGCCCCTGGTTTTAATCCCCAGTACTGCAAAACAAAGCAAACAAAAAATCAACTCTTTTTGCTTATCAATATCATTAAATCTTTTAATAAAACTTATTTCAGTATGGACTTCTATATCCTTCTAGATAAAATTCATAACCTAAGTTGTAAGCATACTCAAAGATTTTCTTTATGAAATTGTAAAGGTCTACTGAATTTTTTTAAAAAATTAGTTTGTTATTACAATTACAATTCATATTACAATTCATATTACATTACATGCATTATAATTCATATTACACATATAGAGCACAATTTTTCATATCTGATTGTACACAAACTAGAGTCACATCCTTCATGTCTTCATACATGTACCTTAGGGTAATGAGGACCATCGCATTCCACCATCTTTCCTACCCTTATGTCCCCTCCCTACCCCCCCATTCCCCTTTGCCCTATCTAGAGTTCATTTAATCCCTCCCCCAGCATATTATGAATCAGCATCCTTAAATCAAAGAAATCATTCAGCATTGGTTTGGGGGGTTTTGTTAATTTCAATTAGCATTATATTCTCCAGTTCCATCCATCCATTTACCTGCAAATATCATGATTTTATTCTTTTTCAATGCTGAATAATATTCCATTGTGTATATATACCACATTTTTTTATCCATTCATCTACTGAAGGGCATCTAGGTTGGTTCCTCAGTTTAGCTATTGTGAATTGTGCAAACAATGATGTGGCTGTGTCCCTGTAGTTTGCAGTTTTTAAGTCCTTTGGGTATAGACCAAGGAGTGGGAGGTCTATCTTAATGGCAAAAATAATTTTATCTTTATATTCACAAACCTCAGTACTATTAGTAGTACTTTGGATTTGTTTACGAATAGAGATTTCTTTGAGCTGAACACAGATATGTATGCCTGTAATCCTAGGAGCTTGCAAAACCAAGGCAAGAGGATGGTAAATTCAAAGCCAGCCTCAGCAACTTAGTGAGACCCTAAGCAACTTAGGAAGACCCTGTCTCAAAATAAAAATGGCTGGGGATGTGGCTCAGTGGTAATGTGCCCTGGGTTCAATCCCTGGTAAAACAACAACAACAACAACAACAATTCTAGCAGGAGCAGTACATTTCTCACCAGAATGACTTGACAAATTATTTACACCAGCCTCACAAGATACATTCAAATTTGTAAAATCCTTTCAAACATATTTATTTGCTAAGTATCACCTTGCAGGGAATTATTTAACTTCTCTGTCCCTCAGTTAGCCACATGCAAAATTTAGATTATAACAGTCATTAGGTCACCAAGTGTGGGTCAGGAAAGGCACCTAGAACACAGCCTGGTGTGTGTATGTGTGTGTGTGTGTGTGTGTGTGTGTGTGTGTGTAATGCTCAGCATCATAGCTGTCCTCTAATAGCTGCTGCTGTGGCCATTGTTGTCCTACTGAGCCTTTAGAGAGCCAGCAGTGCCTATGCAAGACACCCAGGTTTTGGCTTCCCTTTCCCGGGCCATTGTAGATCTTAAAGACACACAGAACTCAGCTTCTGGCACCCACACTTAAATGTAATTATAATTCCATACAAGATTTAGCTACATGATGAAATTCAAATTAAAACAACAACAAAAAAGGGGCTCTGTGTTTCTGGTTAAGTGGAAAGCCTGATACATGATCTACCACACAGGCCGGAAGCACTTAGGAAACATTTCAGCTTATTCCCATCTGTTATTGCCTGAAACTCCACATTCTTGAATATATGATCAAGTTCTAATTTTTGTTACAGGTATGCTGGCCTCCTAAACTGAAGTGCGTTGTTCTGGATTATATCTGGATATTTATATGAATTGAAAGTTCATATGGCTATCATAGATAATTCTCACTTTCTAGGGAAGCATATCACTCCTTTGGTAACTCATGCCTAAAACCCCTGTTAAGGACTCCATTGGCTTGCCATAGTGGTTAGGGACTTTGGATGTGGGGAGAAAAGCAAGCCTGAATACCTAACGTCTGAAATTTTCTTAAGTTACCCAAGAGAATTGGCACTTCATGTTTTTTCTTCTCCATGAGAAAAACTTCTATAATGCCTTCATATACTATCATAATAATTAATAATAGTAGATTGCATTCACAAATATCTAGTATGTACCAGGTGTACAATGAATGCTTTACATAGTTAAAATTTAAACTTAAAAACAAAGACACCAAAGAGCCTAAAAATTGTTCTCACTTTTCCTATGCTGTACAGCTAACACATTAGCATTGAACTGAGAAGGCTTTTCTGACTACAGAACTCTATACTGCACTCATCGGAAACTACATACTTGTAGATAAGCATGCCAAAGCACAGTTTGGAGCAGCAGGCAAAAGCTATGTAGGGAGTATAAAGAAAATTAGTTCATGAGTTAACCTCCATTGTCCCGTCCAGAGAAGTCCGGATTTGAATCTTCCAGGTTATCTCATCCAAAAATGTGGTATCTCTTGGCTGTTCTAAGGAAGGGATTTTAGCTGTTCACAGGTAGGATTGTCAAATGGTTGAAGTATCTAATAAGTTTGTTGAGTTGAAATTGGTTTAACATATCAACCTCTTCACAGATAAGCTAAAGGGCTATTGGCAATGTACAGTGCGTGTGTTTTAGTATTACCATTGCTTATTCCATAATGCAGTTTCTGGTTGACATCATCTTTTTGATGCCAATACTTTTCCCTTAAATGTGCATCTTTTTCCTTCCTCTCCCCTTTTTTTCCCCTCTGTTTCCTTTAAAGGACTAGAACTTCATTCTTTGAATCTACTGCCATGTTCTGAAATTCTAATTCTGAGGTCTTTCAACCTGCCACTTCCAATAATGACAGTGGGGGAGACAAGTGCTCTGCAAGCCAGTTGGCTCTACTTTGTATCCTTAGGAAAAACTGCATCTGCTTTTTGGATTAAACTGTGCTTATAAAACCATTCCTGTTTAGTTGACAGGGAGAAAAAAAGTGTAATTTACATGTTTTTAGTTATTCTTGTTTTAGTAGACTTCAGAGCTTTAATTCACCCTCGGTTTACCCTTGGGAAAATACTGAGAATTTCGCTCCAGTGGTTCCTGCTAGCTGTTTTCTCTTCTGCCTGGCACCTGAGGTCTGCCAGAATCAGGACCACTTCTGCCAATCCCTATTAGAGAGCCAGTACTAGTGGGTCTGCTAGAAAAGCTAATGATCTACACCTCTTCATTTCCCTCAAATTGTGTTTCAGAATCGGATTAGAGTTAAAAGAACAGGAGTGTGTACTAGAAAAGGCTCATCTCTAAGTCAGGTTTGCCCCATACACTTGTCTCTCTGACCCAAAATTAGTTTCAATAAACAGTCATCAAAACCATGGACTAATTCAGAAAGTATTTTTTATGACTTGTTCTGTGCGTTGCTCAGAGGTGGTGCTGTGACAGAATATGCAGAAATTCATCACGTGGTCTGTGGCCTTCAGGATCATCCTGGTTCCTGTGGAGGAAGGAAGGACAATGATAAATCATGTAAAACTTTGTATAATGGTTTGAAATATGTCAGCGGGGGACCTATTCCCAAGTGTGCATGCTGATCACCCTCCCCACTGAGCCTAGACGTGGGAATGGGTGAGGATGAGCATTCAGACAAGGTTTCCTGGAAAAGGTACAAAATGAGTGTGAACTCCATCTGTGCAAAAAAACTCACTCATAAAAATGGCATAAAGCACAGTGTTTTGGTAAATTAGAAAATAATTCACTGCTATGAAGACTTGCACTGTGTTACGGTGAAAAAAAGGGTTTTATCACTTCCGCTGTCTTGAATTAATAAAAAATTATTTAATTATTTAACAAGTATTTAAAATTTTACAAAAATTGCCCCCTTGAATAGGAAAGATAGATGGGTCCCTGACTCCATACAGAACCTAAATAATGACCTCTGTTTACATGGTTAATATTTAAAGCCAAATCTCATACAAATTTCATTCAAAGTGCCACCATTTCAGGATTCTGAAGGCAAAAATGCTAATGATCTGTACCCCTTCATTTCCTTTAAATTGTGTTTCAGAATCAGATTAGAGTTAAAAGAACAGGAGTGTGTACTAAAAAAGACTCATCTCTAAGTCAATAAATCTTTTACATAAATCAAAGAAGGTATTTAAAGGGTCTGACAAACCTTGAGTGCTAAAAATCAGCACTCAGGAAATGTCTTTGGACATGCTTTTCAAAGATGGTTTTTATGCCAGTTTCACTTGATTTTTCAGTATATCAACAAGGACAGCAAATCCAGAATAACATAAATGAAGGAAGACATTATTGATATTTTAAACAATTTGGAAAGTCAGTAGCTTAGAGTTGGCATTCTAAGGTCATTAAAGGATTTGCAAACTTACAAAAGAAACTCAAGCACAGAATGGATCAAGTACCCTTGAACTTGGGAAATGGGGGAATATACACATTTTTAAACTTGGTTAAAGATAGTTTAGTTTTATTTTTGTTTTGAAAGAATCCTCCACGCAAAGACACTTTGCCTTTGCCGGGAGAATTCCAATTTTATTGCAAAAGGCTGTGTGCTTATATAGATCTAAGGAGAGATGGCAGGGCTTAGATAAATGGCAGGCCACCTGTTTATTGGCAAGTTCTTCCAAATATCAGTTCTGGAGCCCAGGAATTAGTTCTTATTGGGGCTAAGGTTCCCCGCCAGCAAGATTTGAAATTGGTGCTAGCGGGAGAGTTCAACCCGCTGGAACCTTTCTGGCCAGTGAAAAAAGGGGAAAGAAGGTAGTTAGCTGCCATGTTGGGTTTTTCTCTGGGGTGTGGCTGCCGTTTATACTTTTCCCAATATGTTTTCTGTTGATTTTTTGTAAATGACATTAAATATGCATCTTTTAAAAAATTTTAAATTTTTCTAAATTCATCAAATTAATTTAATTAGATAATTAGTTTGGCATTCTGTAGCCATTACCACAATGTGGAAAAATAATTTCCTTATCAAGGATAAAAAATTAAGATAGAACTCTGTCATTAGGACATTCAGTACCTCTAATATTACTGAAGATAATATTCTCATTTTTCTCTCAAACACTCGGTATAGGCAGAATTTTATGAAATTACTTTGCTAAAAATAGATATCAAATTGAAAAGATTTATCCTGAAACAAGTGCCAATAGTAAGTTTAGAGTTTTCATCAACAGATGGTTCTTAAAAATCTAAATTTTCTTCCATCTGTAAATGTTCTGATGCAATTTTAAAAAATCTCATCTCTAACTTATTAATACAAACATTATTTCTTTAGAGACATTTACAGAGGGAGATTTCTATATTAATTAAAATCTGTATTAATCTCTGATTTTGATCTGTAAATTAAGACAAATACTTTGTTTTTTTTTTTGTTTTGTTTTTTGTTTGCAAAGAAATAATTTCTCAGAGAAACTTCTAACAATTTTAGTTGGGGAAGTATTCAATACTTTTTAGTGTAGCCCTAAATATAAGATATTGAAATCTGCATTTCTGAATATGCTTGGCAAATTATTTGTACCAATGCACATGGCATTATATAAGTGATCCTTAAAATCATTTTGTGTTTTGTGCTGAAAGAACAAAATCTTGTTATTTTCGTACACTGAATTTGTATAACAGAAGTAGTTTGTAGATGCTTTTCCTTATTTTAGATAAATTATTAGAAAGGGTTTTCTGACTGGAAATTTTCCTACAAAGCATATGGATTTGGAAGTAAAATGCCAGGTCTTGAGCATTTAAAATTTGAATTTTATTTGCTGATCTGCTTATTCGTTAAATACCAGAGATCTAAAGATCCTGGTTTACTCTCAAATAGAATTCCCAAGGTTCCATAAGTAAAATAGATAAATAAACAAATAGTTAATTTAAAATGTAGGTTTGGAGAAGAATGTACAGTTTCATCATCACCATCATGATTATCCTCATAATCATAATAATATAAATGTATAAGGACTAGATAATTCCTTTTGTAGAAGAGGCCAAAAGAGCGAGTCATCAAAACACTAAGAAGTTTAATGAAGGCAACACCAAACTTCTCATTAGTTTTAGCAAGCATTTTCCTAATTATGAGTTAAAAGTTTCATTGTTACTGTATTGGTGTGATAGCTGGGACAAGGTTTTAGTCAATTGGGAACACCACATTTAAGGAAGACAGATAAACTGAATCTCACCAGTTTGAAGAGGACTAGGACAGTAAAGATAATAGGAAACACTTTACATGAGAAAGGTTTGGGAAGGCTGAATCAACAAACTTGGGGCAGGACAGCTCTGCATGAATCTGAATAAGGGTTAATGGAAGTGGAGTGGGTTTTCCTTAAGAGAAAAGATGAAGACAACTAGTGCAAACTGTTGGGAGGCAGGTTTTAGTTCAATAATGAGAAGGGAAAACAGAAAAAATGTTCAGCCATCAAATCACACAAGTTTTATTTGTTAGAATCTTGAACCCACAATGGCTACAATTTTTCAAGCAGATGTCCAGGGGATGCAGTACAGCAGTAGTGGTAGAAGTACAACTGGTAATGAGAGCAGCAGTGAAGATGGGGATTTTAGTTTGAAAACTTTTGGTGCACCTCACTATTTACATGCATTTTTTAGATGTAATAATTTCTATATCAGAAAACAGAAAGTGAAACATAAAAATATCACATAGTACTTAGTGTTGCACATCCAGTGAGTGCTGTGCAGGTTCAAAAGTCAACTTGAGATTTAGCATATTGTCCTTAACAGACTATAATTCATAAATATTTTCATCAATGAAGTCCTGGTGATAGGAAAACTGTTTTTTTTCTGTAAGTGTTTTCTGGTAATGGAACTTGCTGCATCCAAATGTGAAACAAACTCTTTCAATATCTGTGTTTTGCCACATAATTGGCATACAAAATCTTACATATGCTGAAATACATCATATTAATTCCAATAATGAGACTTTAGAATATTTGCTATGAATGACTTCTTACCTTCTGCTAAAGATGCTCTTCTGCCTCTGTGTCCAATCTACATTCTGTGCGCCCCCAAGAATGAAGTTGAAATTGCCAATTGTTAAAGGCAGTGGCGTTTGTATAGCCCATGATTGATTGGCAGGCCTCGCCCTGTCAGAGTCCTTCTTGACATCTTGTATGTCTTTATTCCACGTAGCGAGAGGTGTAAGAAAGGCCTGAACTCTCATCCAGGACTCTGCAACCTCCACTCTTTCTACTTCTCGCTCCCATGGACTTGCAGGCTTGTATTCTCTCTCTCTCATTGCCCTTCTGTTGATCTGAACAATTCAAAATGAAGAAGATGAAAATAACTTTTAAGACACATTAATTAAGTTGGTCTCGCTTTACATGCTGCTTATGTTTTTAAATTTTTTATTTAATATTTCTCACCTTTCAAGGAACATTTAGGAGAGGAGCATTCCTTGATGGTTTAAAGCCTACACAAATTAACTTGTATTAGTGTACAGGAGTTTTCTTTTTCTAAATTATTTGCACATTCTTGTGCCCAACGCTTTTAACAGTGGAAAAATTTTAACTTTATTCTTTCAAAATATTGAAATGTTTCAAAAGTTAAATATTTTAAAATATTTTATATTATAAACTTCATTTTATAAACTTGTAAAATATTTTAAAAATTTAAATTTCTGACATTTTTCTACTTGGGTATATTACTATCTTGTAAATATCAATTATTTTTGAATCCTATTTCACAGTAAAGCATGTTGCTACATATTATGCTTTTAAGATCTATTAAATAGCCTGAGTTCAGCTCTAAGCAATCATTTACTCTGATGTAAACTGTTTATATATGTGTGTGTGTATAGTACACAGCACATAAATATTTTATTAAAATACACAAATTCATTCTATGTTGTTTTATTTTTCTCTTGCTATAAATTACAGCACAAGTGAATATACAATATGTAATATGAATGATTGTGGTGATTTGGCTTTTGAGCTCAGATCATGGGTTCCATGTCTAGTCTTCTAATTCTGATGTGAACATTGACATATCAAATTTAGGAGTTGTGAAGTGTTTTAAAGATCTACAACTAGCAAGGATAAAAATTAAAAGGGCTATCAATTCCTGTGCTTCAAGGCATTAACTGCTTTCCAGATGGCTTGCAGAAACATATACCCTGTAGTCTAGTATTAGGTACATTAGTGAGGTTTTTATGGCGTTTCCTACAGTGCTTGCCAATAAGCAAATACCCCTCAGTTGAATATGCCCTGCCAATTCTAATAGACAGTTTTCCATTTGTATAACAATGGAAATTCAATTAAATATCACATTTCCATAGATTTCACAATGTATATGAAATGAATGATGTCTTATGACAGATTAAATAATATTTTCTTTTTAATATCATAGTGATTATTTGTAAAAATTACAGATAAAATATCAATTTCGCCTTCTTTAAGCACTGTTAAATTTTTGAGGGCATTAAAAGAAGGGAAGAATTAGGTATTCTGGTAAGTACAGAAATACAAATCTTCCAAGTTGTAACTTTTGTGGTACTGGTTGGAATTCAGTGACTGCATTTTATTCAGACAAGTTGAAGTATAGAAAAGATAAAAGTGAGCGTGGAAATATGATTCTCTCATCTCAATTCCAGATTGCTGGAGCTTTTAAGACACATAGAAATTCAATGTATACAGATAGCAGTTGAAGTGTTAGGGCAATATGTATATATCCAGGCTTATATAAGAGTTTGGGAAAGAATGTCACACATACACACACACACACACACATACACACTTGAGATGGTTGCAGTGGAAGCATTCTAATGCTAAACAGTGTGACCATTTTCGTTAACTTGCTTTGGATAATAAAGTGGATGTAAGATAGTACTCAGAGGGGGGATTATTTTTAAAGGGTTTTGCTGATGAATTTCCAAGACTTTAGCTAAAGAGCTTGTGGGGCAAAGGAAAGGGTGTGTGATTGTTAAAGAATAGGAGATGAGACCCCTCTGAGTCTTGGCTTTTTATGTGGCTCAGTGAATCTGGGTACAGATCCAAATTAGATTAACTCTGCTTTAATCCTTCTGGGGAAGTTATTAATCACTTTTCATTATAAACATTCTTTCAGGGACTGGTTTCCTAAACAGATAGCAATAGTGAAGCAGGGAATGTTGGGAGAAAAGGAGCCTGGCCAGGATCTGTAAGAGTAAGTGGGGTAAGGTTTTACTGAAACGCAAACCAAGCCAAGCCCATCTTGCCATCTAGCCTGATTAGCCACCAAGAGATTTCCTTTTAGATTTAGATTTCATTTAATGAAGAAATAGAAGAGGAAGATGGAAGTGATCGATTTATTTGTTTGGTCATTTAACAAACATTTCTGAATTCCTAGACAGGGTTTTGCTAGGAATTAGATTTATTTTTAGCATCTTTATTTTGAAATCTTGTAGCTAGCTTCACAGGCCTCTTTGGTAACACTTTTCAACAGTGGTCTACTGTCCTTTGCAGGCCTAAGACCCCTGTGTAGGATACTGGAAGTCAGCCCTGGCACCAGTGACCTCCAGGAGGTGCAGACCCTAGAAGCCTGCCGGGATCTGGCTAGTGATGGTCCTAGAAGTGGAGTGGCCGGCAGACAAGTGGCTCTAGTGTGCAACAGACTTCAGCACAACCACGACCAGGATCCTGGAGGGCAAGACACTGACCTCAGAAGGGTTTGCAGTGGCACAAGTGGCAGCGCATGCTTCTACAGGCCCTCTTCAGAAGTATGATGCCAGCCCTCTTCCTTTGTCCACCTTGAAATCCAAGGTGATGCCACCCAAGGGGGACCTACTGCAAGGTACCTGAGGACATCTCGTTCTTCATCTGTAGACGATGATGTGGAGAGTTTTATTCTTTCTTTCTAATTTGTGGGTTGTTTCCTTGCTCTGATTTATTTCAGTGACTAGAAATGCTAGTGCTCTGTTGAGAAGCAGGGTGGGGTCAGCCAACTTATTCTGTTGTTAGGGAGAAAGCCTTGGTCTTCCAGCATTAGACAGGATATTAGTTGTAGACTGTTTTCAGATTCTCTTCATCAAGTTCTGATGGTATTTCTACTTTCAGAGAGAGACATTTTATCAATGGGTATTTGATATTTTTTTCAAGTACTTTTTCTGATCAAAGGTTTTTTCTTTTGTAGTTTCTTAATGTAGTGGTTCACATTGATTTTTCAATGGTAAATGAACTTTGCACATATGGAATAGGTCCTTAGATCATAGTTTATAATTTTACTTTTTAAATATTGATGGATTAAATAAGAAAATAATTACCTTGATGAGTTTTGTATATCCATATTTTGCTATTTTGTATTTCCATTTTTACTCAATTTTAGTTCTATGTATTTTCTACTTTCTTTGAGACTTCCTCTTGACCAGTGAAACTTTTAGAAGAATGCAGCTTAATTGTTATGAATCTGGGGATCTTCCTGTTGTCTTAGGTTATTTGTGGTTTTTAATTTATTTTCAGTATGTTCATAGGATATATTATGCATGATTTCACTTTTTTAATTTGTTAAAATGTGTAGTTATGTGTCTTGGCCTGTCATGGTGAATATTTCTTGTGTACCTAATTCACTTTGGGGTGTTTATCTGTGTTGATTAGGTTGTCTGCATGGTTGTTTTATCAGCTGCTGAGTGGGGAATTCAAATCACCAATTATAATCATAGTTATCTATTTCTCTTTCCTGCTGAATCATTTCCAATTCACATATATTGAAGTGCTGTTGTTTTGGACTCAAATATTTGGATCCATTACATCTTCTTGATGAACTGATTGTTGGATCATCACATATGTTCCTCTGCCTCTAAGAATTTTATTTGCTCTGAAGTTATCTAATATTAACAGAGCCACTCATGTTTCCTCTTCTTTTTAGTAATGTTTGCATGATACTTTTGTTTTCACTTTTTTACTTTGACTTTACCTTGTCATTGAATTTGCAGTGACTATATTATAAATATCACACAGATTGATCTAGTTTTAAAACCATTCTACCATTTTTGCCATTCAACTATTTTATTTAGACCATTCATGTTTAAAGTAATTATTAATGTTCTATTTGTTAACCTTTTCATTTTATTATGTATTTTATTTGTTTTATTTCCTGGTCCCCATTTATTTTTCTAATTTTCCTGATGTTACTTGAAATGCATTAGATCCCAGTTGAGAAAAGGGACAGTATTGAAGAGGTCACTTTCCCAGTGTGATTTGTCTTTGGGTATTATGAAGGAGGAACAAATTACAGTCAAAATAAAAGCTATGCAAGGAGTGGTGGTGCACACCAGAAATCCCTTGGAGAATGGGAGACTGAGGCAGGAGGACTGCAAGTTTGATGCCAGCCTGGGCAGTTTAGGGAAACACTGCCTCACAATGCAATGCTAATGTCTAGAGGCTTGGGCTGTGACTCCATGGTAGATTGCCTTCCTGGCATGCATGAGTCCCTGCATTGGGTAGATATTTATAAATCCTATTATTTACTATACTGAATGAGAAATTAGAACACACAAATTAAAATAAATCTATTAACAAATATTTGTTTACAAAAAATGAAACAAAATTGATAGCTATTATTGTTATTAAACCATGATATGATTTACTTTATGAAGTTCACTTTGAAAAATTAACAGAATAAATAAATATTAATAAGGAAATAAAATTATAGATAAAATTAATGAATGTGAACCATTGTATCAATCTGTGCTGCAGGCAAACTCTGCCACAGATCTATATGAAGTAGCAGAGGTAATAACATGAATAGATATTGTTTCCAGGCAGTGAGCATATGTGTTGCAGTTCTGGACAGCCATATTTTAGTTCTCTTGGTAAAATTAGCATAATAATTAAAAATTTCTAGATAAATTATAATGAATGTGAGCCAGTAAATGATAAATCTATGAGTTACTAAAGTGTGAAAATCAATTGAATAATCAGTATTTTATAGACTAATATACCATGAACAGACTTGTACAAATCAAGAATAAATAGAAAAACCTCCTAACTGATGGCAGTGTTAAAATTATTCACTTTAAGATGAATATTCTTAAAAACTCAAAAGTGAGTATAATAAAAAGTGAAGCAAGCCAAGTATAAATAATTTATGGTGATCTTTGTCGTTGTGTTACCTGCTTTGGATGGAGTTTTAACTGTGAGACAGATTTTTTTTACCTTATTTACTGATCAAAACAATAGAAACACCATGGAAAAAAAGAACATAGACTTGACCACATGATGTTCATTTAATGGACATTACTTAGACTCCTCTACATTTGCCACCCTCTATTCTCAGTCCTGGTAACATGACGGCCAACAATTTACTCACTTTCATAAATTTATGTTTCAGAAAAATTTGATCATTAACAAGTAAGCAAAAAGAAATTTCCAATAGTGATAATTGCTGTAAATACAGAAGAGAAATACAATAGGGAGTAAACCTAGGTTGAAGTCCAGGAGGCTTTCAGGCTGTCCCCTACGAAATCTGACATCCAAGTCTCTGAGAAGGGGAAGTCTGAATTATATCAAAGGAGTAATGCACACTGTCCTGGTATTTAATAGTCTCACTATGGGTAAATGAGGTATTCAGTCTACTATGTTATCTCATTTTTTAAAATTCGTTTTAATTAGTTACACATGACAGTACAATGACCTTGACATATCATACATTTGAAATAGGTTATCTCATTTTTAGTTTAAGTTAGAAAGCAAGTTCTCACAGTAACACTGCATATTTTTAAATGCTGCCAACTAAGTTGAGAATTAACTTGTCAATTCAAGGCAACCATACTACATTCTTAAGCCAAATCCTTCAGGCCACCTTTGTCAACCTCCAAACAGATCTCCTTATACGTTTTTCAACCATATAAAGAGTTAATTTTATTCATTTAAGAAATTAGAATTTTGAAAACCCATGAATCTCACAGTCCACTAGTTTGTCATCTCTATTCTAAATCATTAATGTTTTTTCTCCTACTATTCTCATAGAATCCATATTGCTTCATTGAAGAAGTGGGAATTCTAAAATTCCAGAGGTCCAGTGATTATTTACAGCCTGGTGATTTATATCACTTTACTGTATAAGTTTTATAGGTTCACTTGTTATGGTACATGATAAATATGCTTTGTCTGAGCTGTAGTTCTGGGATCACCATCAGGTTGGGAGCCCCCAAAACAATTAAATCACCTCTCATATTTTTTAATGACTACAGGGAGCTCATTATGTCTGATTTTACTGAAAGAGTGTAAATAGATATAAGCTTAAAAGATCATTTTCATCTTTCCTAATTGTATTTTGGAGTTTTGAAAATATTCATACTTAGTCAGTATAATTTTAGGCATTATTTTTATAATGTCTATGTACCTCCAGGACTGATTTATTTTTTACTTGTTTCATTGATTTGACCTAATAGCAATTAAAATGAACACTAAAACTTTTCCAAGTTAAAGCTTACAAACACACTTAAAATAGAATTGCATCATTCTGTAAATTTAAAGGCCAAAGACAAATCATATTTTCCTCATTAAATGAGTCATTTAATTTTAAGCACAGACATTTCAAAATTTTTACAGATCATAATCAATGTTCATGATCCCCCTTTTGACTTGAAATGTTTGCCTGCATGTAGATATATTGCTAAAAGTTAAATTCAGAAGACAACCTTGACTATTTATTCACTGAAGTTATTTTGTGATCTATTTGCACATAGATCTTCCAGGAGAAGAATTCTGCTATTGTAATTCAACGTAGCATAGATTTTCACAGCTCAGGAGTTCTTTTGATAATAACAAATGCACTTAGGGAAGCTTTGGGATTTTAAAAAGGGCATCCCTGTCCTAACAGATTAATAATTCTATCAATAATTTTCTGGTGTTCAATCTTTCAATTTTTCTTCTCTTTCCAATCTAGTAACCTTCTCCAATCCACACATAATAAGAGAACAAATAAATCAGACAATGGAGGAAGAAACTCAGTAATGCTTTTTTTCCTAGTTAAGTCCTTTTCTAATGTAAGTTTTTAAGATAAAAGTTTCCCTTGTATAAAAAAATGGAAGATTCTGGAAAACTCTTTAAACATTTTAAATAGTGACTAAAAGAATATCCTAGTTGAATTTCCATATACTTATTTGATTACACATTATATGTATTAGGAATATCTAATTTCTATGCATATATCTTAAAGATCCTCATTTCTCAATCTTTTACCTCTTATGGAAAACAAATAGGTCTTTTATAGTGAATTTAATACTTTTACATATTACTTTTGTGAAAGATAATATTTTTCTATGTTCAAATATTTGGGGTATATTACTCATTCCTCAAAAAGAAAGTAGTATGTTGATATGAATAAAAATAGAATATAAATATATAAAAATAGAATATGACCTCAAAATATAGCCAGTATATAACTAAAATATATTAATTTGAATGAGATTATTAAAATTCAAGTTCTGACTCTTGTTATAACAGTAAAATATAAAATTTAAGCTACTCATAATCTGTCAGATTGCTTTATTTTTAAATAGATAGGTCACAAATAGTCAATAATTACTTGAGATTTTTTAAAAATTATACATCCATATTATAATGACTTAAGCTTTTCCAATAAGTCATAATTAAGTAAACCTTTAGAGACACTTTATAAGAATAAAACAAACAAATCTGAATTTGCAATATGAAAACAATCAGCTGAGATTTAATACAGTATTAATAGAGCCTGCATACCATTAATTCATAGTGATAAAAAAATCAGATACTTGACTGTACTTTATAGTACTGAGCTTATTATACTCTATCAAATATTCAAATGTATTTGATCAATGTAACAGATAAAGACTTATATTTTGATCCTAGATGTTCATCCTAAAGAAAAAAGTAGATGGTAATGGCCTCGTTTCTAATTCAGTCTTTATACCATTCAATTTTTTCCATCATTTTAGGTGTTTCCCTTCTAGGCAACAGGATTGGAAGAAACTACAGTATTCTTTTCTTTGTACCAAAGGACAATTGTTTTCTAAAAAAATCAATATTGAAAATAAAATGCTAATGGATAAGAATTTTAAACTAGTAAAAATAGTTTATAGAGATTTTTCCTCAAATTCTTCCTGTATCAGGGAGATATAAAACATGTGTTCTGACCAAAAGAAAAAAATGAACATGAAAATTTTATCAATAAGCAAAGTCATATTTACATCAAGCAGAATACAAAGAGAATTCAGTGTTTCCCCAAAGCATTCAGCCACCAGACTAGAGAGAACAATGGAGGATTGAATAGTGACAAGACACAGTTGAGAATTAGAGTCATGAAAAATCTTCCCAGGAGGGCCAACTTAGGAGAAAAGCAATTTTTAAAATAATCATGGTTTTTATACATAATTATTACTGCTGTATTTACTTAAATCATTCAGAAAGTTTCATAGTTTTTGTGTATATGGGTGTGACTGTATTCAATGTATGTGTTTCTGTGAATGTGTTTTGTATTAGAAGATTGAAACTTCTTTAAAAATATTTATTGATTTTATTATAAATTAGGGTTCATTTTGAGTATAAACTTTTGTAACTTGAGTTAATAATGTTTTCTATTGACAAAGGAACTCAACCATAGGTGGTTATTTCCCTTACTGAGCAACCCAGAAAGAACTATTATTCAATGGGAGTATGGCCTTTGAGCATGGATAATTGATCATAAATCTTTGGGCAGCCCAGCTGGTTTTCCATATGACTACAGAGGAGCACCATATGGCCTCTAGCACTCACAGGGGTCCGCAGCACTCACAGGTTAGAGACTAAAAATCTGTCACCGTATTAAGAAACAAGCTGCTGTCAGACTGGAGGATGATAAATGGCATTCTCATTTAGGGTGAAGAGGATCCTATTCTCCAGTAGGTTGGTGGCTGTTTTTGCACTTCTCATTCTTTTGAGATAATGTCCACATAATTTATGGACCTGAATACCTCAAGGGGGTTGCACTTTAAAGTCCTTCTGCCTTGAAGGAAACCATTGCCTCTGGCTTGGCTCAGTCCTAATCAGGGACCTTACTTGGGACTTCCCATCTCCTTCCCCTGCTCTCTTCCACACACTGGCATCTTTTTCTTATATTTTCTTCATATGATTAAAAATTATGTCTTCCAGATAGCTCTTGCACATTGGTATTTCCCTACTATAATGGACCTAATCTGTTTACCTGGTTGTAGCTGAAATAATACTATGGGAGGGTGAGTTATTTGTGTGTTCTTAGATCTTGGGCAAAAAGAGCAGTTTAAAGTGATTACTTAAGTGGAGAACAGAATCCCCAAATTTAGGTACATTAATGTTTTTAGGAGAACTAATTGCTAGAAAATTTGCCAATATTACCATCTTTAGGTCAGGGCACAAGGGCCATGCCCTGAAGAGTCTGTTAAGCCTGAAAAATACAACCACCCATAGGCTACAGGTCCCCCTCTTGACCATGTTCCAGGTAGTCAGGGATTTAGAAGGATTTGCCCAATGGCCCAGAATCCTGGCTGTTGTGAACATGAGGTCCCTTGGAATATAAGGCAGGGGTGGGATGGGAAGGGACCAGGCTGTGGGCTGAGCACATCTCCTCTCATTTAGCAGATTCAGACACAGCCAGACAAGGTTTCCAAGAGCTGTGAGCTCAACTCTGCCATTCCAGGTGGTTGGGAAGGTGTATTCATCAGGGCAAAGTATTAAATAAATTTTATTTGACAATGTTCACTTGATTTAAAGTACATATTTAAAAACATTTAGTTTTACTCAAAATTTAGGGTCTGTTAGACACCTATCCTTAATATGGATAATCTGCTAATTCATTTTCTTTCTTGTCCCCTTCTATATTAGAATAAAGTGATCACTTATTTGAGAAACTGATTAATATATTTTAATAATCTATAGTTCAAGAGTCTTCTAATTTCTCAGAATATAGTGATTTTAATGGAAAATTTATAACTAATTTTGTGAGTTTACATTATTCAAATAATGCCAACCTTTGAGACAATGAAGTTTTTATATTTTAATAGTCTTTTTGCAATCAAAATATAAAGTGAAACGATTAATATCTAGCCTTGTGTTTTAATTTTAATTTTTTTTGGAGAGATAGAGAGAGAGAAAAAAAAAATTTTGTTTAGAAAGAGCCAGCTTGGTGATTCAGCCTAATATTTATTTTTCAGTTTTCGGTGGACACAACATCTTTATTTTATTTTAATGTGGTCCTGAGGATCGAACCCAGCACCCCGTGCATGCCAGACGAGCGCACTACCACTTGAGCCACATCCCCAGGCCAAGCCTTGTGTTTTAGTTTTGTCATTTATGAGTGTCTATTATATATATGTATCTATTCATTCATGCAGGGTGTGTGCTGAGAATTTATGAAACACTGTTCATAATGATAATTCATCTTTGAATATCCAGCTCTTTTTTTCAATGAGCATGTGATCATTCCAAATAAGATTGTGTCATTAACTGAATAAATATTTAGACATCTGGGTTGTACTGATATGAAAACTGATTGCATGTTTCAAATGATTAACTCTCCAGAAAGGCAAAAGTGTGTTCTATTAAGGTATGTGTCACACTAACACATAGGTTGAAATTTAATAACGCCATATGAGGTGAAAATATATGTTTATATTAATTCAAAGGACTTAACATTGATTAAAAGGCGGTACCAACATTTTGATTTTCCTAAAGTAGTCCTCTCAATAAGCCAGTTTGACTTAATTTATTACAAAAGAAGTGTGAAATGATGAAACTTTTTCTAGTCTATATTCTACTACTGTAACTTGACTTTTATATTATTTTGAAATTTGATAAGTATAATTATAAATTTTGTAAGTTCACAAGAAAGGAGACACACATAGTATACAAAATTTTTCAATTGACAGTGACTTCTAATTTGCAAAATATATTAAAATGAATGTAAAATTTTTATCTTTATCAACCCTCAATAGTTAGATATGAAACAGTAAAACAAAGTAATTTTAAAAATTGCCGTGTTGGACAATATTTTTCTTTATTTTTGACCTTTATTTTTTTCCTAACATAATAGAATTATTAAATATATTAGTGAGGGTTCTTCAGAGAAACAAACCCATGAAGAAATAAGTGTGGAGGTTTATTATGAGGACTTGGCCTTGCAATTGTGATGAATCCGAAAGTTCCTTCATTTGTGGTCAGAGGCCAGAAACTCCAGAGAACCAGCATGGTGGTTCAGTCTGTCTGAGGCCTGTGGACCAAAGAGCTGGTGATGTGACTCTGAGTTTGAGGGGAGATGAGATGAACTGGCCCAGTTTAAGTGTTGAGGAAGGAAAACAAAAAGCTCTTTCTTCCTCTCTCTTTTGTTCCATTTAGACTCTCCCTGTTTCAGGTGATGCCCAATCACAGCGAGGCAGCTGTCTGTCCACTGAGTACATTGAATCAGATGCTAATGTCATCAAGAAACACCCTCTTAGGCATACCCAGAAGCAACCTTAAATCTGGGGATCTTATTGCCAGTCCAGTTTACTCATAAACTTAACCTCATTGGCTTACTTTCAGAATTAATTTAAGGAGAGTTCATTGTGTAATGTAATGTTCTAGTGTATTCTAATGATTGATGCAATGCCTTGTCATGTGTCATTAATATAAAATATTAAGTAATAATATATGCTGGTCTCAGTGATTACTGAATGTTGAATGGGTATGTCTCAGAAAATATTAATCACCTAAAGTAAAATACTTCATTTAAAACAAACACTCCCCTAAATGATATTTTATATTGAAGTCATTTTAGAATGGAAAAATCACAAAAAAATAGCATCATAGAAATTAGAATGTTATAAAAATTTATGAATTAATTTCAAAGTGTTTCCAAATATGTGCTCCTAAAGCAATTTAGAGATTCATGAACAATTTGAAAACATAATTTAAAATAATTTAATACAGGAAAATGATTGTTTCCATATTTTATTCATTAAATATAAAATAAGTAAACATAATGTTGTGGTTTAGATATGAGGTATTCCCCAAAAGCTCCTGTGGTAATTCAGGAATGTTTGAAGGTGAAATGATTGGAGTGTGAGAACTGTAATCTAATCATTTCATCCTAGTTTGAATGGACTGGGTAGTAACTGTGGGGAGGTGGGATGTGACTAGTAAAGATGGGTCATGGGAGGTATACCCTGGAAGGGTACATCTTCCTGTGGTCCCTTTCCCTTGCCTTTCTGCTCACTGGCTACCATGAATGGAGTAGCACATCTCCACTGTGCCTTTGTGCCCTGATGTGCTGCCTCACCTTGGGCCAGAGCAATGCATTTGGCCAACCATGGACTAAACTTCTGGAACCATGAGCCAAAATACATTTACCTCCTCCATGTTGATTTTGTTGGGTAATTTAGTCACAGTTATGAAAAGCTGCCTAATGCATAGATGTTATAATGTATACCTTAAATTTTATATGAGTATTAAATAAGAAATATTAAGTAAAATACTTCATTAATTTTGAATAACTAGGGTAACTTAGTAGTTCATTACAGAAGCAACTTTGAAATGTTTTAAAATATTACAAAAGGGCAACTTTGAAAGGTACATAGGAATAATTATTTATAACTATTACATATTAAGTAATAAATTTCAGCTGTTAATCAATTATGAGTAATTAAAACAAAAATTGCAACAATTATATAAAGAAAAAAAATTGCCACTAAAAATGTGATATTGAATAATACTATAAGACCAAATCAATATTAGACTTAATTTTAAAAATAATAAATCAGTGTTAGAAATATTTTTTGTAAATGTGAAAATGTTAAAACTTTAAGAAAATAATACCTTTTTGTTATAAGTCACCAAATTATACAATGTTGGATCTGGACCATACTTGTAAATCATCCATTCCAACTCTAGCACTGAGGCTATAGAATTGCTATAGACTTGGACTTAGAAGAAAGATGTACTTAGCTGAGAACCAGACCTGCTGTGTGGAGGGTAAGGAGTGGCCCTGAGGTGGTGAAGCTCCATGCAGCTTTCAAGAGCTAAGTGGTGCAGTTGGACAACTGTGTGATTACCTCTCACTGTGGGGCAGCTCTGGAAAACGTAGGATGGTGCATCTTCCATGTAGATCACACCTCCTGCCTCCCCCGGAACCCAGATAATACTTCACTCCATTTGTGATCACGAGACATGACTCGTGCCTTTACACTTGGAATAGATGTGTTATTACATTTGGCCAGTGGCTCAAAGAAAATATATTCAGATATTAAAGTAATGGCTCATTTCTTCTATAGTATTTGTTACATCTCGAATGTCACCATTGGTGAAAGGGCCTAAGTCCAAACCCCAGAAACTGTTCTATTCCTTGCTCCAAGCTTTATCCATCATCAGTTTTGTCACCTTTCACCTGGGACACAGTTCTGACCCATCCGTTTTCTTGCTGTGTGCCCATGGCAGACTAGGCTAATGTAAGAATAAGTGTGATTTCTTTCTCACATCTTCATGCTTGTAACCTGTTTTCCACCTTCCAGCTGTATGGCATTTCTAAACTGGGATCCCTCTTAGATATTTTCATGAGGGTAGGTGGCCCTTCATCTCAAGGCTCCTACTGTCTTTTCCAACTTCATTTCCCATCCTCTTAGACGTGCTGATTTTTTTTTCACACTATAAGTAAACTAGATTTTTTTTGACCCTGTGCCTTTGCACACTGTCTTGTCTCTCTTGGCCCTTCCCCGCTCTGCCTGGATGTTTATCACACTGATGTGGAATGGCCCTTCAGTGCTGTGGCTGCCTCCAGACAAGATCACGTGCTCCTCCTGGACAGGCATTCTCCTGGCTTCCCTGCTGTGGATGTGAGTGCACTTGGGTTGCTGTCTTTCCCCTTCCTAGACTAGAAGCTCTAAGAGGCAGCAACTGTGTTTTTATTCATCATGCATCTCCAGATCATGGGACCATTGCTGAAATATCAGTCGCAGAAAAGTTATTTTATAAGTGACTAATTAAGGTGACTTACGATGGTTACCACCATTGAAATTCAAGATTATATGTAATTCTTAGGGGAAAAAAAAAGCTTAGAAGTAAACATTTAATGTGTGGATTTGAAATAGTTAAGGAAATATCTCCAAAATCATTTCCACAATCAAATACCATAGGTGTTAACTTGTCTGAAGTCGCTTCATGCATAACTTCATTACAGGCGTCACTGTGTCCCCGACAGGTCTTCTCTGAACAGCACACTGAAGGAGATAAGCCTGGCTAAGCGGCCAAGGGCTGAATATCTTCTCTCTTATGTGGAAGTTAGAGCAAAGGAATGGAAAAAGTAAAGGGAGGAATCCCATGAAAATAGAAGGAATATCGTGGAGCAGGGGAAGGGGATTCAGGGAAAGGAAGGGACTGCAGCATGAGATTGACCAAACTATGCTGTTGACAAATATGAGTATAGCACAGGGAGTCCAGCCTTTATAAAGTACCAATACAAAACAATAAGTAAGTAGAAGGAAGACGGGGAGAACAGAGGAAAGGGAACAGGGGAGGAAGGGGGAAGCAGTGGGGACTGAAGTGGAGCATGTTATACCCCATGCCTGTTGGTTATGTCACAGTGAACTCTTGTGCCTTGTGTAACTATGATAAACTAAGGCAAACATTTTTAAAAGCACTTTTTTATTCCTCTGGGTTCATTTCTAATACTAGTTTTCTTCTCCTCACTTCCAGTTCTTACAACTATTTTGTTGTTTCTAATAAATATCCCAAGAATACTATACATTCACATCAACATCAGTTGTCCTGTCCATATTTGGACAAAGCATCACAGATATGCAGGTGTGTGTGATTAAAAGGCACACACTGAAGCAAGATTTTCCCTTCCCCACCTGGAGCCTCCCTCACAGAGCTGCTCTGAATACCTCAAGTGAACCATTTGATAAAGGAAGAGCTAAAGATTTCATGAGCCCTTCTAACAATATTTGAATACTGTCATTATTTATTTTGAGGAATCTGTATGTTTTGTTTTCCTTATGATTCAGTTTGGTAGTGTTTCTGCTAAAGTCAAATTCAAAAAGGCTAACCTGACATTAACATATAATTCCACATAAAATTGATTGATCTTCCCTACATTATAGTACCTCTCATTCTAAAAAAGCTTGTAACTTTTGAAACTGTAATTCAACATCAAAAGAAACACAGAGTTACCAATGTAAAAGCTCATGTAAAAAATCAACTTTCATAATTTTCTCTCTTAACAGATTTCATAATATAGGACATCTGAACTAGGCCAATGCATATTTGTTTTCCATACCAGAAAAGCTGAAATCTCGACTGTTGGATAAGGACGAACTTATAAATTTACTAAAATAAAAAATTGATGTTTGAAGTCATTAAAGAAAAATTCAGCTGTATGCCTTTGAATATCCAGGCAACTACCAAGTTGTGCCAAGAATGAGGTTATACATGATTCCTCACTCTATATGTGATCATATCTAAAAATTTAAGTATTCTGTGGAATGCTTAGAAAAACACTCTTGGCCTTTACAAAATTAAGACCATTCCTTATCTTCCAATGAGGGTGATCTAGTGATGCCTACTGATTTATGAGCTTGTAGTCCTATCTTGAAACTCAGCAAAGCAGGTTATTTACACTAAGGTGTCTGGGGAATTGTCTCTTCATATGTCCTTTTTCTTTAGTCTGGAATGTGAATCCCAGAGAAGCTTCCCGCCCAATGCAGAGCTTTCCCCACACCCAACACATTTGGAATAAAACAGCAAATGTCTGAGCTTTTTCTCATGCAGTGGAATAATTGGATCAAGATGTTAAACCCAATGTTCAGCATATCTGCTGCTTTTTTCCCCCATTAGCGATAACACAATTGCATCAATGGATTCTGATGTCTATAGTATTAACCTCTTTGGAAAGTAAGTAGCCATTTGTAGTAAGAAAGTGGGTAGGTAAGCAGGAGCAAAATAGCTCCTCCACGGACCAGGTTCTAGACTAAGTGCATATCATTCTCTTCTGACATTTTCTTCTGGTTTAATTTTGACAAAGAAATTCAAGATATGTTTTGGGAACAGAAATATAGAACTGTAAGAAATAATGCAACTGAAGGAAAGTTTGTTCCTTTATGCGCATGCTCACATACACTTACACACACACACACACACACACACACACACAACCTGTATAGGCCCATATGTGTCTCCCTGTCAGCTCTGCCCTCAAAACACTTTCATTCATAGTGATCTTACCAATTACAAAACACTTTCAGTTATAGTGATCTTACCAATTCCCTACCTCCCTAACTCCTTGACTTTGGATTGATATATTGTTTAGCCTTTGGCTCATTTAATGCCAAGCACTTGGCATTAAATGAGCCAAAGGCTAAACAATATATCAATCCAAAAAATTCTTCCCATATATATGTGTAAATAACTGCACATTTAATAATGATGCACAGAAACACACACTTTTGTACTGCAATATTCATAATAAAAAATGGAAATTGTCTAAAAGAGTTTTGTTAAATAAATTATACCAATTTGCATAAAGCAGATTATTGTTATTAAATATATTAGTAGCTAGAGATTAGTAATCATAATGCAATGTTAAAAATGTAGGTTACTCCAAGTGTGTGTGTGTGTGTGATTATGTGTGTGTGCATGCACAGACAGAGGGAGACAGAAAGAGGGAGAGATAAGGAGGTAAGAAAAGACTTGTCACTTTGAAGTTATTATTATTTCTTCTTACTTGTTTATTTTGCACTATTAAAGTACTCATGATTATTGTGTGCTACCTTTTACCTAATTATTTTAAAATACAATGTTCTGACACATAAAGAAAAATAATATCCTCATAAAGGAGAAAAGCAAAGTTCTTTCCTCTAGTGACTGTTTCTAAACACTTTTATATTTATTATGATAGTTCCTTAATGTTTTAAAATATTGTGCTACAATACAGCATAACATTTCCCAATTGACCATCTCAAGGATGCAGCCCCAGTAGTGATGGTGTGTCCTTACTGTTGGCAGTCTCCAGGACTTGGCATCTTGTGGAACTGGAACTGTATACGGGCACCACACTGCCCCAGTGCCCTTCCCTCAGTTCCTATAGCCCCCCATTTCACTATCTGTTTCTCGGAATTTCACAACTGTGGATGCATACGTGGAACCATACAGTATTTGTACATTTGTGCTTTTCTGACTGCTTTATTTTACATATCATAATGTCCTCGAGGTTGTTCCATGTTGTGGCATATGACAAGATTTCTTCCTTATTAGGGATGAACAGGGTTCTGTGCACGTTTATACTGTGCTCTGTTTATCCTTCCAACTGTCAGTGGATACACAGGTTGCGTGCACTTTTTGGCTGTTAAGAATAGTGCTGCTGTAAACATAGGTGTGCTAATGTCTCTGAGATTCTACTTTCAATTCTTTTACATCTATACACAGTAGTGTGGATACTGAACCATGGAGATTAATTTTTATTCCTTTGAATAACCTCCATATAGTTTTGCACATGGGCTGTACCAGATTGCATTTCAACTAGCAATGCACAGGAGTTCCATTTTCTCCACATCCAGGTCCTGCTTTTTAATTTACTTTATTTACAAAGTAGCCATTGTAATGAATGTGAGGTGATAGTGTGGTTTTGGTTTGCTTTTCAGTGAAATTAGTGATGTCCAACTTATTTTCATGTGTTTCTTGGCCATTCATACATCATCTTGGAAGAAGAGTCCATTCAAGTTTTAATCAATTTGTATTCATTCTTGTTCTTGTAGTAGCTAATTTGATTTTCTTCTTGGATTGTCTAAGCAACAAAATACAATAGAAGCATCTTGGGAACCATATATTAGCTTTGTTAGCCAGATATCTTTGTAATTCTATAGATCTCACTTTATTGACTATTATCTATTTTTTTATTTTTAAATATCCATGAAAGTATATTAATAATAACAGTCACTTAGGTCAATTTTTATTCCTTACAGTAATAATATCTCATCCATTATATAAATAATCTTTAATCATAACACTTTTGCAAGTAAAGAAAAATTATGAAATATTAACATAGTTATTCTCTTAACATCTACATAAATTAAGGTACACTTTTTTATTTTAGATACCTCTAACTTTAACTCCTTTGAAATGTATTCTTAAAAAGAAATCATAATTAGTGTAGAGATTATTCTATATGTGCATAATTCCCCCAAATGCCATAAAGAATGGGAAGTTGTCCAACACCTCCATATCTCAGATCTAGGTTTTACTATGATGTCCATAGCACATCATAAATGCCTCTGTATCCCCACAATTCAGGAGCTGAGCTCAGGAGGTCTGCACCATACACCATACAACAGCAGGCGTCACTGGAAACAGCTCCTCCTGGGACCCAGCATGATGTTTTGGCCACACTTTCACTGCTTGCCAGTCACCCCAGTTGCATAACAAACTGAGAAAATAGCATTTTCTGTCCACTCTGGGAATTCCTTTTGCTTTGTTTTTCTCTTTTTGTATTGAGTTTGTGGACCCACTATACAGAGACTACCTTTTGTAGGGTTTCTAGAGCATCATTTTAACAAAGTCAATGTTTTCATTGTATCAATTTGTATTCAGAGAAAATTATCTTATCAGATAGCCTCTTTCTGCTTTCTGTCTAAAGGTTAATTTCTCTGCCTACGAACTATAAAATTTGCAAAATTAAGTTAGTTTATGTAGATTGGTGTGACAACCAAAAATAACCTAAACACATATAAGTTAAAAATCTATTCATTTTTACAGTATTGGAGAAATACACATGATTCCTCATGATATAGTCTTCATAATCAAATAAATACAAATTACTACTAATTAGAATTAAATTTATGTTTTACATGCATATTTCAGTCAAAACCCAAGGATACTCTTCAATGATGCACAAAACAACAGTGCTATTTCTTCAAGTTAAAATCAGCAAGTTCTCCATGTTTCATTCCCATCTTGGTATAAGATATGATACAGAAGAGTCAGCCTCAGAAATTTTGTGTAATTTTGAAGCCCAAATTATTTCTCATTAACCAAGAAAATACAGCATACACACATATCGTATCTACAGAAATATGTGATTTACTATTTTCCTGCCTTTCCTATCCTCTATAGGGTATGCTCGTAATGTCAATTCATGGCCTTTGCCAAAATTATTAAATTAAGTTTTATGATTGTTCTTTTTGCACACAATTTAGGGAATTGGATTACAAACTTTCATGTATCTAAATGATAGTAAAATTATCCCAATAATTTGATAACAAATTGTATGGGTTAGATATTTCAAGGTAGAGAATACCTAGTAATTTAGAGCCAAATAATGATAGATTGGCTTAAATTATTTCATGGTCTCATATTTTGTTTAACAAGAAGTCAAATGTTCCAGATTCCACTCAAACAGCATTTCTAGGTGAACCACACTTTATAGTGGACCTGGTTATCATAACCTGTATTGTTAGACTGTCAGAGGAAATTAATCAGAAATGTGCAAGAACAACCACAGTTCTTTAGTAGAGTCAGATGATGAACTGTGGAATATTAAATTTTGTGATGAAAAAAATCCCAGAGTATCATGAAATGACTTGATGAAATTAAAAGTTAAATTTTTCATTTAATTAAGGTTGCCAGTATGCAGATAGAGAACTAAGGAAATTGTGTGAAGAATAATAGGAAATGATGTGATTGGAAAGGCATAATATTTATTTTTATAAAGCATGAAATTTGGGAGCCATTGTTTGAACATCATACATTTTTCTAATAGTTATGTGTACATTTTCAGATAAAGTTATACAAAATCTTAAATATGTTTTATTCATAATAAATACTTGTGTCCAGTTTGAAGTATTTCACACTAAGAATAGATCACATTATAACAAAGCATGAAAAAATAATGCATTTGCTTTAGATTTGAAGTAGATAATCCATTCAAGTCATCCTCAGAATATGAATAGTAGGAAACCAGATCTGGTGATAACAGGCTTTGTCATTTTCAGTTGACCAACAAATACTGAAGAAGAATGCAGTATGTAATGTGCATATAGCATTATGTATGTTATAATTTGGGAAAGGACACTTTTCTAAGTTTCAACTTTACTTTTACTATCAGTGCAAAGGATGGGCTGGGGCTGTGTACATATTGGAATAAGAACATATTGTGAATAATGTTTCAGGAATCCTGGAGCCGTCCACAGAGAGCGTGGCTAGGTGCTTTGAAAGGCTGTTATTACCTTCTTTAAAGAGAACTTTAAGATTTCAGGAGAGTAGGTTTGTAAAAGGCTCATTGACAAGAATCATCAACTTGGAAGGCTGATTCCTTCAAATTCACTCAGGTTAAAGTTAGGCCCAAGGGTAGAGGAACGTGTATTTTAGTCCAGTGGTTGGTTTGGCCACATCAATGTAACAGACTTAAAGAAGCATCCCCGAATCACACTCTCCCAAGGAGAGCTGCCACTATTTGGTTTGGGTGGAGCATTATTTTACTTAAATTATGAAATGTCCAGATTTTCCACAGTGTGTGCCAGACTCTCAGAAGGCAAGGGCTGGACATGTGATGCTAAGCTGTGCTAGAAATGGCATTGAGAGAACCAAAGTGACTGGCCAGCCGCTGATCACTCATCACACAGGATGTGGTGGTCTGGGATTGCTGTGGCTTGGGAAACCTTGTCTGCTCACAGACTCAGCCTGAGCCCCACTCTTAGCTGAGGAGAGAGTGAGAGCAGTGTTGAGCACTGGTAGCAAGAGGGTGAAGGCCTCCACTCCCCTCCACCCAGAGATAATGGGGTTTCAGCAATGTCTGTCACCAAACCCAGGAGAAGTGGTAAAAATACAAAACTGCACAGTGCAATGTGTTTTACATGAACACATCATCCAAAAGAAACTGACTTTAATGACAAATTTATTTCAGCAACCAAAATATCGGGGAGAGTCAAAAAATGTGAAGCATTCCCAGGTTTTTATTTTCATTTATTTTTATTTTATTTTCATTTAATAAATTTTATAAGGAAAGTTACAGATTGTGGTGATAATTGTAAGTTGTAGAGTTAATTAAATTGAGAGTGATATATAAAAATTGAGGGCCGAATATGTTGATTCAGTTCCTGAGAAAATAATAGCCTTCTTTAAACCTTGACATTATTCTAGAAATACATAGCATTTGCTTTCCCAATTTCTTGTGGAAAATTTAGGATTAAGCAAAATAGAACTGGAATAAATTACTCAGAACCCTCCAGTATGTGTTAAAGCAAAGACATGAAATCATGGGATATATTTTAAGATAATTTATATGTCATTATTTTTAAATGAAATGTTTAAAAAGTACTAACTGTCTTTTGGTCTTAGATCACAGTAGTCACGGTTGGAAAAATACCTGTTAGGTTATCATGTTCATTCTTCTGCTGGGGTAGGATTTGCCTCCATCTCAAGAGAGAGGAGTTAGCACTTTGTATTTGCCAAGAAAGTGTAATATCTTATGGGGCGCAGAAGAGAAACCTTGTTAGAGCCAAGTCAATATAATGTTTGACATCTAGCCAAATACTCAAAAAATAAAATAAAATAAATGTGCTTCTGTCATTCCAGCCACATAGATCCTGGCAGCTGCATTCTGTTCTAGTTGGAGCATTTGCAAAATCTTATCAAGAAATATATCCAAAAAGGATGTATTGCAGTGCTATTTATGGGAAGAAAAATAGAAGAAATTATCTTAATGTAAAAAGAATTGGGATGAATATGTTCTTGGAATAATATGTTGCAAGTACAAAAAAATGTTAAACCACAACTGATAAATATTTCTACAAAAGGTGAACTCTCTCTTCCATTTACTGGTAGAACAGCTGGCATCACAGCTTATACACATGGAAGCATAATAAATCCTACTTGATAAAGATGAACAGTAGGAAATAGAAAATTGTTAGGGTCTGTAAACAAGTCAGGATGGCGCCTGGCATCTTGCCAGAGGGAGTGGTTTGTGCGGTGGCACCAGCGAGCCATAAGTGTGGAGATTCCTTATTGGTTGACTGCTGTATCTAGTTTATGTTAATTAAGATAAACTGTGTGTAATGTATATATATACCCCTCCTGTCCTACAATAAACGGCTCCCACTCCTGCTGTATCAATGTACACAAGTTGCTCGTCACCCCCCGGTTATTTTGCTGCAGCCGGACTGCGGCAGAAGATTGAAAGTCATGTTGTGGATAACATCAGTCCAGGCTGTGTAATATTTCAAGCTCTTTCCAAGCAAAAGATCTGTTACCCCACAAGTTATCACTCCTTGGTCACAGATCAGGAGGAAGTCTGTTAACTCTTGAGGATTGCTGTGCTTGCTCATCCCTGTTCATACATTTCCAGCTTCATTTTCTGTTTTCTTTTTCTCATCCCATTTCTTAAAATGTTGTGAATTATCTCTGTGTAATTTCTGGTCTACCATTGTGTTTTGTTGGGACTTTAAAAAGTGTTTTTTTTTTAAATAAAACAATCAATATTCTAAAATATTAACAGCCAGATATTGAAGTTTTCTTGATAAATTTTACAAGTGGAAAATTTGGCAGCAGCTCCTAAATGCCTTTGCCCTTGAACCTACCATGGCCTCCATCTGTTGCTTTGAATCCTGGTTCTGAGTCAGAATGTCAGGGGCCAACTATCATTACTCTGTAGTAGTATTTATGTTTTAGCTTCAGCAATGCTTTGTACCACCTGATGGACCCTGGAAGAGACCTGTGTTTGACCATGCCATCTGAGGTTTTAGATTCCTTCATGACCGTTCAGGAAACTTTCTCCGCTTTATTCAGTGCCTTCCCATCTTAAGGACTTCCAGGTCCCCAGCTAATAGTTGTATACTGTCAGATCTAAAATATCCTCTGCTTGGAGCTCATTTTTGAATTCTATGTATTTTTTCTTTTCATCTGGAAGACAGTTTAAGTTTCTAACATGCAGAAAGATCCAATTCAAAGTGCACAAGTACAGTCACATTATTTTCTTCCATCTGTAGCTTGTTCTTTGTAGTCTATGTAATGCCTTCATGACTAGCAACACCTGGAGGTCCAAACCAGAGCTCAGGAGACATCTGTAGCTTTTACCTTGTCTTTAATCCATGCATACACAGTCAGTCACTAATGCTTTAAAATTACATACACTAAAACTAACAAATCTCCCCCCTTCTTTTATTTGTCTTCACTCTCTTCACTCTAATACGAACCACTGTCATACAGTCAGTCTATGCTCATATTTGGTGTCACCGGAATACCAAAAAGGAAGGGTTCTACTGGAATTCTGCTCCTGCTGTGTTTTCTTCAACTGATGGTCAGTACTATCTAGAATGATCTTTCAAAAAGATAAGTCTCCTAGTATAAAGAAAGCACTTCCATACTTAATTGCAATATCTGTGATTCTTATTCGACTACATATGCTTTTATTTGTCTTCACTCTCTTGAGTAAAGGTAAGAGTAAAGTCTCTTTTATTCAGTAGCTGCCTCAGTATGTGACACCTGTCAGTGATTCAGTAGGTGTCTGTTGTATAAAGGAGGGTGTGTGTAAGAAAACATGTACACATCAAAGCAACGTGTTCACCCAGGAAAGAGAGGCACCATACTTCCAGAAGTTGGTGTTTACAAAAGTAAGATTTAGTTATATTCATTCTATAGCTATAGTTTTATCTAAAAAGGGCAGTCCAAAATGATTTTTTGAGTAATCACAGAAGAATTTTATAAATGCAACACTTTATCAATATAAATTTAGATCTTTGTAGTTCTAAATAGAAAGATGTAGGAAATTTCTTGTATGACACTGAAACTTAGTTGATTTCTTACTTCAGATTTTCAGTATGCTTCATCTGTTTATTATTTATATTCTGTACTTGTTTCTCACAAGTCTGCTTTGTTGGTTGAGTTATCTGCTGGTGAGTCCTAAAAATAATCTTTTGCCAAAATATGTATGTGAAATTCTTTGGTTGAATGAAAAATCTTAAAATATAATGTAGCATAGTTTATAAGAAATAGCACTTAGAAGTATGAACCACTTCCCCCCGAAGAATCACAAAAGAGATAAAGATTATAATCATCACCAAAATGTGTTGCAGTTACAGCAATAATAGTTTCTAAGTACACTGAAGAACTATGGGCAGGACCAAAAGTAGAGATCAGAAGCCCACCAGAATTCAGAAACATTCAGATGTGTTTGGAATTCTACTAGTCCATGGGTAACAGGGGAGCTGAGAAGTTTGAAGTACTCCATGTGGCAAGGAAGATGGGAAACAGCCAACCATCTGAGACTTCAGAGCTAAAGCATTATGTGGCACAGATATGCCCATAAAAATGAAGACATATGAAAAGTCTGTAAGGTTGAAGAGGCTTTAAAATATTCAAAATTAGGATTTAAGAATACTGTCCTATATTAATGATTGACTAAATACCATCAGTTTATGACACTATTCCTATCCTAGACTTCTGTCTAATAATTACATCCATGAATATGTACAAAGATTTTTCTGTAAAATGTTTATTAACATACATCTACAATAGCAAAAAAAGTCAACAAAGGAACAAACAAGAGTCAGATCTTAATTGGCAATTGTAGGGAAATATTGGGTTTATGATGGATACATGGAGGAGGTACAAAGGAATAAATGAATGGGTAGATATATTGTTAGGTATTCCTAATCTGGAAGGTTATACTCCAGATATTAACAGTGGTTATTTTTGAGTGATGGATGTGTTTAAGATTTTAAGTAATTTATTTCCTAATTTTTAGTGTTTCAACTTTATACCCTAACTTATAATGATGGTTCCCAAAATGACAAAAACATCTCAATGTTTGGTGAAGTAATCTTTATAACCTTGTAAGACTCTAACACAGTTGCCTTTTATAAGTACTAATTCCTTTACTTCATTGTATACTTCTCTTATTTAGTAATAAGAGAGCGAATTTATGGAGACTCAGAATGAGACTTTCATGTGCCCCACCACCACGCTCTGGACATGTTTTGAGTGTGTTCTCCAAGGTTCTGGTGCTGGAGCCCTGTTCCTGAGTGTGGTCGTGCTGAGGCAGGGAAGTTTCTAAGAGATGAACCCAGTGGAAGGGAGTTGGGTCATGAAGGAAGCGTCCTTGGAAGGGGCCGGTGACCACCTTGTGGGATTCCCTTTATAATATTACATTTCTGTTTACAGTTGCCTTTAATGTTTAGCTGGACTGTTAAATAGAGTATTTTGAAAAGAGGAGTCTAGGCTGCCAATGAGATCCTATTTATAAAGTGAGGTGTTCTACCACTGCCTTCACCTGAGATCGTGATTTCTGTTTCATCTGGTGGGTCATGTGTGGCCAGCAGGAGAGAAGAAGAGAGGACATATGAGCAGATGTGTAGGATACTGTAGCTACACTGGAAAAGTCTCTGAGCACACAAGAATACTTTAGACTTCAGTGAACCGGATTGGAACATAGTCTACCAAATACATCATTGCCATGGACATTGCAGAGAACACAGAACGGGATGTCGCAGGACTTTAAAATACTTCCATTGTATGTAGTGGGTGGGGGTGGAAAAAAGAAAATTATAAAAAAAAAAACTAAAAGAAGATTAGTCAAAAATTATAGTGTCAAGACAAATCCTAGGATGTTGCATTGTGTTATAACAGTCACTTAATAAATATTTGTGGGAGAAAAAATGAATGCAGTTTAGCTTTCTTAGATGTGTCTGATTTTATAATTTAAGCCCTCTCTGTAAAGAACAATCCAACATCCTTATATTTTATTGTATAATTTGTGCAATCTTGATTAGAACTGAGGACACTCAACTTCTTCCCACATGATCTAATTCATGGTTGAAGAATTCCAAGGAATACTAACTTCACATCTGGACTATGTTTAATAAGTCTGCAGCAGTCCCCAGTGGCTCTTATCCCATAGATCTTCATTCACCTAAAAATTCAAGTATGTTAGTGTTATTGGTGTCTAAGTACGTAATTTTATGAGGGAATCTTTTATTGAGTCATGTCAATCCTAATTTGCATGAGTATCCTTTTACCTTTAAAACTTTTGACACCTCAGTTACTTCTCTAGTATTTGTCAATCAGTTCTATTTTGAATTAAATATTGTTCCTGTATTGACAATATGCCTTCACACATGATTATTATTGATATGATCAAGGATGGTACAGAATATTGTATCAATCAGGCTGTCAGTTGAAATAAGGAGAAAAACTCAGTTTTATTTTATTATACAGAAAAGGAATTTACTAGAGAATATTTGAGTGATTCATAGCATTGTTGAACTTTCTAGAGAAGAGGTTCAAGGTTAAACTTTCAGAAAACAGGCATGACCACCTCTGCTTTCCTGCTACTCAGCAGTCATGCTGGGGAGGAAACAGCAGCCAGCACCACTCCAAGAGGAACACATCTACCTGGCATGAGACTGGGCTGATTCTGACTCTGGTCAGTTCAGGTTTCTTCTGCTGCCCCATTACCAAGCACAGGGATGAGGCCTGGTGCTTAGTTTCCTTGTCAGCAACTTAAGAATTTGAAAAACCCTCACAGATGAGTCTGTTATGTGTAGACTCACCTGTCTGCTTACCAGATACAACGAGGACTGGTGAATTTTCTGTTTCACCTTGAGCAAGGAGGATTATGGGCTCAGGAATTCTCCAAATGAGGTGTTAGCATTTTCCAGGATGTGGAGCAACTAGCAATATGACAAATTATTTTTTTAAATTTTTCTTCTTCTTTTTTTTGAGGTACTGCGGATTTTGAGGTACTGCAGGACCTTGTGCATGCTAGGCAAACTCTCCTTCAATGAGCTATACCCCAGCCTCCACTTTCTAAATGTATCAATGTTCTAAATTGCTATTGATTTTAATAATTTGGATTTTAAGCAGAAATTTGATAAATTGAGGTATGGCCTATTTCTAGTAGTAATTTGTATTTTAATCATAGTTAGAATAGCTGTATCTGAGAGCTTACAAAGTTTATTAATTCAAAGTTATTGATGCTTGAGTTATCAAGAAATTAGTAACTATGTATGTTTTAGCACTTTATGCATTTATAAATCGTAAATCAATAAAAAAGAGACAAAAAATCAAGAAGGCAAATATTACTAGATCTGATTGATAATACTAACAGTGTATTTTTAAGTTAGAACAGAAAAATAAAACCCAGTTGCAAAGTCATTATATGAGGGTATAAATAAGTGGTAGTATACAATTAACATTTTATTAGTGCAATATAGTTGTATATGATCATGGGACTAACTGTGGCATGTAATGTTATTTGTTGCATTTCAGTCCACAGGAGTATATCCTCTTCCCCTTCCTTACTCTTCTCTTTCCCTGAACATCTTCCACTCTCTTTCTTCTATGAAATTACTTTTTAGCTGTGTACACTAAAGTAGGGCTCATAGATTGGTCAATTTGCTTTTGACAAGTCCATCCAGTCTTCTCAAGAAGTGGGTCTAGGGCCACTGGATAAAAGCCATACACAAAAATAAGTCCAGAAGGATCACAGAGAAGAATATAAGAGCCAAAATTATCAAACAGTTCAAAGAAAACAAACCGGCAAATCTTTATGACTTTGTGTTAAACAAAGTATGATACCTAAAGCTTAAATGCAAAGGAAAAATAGACAAATTGGAAATAATCAAATTTAAAAACTTAATATTTTCTTCCAAAGGACATCAACATGAAAGTAAAAAAGACAATTCACAGAATGGGAGGGAATGTCTGAATTTTTTTTTTAATCTGCTAAGGAACTTGTATAAAGAATACTTACAGGATTCTTACAACACAATAATAAAATGACCATTTAAGTTTTAGAATTGGAAATGATTGGAATAGACTTTTCTGTAAAGAATTTATGGAAATGTCTAATAAGCATATAAAAGGAAGTGTAAGTCAGTTATGCACCAGAGTAATGCACATCCAACCCATCAAAAGATATTATCCATACCCATTTGACTACTGTAACCAAGCAACAGATAATAACAAGTGTTAGTGATGACATAGAGAAAGTGGACTGTCGTGCATCACAAGTGGGAATATAAAATGGTAAAGTCAGTTTAGAAAAGAATTTGGTAGTTGCTTAAATTGTTAGTGTTATAACATAACACACCATATCCACTTTGGAGCATATAGTCAAGAGAATTGAGAAGGTATGTCTACACAGAAACTTATAAATTAATGAATAGACCAGAAAAAATTCTAAAAGTAGCTGAGAATGGGAGATACATGACAATCAACTGAGAAATAGATAAATAAAATGCAGTGCACATATATAATGGAACAGTATTCAGCAATTTAAAAGACAAATTCTAGGGACTGGGGTTGTACTTCACTAGTGGAGTACTGTAGCATTTACAAGGCCCTATGTGCAATCCTCAGTTTTGCAAAAACAAAACATCCTGCTTTACTCTAGGCCAATGGGAGGTCAAGCAGCATGGCAGGAAGGCATAATAGATTAAAGCTGGCCACCTCATGGGGGCAAAAGAGCACACAGAGAGGGAGCCACAGAGAACAGAAACCCTTCCAGGGCCCTCCCCTAGTGACCCCTTCCTCTAGCCATGGCCCACCTGTATTCCATCTCTAAACAAACATTCCTGCACGGGCACAAGAATTTGGGGGTGACACCCCATATCCAAGCTATAGCAGTATGATTAAATTTGTATCAAATGTCCCCAAACAGGAAGACCTATAGAAACAAAGTAGAATAGGGTTTCTTAGGGTAAATGAGGAATTACTGTTAATAGGCAAAGAGTTTATTTTAGGAATCATGAAATGTTCTATAATTTGGGGGATTGCTTCACAACTCTATGAATATACTGAAAACCACTGAATTGTACCGTTTTAATGTATGAATTGCATGGTATTTTAACTACATTGCAACAAGGCTGTTAAATACAAGAAGTATACTTTTTTGTTAAAAGTATTAAAACTTGGATATGACTCTGAATATTTTTATTAAATATTTTGTTAGTCAAAATATTTGTGGAGAAATGCCAGAGAAGATCATGTTTTTTATTCAAACATTCCTCATTTCAAATACATAAAATGTCATCAAGTACCAATATAAAGCAACAGTACCATACCTGAAGACAAGTTGTGATTTTTAAGGAGTGGAAACACCGAGGAGATACTGTCACAAATTGCTGTGGACATATTAAAGTGTTTGTGGAGAATGGCAACCAAATATAAGGAGAACTTAAAAATTGGGCAATTGCTGCTTTTCCTATCCAAACTTATGACATCTAAACAAAAGTGGAAGGTTTTGGCATTCATTAATATTAGAAGCTTTCTTTACAACATGAAGAAAGAGATGACACCTAAAAGTATCCCCTCAATATTTTAACTCTATTTTGTGTTCCAAGAAAAATTATGATTATCAGCCCTGTGAAAATGGCATTATATAAGTGGAATAAACCATCTCAAGGACTTTTTAATCTTATTATATTATGAATAACATCCACAAATGTCCTATTAAGATCCATAAACAACCCAATTAATAAATGGACTAAGGAGCTGAACAGACACTTCTCAGAAGAAGATATACATTCAATCAACAAATATACGAAAAAATGTTCAACATCTCTAGTAATTAGAGAAATGCAAATCAAAACTAGTCTAACTTTTATCTCTGCCAGTCAGAATGGCAGTTATCAAGAATACAGACAAAAAATGTTGGCAAGGATGTGGGGGAAAAGACACACTCATACATTGCTAGTGGGACTGCAAATTGGTGCAACCAATATGGAAAGCAGTATGGAGATTCCTTAGAAACCTTGGAATGAAACCAAACATATTTCTCTTCTTGGTATGTACCCAAGGGACTTAAAAACAGCATAGTATAGAAATGCAGCCACATCAATGTTTATAGCAGCTCAATTCACAATAGCTAAACTGTGGAAGCAACCTACATGGACTTCAATAAATGAATGGATAAAGAAACTGTGGTATATATACACAACGGACTGTTGCTCACCATTTAAAGAGAATAAAATTATGGCATTTGCAAGTAATTGGATGGAGTTAGAGAATATCATGCTAAGTGAAGTAAGCCAATCCAAAAAAAAAAAAAAGCCAAATATTCTATCTTATAAGTTGATGCTGATCCATAAAGCAGGGGTGGGGGAGGGGGAGAAGAAACACATGGGAAAAATGGAGGAACTTTGATGGGGCAAAGGGGAGGGAGAGGTGGGACGAGGGTATGGGGACAAGAATGAGATGGACATAATTACCTTAGGTATGCATGACTGTACATATGGTGCAATGCCACTTAGTATAAAACCATAGAAATGAAAAGTTGCGCTGCAATTGTGTACAATGAATCAAAATGCATTCTGCTGTCATATATACCTAATTAAAATAAAATTTTAAAAAGACCTAGTGTAAGATGAAAATGGCTGTTGTAGATTCTGTAGTTTTTAAAATGGAAATACAGGTTAAATACCTGTGCATGTAGCCAAGGGGCCTTTAAGAAAAGTGCTCCATGAGTATGTGCCCACAGGTTGCCATTTGTTAGAGTGTCATGTAAGCTCGTCTTGCTATAAACCATTGAAATGTTAAGACAGTGGCAGCTAAATCAAGACTTTGAGTTAAGGCAAGACAAGATACACATTTAAATGTGTGTAAGAATGATGTAAGAAAAGAAATTATTTTAATTTCAAATCTACTATTTTAACACATAGTAATGAGAATGAGGTCAGCATTTACAAAGATATAAGAATTATTACTCCATGGTTAAAAAATGGCTGTGTAATTCATCTACAATATCATGTCTGGTGACATGTAGTACAGGATGTCACCTTCTTCCATACAGTAGGGGAATTATGTTATAGGAAAGATCCAGAGGATTCACACTCAGAGACTTCAGTCTGTTAGTTATGAAAGGTCTGAATTGTAGAACATAATCTAATTAGTAAACACATAAAATATACTACACATGGAAAATGCTTTGAAACATACCATATTCTAGTCTTTAAAATAAGTCTCAATAAATTACAAAATAAATTATATAATCTTATGGCTATGGTCTCTGACTACAAATTAAGTTAGAATTGAACATATAGAAATCTGGGAAGTACCTAAAGATTTGGAAATTATGTCACATACTACTAAAAAAAAAACATATAAGTCAAAGAAAACATCACTGGAGAAATTTCAAAATATTCTTATTGAATAAAAATGTAAACACTTTTAAAAATTGGTGGGTGAAATGTACCAAATCCAATACTTAGAGGAAAAGTACATGTAAATGCCTCTATTGTAAGAAGAATCTCAAATATGTCACAGAAGCTTTCTTACTGAGACTACAAGAAAAGTAAACTAAACCCAAAACTAGCAGAAGAAAGAAAATGGCAAAGGTAGAGCATTGATTGATAAAATAGAAAACAGCAACAAAATAACAGGAAATAAATAAATCAGTTTAACAAAGTCAAAATTTGGAAAAATCAGCGAATATTTAATTTGATGAAGAAAAAATGATGTAAGACAAATTACAAAAATTAGGAATGAATATATTACTACCAATCCTTTAGTAATTAAAGGGATCATACAAATAAATCTTCACATTAATGAGTTTGCCAATTTAATAAAGTGGACAAATTCCTTAAACACAGATGTAAAATTACTAAACTTGACTCAAAAAGAAATGGAAATTTAAATAGATCAATAATTAGCAAAGTGAACTAGCAGTTAAAATTATATTCATAAGGCCAGTCTCAGATGCCTTCACTGCTGAATTCCTTCATATATTTGAAACAAAACATGGCAGCAGTACTTCAGAAATTCTTTTAGAAAACATAGGAGGAAGTGATGTTAAGCTCTTTCTGAGGTCTTCTAAATTATCCACATAACAAAGCCAGACAAAGATGTAAGAATAAGCCATGGGCCAATATAGTCCCTGGACGTAAACATAAACATCAAAACAAAATACCTGCAGACTAAATATGGAAACATTTAAAAAGAGTTATATGCCACAGCTCAGTTATGGATTTAACATAAAAAATAAATTGAAACTATCATACTAACAGAAAAAAGGGGTATAAGACATAGGATTATCTCATCAGAGGCAAAGATATTTGGCAAAACCAACACTATATAAAAACCTACAATCATCTATAAATACAGAGTAATCTCCTCGATCTGATAAAGATGTCTCTGAAAAACCCACAGCTAAAACCACACTTAATGGTGGAAAATCTTGCCGTCCTTTAAGAGTGGGAACAAATCACAGATGTCCAGGTCATTAGTTTAATTCACTGTAGCACTAGTTCCAGGCACTATAAGAAGGTGAGGGAATGGGAGTGTGAGGGAAGAGAAGGGGGAGAGGAAAGAAAGGAGGGATTAGAGGCATCCAGATTAGAAAGAGCTAAAAAGATTGGCTTAATTTGTAGATTACATTAGCTAATACATAAATAATCAAAGGAACCTCCTCTCCAACACAGACAGACAGACAGACACACACACACATACACACACCTTAAAACTGGTCCATCAATTTATCTAGTTTGGAAACTATATAATCACTGTAAATAATCATTTGCATTTCTAAATTCTAGCAAGGAATAATATAAAAATTAAAAATTTAAAATCCCATTTGAAATAGCATAAAAAATTAAAGTACTTAGGAATACATTTAACAGAAAAGTGTATGATTTATACAGGAAATTCTAGAAGTTGCAGGAAAAAAAAGGTCTAAATAAATCAGGAGGAAGTTTATTTTCATAAACTGAATATATGTATTATATATAAACACATATGTATATTCAGGTATAATTCTTTCCATAAAAATCTATAAATTTATTAGGAATCTTATCAAAATATAGAACACCCATTTAGGAGAAATATATACAGTTATTTTAAAATTTATATGGAAATGCAAAGGATCTATAATAACCAAAACAATATTCAAAAATAAAAGCAGTTCAGAGTACAGAAACTATCCAATTTTAAAACTCATGAAGCCTCCGTAAAGAAGTGTGATACTGGCATCAAGATAGGCATAGAAGTCAATGAAACAAAATTGAGAATCCAAAAAGAAATCCTTGCATTTACAGTTAGTTTATATCCAATAGAGTCTTTAAGACAAATCAGTGGGGAACCTACTAATTCGAACAAATTATTCTGGGACAAATGAATAGCTCCAGGTGGGGGGGAAAAAAGAAATAAATAGATAAACACTACCATAGATAGATAGACAGATAGATTAACCAATACTCTAGACCTAAATGTCCTAGCTAAAACTATTAATTCAGAATAAAATGTAAGAGAAAAATCTTCATGAAATTGAGCCAGTAAAGAACTCTTAGATAAAATACCAAAGCAAGATCCATTCAAGAAAAAAATAATTAACAATTTGAATTCATCATAATTTAACACTTTTGCATTTCAAAAGACATCATTAAAATGAAAGGAATTCGGGGGAAATATTTGCCAGTTACATATCTGAGAAAGGGTCTGCATATAGATATAAGGAAAACATTTATAACAGTAATGAGACCAGTTTTTAAAATTCATGCAGGCTATTTAAAGATAGATTTTACTAAAGAAACTATATGAATGCTCACAAACTCAGGGAAAATTGCTCAAAATCACTACATACTAGAGTGTGGGAGGCCATCCTTGCACGTGATTGAGTTACCTCCCTGGCTGGTGAGAGGATGGCCTTCTTGGGTGCGAGGGCTTGTCTGTGTGGAGGCCTGCCTGACTACAGCCCTCAAATATCCAATCAACTCCCCTGACCTGGAAACACTGCCCCCTTAACCTTCATTGGATGGGTTTTTCCCCAGAATTTTTTTGTTCCCCAATAAAAGTCCTCTCCCTGGTGCTTTCGCACTCTCTCTAGCCTCTTCAGTAAACCTCGCTACTTTAATGGGTAGCTTGAGGCTGCAGGTTCGAGGAGCCTCCTGGAGCTGGTTTAAAGGTAATTGGAGTCTGTGTCTTTAATTTAAACTCCCTTCAGATTTTCCCATGTAGCTGAACCTTCATATATCGTCTGTGCTGGCCGGGGACTAAACTAGAGAAATGTCAATGAGACGCCACTTGACATGTATTAGAATGTAATAAAAACCAGAAGCAATGACAAGTGTTGGCAAAGACAGGATGACACTGGAACCTTTGTACGCTGCTGGGGGCACAGTGGAATGGGGAAGTGATTTTAGAAAACAGTGTGGCAGTTTCTCAGAAGTCAAACATCAGCTTTCCACATGATCCAGTAGTTCCACCCCCAGGGATCCAAGAGAAGTGAAATGTATGTCCACACAGAGATTCATAAATGATGTTCATAACAGATGGGAAATGACCCAAATGTCTATCAGCTGCTGTCTGGATTAGCAGATGTGCTATCTCCATGCAAGAGAACAGTCCACCAACAAAAGGAGCAAATTGCTCATACCTGCCACAACATGAAGGGTTCTTAGAAAATAAATTAAGTAGCTCAGATTTCTAAGTGAAAGAGTGCTGAGCAGAAGACCACAAGTGCTTATGGCCAGGAAATGAAAACTTAAGGACAGGCAGCAGATTAGTGGTTGGTTAAGGCCACAGAGAAGAGATTAACTACTCACAGATATGAAGCAGATATTTGGGGTGGTGGAGATATTCTAACATTGGATTTTGAATGAAGATTGCACAATTTGATAGGTTTACAGGAAATCATACAGTTTCAATTGGTGCATTTTATGTCATACAAATTACCCCATTTTATGTCATACAAATTGTGGAAAAATAATGAAATGTGAGAAGATGTTTTTGCTATATTCCTACAAATTCTAGGATTGAATTTCATCACATTAACTCTTCTTACATGTCCCTGTGTGGAATACTTCCTGAGGCTACAGGAAGAGAGATCTCTGCCCTCTATAGGGGACACATCAACTCTGGCTCTGGAGCCTCTGGTCAGTCTCTCCTGATCAAGAGTGAATTCACCAAAGGGACCTACCAGGAGGAGAATAAATGCCAGGCAGGCAGAAAAACAGTAATAGGATCAGGGAAGAGAAGGGTGACAAGTAAGCCACCATTTTGAAAGGAATGTGGAGTTCTGCTTGGAGGGAAGCCAAGTCCTTCCATTCGTCAGGATGAGATGGAAGTGAATCACCAGTAGCCATTATCTCAGAGGTGAACAGAAGTCAGGGTGCTGTCCAAGTTCCTGGAATCTCTGCACAGGTGTGTGGAGGTGAGGATGCACGTATTTCCCATTTTTGGATTCTGATCCTGCAGGGTAGGGACAGGTTATTTCAGTTCATGGGTTGGCATTTGTCCTTTTACTATAACCTGTATTCCTGATGGAAAGCTGCACATGGAAAAGTTTTTTTTCTTTTTCAGTTAAAATAAAAATGAGCCTCTAACTCTGAGGCAAAACAGAGAGAAAGCACACAATTATGCTTTATCCTTCTTATAGTTGAACAGGACTTAAGTGAGTTCTCTTCTACGATGGCTAAAGTAAATTCCAGCATTCTAACCCATCCCTATCCTTCAGAATACTGAAGAGCCTCATAGTATCTTTTCAGGAGAGAGCTGATAATACCATCACTGAGCTGGAAGAGATTGTCTTATGTTCTGACTTCTCCATGAGCTAAGCCTCTCACGTCACTAACACATCATTTAACTCACCTGAGCTTTAGTTTTGTCATTATGAAGTTATGAATAGCAGTATATTTTCTTACCCAGTTTGCAAAATGAGAGATTATGTATGAAATCACTGGGTAAATTGTAAAGCTTTTTGGAAATTAAAGTCATATCTTTATTTAACTTGGAAAAAAATCATTTATTCTTCTTAGAACACAGTTACTTCTAAACATATACCACAGTATCCCAAAGACAACCTCTAAATATATACTGCAGAAATTCCTCTTTAAAAAAAAGTCCCAAATATTATCTACAAAATAAAACAGATCAAAACCTCTCAATTGTCTCACTAAGCATGGAGATTTATTTGTAACCTGCTTGTCAACTCAGCATGATGACAACACTGATCTGTTATATAATGTTCTATCTTAGAACACTGTAGTTTTGATTTTAAAAATACTGAAAAATTAGTATAGAGGTTACTCATACCCTACGCCCACTTTCCCCATTATTGACAGTTTACACTACGTGTGGTACATTTGTCCTGATCGAAGAACCAGTATTTTCCCTTAATTTTTACTTTTTCTCTTTTAAGAACCTATGCAGGTTAATTTTTTTGTTCTTTCTTAGTTTTGATGCTTTGACAATTTTGAGGAACGCTGGTTAGGTAATTTGTAGAGTATCCCTCAGTTGTGATTTTTTTTTTCTTTTTTTACTCTTCTAATTAGTCTGAGGTGGTTGTTTTAGGGGAGGAAGATCCCAAAGTGATATGTGATTTTCATCATATTACGGGATTTTCATCATATCCTATCAAGTGAACATGCTATCAACATGGCTCATCATGGCTGGGCAATATAGCAGAAACCTGTTTCCCCAGCTATTCAAGAGCCTGAGGCAGGAGGATGGCAAATTTGAAGCCAGCCTGGGCAACTTGGTGAGATCCTGTTTCAATATAAAAAATAATAAGGGCTGGAGAGCACCCCTGAGTTCAAACCCGGTACCTGGAAACAGAACAAAACATATACGGCTTATCCCCCCCACGACCTGGTTGGAACAGGGTTTCCCAAGTGTGCTTTCTTCATCACACAGTTACACTGGTACTCCTTCCCCCTACAGTTCTTTTTGTAAAAAAGTCTATGTGCAGCCCAAACTGAAGGACTGGGGAGTGCAGTCCACCTTCTAGAGGGTGATGTAAGTACATACTTTATTTGTGAGTATTTGGCCTGAGAGATTGGTCTCATGTCATCCATGTATTCATCCAACCATTGATATCAGCATGAAATCTGGATATTATTGTTTACTTTGGGCGCTAGTCCAATAATGCTTTACTTATTGTTGCTCTATTGTTCCAGCCTTGGCAATTTGGAAGGTTGGCTCTTGTGTCCCTGTGCATGACTTTATTGTTGCAGTATATGTTTGTTAGTTTCAAGAACTGCCTTACTTCCTGGCACTACAAGATGCTCCAGGTTCATCAGGAATATTTTTCCCTTAGTCTTAGAGTCAACCATTTCTCCAGGGCTTTGCTTCTTCAAATTAGAGAAAGTTTTGTTTGTTTGTTTGTTTGTTTGGTGTGTGTGTGTGTGTGTGTGTGTGTGTGTGTGTATGTGGTGCTGAGAATTGAACCCAAGGCCTTGTGCATGCAAGGCAAGCACTCTCTCAACAGAGTTGTATCCCTAGCCCTGGAGAATGGCTTTAAAAGCCGAGTTCCAAGCTAGATCAGCTCCTTGCTGCTGCAGTCCTTTTTATTAAGTCCTCTCTGCTGACAACACAAGGAAACCTCTGTGTGTATATTTGTCTGCATCTGCATATATTTGTTTATGCAACCATCTATGTTAAATGGAACATGAATTATAGGCATGTCCATGCCAGAACCTCTGATTTAGTACCTCATGGAACATTCCTCCCTTTGCTTAAATCTCACTTCTCCCTTCAACAGTGAGAAGTCTGACTCCCACTATTTGCATGTACTTCTTAGTTTGTTCAGTTCTGGTAGGCATGTGTAGTTCTTTCAGTATTGTCAACCTGTGCACCCTTCGGCCCATCACTTTATCCAGTAACATAAGCCCTTTTGTATACTATGCATAGTTCCTTTGGACTTTAGTCTTGCAGAATCTACTCATTTCCTCTACCTACAGCAGTAACATTGCTTTATACATTGGTTGTACATATAATTATCATGTCACATTTTGCGTTCTATCCTAGTTTCTGTAATCTCCAAAGTGAATTTTTTAAAGCATACGTACATTATGTTGCACTCTTTATGTTGTAGAATTCTATGTGTTTTGACACACAAATTTTCCGATTACTATGAAAAAATCCTAAAAACTTAATGGTCAAGACTCTTCTCATGGCTCTAATGTTCTCTGTTGTTACACATCTATTAGTCACTTTTTATTCTTTATGTCATAATGTCCCCCTACACGTGAATGGAGAACAAGATAATTTCTATGGCCAAGAAATGTAATGACCAGGATATTTATTTTTTTCTTACTTGCTAAAGATCTAAATTGTTATGGTTCAGATGTGAGGTATGCCCCAGAGGCTCATGTGTAACACAATGCAAGAAGGGTTAGAGGACAAATGATTGATCTGTGAGAGCCTAAACCCAATCAGTGAGTTAACCCCTGATGGGACTAAGTAAGTGGTAACTGGAGGCAGGAGGGTGTGGTGGGGGGTCATTAGGGGTATGCCGTTGGGGTTTATATTTTGTATTTGGCAAGTGGAGCCTCTCTCTACTTCCTGATCCTCCTGTGAGCAATTCCTCTCCACCACACTCTTCCACCATGATTTTCTGCCTGTCCTGGAGCCATGAGGAATGGAGCCAGCTGTCTATGGACTGAGACCTCTGAAATTGTGAGCCCCAAAAGAAACTTCTTATCGTACAATTGTTCTTGTCAGGTATTTTAGTCATAGCAGCAAAAAAGCTGACATAAATTATATAAACTTGATTAATTTATCAAAAGAAATGGGTAGTCGGAGAGTAACCAACGTTTACCGAATGTCTGGAGAGGAAGGAAAAGGAGCACTGAGAATCAGCACCCTGCAGGATGGGGTGATAAGATTGGCTCAGCTGTCAGTCCAACAGCCTTTGCCCAGGATGCACTATAAGGTTTTACTAATGTCAAACCTTAAGGGTAGATGGAACAAACCCAAAGCAAACTCCACTTGCTGAGAGAGGCTCAACTTTGTTTTGGTTCCAGGCCCCTCTTATCAGGATGAGTCACCAGTGAGACTGAGCTTCTGCTGTCCCACAGATCGACATTGTAGAGGAAGCTGATTCCAAGTGCAGCCTGGCTTACAAGGTGCTGGATGACTAGTGCCTCATGTGTGTGGTAGAAACACGGGGTGTATACACTTCACACATATACTCTGTCCCTCTGTGGATTAGATAGGTTAGGGCTTAACAGTAATTGGAGCCATCTGAAAACAAATGAGGATTTTAAATTACCGGCCTATGTAGAAACGATTGTTAAATTAAAATTTCTGTACCATCAATCCCAGCTATGCATGTAACTACCATGTGACATTGAAAAAGATAAAAATTCATAAGGAAATACATATTGTAAAATATGTACTGATTTAGACCAACAAAAGGAAGGAAGCAACCATTGAAAACATACTTTTATATGGAAAAACTGAGTAAACTTTAAGAGGAGCTAGTTTGTTTATATACTAGAGGAATTGCATTGTTGGAAAAACTAAATGAATTATGAAAACAGGTAAAGACAAATATCAACTCTGAGTAAGAGTGGAATGAAAAGGAAAAGGAATAAAGAAGAGAGCAAAAAGTAATGAGTCTCTGAAAATGTGTTTTCACTGATACAACATTAAGTCTCTGCCTCCAGACGTTATTTTTCTCTGGTGTTAAATTATATCTATTTGGAGTTAAATTTTATTTTTGTGTTCATAATTTATAATGCTGTTGATAGTTTACTGAGCACTTACTCTGAGCCAGGCATTGTGTTAATCCCTCCCTAGACGTTACTTCATTCTCCTCCAAGGACTGTGTGAGGCAGATACAATACCTCAAGGCATTTCCAGACGTAGGAACAAGGCCTAAAACTACCCATGTGAGTAGTTCACAGTCACACCACTAGAGAACTCAGTACTCAGACTAAGGCTTTACGGTAGAACCTGTTCTTAACTTCCACATTCACAGATGCACACATCGAATCTACTGAGTAATGTCATGGCCCCCTAATTTTCCTACTGCCACACAGATACTTTTCCAAAGGATCAGAAAGACATTGCCAATAAGTCCTTGTTCTTCCGAAACCAGGAGCTTCCAAGTAATGTTCACGGTGTATGCTGTATAGAAGAGTAGGTTATGAGCCTCCAAGGTGGAGTGTGCAGTTCACCACACACATGCAGAGAGGTGTGGTGTGCCTGCTGATGGTGGAGAGGATTCTCAACATCAGTGCTTTTTATCCCTGAAGATCAAGCTTTTTCTTGGCAAAGCTCGTAAGCCACAGGTTTTGTAAAAAGGTTTCAAAATCATGCTATTCCCTGTAGTATGTTGCAGTGATGAACAAAGGAATCCCGTGGGAAGAAGTAGTCATAGATTTTACAGCTCCTTCTCTCACATGGAAACTTTGGGGAAGCTTAAATATATAAAAAGGATGATAGGATATGCTTCTCACTCTTTTTATGGGTTGTAATTTATAGCAATTTGCATTCCAAACAGTCATCACCTGTAACATGTTTTTAAAAATGTTTTGTCATGTTAAGACTTATGATACACAAAATATTTATACAAGTACACTCTCTTAGTTTGAAGGAATTCAGTGGGAAGGGAAAACACATTTGTCTTATATTTCTCTGTGACAAAATAACTATGCTTCGATTTATATTATATTAAATATAGTAAATTAATAGCAGATGTTTGCAATGACCTTTTATAATCCATAGAGGGGCAGAGTTTTAGTGGAATTTGGAATCAAAGAATTGGAGTATTTCTTTGGCTTTGACTGTGTTCAATACTGTGAGACCTCCCCACATTCTAATTTTCCTCACATATCTGAATTCCCTGACATTTTTCCACAAATGGTTGCACCGTGAAAGATAGCAATGATGATAACTAAGCATTACAAATACATGGCAGCTATGGATCTTGCAATAGTTACACACTGACACTTCATTCAGGACACTATTATAATACATTTCAGCTCTAAACTGGTGCAGCCACTTTTATACTGTTTTACAAGTGCCTTAGCATACCTCCAATGGCCCCTCCAGCTTTGTGTTCCTAATACATTACATATTACTTTTAGGAAAGAGTTTGATTGTGCCAGCTGTGCTCCTAAAAGCTCATGTGTAAGTCTGTGTGGTGGGAGTTGGATCAGTGGGTGATTATCCTGGAACCTCCCTCACAGCCACCCATCTGTGGGAATAGCTTGGATGAAATATGAATACCTCAAATAGTTCTTTTTGGGAAGCCACCGGTGTATTACTTGAGGGTCTTCTTTTGGTATGGCAGCCAGGGAGATTTTTGGATTTAAACCTGGGAAATATCCTTGGCTCTCTCACTCAATAGATGGCCCAAGGCACATGAGCTAGTTTGGGCTAGTACACAAAAACCACATATTTCTAAGTATTTATATCTATATAATAGAACAACTTCATGGAGGTCATTAAGAAAAATAGACAACAATTTAAAGAAAAGTGGCAAAAATGTAGATACCAAAGAAAGTTAATGCAAATGGAAAATTAACATATGAATAGAAACTCAACTTCATAATTAGAAAAATTTAAATATAGAAAGAAACTGTGTTACCCATTATATTGGAAAATACTAAAACATTTAATAATAGTTATAAACTACTGTCAGTAGAAGAAAATTATACAATTTGTTTTTGTTGGAAGAAAGCATACATTGGAGAAAAGATAGCCTCTTCAACAAACGGTTGAAGAGAGAAAACTGGAAATCTATATGTAGTGAAATGAAAATAACCCCTATATCTCACCATGCACAACAAAGTGGATCAAGGTCTTAGGCATTAGAACAGAGACCCTGTGCCTAATAAAAGAAAAACTAGGCCGAAATCTACATCATGTCAGCTTAGGGACCAATTTTCTTAACATGACTCCTAAAATGCAAGAAGTAAAATTTAACATCAGTTTGTGGGATGGAGTCAAACTAAAAAGCTTCTTCAAAGCCAAAGAAATAATCAAGAATGTTGAAGAGAGCCTACAGAATGGGAGACAATCTTTGCCATCGACACCTCAGAGCATTAATCTCCAAGATATATAAATAACTCAAGAAAATTAATACCAAAAAAAATAATAACCCAATCAATACATGGGGTAAGGAACTGAACAGGCACTTCACAGAAGAAAAAATACAAATGATCAAAAATACATGAAAAAAAATGTTTAACATCACTAGCAATCAGTGAAATGCAAATTAAAACAATACTGAGATTCCATCTCATTCCAGTCAGAATGGCAATTAGAAGAATATAAGCAACAATAAATGGTGGGAAGGATATGGAGGAAAAATTTTCACTCATACATGGTTAATGAGCCTGAAAATTTTATGCAACCACTCTGGAAAGCAGTGTGGAGATTCCTTAGAAAACTTGGAGTGGACCCACCATTTGACCCAGTTATCCCACTCCTTGGTTTATACCCAAAGGACTTAAAATCAGCATCCTATAGTGATGTAACCACATCAACATTTATAGCAGCTCAATTCACAATAGCAAAGCTATGGAACCAGTCTAGGTGCCCTTCAATAGATAATGGATAAAGGAAATCTGATATATATACAAAATGGAATGTTATTCAGCCTTAAAGAAGAAGAAAATTATGCCAGTAAATGGATGAAACTGGTAAATATCATGCTGAGTGAAATAAGCCAATTCCACAAAATCAAAGGCCAAATTTTTTCTTTGATATGTGGATATTAATTCATAGTAAGGTGGGAGTGACTAGGGAAGAATAGAGGTACTCTGGATTAGACAAAGTGGAGTAAAGGGAAGGGTGGGGGATGGGACTAGGAAAGATAGTAGAATGAATCAGATATTATGAGCATACATCATTACATGACCAATGTAATTCTATATCATGTACAACCAGTAGAATGAGAAGTTATACTCACATAGTATAATATGTCAAAATAGGTTCTACTATCGTGCATAACTAATTAGAACAAATTAAAAAGAACAAAGTATGTGTAATCCCAGCAATTTTATTTTTCTTATGTATATTAAAGTAAATCTTGCTTATGTGCACATGGATACGTGTGTGTATGTGTTCAGTAAGGAAAGTTTTGAAACAATGAAAGTATAAAACACCTTACATACATATCACCAGTACAAACAGGTACCCACACACGGAATGACTTTGTGGTGGTTGGGGCTCCTCGAATGCAGTCAGCACCTTGCTCCTCTGTGTGTGCCCCTCTCAGCCACACTGCAGATGTGACAGTCGAGCCTCAGCAGTGAGACACCTTCAAACAGGATGTGATAGTCTGCATGGAGTCTGGCTTTGGCATATTTGAGTGGAAATACGGAAAGAGTCTTCTACAATGAAGTTGATCCAGGGTAAGAATTCTGCATCGGTCAAGACTTGCACGTCCACCCTGAGAAGACACCCAGTGCTATCCTCTAGCTTCAGTGCAGCGTCTGTCCTCTAGCTTCAGTGCAGAGTTGAGCCCTGTTCCCTGTGGAGAGGGCGAAGGCAGCTGCCTGGTCAGGACAGTCCAGGAGCGTGTGGCTCTGCCTGTCAGTCCTTGGTTTTCAAGTCTCTGGGACGACACCTCAGAAACCATCATGGTGACGTGTGGAGTAGTATCTAAATTGATAGTTGTTTTTGGTTTTTGCTGTGTTTTGTTTTTCTTCCTGATTAAATCCACACTGGATTGTAGAGTGCAAACTTGACACTGTAGTGGCAAAGTGGAGACTGGAAAGAAGAGAGCAGGTTTCAAAGGAAAGGCAGTACTTAACATCTTGCCTTGGGACCCCTGATTTTAAACTTGTAACACTATCAATATCTTTTTATTTCCCCTTTAATGCTGACCAAGATATTTTGAACTACTTTATTATAAATTACTTCAATCTGAAATCATGTCATATTTTGAGTAACATTTACTTGGAGTCTATTTTATCTTGTTCCAAAAGTATATACGTTGCATATGTACTTCAAGTGATTTAGAAAATGCTGACTTTTTCCATGTCATGTTGTGATTTTTGATTCTATTTTATGAATGTTTACTATCAATGTTCCCCTTCCCCCTTAGGCCTGTGTGGCTGAGTTCACTGTGGACCACGGTTCCTCCCATTTCTTAGATGCCTGTTCACCTGCCTGTGTGACTGTTACTCTTTCCTCCTTCCTCTCCTGGGCCCTGTGAGTTTCCACCCTGTCTTCCTGGCCACGGCTTTAACTTCCTCACTCAAATTTCAGTCCAGCACTTGGTTCAGCATCAAATCATATGCTTGCTCTTCCACTACTGACATTACGTGGTTAATGATGAGCTTGACAACAGGAAGTGTCTGTAGGTGACATATGCTTTACATGGAGCCCACCCAGCAGTACGGACAGTGTCAGACTGCCTGTCATTCCACACAGGGCCTGGGAGCCTACCTTGAGAAGAAACTGTTTTCTATGAGAGCTTCCATTTCTTGATAACATATGGTAAATAAAACTCCAGGAGAAAAACATCTAGTCTATCTTCTTAGTTAAAAAAGAACAGTGAGGGGCTGGGGATGTGGCTCAAGCGGTAGCGCGCTGGCCTGGCATGTGTGCGGCCCGGGTTCGACTCTCAGCACCACATACCAACAAAGATGCTGTGTCCGCCGAAACTGAAAAATAAATATTGAAATTCTCTCTCTCTCTCTCTCTCTCTCTCTCTCTCTCTCTCTCTCTCTCTCCCTCTCTCTCTATCTATCTATCTATCTCTCTTTAAAGAAATAAGAACAGTGTATTGACTGAAGTTTCATAGGAACGAGGAAGACTTTCGATGGAGTGGAAGTCAGGCCAGGGAAATGTTCTTCTGCCTATTTTTGCACAGGGCTTTTCTTTTTAATTCGTTTGATCATTCTCTATTATATGCACCTAAAATTGCCTGTATATACAAACACACAGTATCAGTTCTCCACTACTAGTTCTAGATAAATGTTATACAGTTACCTTTGTGTTGTGTCAAGGAATTGTAGGCTTCATATTCACATTAGCTGCACAGTCCTATTGTAATACCTGCAGGAAACTGACAGGTAATTTTATGTCTTGATTTTAAAAGCATAACATAACCTTACAGAATTGATCCTCTGAAAATCCTAAGACTATTTCATACATAAGACATAAAACAATTTTTCCATGTGAAGTGACTTTTCATGGTGAAAACGACATCAGTACATAACATTTAAAGTATACTGGGATAATTTTAGAAATACCATGGGTTCTTGTGAGAAGTCCTGTGTATATATCTGGGTACATATATTTGGGGTGCTGTGCAGAACAACTGTAGGAGGTACCTTTCTCCTGAACTAAGATGAAGGCCCGTAGTGTTTGTGCAAAGCGCAGCTGTAGGCATCTCACCTTCCTGGAGAGACATCAACTGTCCATCTACTAAAGTTGTCCCATATTTGCTCAACTGATGCGTGGAGGCATCAATACCATGTGTTTTCACATATATGGGCAGCTTGCTTATATCAAATAAATAGCACAGAATATTTGGAAGCATGTTATATATCTAGAAATCCATATACACAAATGTTCACTGAAGTGATAAACATTGGGATGCTCTAAATTTTTCTCTTAAACATTTTGAATAGGTGGAAGCCACTTTTCTCATTAGGGAGGTGTTTGAATGTATTACCTTTGATTGTGTGTTCACTTAATATGAATGGATTCTAACATGGTTACTATTAATGCTTACTATTACTATTACTATTAGGTGCTCCGTTAAGGTTTTCCACTCAGGATAACCAACATTAAGTGCATTGACCTTAGAGGTACAACATGATCAGGATAGAAAACCTTTCTAGCACCTGAGAGTGCTCATCCATGCCATCCTATGTGAAACCTACCCAAGACCTGACTCCTGAACCCACCAACAGAGGTGACCATTTTAACCTTACTACTGTCAAGTCTTCTTCTGTTCTAGAAAGCATCAAGAATATGTGGCAAATCTGTTTTTGTGCCTGATATTCTCATAATGTAACTATGAGCTTCATCTAGTGACTGCTTTCCTAACCCATTTTTTATTTTTTTATATTTGCTATATTTTAATTAGTAATACATGACAATAGAATGAATTTATGCCCTCTGATATCTCATACATAGATGGGACAAAATTTCTCATTTTCCTGAGTGTGCATGTTGCAGAATCACATTGGTCATGCAGTCACATATATACATAAACTAATAATGTCTGTTCCATTCTACTATCCTTCCTATCCCCACCTTTGCACCCATCCTCTCACCTCACTTCCCTCTACTAATCTAAGGTAACTCTATTCTGCTCTAGTGCTGCACCCCCCTAATTGTGAATTAACATTGGCATATTAGAAAAAAAACATTTGGCCTTTGGTTTTTGGGGAATTGGCTTATTTTGCTTATCATGATAGCCTCCAACTCCATCCATTTACTGGCAAATGCCATAATTTCATTCTTCTTTACAGCTGAGTAATATTCCACTATATATATATATATATATATATATATATATATATATATATATATATCTCACATTTTATTTATCCACTCATCTATTGAAGGACACCTAGGTTGGTTCCATAGTTTATCTGTTGTGAATTGAGCTACTATAAACACTGACATGGCTGCATTACTGTAATATGCTGATTTTAAGACCTTTGGGTATAAACCAAGGAGTGGGATAGCTGGGTCAAATGGTGGGTCCATTCCAAATTTTCTGAGGAATCTCCATACTGCTTTCCATAGTGGTTTCACCAATTTGCAGTCCCAACGGCAATGTATGAGTGTGCCTTTGTCCCCACATCCTCGCCAACACTTATTGTTGTCTGTATTCTTGATGATTGCCATTCTGACAGGAGTGAGATGAAATCTTAGTTTTGATTTGATTTTTCTAATTGCTAGTGATGTTGAACACTTTTTCATATATTTGTTGATCAACTGTATTTCTTCTTCTTTGAAGAAGTGTCTGCTCAGTTCTTTAGCCTATTTATTGATTGAGTTATTTGGTTTATTGGTCTTAAGGTTCTTGAGTTCTTTATATATCCTAGAGATTAACGCTTTATCAGAGGTGCATGTGGTAAAGATTCCTCCCAACCTATAGGCTCTCTTCTCACATTATTGATTGTGTCCTTAGCCAAGAAGAACATTTTTAATTTGAATCCATCCCATTTATCGATCCTTGATTTTACTTCTTGTGCTTTAGGGTTTTGTTAAGGAAGTCAGATTCTAGGCCAACATGGTGAAGATTTGGGCCTCTTTTCCTTCTAGTAGGCGCAGGGTCTCTGTTCTAGTGCCTAAGTCTTTGATCCACTTTGAGTTGATTTTTGTTCAGGGTGAGAGATAGGGGTTTAATTTCATTTTGCTACATATGGATTTCCAGTTTTGCCAGCACCATTTGTTGAAGAGGCTATCTTTTCTTCAGTGAATGTTTTTGGCATTTTTGTCTAGTATGAGAGAAACATGTTTATATGGGTTTGTTTCTTTGTCCTCTATTCTGTACCATTGGTCTACAAGTCTATTTTGCTGCCAATACCATGCCATTTTTGTTACTATAGCTCTGTAGTACAGTTTAGGTCTGGTATTGTGATGCCTGCTACTTCATTTTTCTTGCAAAGTTTTGCTTTGGCTATTCTGAGTCTCTTATTTTTCCATATAAATTTCATGATTGCTTTTTTTATTTCTATGAAGAGTGTCATTGAGATTTTAATAGGAATTACATTAAATCTATATGACTCTTTTGGTAATATGGCCATTTTGACAATATTAATTCTGCTTATCCAGGAGCATGGGAGATCTTTCTAACTTCTGAGGTTTTCTTCAATTTCTTTGTTTAGTGTTCTATAGTTTTCATTGTAGAGGTCTTTCACCTCTTTTGTTAGATTGATTCCGAGGTATTTTATTTCATTTGAGGCTATTGTGAATGGGGTAGTTTTTCTAATTTCTCATTCAGTGGATTCATTGCTGATGTATAGGAATGCATTTGATTTATGGGTGTTGATTTTATATCCTGCTACTTTGCTGAATTCATTTATTAATTCTAAAAGTTTTCTGGTAGAATTTTTTTTTTAGATCTTCTATATATAGAATCATGTCGGGCTGGGGTTGTGGTTCATGGGCTGTGGTCGTGGCTCAGCGGTAGAGCGCTCACCTAGCGCATGTGAGGCCCTGGGTTCTATCCTCAGCACCACATAAAGATGACTGAATAAAATAAAGGTATTGTGTCCAGCTACAACTAAAAAATAAATTTTTAAAAAAGAATTATGTCGTCAGCAAATAGTGAAAGTTTGAGTTTTTCTTTACCTATTTGCATTTTTTAAATTTCTTTCTTCTAGTTTCTCTGGCTTGAGTTTCAAGGATGATGTTGAATAGAAGTGAAAGAGTACATCCTTGCCCTTGTTCCACATTTTAGTGAGAATGCTTTCAATTTTTCTCCATTTAGAATGATCCTGGCCTTGGGTTTGGCATATATAGCTTTTACCATGTTGAGGCATTATATATTATAATATATATATATATATATATATATATATATATATATATATATATTTATATCCCTACTTTTTCTAGTGTTTTGAAAATGAGGGTGTGCTGTATTTTGTCAAATGCTTTTCCTGCATCTATTGAGATGATTCTATGATTCTTGTTTTTAAGTCTATTAATATAATGAATCACTTTTACTGATATCTGTATGTTGAGCCAACCCTGAATCCCTGGTGTTGTAGGGGACAGACAAGGCAGGGAACTGAAGATAGAAGGAAATAGTTTTATTTGGCTGAAGCCAGGCTCAGAGGGCACAGCTTTCACTGTAATCAATTAATCCCCTGAACCCCAAGTTCAGGTAGTTTCAGAGTTTTATATTGTGCATGTAAGGGAAGGGGCTCAGAAGTTCACACAAAGCAGCTATTTTTTCCCATGTTCTGGGCAAGTTAAACCTTCAAGGGCAACAACTGAGAAGGGAGAGCTCCTTCTTCCCCTTTCCCCTCCCCTGCCAGCGGTTACCATGGAGCCCAGTGGGTAACTTTTCTTATCTTAGAAACATAGACATCTCTGTGAAGCCCTGCTCAAGGCCAGAGGCCTTGTTAAAGGATCTGTCTGTTTTCTTAAATCACATTTTGGATTTGCAAGCACACTTTTACCACTACTATACTGGATAAATGTTTGTGAAAAACTAGGAAAAGGGGCGTTCAGCACCTGGAGTGCTGATCTCTTCCAGGCAAATGGCCAAGTAAAATAGAGCAACAAGAAAATAGGAAGTTTAACAACATTGAACTCCTTTGTACAGACTCCTTTGCTGATAGTCCTAAAATCAATTATGCTGAAGATTTCTGGAGAAGCTTAGTAAGGTTTTCTGTGGAGGAGGGGTGCCAGTACACCTGGATGACCCCCCTTGATCATGATGCACTATCTTTTAATATGTTTTTGTGTGTGATTTGCCAGAATTTTATAGAGAATTTTTTCACCTATGTCCATCAAGGATAGTGGTCTGAAGTTTTCTTTCCGTGATGTGCCTTTGGTTTTGGTGTCAGGGTGATATTAGTTTCATAGAATGAGTTTGGAAGGGTTCCCTCCTTGTCTATTTCCTCTATTACTTAGAGGAGTGTGGTGTCAATTCTTCTTTGAAAGTCTTGAGAACTCAGCTGAGAATCTGACTGGTCCTGGGCTTTTCTTGGTCGGGAGGCTTTTGATGGTATTTTCTATTTCATTACTTGCAATAGATATGTTTATGTCATGTATGACCTCCTCATTCAGTTTGGGTAGGTAATATGTCTCTAGAAATTTGTCAGGGATCTTCAATATTTTCTGTTGTCTTGGAGTAAAAATTTTCAAAATAGTTTCTAATTATCTTCTGTATTTCATACATGTCCATTGTGATATTTCCTTCTTCATTTTGTATTTTAGTAATTTGAGTTTTCTGTTTTTTTCTCTTTGTTAGCATGGCCAGGTAGTTATCTATTTTATTTATTTTTCAAAGAACCAACTTTTTGTTATGTCAATTTTTTCATTTGTTTCTTTTATTTCAATTTCATTGATTTCAGCTCTGATTTTTAATTATTTTCTGGCTTTTTCTGCTTTTGGTGTTGATTTGGTCTTCTTTTTCTAGGGTTTTGAGATGTAATGTTTGGTCATTTATTTGTTGACTTTATTCTTTAAATGAATATGCTCAGTGCAATAAACTTTCCTCATAGTACTGCTTTCATAGTGTCCCAGAGATTTTGATAAGATGTATCAGTGTTCTCATTTACGTCTAAGGATTTTTTAAAAATTTCATCCCTGATTTGTTTTATAATATCCATTCATCATTCAATATTATTTAGTCTCCATTTCTTAGAGTAGCTTCTGTTTTTTACTTTATCATTGATTTCCAATTTCATTCCATTGTGTCTTATAGAATTCAGGGTATTATCTCTTTTTTTGTATTTACTAAGAGTTTCTTTGTGGCATAAGATATGGTCTATTTTATAGAAAGAGCCATGTGCTGCTGAGAAGGAAGTACATTTGCTCATTGATGGATGAAATATTCTATATATGTCTGTTAAGTCTAAATTATTGATTATATTATTTAGTTCTATAGTTTCTTTGTTTAGTTTTTGTTTGGAAGATCTGTACAGTAGTGAAAGAGGTGTGTAAAAGTCACCCAGTATTATTGTGTTGTGATCTATGTGATTCTTGAAATTGAGAAGGGTTTGTGATGTATGTAGATGCTCCATTGTTTGGGGCATAAATATTTATGTTCTATTGATATATACTTCCCTTAAGAAGTCTAAGATGCATTTCCTTGTTTCTTCTCATTAACTTTGGCATGAAGTCTACTTTATCTGAAATGAGGATGGAAAATCCTGCTTCTTTACACAATCCATATGAGTGATATGTTTTTTTCCCATCCTTTCACCCTCGGCCTGTGGATGTCTTTGCCCATGAGGTGAGTCTCTTGAAGACTCTTAAAGTGTCTTGAAGAAGCATATTATTGGGTCTTTCTTTGTAATCCAATCTGCCAGTCTATGTCTTTTGATTATTGAGTTTAGGCAGTTAGCATTCAAGGTTACTATTGAGATATTATTTGCATTTCCTGTCATTTTGACTTATTTCTGATTTTTAATTTGACTTAGTTGTCCTTTGGTTGAATATTCTTTTAGTGTAGATCCTCCCTTTGCTGGTTTTCACTTTTTTTTTTTTTAATTTTATCCTCATGGAATGTTTTCTTGAGAATGCTTTGTAGTGTAGGCTTTCTAGTTGTGAATTCTTTTAAGTTTTGCTTATTATGGAAGGTTGTAATTTCATCTTTAAATCTAAAAATTAATTTTGCTGGATATAAAATTCTTGGTTGGCATACCTTTTCTTTCAGAGCTTGAAATATATTATTCCAGGACCTCCTAGCTTTGAGGGTCTGGGTTAAGAAGTCCATTGAGATCCAAATTGGTTTCCCCCTATACCTAATTTGATTTTTTTCTCTCAGAGCCTTTAAGATTTTATCTTTATTCTCTGTGTCAGTCATTCTCATAATAATGTGTCTTGTTGTGGGTCTGCTGTAATTTTGTACATTTGGGGTCCCATTCTTTAGGTTTGGGAATTTTTCTGCTATTATATCATTGAAAAGATTATGCATTTTTTTGGTTTGTGTTTCTGCTCCTTCATCTATTCCAATTACTCTTAAATTTGGTTTTTCCATGTTATCTCATAATTCTTGGATGTTCTGTTCATGGTTTCTTACCATCTTCTCTGCACGGTCAACTCTACTTTCAAGATTATATATTTTGTCTTCATTGTCTGAGGTTCTGTCTTCCCAGTGGTGTAGTCTGTTGGTGATGCTTTCTATTGAATTTATAATTCAGTTTATTGATTTCTTCATTTTGAAGATTTCTGCTTGGCTTTTTTTTTCACAATCTCTAAGTCTTTACTGAAGTGGTCTTTCACTTCCTGTATTTTTTCTTTGATTTCATTCCTTATACTATCCTTTAATTCACAGATCAATTTAACTATGTACATTCTGAACTCCTTCTTGGACATTTCTTCTACTGCGTTATCAGTGGCTTCTGTTGTTGGAGCATCTTGGTTTGTTTGAGGCATTTTATTCTGTGTGTGTGTGTGTTGTTTATGTTTGTTTTTTCCATCTAGCAGTATGGATCTAAGGCAGTACAAATTCTACCCTGTAGACCTATAGTGTCCCTGAAGGTTTTCACCGCTTCACCTTTAATGGTGAGACCAATATCAATAGCACTCAGTGTAAACAATATATAGCTTTCAACCTAATTGCTCCCACTAAGTTGTCTACTGCTGTCTTGCATTAAACCAAAATGATGAGTTCAATAGCTATCTATAGTATAAACAGAAAATTTGCTAAAACAGTTTACAATTTCAAATGGTGGGTGAGAGAACAGAAGTAGCATAGTACGTGATGTTCACAAGGGAGGAAAAGAGAGCTAGAAGCAAATATTCACAGGAAGAGGGGAAGAGGACCCAACAGAGATTCACTGTTGGTTGGAGAAAATTTGGAAAGAGAATCCAAGAAAACAGACAAGTGATAGGAAGAATATGAAAAAAGACAAAAAATTAAAAATATAAAAATAAAACAAAAATGCAAAACACCACTTATATATCATTGCCCTCCATACTGTGATGCATAAAAAACACCCTGACCCAACTATGGTAGAGATGTTAGTGAATAGAAAAGTAAAATACAATAAGTCTCAATGAAAGTTGGACAGTCTCCATCAGCATTCAAGTTCCTCAGCCCTGTCTCTGATGTCTCTTAGGATCCAGGCCCAGAACTGCCCTGCAATATTCTGTCATACATACACCATAATTTATTGGGGTTTTCTGTTTGTTTTGTATCTTTGAAAGTGAAATTGGAACTGGTAGAAAAAGTCTAAGCATCAATTAACAGTTTAATTGCACTAAGAGTAAATATTACTATTTACAATGTAATACAACTAAAATTTAAACTACTTTTATTCTTAAGTTTGATGACTAAATTTTACTTTTCTTTTAAAATTCTAAATCTGAGTTCCCATATTATATATAGCCTAATGGTGACAGACAGTTGTAACAGTCTTTTATGTGACTATAGAACATATTGTGTATGTTTCTTTGTGTATGTGTGTGATCTAGGAAGAAAAAGCCTAATTGTTTCCTTACCTTTTCAATTCTGTGATAAACACCTGAGATAGTCAACTTATGGAGAAGAAAGGCTCAGTTTGGCTCAAGGTTTTGGAAGTTGCATTCTATGACCAAGCGGACCTTGCCACCTTCAGACCTGTGGCAAGGCAGTGAGTTACTACAGGAGTATGTGGTGGAGTAAAACCACTTACCTCACGGCTGGAAAACGAGAGTGAGGGGAAGAATCTCTGTCCCGGGGTCCCTTAGGAGGGCACGCTCCCAATGACCTAAAGTCTTTCCCCTAAGGCCCCAGGTCTTAGTTTCTACTCCCCCATCAACAGCTCCAACCTTGGGGTCCAAGCCTTTAATACCTGGGCCTTTGGGTGACAGTCAAGATCCAAACTGCAGCACTAACTGAAATGCAGTCAGCTAGCTGTATGACTTCCTTCATAGTCAGTAGGTATTAAGCATGTGGAAGGTACTATGCTTGGATTTAATAGTCTTCACTGGCTCTTTTCTGCTCCTTGGTGAAATTCTTACTGTGACTCTTAACCTAAACTCTGTAGCACATCTAAACTGACACTTCACTAACACACCTTTTTTACTTATGTACTCCTAATTATTTTATTCTATTACATATTTTCACATGAAATTAACATATTAAGCAGGCAATGTTATAGGAAGATGATAAATTCATCAACTTACACACAAAAATCTTGCAATTTCATGCTTTGTCCAAAACCTCTGAAATCTTTTTGTTTCCTTAGTAAAGATGATCAAATGGGTGTTCAAAATTTTATGGAGAGAAGGCAGAATTTTTTTTTTTTCATGCAGAGCTTGCTTCAATTAATTATGAATACATCCTTAATTATTTCCAGTAATTACTATTTCATTTCATTCATCTACTATAGACACAGAATTCATTTTTAAGGTGTTAGAAACTTATTTTGAATAAAATTTTAAAAACTGAAATTCTGCATTTTTAAACAAAACTAACATTTATTTAATAACACAACTGTTTACTAAGAACCAACCCTTGCTCAGAAAGTTGGTGACATAAATATGAATATAATAAAATCTCTGTTCTCAAGGAGCTTAATACCTCATAGTTTGGTTAGGTTTTCAGCATATGGATTATTGTTGAGAAAGTGACATAAGAATATAAAACAAAAATAGAGTAACAGTATGAAATCATATTTTTAACTTTTTACATCTTTTCTTCTTTTGTTAGTTTTAATAGATTCCTTATATTCTACTAAAATAGACTAAAGAATATATATTTTAATAAAAGAATATTCATTAAGAAAATTCATTAAAAAAAGTTTTTAATTAATATTACTACTTAATGTAATTAATATCACTGTAAAATCTATTTAATTAAATTATTAATTAAATTAAATTATTAGATAATAAGATTAACCTGATTTATAGTAAGTTTCAATAGTCACATTATTAAATAAGTACTAGCTTTTTAAAAAGGGAATATTTCAGTTTTTTAAAGTCTTATTCAAAAATATACTTTTGCCATTGATTTTTGTCCCTTGTAGTAACCTTGGATAGTATATTCAAATGAAGAAATTATATATTAATAATAAATTATAGTAAGCCCTGCAGAGAAAAAGTTCTTCCTCTGTCCATCAACTTTGTACCAACTGTCCATAATTACAAAGGAAAAATGTTAATTTTGTTATCTAGGTAAGTTATTTAATTTAAAACTTGTTTAATAAGTGTCATTCTATTTATTTCTGCACATTGCCATGAAGAATATGGAATGTAAGAGTGAGGAGAGTGTTGGCCAGAGTGCACATGCAAATGAAGGATGAAAAGAAACATTGGGTAGACCTTCTAGCATTAAGCAGATAAAATTTTATTTTCCCCTTTCCATAGTCATCTGGCATTATCCAAACATACAAATTATGTATTAGAATTCCCAAAGACACAAAATATCTACTTCATAGACCTATATATTTCTAAAAGAGCAAATATCCATGAATTCTTTTAAAGTTGGTGTTTATTATCATGTATCAAATGCACATAAAATATTTGATAAGTGAATGAAAGCAAAATGGATTAATATACTGTAACGTTTTTCTTCATTATTGATGAATCACATTTATGAATTTACCTACTCAATATAATTTGTAACTCCAAAGTCAATATTCCTTGGGCTTTTGCAGTCACTTGGGGCCATGCAAGGACCAATGGAAATTTTGGCTAGCTATGCACATGTTCCCATCTGAGGTCAAAGACACTTTTTCTTTAAAGCCTTTGTGTATTTTTTGATCCTGGTCTTAACTGTTTAAAATGGATGCAGTGATGGGCCTTACAGAGAAAATGCAATTTAGGTAAGCTTTCAGGCCCGAGACTAATGCTATAAGATCTATATTAATGGTTCAATTACATTCAGAAAAATGAAGAAAAACTGTGCTTATCTGCATGTGAGGCTGCTCCACCATTGTAACACTCACATCTGCAATGGAGGATGAGGCTATGGAAAAGAAGAAAAAGTACCTAAATATGCAGATTCTCACTTACAATGAGAACACAACGGACGCTGCATACTTGTGGGACTAAAAACCCAAGATATTTGTGGTCACGTGACCCACGATACCATTTTAAACCCTCCATGAGTACTCCTGGCTAGTGCACATTTTTCAGAAGGCAATATGGTCTAAAAAATGTTCAGGTTTCAGGCTAGGCAGGTTCTTCAGAACAGGAGCTTGAGGAATTATTTTAAAAATACCTAGCAAGCATTAAACAGGAAAAGGATTGTAAGAACAGGTTTTCAACATTGATGAGATTCCTTTGTTGTACAAAAATTCTGGCACAAAACTTAAATAAATTAGAGACATGTAAATACTATTCATGCCCTTAAATTTCCTTGATTTTACAACAACCATGACCACACATTTACTAATTTGTAAGATATATGCCTTAAATAAGATGAGTTAAACAGAAACAAACATAAAGCAAGGTTATGTACTGATGGGTTGATCAAAATGTTGTGATCAGAGGAAAATTAGGAACTATAGTTTTATGCTTGCTAATTTATTGTTAGCAGAAACACTACAGAATATAACTCATAATAATCTTAGTGTAAGTAGCAAGCAGCAAGTCTGTTCCTCTCAATGACCACCTTAGAGCCCTCATTTTGAGTGCAGCATGGACAGTGGTTATGCTGTAGCCTCGTCTTTCACCAGCCTGGCCGATTCCCATCAGTCCTTGAGATCTCCACAGATTTATCCTGCTTTGTGCTGAGTTGTTTTCCACCAAGAAAATTTTAGGTGTCTTCATGTCTGTTCAAGGAGTGTAACTAAATGATACTTGTTAATTTTTGGTACTTTCTTACATGTCCTCATTTCTATTTCTAAAGAGCATTGAGTAAATTGGAAATAGGAATAATAAATAGTAATTGTGAAAGCAATTGACCAACTAAATACACCTTGGAGGTATCTGTCACTTATTTTATATCAAATTCCTTTTATTTGACAAGGGGTCAGCAGACTATGACTCAGGCCAAATTCATCCCACAAAACATTTTTATAAATAAAGTTTTATTAGAACAAATCCATGGCCACTCATTTATGCATTGTTTATGGCTGTTCTTGCACACAGTGGCTGGGTTGCACAAATAAAACAAACTCTGTGGTTTGTAAAACCTAAACTGTTTACTATGTGGCACTTTATGCAAAGAGGTGATTGATTTCATAGGATTACCTCAGTGAGGTGGCATTTCATCTTTCATCTCTTATCTAGTGTTTGCCTACTTACTAATTTCTTCTTTTAATCTGTTTGTTTACATACCATTTGTGGAACTACTATTATCATCCTATAATATTTATAAGCTTTTATCATAAAATTATTTTGAATGCCACTATATCCAATATTCAGTTTTTCTGTAGGCACTGCAGCTAATATAAAATACCATTAAAATGACAATATCAAATCTGTGCTTTTTCTCTAATTTCACCAATTGGTTCATCCTTGATTTAATCCTTGACATTTGTGTGTCCTCACCTGGGTGACATGGTGGACCCATCTGAACCTGAGTAGGATCTGAAAATGTGACCTCCTGATTGTTGCTATTTTAAGTGTCAGGAAAGTTCTTGGCACAGGGAAGAATTTCATAAATGATTCCCATTAAATATGCCCATCCTGTCTGCAGGGCCCAACTGTGAAGCCAGGATTCCTGGGCTTAATTTTCAAATTTCCCACTTTGATGTCATCAACTTACCTTATAAGTTGCTGCCTAACAAACAGCTCCCAAATTAGTGACTTAAAACAGTACTTTGTACCATCTCCATTTTCCGTGTCTCTGGAGTTTGGGAGCTTCTCATCCAGGTGCCAGCTTTCTTATGCTCCTCCCACCACGGTGCCAGCCAGGGCTGTGCCTATCCAAAGGCTCCACCAAGCCAAAGGCTTCTCTTCCAGGCTCCCACTCCTGAAGGATGGCCGAAGGCCCTGGCTCACTGTTGGCGCTGGCCTCTGTGCTGGGCTCTCTGCACCTTGCACTAGCTTCTCACAGAGCAAAGCAGAAACATGGAAACCCCTAGAACAGAACCTAACTGTGGTAAGCAATAAACGTTAGCTGAAGTATCAGTTTTATATGTAAACACACTTTTTGTATTTTATTCTTTATGGAATGATGAAATTCAACTTTCTTATTTTTATGGTTATTTAATTACCTCACTTATCTGAAGTTTAAATTTTACTTTCTTATTTGGGAAACAATTTGTTCTTATTTACAGCAGGAAGGAGAAGCTGTCTTGCATTTGTTTTCACTTTAAGGATTGATATGCGTTTTGATTTACCAAAACGCTGTTGTTTCGGCTCTTTGTTGGGGACCAGATAGATGGGTCTCCAGGTTGCCACGGCAGATCTGACAGGCAGATCTTTCACCCTTCCATACTGATGTCCAAAATGACAGAAACGTTTACACCAGAGTTTAGAGCGGCCAATCTCTCTCTCTCTTAAAATATAATTCAGATGTCTGTTTCTTATTTTTCTTTATTTTTGATTTTCTAAAATTTTGCTATACCTCTTAAGATTTAGACTATGACAAAATACACTGAAGGGAGTCTCATTCGTATGAAATATTGGGAAAAATCTTAGACCATGTCTTCAGATGTGAGGCCCTTTGGGCTGATCACAGAATTAGTCAACACATGCCTGCACACATACACACAGACATGCCAGGAAGGCAAACCATGCTGCTCAGCTCTGCCCTCCTCCAGTGGTCACAGCGGCAGTGGTGGCTGACTATACACCATCTGAAGTGCACTGCTGTGGAGGTGTGACGTCCATTCTGCTCATTGTGTATTAATTTCCTAACAATATATTTTGTACTTAGGTTTGCCCCCAAATCAAAAGGTAAAGATACAATCAATGTCTATAATGTCTGTGCCAGGTGTGGTGGAGCATGCCTGTAATGTCAGGCACCTGGTATTTTACAAACATTATATAATCCACGCAACCATTCCAAGAGGCAGTACTGATATCAGCTGGAAATTAGGTTCGGTTTCAGATCACAAGTTTGCCACTTCACATACCTTTTTGATCAGGAGCAACTGAAATGCCATCTGTAAGTATTCATTTCCTCATCTGTTCAAATAGAGAATGATTTTTCTACGTTGATTAACCATAGATAGTTGATAGTTTTTATTTTATTTGCACACATAGAGAGGTAGTAAGCAGCAGAGATTGTCTTTCTCTGCAGCTTGTCTATATACTAGTTTTAAGTATCTTTTATCTTTTCCTTTTCATTTAAGATTATCCATGGTCACTAACTCATCACAAAGTAGACAAGACATTCTCTCTTTCATTGGAGTTTTGATAGTGTATCTCTGCTACTTCCCAACCTTGGGAAGCTTTCCCGTTGCATTGTCTGTGTGTGTGTTCTTTGTGTTCATGAAAACATCTTTGCACAGTTGGAAGCATTTTTTGCAGTATCTTACAGAAAAATACAGTAGAAGACTGTAACTGGTCTGTAAATGCTTGCTGCTCACAGGGTCCTGGATAAATGACAACACACAAAGAGTTGAATAGAAATGCCCCAGGGCCTTGGAGGAGTCCAGCTCAGCTCTCATGCTAACGCTCTTCTTTTTTCACTTTTATTACTCGTCATGAATGAAATGTAGATCTTTACAGGTTTCATAGAAATCAATTTCAGTTTATATCAACTTGGCCGCTTTAGTTATTTTTCCTTTTATCTCTGACATATGCTTGTGTGTAATACTGGTCATATCTTCTGAGAGAATTGCAACAGTCGGCTCTCAGAGAGTAACTTACCTACCCCCAAAATTGGAGGTATGCCTTTTCAAATCAGATCTTCTTCATGAAGAAACTCAGTTGCCAAAATGATGTTTAAGCATTTAAATACTTTTTTAAATTACCAATTATGTTCCATAACTTAGAATTTTGAAACTCTGCAAGAATAGGATTGCAATTTATAATCTCAGAGAACTGGCTTGTAACTGAGTACTCCTTATATACAATGAATACTATATTTAATAGCCATAATATTTCCTATGGTTAATAAGCCATCTCTTGTGGATAAAATAACATTCCATATGACCTTGATGTATTGTCCTCTAAATGCTTCTGCCGATTACATTCTAAAACTAAATATGACATAACAAAATATTCCAAACTAAATTAATCATAAAGTAACATAAATTAAAAACATTTAATAGATGAATCTTTCATTGAGCAAATTATCTCCATGATAACTGACCTGCCTATATTAAACTACTTAGTAACCATTTTAGAATTCCATCATTATTTCTAATTTAACCCACAAAATTCCATCATAAAACAAAAACTATTAACTAGCAGAAATTGATTCAAGAAACATTGTGAGTTGACTTTCTAATAAAGCTAAGTTATGCAAGCCAGTAGATTTTTGGTGGATAGAATGAGCTCCAACGTCTTATTAGACTTGTAAATGTAAATTTTAAATGGAAACATTCTTTTGAATATGAGAGTGGTTTATTGCCTTATCCTGGCTCAAAGTAACATAATAAACTGCTAGAATTTTAATTTAAAGCAAAGTTTAAAGGCTATTGTGGTTTGCCAAAATTATCCTTCATAAAAATTTCTTGAATGTTTATTTGTCAACAACTTATGTAATTAGCCCAAATTAATCTGAAACCCAAATTGAACCCAACACTCTCAAATGCTTTTGGAAAGCCAGAGACTTTTTTGTTGTTTTGCTTTAATGGCCATGACAATAAAGTAAAGGAATCTGAATTAAATAAGGCGAGGTAATGAGGAGAAGGCAAGTTGGCTTTTGTAGTGAGAACTACTGCTGCCTATAGACTTAAATAGGCATTACTTTATGGTAGGTTTTCAAAACATCTCACTGGAGCCAAATTAGTAGTGCTTCTTTGTTTCAATATTTTATCATAGATAATAATTTGATATTTGGGGAAATATTGAAAACTTGGTATCATTTTATCCTCTAGTGAAACAAGTTGTGTTAGAAGACACAATTTACAGGAACACTGCTGTCATGCCTTTTATAAATTTGATGGCGATTCAGTTAAGAAAGGGTGAATAAGTCAAATACCTTCTTTTCTAAGCACAAGGTAAAATAAATAAAAATGTCTTTTGTTCTAAAACTCAGATCTTCAGAAGCCCAGGGTCTCTCAGGTATGCTCATATGTGTGGTAGACTACAGGTGCAGTTGCATCATGTTCTAGAAGCTGGGAGAAGTTTGGGAGACTTTCAGAGACATTGAGTGCAATGTTCTGTGTGTCCCACAGTCTGGAAAGCAGGGTGGCATGCACAGTAAGGTACAGTGTAGGCCAGAATAGGAAACGCGCCCTGTTGATAGTGAAGGTGGACAGAGGAATAATCAGAGGGAGGTAGTACTTCAAGCCTGTTAGTGACACAGCTAGAAGAAATTAGATCAACACCCAGTGGTTGTCCTTCCATTTCATTTAATGAAACAACCAAACTCTTAGTGCGAAAGTCAGTTATTTTTATTGGGATACAAACTATTGTTGACATGGATTTGAGATGTCACTGTCACAAGTTAGTCATGGGGTTGGATCAGTCTCACCCTTCTTTGTTCATGAAAATTTGGACAAAATACCACTGTCTTTTGCAGAGCTTTGGTACATTCATGGCTAAATGTCTTTCAGGTCAAGAAATCTAAGATGTGTTTCTAGCAATAGAAATCATGGTCATTAATGGTCTGATAGATTTTACAATAGATTTTTATGAGGCCATTGGTTTAAAAACAGCCTTTCAGGGTAAACCATGCATCCAGAATTGAGATTATTTCAATTTTGTAAGTGCTGCTTACATTTTTTTGCATGATTGTTTCGTATGTCATTCACACTATGGCTGTCAGTACAGAGTAAAACAAAAAAATAAAGCAAAAGAGAAACCCCAGACACTGGAAACTAGTGAATGTCTTTCTCATTATTAAGAAAGTACTGCTATATTCTTAGAAAATTCTCGTGTTGAGTGATAAGGCCAGATTTAAGTCGATGCAGTTTAGTGGGAAAGACTGCGCTGTGCATTTTATCTGGTGGAGTGTATTCAACATAGACATGAAGACCAAACTGTGAATTCCTTATCTGTGCCCTAATAGTTTAGCAGTGAAAACAATGAGGGCACATAAAATCTGTTTTCTTTTTTGCATATGAACAATCATGGACTCTCTTAACTTATGGCAGAGCAGCCTTTGTTGTGAAGTAGCTGCTGGAACTGGGTGGTTCCAGAAGGCACCGTGGACTCCAGAGAGCCCGTCCTGAGGGAGCCTTGTCTGGGGCACTCTGCTTGGCCTGCCGGCCCTGCCGCACTCTCCCTCCCACCAGTGCAGCCGCACTCATGCATCTCTAGGACCCTTTTGCTTTCTGGAGTATTATTTCAAAAATATGATCCCCAAAATAACATTCCTTCCTTCCTTTGTCACCTATCCAAATGATTTGGCATGGCCGGGGAATCTACTGGCACACCCCAGCAAAACCTCAGGCAAGCCACCTGCAGCCACAGATCTTTGTTCTTCTTTGGCTAGGATCTAAAATTATGGAACACTTAAAGTTTTATGAAGTGCAGGAAAAGAAGTAAGAATAGCTATGTGATAGTGTCTAGGATTTTTCCTAGGTTATCATTCTAGGAATTTTCGCACAGATGTCCTTAAAGTATTTTTTGGATCTGACCCTCAATGAGGATCATCTATTGAATATTTTGCATACAACCTGCTTTTGTTGATATTTTAAAATATGTGAGGATGCCTTGGTCAAGGTGTCTTTGGGGGCTATTACATTTTAAGTTATAGACACTGGTAAAAACATGTTCTCCTTGTTTTGCACAGAGTCATAAGCCCAGTATTCAAACGGCCCACCTGAAGGGGGCACGGGAAGAATGTGAAGCTGGGCCAGGTGGCAGGAGTGCCTTCTACGGGCTGCTGGGCCCTGCACTGGCTTTCCTGACCTACGCGTAATATCGTCCCTCTTGATGCATGAAACATTCAAAGAAGGCTCCAAGCAATGAGTCTTGGCAAAGCCCAGGAAACTTGCAAGTTTTCCTCGTTAGTGGTGTGCAGGCCTCTGTCTTCCTCTGCCCGTTCCACCCCCAACTGTATTTTACAATTTCCAGGATCCATGAGGTCACACATTTTCCTCTGAGTTAATGATGAACTGCAGATTACCTCTTGAAATCAGTGACAGAATGGGAGGAGGGAAATCAGAAGTGCATATATTCAAAGGGAGGAAGCTCTGGGCTTTGCTCAGCAAGAAGGTCAGGGGTGATCTAAGCCTAGTTAGGGAGGCTGTGCAGGGGAGGAAGAGCCCATGCCAGACTAAAGGTGAATCAGGAAAGAGCTCAGACTCTTGCCTGTGTCTTTCTGTTCTATTACTTGAGCTTTTCCTCGTGTTCCAGAGGAGTGGCTGCCAGAAACACTTAAGTAATTTATACTTTCTCAGCCTCAGTCCACTCTGGGTGTCCCTTACAGGTTAATGCTGAAACCTACCCGGGTCTACTGCAAACCACTTACACTTTGCCCGGAGAATGCAGAATGTGCTTTCCCTTCACTTCTTGGCCATGGGAATTAGTTACCTGCAGTTTTCAGCACAGTGTGTAAGTCTTATCTGCTTTCTTTGGCAGTAAAATATTACTGCAAAGCTTTAAACCAGTTTTGAAGTTTTATTGTCTTTTTCCCCCTAGGTTTTAATTATGGATGTTTAAAATATTTCATGTCAGTAGGTAATGTCATAGCTATTATGGCAAAAAAACAATGAAAATAATCACTGAATTAAAATATGAAAGTAAAACTTTATACACAAGGCTGGGCAAAGTTTTAGAGATTTTTTTTTTTTTTTTTTACTGGGTGTTGCAGAATTTTAGTGAATTGTGTAAAGAAGAATCAATATTATTTACTAATAGGCAAAAAAGGGCTATTTTCCCAAACTATGTCTCTATTACATTTAATAAGATCCAGATGATAATACTGTTATTTATGATGGATCCTAACCTCAAAACATAATATGAGAAGGGTAAGAAATAATGATTCCAACCTTATAGTTTCATGGAGCAGTATGTGTTCCTGGTTTCAAAGGGAAATTAAAGTTGCAATATGAAGTTTGAAAGAGAGTGAGAAAAACAAACAGCCATTTTTATGTTGAGAGTTCTTTACTACTTCAGTATGTGACGGTTTAAGTCATCCAATGATCGTTTCCTCCTGAACTTAAGATAAACAAACAAAATACACTTTAAAAATTATGTAATATGCCCTCTAGATAAACTGCATATCCAAGTACATTGATTTTTACAAAACTTTCATTTTTAGTTTATAAAGAAGGCAGCCACAAAGGCCAAAATGTATAAATCTAATATTTGTCCTGAAAAATTTTTAAATATTTTGACTTGCTCTGTCCACATTTTGCTCCCATTTCGATGGCCTGCTGACCCTGGGCTCAATTGTGTGTAAGTGACTTGGTGGGAGGTTTGCAAAGGGAGAGTGTCTGAGTCAGCTTCTTTCTGTAGTGGTCCATGCATTGTTCACATTCGGTCTGAGGAAACAATGAGGTGTGACTTTACGTGTGTTGAAATGAAATGTACTTGAACATATTTCTGTGGAATCAATTAGGAAATAAATGAATGTCTGACTTCAAGAGACCATTTTAAAAAGTGCCATGCTTTTGGATGGTGAGAGTCTGTGTGGTGGTTGTTTTCTTTTGACTGTCTTCTTGGATAAGCAGAATGGTTGTTTGCCTCTCTTGTTCCCAGCACACCAAAGGTGACAGAGAGGAGGTCTCCTGAATCCATCTTTAAAACCGCACCATCATAGGTTAACCTAAAAACCTGTGATTTAAAAATTAATCAAGAGACCTAATTAGCATATTTAGAAGTTAATAGAAACAGAACTTGCCTGAAATCAGCAAGTATCCATTTTTTAAGTTCAAAACTCAAGATTTTCCTGGTTTTCTTTAATGTCCATTATTAACAATTCAAAGAAGATTAACTTCTGCTGCTTCTACCTTTATATTTAACTTTGTTTTCAATCCTTAAAAATGTATATAATTAAGTTATTTGATTTAAAGTTATTTTAAGTAATTATACAGTTCTGTAAGATTTACTTTTCTTATCAAAGGAGAGAAAAGAAAGTAAACAGATTCTGAGTCTTCAAAGGAAAAATTGAAATGAAATTATTTCATGGTAATTCTTCCTGAATCCTATTGATAATTTTAAAGTATGTCTATTTTCTCTTTGTCATGTGCATTTCTTCCATAGTCTCAAGAGGGAAAAGGCCCCTGGATCCTTAGCCCATAGCGTTGTTTATAGCACAAATAAAATCTGTTGTACAGTATACTAATTAGTTCTACTGTCTATACAAAGTAGCATATAAAGATTGTTATTTCTATTAAGAACTAAACTATAATAAGTGAAATTTTTTGTTTGTTACACAAAGACCAACCAATAACCTATTTATACCAAAACATGCTACATAATAAAAATCATACATCTGAGGAAGAACAAGAAAATAAGCTAGTTTATTTTCATTTTGTTCTGTTTTGATTTTCTTTAATGAATTTGGTCAGAAACATATCAGGATATACAGATACGCTTAAGAACAGATGGTAATAAATTATTACATAAACATCTAGAATTACATTAGGAAAATATTGGTGTAGAAAGACTCCTAGCTCCTAGTGTGGTGATATTATAATTCCTGTGTCTTGGTTTTCTGTGGCACTATGAGTCAGTGTGTTCTTTTATATTTTCCTTTAGCAGCTATGATATATCATTTGGAAACTGTGTTTAAATAGTTCTTATTTATTTTGGATTATTGTTTTAATGTACAATATTTCAAGAGATTATAATGAAGGGACTTTATAAACAAATAAAATGCTGAAATCTACTGCAGTCCAAGCAGGATGGTTGAAGCCAGTCCCCACGTGGACATTCCATAGATAAGCAGCAAAACAACAAATAGCAGCAAATGTCTGAGAAGCAGCTGGGGAACTGACAGGTTACCCAGCTCCTGCACAGCCCACTCCCTAAAAATCACTGGATAGAATAAGAAAAAAATTAATGCACATTATTAACAACTTAAAGAAGATTAAGTTTTGCTGCTTCTACTTTTATATTTAACCTTTTTTAATCCTTGAAAATATATCTAATTAAGTATTCTGATTTAAAGATATTTTAAGTAATCATACAATTATATAAGACATACTTTTCTCACTAACACACTAGTTCGAATAAGAAAAATATTCTGTGTCTCAGCTGTAAAAATGGTGTTAGGAATATTAAGGAATAATTTATTTAAAGTACTGATAGACAATAGCTGTAAGTGTAAAACTTTGAACAACAACAAAAAATGTATCTTTCAATAACAGGAAAGATGGAGAGACATATTCAACGTGAACCACGAACTTATCACCCAGAAATATACCCAATGAACTTAGAGAGGAAGTGCCTCAAAAGAAAGAGCAAGGGACCATGGGATAACCCAAAATGCAGAAGGCAGTGAAAAATAGAATTATAAAAGGATAAGAAAAATTATCCAGGAAGAAAGGCAATCACAATAACATGTGCTGTGTGTGAGCAGCAGACACTAGCTAGGTAGGTCAGCAGTAGTGTAAGTGAAGAAGGATTCAATTGAAATCTCTACCATTAGTGCAAAGAAGGGTGACCTCATCTTTTAGGCCATCCAGACTGAAGTCCCAGAATTGATTTCATAAAATTATTTTTGTACTGCAAGAGAGAAATTTTATAGGTCATGAATAGCTTTAGCTTATTTTAAACTTATTATTGTTACACACTATATCTCATTCCTTTAAATTTTCCCCAAATTATTATAATTAAAAGAGAAAATAGATGAGATAGATGCCTGGCTTGGTTCAAAGTATGAAAAAGAGTATTAAATAATAATGAGTTCCACTCTACACAAAACTCAATCTGAAAGATACAAAACAGATTTTTTTTCCCAGTGCTAATATCCAACCTAGGGTAGGCAAGTACTCTACCACTGAGTTATGCCCCAAACCCTGAAAGAATTACTAGATAGTGACATGAATATCTGCTATCTATAGGGGAATATTAGAAGTGAGAAAAGAGATAAAGACAAAATATTGACTAAAATAAGCAGAAAGGAAGGGCTTTTCTTTGTTTTGGGGTGGGGTTATGTCTTAGTACATATTCGTCACATAGAATAGTGGGTTTCACCTTGCATTATCTATACATTTAGTCATACTGTCCCCCATTACCTTCCCTTAGCCTCCCCTCCCCATTTTATCCCTTCCCCTTCTCCAGTTATTTCCCTCTAACTTTCATGCGATCTTTTTTTTTTCTCCCTAAATTGCACATGAGAGAAAATATATGATCCTTGTCTTTTTGTGTCTGGCTTATTCACTTAACCTGATCATCTCCCGTTCCTTCCATTTTATTGCAAATGACATGATTTTATTATTTTTTGTTGCTGAATAACACTGTGAATCTATGCTACATTTTATTTGTCCATCCCCCTATTGACGGGCACCTCCACTGATTCCATAACTGGGCTGTCGTGAATTGTGCAGCCCTACACATGAGTATGCATTCTCTCTATAATATGGTGACTTTAATTCCTTTCCTTATACACCAAGAAGTGGTCTATCTGGGTCATGTTCTGGTTACATTCCCAGACGTTGGAGCAACCTCCACACTGATTTCCATTGGCTGTACCAATTCACACTCCACCTGAGCGTGTACAGGTGCCTTTCCTCGAGTTCTTGCCAGCATTGTCATATTTTTGGTGATAATATTCTATTAGGGTGATTTGGAGTGTCAGTGTAGTTTTTATTTGCTTAGTCTTGATGACTAAAGATATTGGATGTTTTTCCATGTAACTATTGAGAAGCATCTCTTTAGTTCATCTATTTATTGTTTGTTTCTTTTTGTGTGTGTGAATATGTTAAGCTTTTTGAGTTTGTTATTGATCCTCTGTTGGAGGAGTAGCTGGCAGAGGTTTTCTCCACAGATTGTCTCTTCATTCTGCAAATTGTTTGATTTGCTGGAAAAGCTTTTAATTTTGGTGCCACCCCATCTGTCAACTCTTGCTATCATTTCCTGAGCTACTGGAGTTCTATGCAGGAAGTCATTGCCTGTGCCTGTATCTTGAAGTGTCCCCCTTATGTTTTCTTCCAGTGGTTCCAAAGTTTCATGATTTACATTTAGGTTTTTGATCCATTTTGAGTTGTGATTTGTACAGGTGAGAGATAGGGATCTAGTTCCAATCTTCTACATGTGGATGTCCAGTTTACCCAGCACCATTTGTTTAAAGGCTGTCTTTTCTCCAATGTATTCTTTTGTCAACTTGTCGGGAATCAGATGACTATCACTGTGCTCATTATTTCTGTTTTCTCTATTCTCATCTACTGGTCTACAGTTTGATTTCATGTCAGTGCCATGCTGGATTTTTTACTACTGCTCTGTGGTATATTTTCAAATGGGGTATTACAATACTTCCAAAACGTTATATAAGCTCAAAAGAAGGGTATTTCTTAGAGGCATCTTATTCACTCTAATTAATTATTTAATAAAAAACAGTGAGAGTATATAGCACTATAGCAGGATTTATTTATTACTATAGTCCTACTATTTTAAGCAGGACTGTACTAGCAATCTCAAAATAAGAAAATTGTTCACCTTTCTGAAATTGCGTAAATAGGACATAGAGATTTGAAAATTGTTTTTATAAAGACTGAAGTCTTCAAATTTATCATACTAATGCCATGAATAATGTGATAAATGCATTCTTGAATGTCTAGAAAATATAATCTACTCCATTCAGAATTCTTATAGCCAAAAATAAACAAAAAGGAAAGCAAAACCCTATATTTATATTTGTATAGAAACTTTATGTTAAAAATCTTAAGGCTTCTAAGATATTAATTTGATCTTCTGAAAAGAAAGATTCTATTATTAATCATTTTTCAAAAATTAGGAAATTAGACTGCAGACAGTGTAATATAAGGCTTTAAAGCAGACCTCCTGGCTTAAAATAGTTCTGTATTTTTGGTGCCACCCCATCTGTCAATTTTTTCTAACCACTTTTCAAGTGGTTAGAAAACTATTTCAAATGACCAGTAAAACCAATGGCAGGAGTAAAGCATAAAGCACAGGAGATAAAATGTGTAGAATAGTTTGCCATCCATGAAGCAACCTATGGCTGTTATTCATTCAGAAAACATCTATTAGCTGTGTACTATATCTTATCATAGGGACATGCTTAAATACAAATATCTCATAAGACATCAAGATGATTGGAACAAAAGTTATAAAATCACACAAGTGGTGGGGCTAATTTTCCAGATGATTGCATTTTTCCAGAGGCTTTAATTTTTAAGAGATTAAACTGGTTTTGCAATGCTGGGTCTACCCTTGTCAGGAAAACCAGACTCTTGCCACATGCCATCCACAGTGGTGGCCTGATGAGCCTGTAGCAATGGCAACGGCCAAAACCAATGTGAGGCTGCTTGGTTCCCAGCAGTCACATCGGGGAGCCAGAGAGGATGCCAGAACCTACATGATGAGACTAAACAGGGTAAGTGCTTATTAAAACTAACCTAAAATAGGATCCAAAGTGTCCTAACATAATTTTAAAAAGTCTACAGAGTACAGTTGAAAACCTCTTGTTATATCAAGATTTAAGAAAATCAGCAGTGCAATGTCCTTACATCAGCAGTCCTCAAACTTAAATACTTCACTATAAATGCAATTAAAATATCCAAGATGAGGAAAACTACAAAACTCAGATAAACAAAATCAAATGAGAAATAAATAAATGGAGAAATATTCCATGTTCAAGGATATGAAGACTCAATATTGTAAAAAGTTTGGTAAATCCCAAATTAATTTAGGGTTTAAATTCAAGCCAAATAAAATCCTAGCAAGTTTTTCTACAGATAATGACAACCCAATTATAAAGCTTATATGGAGAGTTCAAAAGACCCTGATGGCCAACTCAATACTGAAGGATAATGAAATCAGAAAACTATATTATCCTACTATAAGTCCAGTAAAGGAAGACAGAAATAGTTTAGTATTGGTGAAAGAATGGACAAATAGACCAACTTAACAGAGAATCTAATCAGCTCACATAGATGTGATAACTGATCCTTGATAGAAGAGCAAATGAATCCAGTGGAAAAAGATAATCTTTTAATAAATGGTTCTGAAACAATTGGACTTTCACAGGTAACAAGGTGAATCTAGATGTAGACCTTGCACCCTTCAGAAAAACTAACTGAAAATATATCATGGATCTAAATGCAAAATGCACGTGATATAAAATTCTTAGATGATAGCACAGGAGAAAATCTAGATGTCATGAGTATGCTAATGACATTTTAGATACAACACTAGAAGCATGATCCATGAATGAAACAATTAATAGGCTGGAATGCATTAAGATTTAAAACTTCTTCTCTGCAAAAGGTAATGTTAGGGGAATGAGAGGATAAAGCTTGGACTGAGAGAAAATATTTGCAAAAGATACATCTGACAAAGAACTGTTAAGTGAAATACTTTTTAAAAAAATCCCTTAAAACTCAACAGTAAAAAAAAAAAATGATTCTACAAATTAAGGAAAAATGAACCCCAAACTTTTAAGGTAACCCTCATCAAATATAACCAGATAGTAAATAATCATATGAAAATATCTTCACATCATGTCATCAGTGAAATGCAAATTAAGGTCAAAGAAAACCAGCACACACAGTGCACACACATTAGGATGGCTGAAATCCAGAACACTGACCAAATCAGATGCTCAAATGAAAGCAGATGATTTTTGTGTCCATGTTCACAAGCCTACTTTTAAAGGATAGCAGAATGTCTCCAAATGGGAGCATTTATAAAAGATGTACTGGCACTTCAGAAAATAATGGAAATTAAAAGAATGGATGACAATAAGGGTAGTATAGTAAACCATCTTTTTCTTCTTGTGTTTTATGTCATATTGGGTGATTAAGGCAAAAATGACAGCATCTTTTTGTGTTGCCCAATGTAAAATAAGGAAGGTAAGTTATCGTATATAAATAGTCTGACCCACGAGGTATCTCCGTGATCCTACCTCCCCAAGCTGCCTTTGCCAGCAGCAGCTTAATGACATCCAGCATTTCCTGAACACAGACATGCTGTTTGATTGAAGGCATCCCCCTCTCCATGGCAGCTTACTTTGTACCCAGATTTAGGACATAAACCCATGCACACAGGAGCTCACAGAAAGTGCAGGGTGATTGTCTCACACAAGAAGAAGTCTCACCATCTCAGTGAAATTCTTGAAGATTTTTTGGTTAGCCAAGAGCCACTTCAACCTTGGCAACATAAAAAAAAAAAAACAGCCATTTTACCCTCTCAGCACTGAGTGAACACAGACCCAAAAGGCTTCTAAGTCTTTTTTGATCTTGCTGTAAACATATTCCTCTTTTTAAAATGATATTTAAACCCCTTTATGCTGTTACTCACAAACTGTCAGACCATTTTTCACAAAAGTCTCCAGTATCCATCCAAATTGCAATAAGTCCATTCCTCTGAATAGTACTTTGCACAGACTTCTCCACTGTGGAGGCTTTAGCAACCTCTCTTATGTCTCCTGGAGTTTTGTAGCCATGAGGACCATGAGTTGCTCATGGAATTCTGTTCAATAATGTGGTTTCTTGGCCCTATGCAGTCCACCATCAGTGACACAGTTACTGGCTGAATATTGGGCTCTTGGAAACAAAGATCATGCCAAGCTCCATCCTGTAACACTAGCTATCTGTCCATCATGTTTTGGGTTCTAGAGGATTTGTGCTGCAAGCTTAGATTGCCACCCATGTCTGTTTGCAAAGGTGAAAAGTGGCACATGAAGAATAGACAATCCTGAGTGGTATGGTATGTCCTGTTCATGGAAAATGGTGGCCTCCACTGTCTTCAGTAACTCACCAAATCCCATCCTCTGAAGGAGGTTGCACTTCTCACAAAACTATTGACCATAGCAGGAACTCTTTAGGATAAATCCAGTGAAAGCAAGGAAAATAAACACACTCAGTGAATGAAATTGTCAAACAGAAAACAATATTTCTTATCCAAGTCTATTTCCTATAAGGCAAAAAACCCTGAGTCTCTTGGAGGCAGTATATTGTTGGATCTTTTTTTTTTTTTAATTCAATCTGCCAGTCTGTGTCTTTTGATTGGTAAGTTTAGGCCATTAATACTCAGGGTTATTATTATTATTATTATTATTATTATTATTAGAGAGAGAGAGAGAGAGAGAGAGAGAGAGACAAAGAGAGAGAGAGAATTTGTTAATATTTATTTTTTAGTTTTCAGTGGACTCAACATCTTTGTATGTGGTGCTGAGGATCGAACTCAGGGCCCCATGCATGCCAGGCGAGTGTGCTACCGATTGAGCCACATCCCCAGCCCTCAGGGTTATTATTGAGACATGATTTGTATTCCAAGCCATTTTTCTTTATTTTTGATATTTAACTTGACTTGGTTTTTCCTTTGATTAGTTTTTCCTTTAGTGTAATACCTCCTCTTCTGATTTTTATTGCTGTTTTTCATTTCTTCCTCATAGAATATTTTGCTGAGCATATTCTGTAGGGCAGGCTTTCTGGCTATAAATTCTTTTAACTTTTGTTTACCATGGAATATTTTTACTTCATCATCAAATCTAAAGCTTAATTTTGCTGTATATAAGATTCTTGATTGGCATCCATTTTCTTTCAGGGCTTGGTATCTGTTGTTCCAGGATCTTCTAGCTTTCAGGGTCTAGGTTGAAAATCTGCAGATATCCTAATTGGTTTCTCCCTATATGTAATCTGATTCTTTTCTCAAAATCCATGAGATTTATTATTTTGTGTGCTAGGCATTTTCACTATAATGAGCCTTGGTGTGGATCTGTTGTGATTTTGTACATTTGGCATTCTGTAAGCATCTTATATTTGGTTTTCCAATTCATTCTTCATGTTTGGATGTTTTTCTGATTTATTTCATTGAATAGATTGTTTATTCCTTTGGTCTGTAAATCTATGCCTTGCTCTATCCCAATAACTCTTAAATTTGGTCTTTTTCCCTCTAAAAATGGGAACAAGACAGGGATGTCCTCTTTTACCACTTCTGTTTAACACAGTTCTTTAAACACTAGCCAGAGCAATTAGATAGATGAAAGAAATTAAAGGGACACAGATAGGAAAAGAACTCAAATTAGCACTATTTGCTGACAATATGATTCTATACATAGAAGACCCAGAAAATTCTACCAGAAAACTTCTAGAACTAATAAATGAATTCAGAAAAGTAGCAGAATATGAAATCAACACCCATAAATCAAAGGCATTTCTGTATATCACTGACAAATCCTCTGAAAGTGGAAATGAGGAAAACTATACCATTTATATTAGCCTCAAAAAAATAAAATACTTGGGAATCAATGAGAGGTGAAAGACTGTGGGAGGCCATCCTCGCACGTGATTTGAGTTACCTCTGTGACTGGGCTAGAGGCGCTTAGATACATCTTTGTTCCAGAGCTTTCCCCACCCTTCTCAAGTCAGAGGGCTTGTCCATGTGGAGGCGTGTCTGGCCACTACCCTGAAGACCCAATCATTGCACCTGACCTTGGGACACTGCCCCCCTTAATCTTCATTGGATGGGATTTTCCCCAGAAATTTTTGTTCCCCAATAAAAGTCCTCTCCCTGGCATGTTCTCTCTCGCGTGCTGGTCTCTTCAGTAAACCTCGCTACCATAATAGGTAGCTGGAGGCTGGAGCTAGGAGAAGCTGTCCTGGAGCTGGTTTAAAGGTAATTAGAGCCTGTCTCTTTAATTCAAACTCCCTGAGGATTTCTCAGGTAGCTGAATCTTCATTTATGAAGCCTGTGCTGGCCCCGGGATAAAAAAAGACCTCTACAATGGAAACTACAACACACTAAAGAAAGAAATTAAAGAAGACCTCAGAAGATGGAAAGATCTCCCTTGTTCTTGGATAGGCAGAATTGATTTTGTCAAAAAAAACCAGACTATCAAAAGCACTGTACAAATTTAATGCAATTCCAATTAAAATCCCACTGGCATTCCTCATAGAAATAGAAAAAGCAGTCTTGAAATTCATCTGGGAAAATGAGACCCAGAATAGCTAAAACAATCCTTAGCAAGAAGAAAAGCAGGTGGCATCTCAATACCAGACATCAAACTATATTACAGAGCAATAATAAAAAATAGCATGGTATTGGCACCAAAATAGACATGTAGACCAATGGTACAGAATAGAGGACATAGAGACAAACTCACATAATTATAGTAAGATGACTGTAATTATGTGAGTTTGTCTCTGTGTGCCAAAAACGTACATTGGAGGCAACAAATGGTGCTGGGAAAACTGGAAAGCCATATATATGCAACAAAATGAAATTAAGCTCCTCTCTCTCACCATGCACAAAACTCAACTCGAAGTGGATCAAGTATTTAAGAAATAAATCAGAGACTCTGCACCTAATGGAAGTAAAAGTAGGCCCAAATCTCCATCATGTCAGATTAGACCCCAACTTTCTTAATAAGTCTCCTATAGTGCAAGAATTAAAACAAAGAATCAATAAATAGGGATGGATTCAAACTAAAATGCTTCTTCTCTGCAAAAGAAACAATCAGTGAGGTAAATAGAGAGCCTACAGAATGGGAGAAAATTTCTACCACACACACATCAGATACAGTACTAATCTCTAGGATATATAAAGCACTCAAAACCTTAACACCAAAAAAATGAATAACCCAATCCATCAATGGGCCAAGGAACTGAACATACACTTCTCAGAAGATGATATTCAATCAATCAACAAATTTTTGAAAAAAATATTCAATATCTCTATCAATTATAGAAATGAAAATCAAAATTACTCTAAGATATTATCTCACTCCAGTCAGAATGGCAGCTATTAAGAATACAAACAACAATAAGTGTTGGTGATAGTGGGACTGCAAATTGATGCAGCCAATATGGAAAGCAGTATGGAGATTCCTTGGAAAACTGGGAATGGAACCACCATTTGGCCCAGGTATCCCACTCCTTGGTCTATACCCAAAGGGCTTAAAAACAACATACTACAGGGATGCAGTCACATCAGTGTTTATAGCAGCTCAATTCACAATAGCTAAACTGTGAAACCAAATAGATGCCCTTCAGTAGATGAATGGATAAGGAAATACATACATACATACATACATACACACACACACACACAGTGGAATATTACTCAGCATTAAAAGAGAATGAAATCATAGCATTTGCATGTAAATGGATGGAGTTGGAGAATATAATGCTAAGTGAAATAAGCCAATCCCAAAAAACAAATGCCGAATGTTTTCTCTGATAATGGGATGCTAATCCATAATCTGGATGGGGTTGAGGGAACATGGGAGGAAGAAAGGAACTCTAGATAGGGCAAAGGGGAGGGAAAGGAGGGGGCTTGGGGGTGGGAAAGGTAGTGGAATGAAATGGATATCATCACTCTAAGTACATGTATGAAGACACAAATGGTGTGACTCTCCATTGTGTACAATCAGAGATATGAAAAATTGTGCTATATTTGTGTAGTATGCATTGAAATGCATTCTGCTGTCAGATATAACAAATAAAATTAAGATTAAAACCCTGAGAACCTCTTGTCTCATAGATACCCCAAATATAAGTCTAGCTCATACGTGTCTCTGCCCTTCCCTGAGACACTGTTTGTTGCCTTCAGAATTACAGACATTGTGGATCATGACCATCACAAAGTTCATGTCACAAAATACGCATCTAGAGCTTCTAAATAAGGACTTCTCTACAAATGTCACCATCTATCAATCAGTACGTCACCCTTCTAGCCTCCTCATGCTACAAATATGTGTTAAAATTGCCTCAAGTCAATGTATTATACTGAAGAGTTGAAAATCCCCTGTATCTGAATAAACTGATCCACAAACGAAGACTCTTAAATTCTGATAGATCGAGGCTGTTCAGAAGTTCCTTAGGCATGCCAAAGTGCCAAAACCAAAACGTTGTTCTTAACAAAGATGCTAGCCTGGATTCCTACGCAGGATTCCTGTGGCCTTTGCGTTAGCAAACAGGCAACTTTAACAGAGATGTCTTCTTTCACCACTCCTATTTAACATAGTTCTTTAAACACTAGCCAGAGCAATTAGACAGATGAAAAAAATTAAAGGGATATGGAGAAGAAAAGAAGAACTCAAATTAGCACTTTAACAGAGTGAAGGGACAATGAGTGATAAAAGTTGAGAAGTGATTTGGGGTTTATAGCTGCTCCTCCACAATCCTCAAAATCCAAAGGGAGTGTGGCCAGTTAGCAAGGAGGAGAAGGAGCCCAGTCAAACCCAGCTTTGCTTCTATGTTGGATTTTCCTCTCTTAAACACTGAGCTTTTATTTTTTTTTTTAATCATGAAGGTGCTATCCTTGATTCTACCTCAAGAATTCAGTTAAAGTACCATTTAATGAAATTTTAGTAATATGTCATGATGTAATTTTTAAAAATTATATATGTGCATATACATACAAAATGTGAGACTTTGTAACGTATTTGAAAGCAAAAGCACCATTAACTAAAACATTAAGAAAATACAGTGTATTTCATGTGTTCTGGTGGAAAAATAAATTCAAGTGGAATTGAAATATTTAGTTTTAATTTTTCCTTATTATGTGCCAGAGGACAATTTCCTAAAGAAAAGATTTAACTTTTTGGTTATAGTCTTCAACTTGAGCAATATATATCTAGTTTTTCCACAGTGATGGGAAAGAATGAGGGGCTCTGTGGGAACTGTCACTGTCGTTTCTGTGAGTCAATCTTCTTTAAAATAGGTGTAATCATCATAAAGGGATATTGAACGAGGAGTGATCACTCCTCTCAACTTAGAGGTTCCAAACTGAAACATTTCACCAAGGATAAAATTTATTTTTAGTAAAAAAAAGATGCAGAACAAAAATGATGAAAAATAAATTGCACTATTCAAGAGATTTTAGGTTTAGAATTACTAAGTAATTTGACTTTGTTTTCATGGAATGAATAATGAAAATAGAGTAAGTTATAATGCCTTTAATTTTCAATAATTCCATTGAAATCTGCATTTTTTTTTTTACAAAGGATGCTTACTTTGTTTCAAGGAGTTTGTTAATAAACTGAAAACTTCAATTTCCCTTGAAAACAATTCTCCATGGTTAAGGCAGCCATGGATGCCCAGAGTACAGATTCCATTCCAAGTTTTTAGTGAAAACCAAAATGTCTAGAAAACCAAACTTGGTGTGGGAAAGAGCTGGGCCTTTCTACAGGGGAGACTGTGGATTGCTCCATTCTTCCCCTAGACCAGGCTACATGCATTCAGTCCTACTCATGAGTTCATGTTCCTATATGGCACAGCAGGAGTGCCCACCGCAGACCAGTCTGGTAGGTGAATGGGATGTGTCAGTGAGAAAAACTCTTGAAGCCCTGAAGTCGTAAAAGTGATGCCCCAGGGAAAGAAGCAGAGGATATGTAAAATAAGGTGTCTATCTTAGAGTCTGATGAATGGGGACACAGGCTCTTTATAAAGTGTATCAGTAGAAGAAGAAATAGCTGTAAGCTTGAGAAAAAGCTTGCCTTTTAAGTAGATGTTGAGGGAAGGCCTCACCCAGAAGAAGCCGTTTGAAAACAGGACTGCACCTTATTGAATGGAGGTGCTGTGGGTTTACAGGAGATATTAGGTTTGACTTCACATTTCTGTGGCAGGAAATGGAGGCCTAAGTATTGGAAACTGTCAGAGAGCCAGCTGGGGCAGACCCATGAAAGCCAAGATCAAGAGTCCAAATGGAAGGACCTTGAAGACAGTGAACCCCTGGCAGGCACAGGTCCAAGCCAGGAGGTTAGAAAGCAAGATATTGTAAGTCCAGAGAGAGGCGATGTGCTGTGAGTCTAATGATGTGTAGCAACAGGAAAGGAGCAAACAGGGTGTGAGATCCAAGTGCACAGCCTGAGGTCATCAGCAAAATTTCCAAATCAAGTGGGAAGAAAGAGACAGGAAACAAAGACGGGATAAAAAGGACAATGTTAAGTGCCAGGGATGGAAACCAAGTTGCAATTGAGTGGCAGAGGGTCAAGTCAAAATAAATAGGCATATGGCAAACACAGTTTCAGAGAGGAAGTGGGTTTACATAAAACCAGGCGGGGCCAATCAGAGAAGCACAAGAGGCAGAGGTACCTGCTAGGCGTATCACACATAAGGCGGTCATGATTGTGTCTGTGTGCGCACGCGTGTGTGTAGAAGGTGAATTAGGGATGTACAAACCCTCACCTCAGTGGGATAATTAAGGATTCATGGATGATATATCCTTTCACAGTAAAACTGGCTTGACACCAACAGTCAGGAAATAGAAGTACATCTACTTTGATTTTTACTCTTTATGTATGTCATTTTTTTAATTTTATGCCTATTTAAAAAGTAATTTAAATCATTAATTGTATAAAGATGGAATTTCAGTGAAATTTATACACACATATATATATACACATACACATAAATATGTGTGTGTTCGTGTAGAAAAAGTCAGTAAAATGTACAACAGAATTCCATGAAATTTCTTTACCATTATTATATTCAAATACCATGTTTCACCAAAATTATAATTATATAATCCTAGTCTCAGAGCATATAAAAAAGTATTGCATATATGAGTCCAGCAGTAACATACATTTGGGAAATGTTGCATTAAGGAAGTTACTTTTTGGTGGGTTTTAACAGTATGAATTTTATTATAAATCTATGTAATATAAATGTATGTTTTAATTATGTTATTTTCTTTAAACAGAATTTATTTTTTGAAGAGTTGTCAGTTTGTAGCATAATTAATCAGAGAGAACAGAGTGTTCCCATATAACTGCCAACCACATGCACAGTCTTCTCTATCAGAAGGCGACATGTATGGTATTTCCATGTACCCAATTTTCCCGTTATGATCACCCTGAATGCAGAGTTCACATTAGAGCTCATGCTTGGTGTTGTAGTCTATGGGTTTTGACAAATGGCATGTATTCAACATTATAGTGACAAGCAGATGAGTTTTCAATGCTCAAAAACAAAACAAAGAGCAGCAATGCCTGCCATTTCCTCCCCAACCCTACCCCTAGGAATCACTAATCTCTTTACTATCTGTGTTCTTTGGCCTTTTCCAGAATTTTATGCCTTTGGAATCATTTAGTAAATGGACATTTCAGATTTGCTTTTTTTTACCCAATAATATTCATTTAGGCTTCTGCCGTGTCTCTGCATGTCTATATTTCACTGAATAAAACATCACTGTTTGCTGTACCACAGTTTCTTCATTCACATACGAAAGGATATCTTTCTTGCTTCTAAATTTTGTCATAATAAAAACACCATAAAGATCCCTGTGCAGATGTTTTGTGTGTGGATACAAGTTATCAATTCACAAGGAACGTGATTGTTGGATCATGTGGCAAAAGTATTTAGTTTTGTAAGAAACTACCAAACTGTCTTCCAAAGAGGCTGTAAAAATTTGCATTCCCACCAGCAATCTTTTCTGGTGAGGTTTCTTTAAGGATCTTCTGCTCATTTTTTCAGTGAGCTTTTGTTTTCTTATTGTAGAATTTTTGGAGTTTTATGTATGTTTTGGTTAACAGTTTTGTAGTTTGTCTTCTCGTTCTCTTGATAGTTTTTGTCTCAGAGCAGAAGGTTTTAGTGTTAATGAAGTACAGTCCACCAGCTATTACTTTTTGGATCACACCTTTGGAGTGGGATTTAAAAGACATCACCTAACACTAGGTCTTCTAGATTTTCTCCTCTGTTACCATATTGGAGTTTTAAATTTTTCCATTTAGGTTTATGATCTGTTTTGCGTTAACTCTTGTGAGGTGCGCAAGGTCAAAATTATTTCTTATCTTTTCTCTTTTTGCATGTGGATGTCCAGGTGTCCCAGAGTCCTTTTTGAAAAGACTACCTTTTCTTCACTGACTTGCCTTTGTTCTTCTGTCAAAGATTTTATTTTATTTATGTGGTCCTGTCTTGGGTTCTTGTTCTGTTACAGTGGTTCATTTGTCTATCTTTTGCCAATACTATGACAATGTTTATTACAGCAGTTCTATTTCAAATCTTGATGTCAAATAGAATCTGACTTCAGTATTGGCTATTCTGGGCCTTTTGCATGCATATATAGACTTTAGATCAGTTTCTCAGGATCTACAAAATAATTTACTGGGATTGGGATTACAGTGAATCAGGTTGGTAATAAATGGCATCTTGACAGTATTGGGTCCTCCTTTACGTAAACATGGATTATTTCTCCATTTATTTAGTTCTCATTTGATTTTGTTCATCAGAGTTTTGTAGCCTTCCTCATATAGATCTTATTTTTACAATTGTAGTTTTCCATTGGGGGTTATTAGATAATATTATCATTCTTTATTCCAAATTCAACTCAGTCATTGCTGAAATAGAAAAAAGTAATAGATTTCATATATTAATCTGTTGTCCTACAACTCTGTCACAATCACTTATGAGTTCTAAGAAGTTTATTTCTTAATTTCTTCAGATTTTCTGTGTAGAAAATAGTTTTATTTCTTTCTCCCCATTAAATATGCCTTCTCATTTCCTTTTCCTGTTGCATTGGCTTGGGCTCCTGGGACAGTGTTGAGCAGAGTGCAAGAGGCTGCATCCCTCTTCAGTCCCGCAGTCATGGAAGAGTTTCTGGTTTCCACCAAAAGTATAATGTTGCCTGGGGCCTTTTCTTTCTTTCTTTTTTTTTTTTTTTAGATTTCTATAATCAAAAAAGGACATTCCCTTCTGTTCCTAGTTTGTGAACACTTTTTTTTTCATGAAATACCAATGGATTTTATCAAATGCTTTTTCTTCAACTACTGATACAAGAATGTGGATTTTGTTTCAGTTTGCTGCTGTGATGTTCACATTGCCTGGTTTTCAAGTGTTGAACCAGCATGGCAAGATCTGGGATGAATCCTAGTTGGGAGCGGCATGTAAGTCTTTCTGTTTTTGATTTCTATTTGCCAATATTTTGTTAAGAATTTTTATATAATATTTATGAGAGATATCAGTTTGGTTTTGTATTACTCTTGTCTGGCTTTGTGTTAAGGTAATGCTAAACATATAGAATGAATCAGAAGTGATCCTTGTTTCTGGCTTCTGATACAGATTGTAAAGAATTGGTGACTCTCTTCCTTAAATGTTTGATAGAATGACCAGTGGAACTATTGAGGCCTGTTTCTTTATAATTATCATTAATTATATTATTGTGTATTTATTCCTCAGTTAGTTTTGGCAGAATGTGTTTTTCAAGGAATCTGGCCATTTTAATTGAGGCCATAGATTTGTTCATGTTCCTTGATAATTCTTTTTATGTCTGTTGGATCTGTAGTGATGTCTCCTCTTTAATTTTTGGTAGTAGTAATTTGTGTGTTATTGACCTTTAATAGAACCAGTTTTTCTTTACATTGATATTCTCTATTGATATCTATATTTCAATTTCATTGGATTTTGCCCTAAGTCCTGCTATTTATTTTCTTCTATGTACTTTGGATTAAATTTGCTCTTGCTCTTCTTTTTCTACTGTCATTCATGTATTTATTTTTCATAATGGGAAATGAACCCAGGGGTGTTCACCACTGAGCTACATCTGCAGCCATTTTTCTTTATTTTATATTTTGAGATGGGGTCTTGCTAAATTGCTGAGGCTGGCCTCAAACTTGGGATCCTCCTGCCTCAACCTCCCAAGATGCTGAAATTATAGGCATGTTCTACCTTGCCTGAGTTTTTGCTACTGTCATAATGGGGAAACTTAAATTGTTGATTTTTATGCCTTTCTACTTTTCTTACATATGCATTCCATGCTATACCTTTTTGTTTTAGATCTGTTTTTGCTTCATCCTAATTGTGATATGTTGTATTCTTTATTATATTACTTGCCTTGTATTTCTTCTTTGAGTTATATGTTACTTGTAAGAGTGATTTTTAAAATCCCAGGGTTTGGGTGTTTCCCAGCTATGTTTCTGCTCTCAACTTCCAGTTTAATTCCCTTATGGTCTGATTACATGCAATATGTACTTCCACTCTTGTAGGTTTTTTGAGATGTGCTTTTTGGTCTAAAATGCAGTGGGTCATGGTGAATTTACATGTGAGCTTGAAAAGAATGTACATCCTGCTGTCACTGAATACTTATTCTACAGATACAAAATATATGCTGTTTCTTAATGGTGCTTTTGAGTTTAACTATGCCCTTACTGATTTTCTGCCTGCGGGATCTGCCATTCCTAACAGAGGAGTGTTATTGTCTCCAAGTGTTTATATTGAATTTCTCTAATTCTTTTTGCAGTTCTATCAGCTTTGTCTCATATAATCTGATGATCTGTTGTTTACTGCATTAACTGAAAGGACTTTTATATCTTCTTTTAAAATTAATCCTCTTATTATGTAATATCTCATTTCATAAGTTATTTCCTCAACTGTGTGGAGTGCACTAATGAGCACATTGAAGGCATTCTTCATTTGTTAAACTATTTTGTATCTCTAGGATTTCTTTCTTTCTCTCTCTCTGTCTCTCTCTCTCTCTGTCTCAGATATTTTCTTGGATTTTCTATCTCTTTGATTCAGTCATCCAGATTTTTTTTTTGCATAGTGACTTTTTTTTTTCCATTAGAGCTGTAAGCATATAAATTATAGTTATTTTAAAATATGATCTGAAAATTCCAACATATGTGATATATAGATTAAATTATATCCTAATATTGCATATGGCTCTGTATTTTCCATTTAATCAGGTTAAATTCATGAGTTTTATTTTTTTATCATTACTAAGGAATAAACACCATTTAGGTCAGAAAATGTAAGTTTTAATTTGGGAAAGGCATTAGTAGAATATATTACAAAATATAACATATTATATGTCTTATTTTACAAATATATGAAGTGAAGAAAATGTTGTAATGATTTAAGTCTACTTCCAGAATGAAAATTTAAAATAAATGTATTAAAGGCAGATATTTGAGGAATCTAAAGAACAGGAATTTGATATTCAGATTTAACTATCACATCTCTCATTTACCCAAATAGTATTCTGTGAAATTAAAATTTAAATCCAAAAAGTGGACTTAAGTGATCACAAACTTGAAATACAGTTCTTTAATTCAGCAAACCTAACTTTCCTAACTTTAAAGAAGAAGTATTTTGGATATTTTATTAGCTATTTGTTGTTATATAACAAATTAAATCACACAGTACTTAAAGCAATATGCAGTATTGTGCAGTGTCAATGGATCAGGATCCCATTTCTAATTCAGCTATGTAGGTAATCTTTTCTCAGGCTGCAGTCAGGATATTGGCTCTGTTTCGTTATCATTATCATCTGGTGGCTCACTTGGGAAGAAAAACACATTCAATCTCACCTAGGTTCCTCAATCTCATTTTCTAGAAGAATTCATTTTATCTCACTTCATGTTTTCATTGTTTGTAGCTGTTTTGTTGTTGTTGTTTTCTTTTAAAAACCTAAAGGTCACATATTGTTCTTTACTCATATTGGCTTCTAAAATGGCTAAATGGTACCTTGCTTCTCAAAGGAGTTTTATGGGAGAGTGAGAGTCATAACAATGTATTATGAGGAGAGATGTGATAATGCCATCACTTTTGCCATATTCTGTTGGCTGGAATACTCACATGCAAGAGAATATCATATGCAAAGGGTTGAACACTAAAGGCAGATGTTATTGGAAATCACCTTAGGGTTTATCCATCCCAGCAATAACCTTGTAAAGTAGACATAGAAGTGACCTATGGGTTGCCATGATGGAGTAATTTATACAAAATATGCCTTTTGTATAAACATTTTCAGAAACTGGATAATGAGCAATGTAGAATTATGTAACACTGAGGTAAAGGAACATGAAACAACAAAAATAAAGTTACATGATTTCTTTTTTGGTGTGTAATTTTCAAAATTTGTTAAAGGAATAAAATTCAATTAAAAAGCAGTGTTCTTCTGAAGTTGAGGAGAAGTAGATAAGACTTTTGAAAATCTGACGCTGGAATTTATAGGGAAGAGTACTAAATAACATAGATCCATGCAGAAAAAGAACTACAGAATACAGTGCAGGAATTTCTCAATCCTTTAGCTGAATGCCAGTATACCTATGCATATGATGAAACTACATGGAACCACAACAGGAATTCCCAAGAGTTTTAAACTGAATAATAATAAATATCAGCCTGTTATTTTGATATTTCAGAAAAAAAAATGTTCCTGGGACAACTTTAGAAGAGACAAATTATAGTATTAAAAATAAACTAACTCTAAAACAAATGATATTCTTGAATTGCCCTAAAACATCTTTACAAGTAAGTCTTGACTGACTTGATCTACAATTAGTTGAACTACCTCCTAAAACAACTGTTGATAATGTTCAGAGGATGCCATTAAATTTCAAATTCTCACAAATATTGCATTGACAATGTGTGGCATTCACTTAAAATTTATTAAGACATGATAAAAACAGTAAATGGGCATAATTAGAAGTAAACTTTATCATTAGAAACACACATGAAGATGATAGAAATAATAAAATCAGTAAAAAAATACTCAACAGTCATTTCATCATCCATAAAATATTAACAAAATGAGACAATAAACTGAAAATGTAAAATAAGGTCAGAAGAAATATGGGGATAGAATTTTTATGACATTTTGTGCAATGAAAAAAGTCAGTAATTATACTGAAAAAATAGTGAAGAAAATCAGTATATTGGAAGACAAAGGAATTTAAATAATGCAAAATAAAAGTTAAAAATAAGCCTGCTTGGAGGAAAAAATATTCCCAGCAACTCATGGGATAATCTCAATGAGTTCTTAAGCAGGGGAAGTTATAGGAGAAGGAACTGTGAAAATATATATTTATAGAAATAACTAAAAAAATGGTTTAAAAATTTATAAATGAAAAATCCACATATTCACTAAGCTCAACACATCCCAAGATGGGTAGCACAAACACACATATACACTCACACACACACCAAAACACACACAGACATACACACACACACGTGGTACTTTATGGTAAAACTGATGAAATTTTGTCTCAGTGAGAAAACATTTTAAAGGAGTCAAAGAAAAAAAGATTGTCATTAGAGTGTGACAAAGATTCTTTGCTTAATCAAAATTTGGTTAGGCTATTGAAACATCTCCTTTATCTTCTGTTTAGCAAGAATCTCTCACCTTTAGTATTTGATCACTGGATATCTGATCAGGTTCCTCATCCTGCAGTTCTCCCAGGCGATGGCTGATCTTCAACAAGACCCTACTGTTTGGTTCAGCTGATGGCTGATGTTTTCTCTTAGTTATTTCTATCCACTGACTCTCACCGGGCTCCTTGGTCATAACTTCTCCCTTGCTTATAATTTATTTGAAGTTCCCAACCTCTCTCCCCACTACAAAATCCCATTTCCATGATCTCTATGCCTATGGTGATGTTACTGAGTAAATGTTTTCTCTTAACGTACTTTAACAAGTATCACTGAATTACTGTTTTTAGTAAGTGTGTTCTTATAAACGACAGCACACATAATTGACTGAGATAAATTTTTAACCTTTTATCAAAAATAACAAAAAAAGTCATAAGTCAATGGAATAGCATAGTTAAAATTATTTATAGAAACAAAATAAAATCAAAACTAACAAACCAAAACATAAAAAATAGAAAGTTTGTCAACTTTGAATTCTATATCCAGTAAAAATATTTTATAAAAGTAAAAAACCAGTCATAAACCCTAATGTAAACCGTAAACTTTGGGTTATAATAGTGTGCCATTGTAGGTTCATTAATTATAAGAAATGCACCACTATAGTTGGGATATTGATAGCGGAAAAGGTGGTTTGTTTGTGGGACTAGAGATATATGGGAGCTCTCTGTATTTTCCTATCAGTTTTGCTGAGGACATAAAACTTTTTTTTAAATAGTTTATTAATAAAAGTGGTTATTTGAAATATTTTTTTCAAACCAGACTTTACATAATCTGTCAGCAGTGAATATATATTCTGAGCAATATTTTTTAAATATTCAGGGTGAAAAAAATGATACCAGATTGAATCATGAATCTGGAGAAAGCAATAAAGCATGTCAGAGTGGTAAATATGTTGGAATATTTTAGTATTTTCCTTTTTAATATGCTATAATTTATTTCAAATGTATATGTCAGCACAATTTTCATGGTTACAAGTCCTGTAAGAATTCGCTTGAAAGTTAGAAACAAGACAAAACTTATCACTGCTATTATTTAACCTTGTTTTGGAGTTCTGGGGATTATATCCAACCAGATTTAGATGGAGAAAGAAATTAGAGGTTCAAAGGTTGTAAATACTACCAGTATTTCCTGAAAAAGATTGATCATCTAAAAGACCTCATAAGTAATAATTTACTAGATATTTAAGATGAAAATAAACATAGAAATTCATGGTTTTCAAATAAAACTTTCTACTTTTGTGATTCTAATATTCATGAGGACAAACTGAAAATAACAAGGAACATAAAAGGTACTAGTCTTAAGCACACATTCAAAAACACCAGTAAACCAAAAGGATTAAAGCAATGTAATAATAACACATGAATTCAAGGCAGACCAGACAGTGTAACTGACAGTGTATTTATCTATGTTTATATATTTCTATGTCTTTATCTATGTATCTGTATTAAATTCTGAAGGTGAGATTCATTCACCTGGAGCAGCAGGAAAGATTTGGAGCTTATGCCTGGAGTAAATTCAGATACCACTTGGAGAAGCAGTTCCCAAAATCTTAGAGCTTCAATTCTATCAAGGAGCTCTTTCACATAAAATTACATGAGTTTTAAAAGGATTTTAGTTTCTGCTTTTCCAAGTTAATGAGAAAAGTCTGATTGAGAGCTAAGAGTTAATTATATGTATTGAATTATTGCTGTATACTCTGCTCTGCTCTCTCCCAGGTATTGGTGGTCAATTCAGGAAGTAGGGGGAGAGACACCAGGAATCTGAACATTTTCTTAGGGTGCCTATCCTATCTCCTATCAAATGCTCCCCACTCTGTTGTAGTGCAAGAGCCCTTAGGGACAGTTTCACAAGGAAGGCAGGAGTCACACACTCATCAGTGTCACCTACCACCACTGACAGGCAAAAAATGAGAGTAAAATTCCTTACTTAAAGGCTGTACAGGCTGATCCGGTGTGCACCCCCCACCCAATATCATTATGTACTCCCAGGCTCTTGGTTGCATGAGGTTCATCTGCTTGTAGTATCAGAGGTGTGGGGGGAGGGGCTAATGCTTATATTTATTACCCAAGGAGGGTCCCCTCCTACCAGGTTTCGACCTGAAACAGAGCAAACTGCTTAAGGTCCCCATCTACCCAGTCTGTCCTCCTCTGTATTGAGAAGGAAGAGGGGGGAAGAGGGGAAATTATGAGCAAGGATAAAAAGAGGCAGAGACAAGAGTTCTCCCCTTTTCACATGGAGACCTTGGACATTTTATAGTGAGAACAAAGCTCAGGTGCAGTCAGAGAACCATGAAGAAAATGAGCAAGAGGCGTGGCCCTAAGGCCTGCCACCTTCACTGTCACCTCTCTGCTGGGCACCCTCTGCCCCATCTTCCTTCACTCTTCTTCTGATACCTCTGAGGGTGTCATAGGTCTTTAACAAATCTGCCCTGGCAGCCCCTGCTCCTCTCCAGACTCCTGCGGTTGAGGACTTCAGATCTGTGCATCTGAACTTGGGGTTTGAGTTTCCTTTCATGTTCATATTGTCGTGTGTATTGGATGAAGACTGTCATATGCACCATATACCACAGGTGACGAACTTGAGCCAAATGCCCAGGTCTACCCTGTACTGTTTGTGCAGTTCTATAGACTGACTCTTAAAATGTTCTTTCAGGATCTGCAGAACTAACAACCAGCATTCGCAAATCTCTACCACGTACTTCCTCAGGGCACCTCTTGCAGCTTCTTATCCAGATACAAACCCAGGTATCTGTGGTATCTGTTCACAGGTGGCCTTTGGGGCTGTCTTGGAATTTCATCTTCTTGGAAGTCATGGCTTCTGGAAGAGACCTAACTTCTCCATCATTTCCTGAACCTTCTTTTGGATTTCAGTTCCCCAGTTCTTGGGGATAACAGATTTCTTGGATTTCTGGATCAAATTACAGAAATCTTCACGGAGTTAAACAGTTTTTCTTCAATATCCTGTTTCTTCTGAAAATCTTGGATATATTTCAGCTTCATCTTCTCTGGGAGCTCTTTGACAGAACTTTGGTCAGCTCCCAGTTGCTCAGCTCAGCGGGCATTTGGAAATACTGAAAAATAAGTAGTCAAAGTCTTCTTAGAGAAGTCCAGATGTTTCCTGCTTTATCCTCCCTCTCCCCTCCCCCTCTTTCCCCCTCCCCCGCTGCTCCTCCTCCTCCTCCTCCTCTTCTTCTTCTTCTTCTTGTTACTTTTTCATTTTCAAGATTTGTTAACATGTTTCTCAGCTTCTAAGATTCATTTTTTTCAACATGCAAGATTTTTTTTTTAAACTAGTGAGAAATACCTAACCATTTCTGCTTACAGGCTTCCCCAGGAAAAAAATCCTTAAAAGCTAGTGCAGACATGCTGGGTTATTTTGAAGTGCCAACTGTCATTGACTGGGTGGTGTTCTGCATGCATTCCAGTGATGTCTTTTGAGGTCACAGTTGTGCATATGCCTCAGTGGAGCTCAAAGTCCTACACTGTGAGAAATCAGCAGGTAGATGATTTCTGCAAGCCCTGCAGCACATGGGATTCTGTATTTCTGAAGATTGGTGATTGGTCTCATCAGCATTTTTGGGAAAAAATTAAACTAAAATGTTTCTAGTTAGCTTAGGGATTCTGTATTTTTTGGCTATCTGAGTGAGAATCATAAATTTCTGAGGTCGTCACTGTCTAGCCCATTCAAAGCACCTCTAAGCAGAGATTTTAATTTTTCTTATTAAAAATAAATCACACACACACACACACATATTTGAACTTCCATTTTTGGCCAATAAAGTATGACTAATATATAACTAGTCTTCACAACGTAACCATAAAAATTGGACAGAATATACAAGAATGCCATTTCACAGATGAAGACAACCAGAAGTCAGGTGTAAGTTTCCTGAGAAAAGGGCCCAGTGGGTGCATCAGAGCAGTTTCCCCAGGTGCTACCTGCCAGCAGTTCTATGATCTGTCACAGGGGGATCAGAAGCACAGCATAGTTTCTGTATTGACTTTGAAAACACCTAGATTTTCAAAAGCTGGGGCACGAATTTGCAAGGCAAAGAGCAAAGAGGAGTTTGGCAAGACTATCTCCAGAAACATGCATGAGGTGCCTTTGAGACTTTGGCTGATATTAATCTGCACACATAGTAGTGTTAAATTTTGTAAAACCAAGCAAAGAAAAATTCTTATGAAATTATGAGGTCAAAAATTACCCAGACTTCTATACCAGGAAAATAGTGAAATTCCATTCCATCTGAATAAAGAAACTCTGAGGAGGAATATTCACAGCCTCCAGAAATACCATGCCTCCTGTTAATTTAAGCTACTCATAGAGAAAACGCTATCTTAGCTACATCAAAAAAGATTTATAGACAAATCCTCAAGCATTAAAAGTTATCTACCTTCTTGACAAACCAAACTTCAACAGGAGGAAACAAAATTAAATAATTTACAACATAAACATACAATGCCTAACTCCCAGACATGCAGAAACATGGAAAGTTAAGCACATAAGAAGGAAAAATAGGTAATACAAACAGATCCAGAAGTGACAGCATGATAGTAGTAACATTTTTGACAATTATTGAATTATTATTTCTGATCATATGTATTTATTGGAAAAAAGTGAAACTTAATATAGATTACCTTATGGAATGATGATGTCAAACTTTAATATCGATCAGTTGACATACTATCATTTGGGGGGAATTTATCATTTTGTGAGGAGAAAACAGTTCTTATCCACTCTTTCAGCAATTTTCATGTATACAATCTGTTCTTATTAACCACAACCTCCATGCTGGACATAGATATCTAGAACTAATTTCTCCTGTCTCAATTTGTATACCCATTCTTCAGCAGATAATTACATTTAAACTCCTGTTATTAATATCATGAACATTTTCAGATATTCAAAGGAAAATCTGAACATCATGAAGAATGAAATGGAAGACACACAGCCAAGTCAATGAGACCACAGAGCCCACCTCCTGGTAGGTGCCATGGAAAATTTACCAGGTGAGATTAACAGCAGATCAGAGGTGCAGAGTAGACAACCTAACGAAGGAGACATGAAGAGAAGCCCAGTCAGGTGTGAGTCCCCACAGTGCTGCAGAGAGAGACATTCCGAGAGAAGACCAGGCTCATTCAGCAAGAGACACTGAAGCAGGATAATTCTACTACTCCTGACTTATGATTTTCATTTTACTACTAGCCTTTTGCTTGGTACCAAATAAGAAAATGTTCTCATCAAACTTTTATGTTTTTTGCATGTTGCTGTTGCTTTTCGTATGTATAATATTTTCCTTTATAAATGAATCCAGTTTTTTAAGGGATAAATTTTGTTCACAAATGAAGAAAACTAAAACTTATGTGGTATAAAAGGCTTCTAAATGTGAATCTTTTCTACAGAATGCTTTTAAGTAATGCAAACCAAAGTTGCACATTACTATTTATGGCAAGGCAAAAAGAATAAAGAATCTGGTATTTTTTAACAGAAATAAACCTTCAGATTTCAAGGTTAAAGCCCTGTCCTCCCTCAGAAAATAAAACAAAGCAAAATAAAAAAAACAAACCTCCAAACTTCAATAATTAATAATACAGTATGGCCTAAGAAAATAATGAACATCTTGTTTATATAATGGTTATGTAATTGTGCTAATCCACATCCCAAAATACATCCTTATGTGGAAATAATCTACTTCTCTACCATAAAAAAATGGTGATCTGTAATGATTAAAAGTCAGTGCATTTCCAATGATTCCCAAATAATTGAAATCCACAATCTATACTACATTTTTCATGCTGTAATTACTATTGCAAAGCATGGGTTCCAGAAAGGCTTGATTTCTTATTAATCATCAGTCTCATGATACTTTATCATAAACCAGAGCATAATTCTCACACTAAGCAAAATAGTCTTGAAAAATAGCTGCTTATCCAGGAAACTCTTAAATTGTTTAGATTTAGATAGTTTCCAATGTCTTGAAGAAGTTATTACCATTTCCCTTCCTTGTGATTAGACCTTTAAAATAACACATGAGAGTGCACCGATGTCCTGGAATAGATGGACCTGCAAAGAAATAGCAACTGAGGGGTCCCTTACATACTCAGTGTTGGCACTGTCCTAAGAAGAAAAGGGAGAGGAGGCAAACAGGAAAAACAAAAGAGACTGAATACAAGACCAACAATCCTGAGACAGTTACCTTCATCTAGAATTCTGGCAATTACGTTTTTCTTTAGAGGGCAATTTATGGAAGAATACAGAACCCATAGGAGATTCCACTGTCTCCTCCCTTAAAACCCTGATCTCAGATTTCAAGTCATCTGTTCTTAGGAAGACTTGCTTCAGAATCCAGTCCATTGGGTTTCCCTCCTGTCTTTATCCAAAGCCAAGTTCCAAATATTTACACTTTAAAGTCATTCCAACATAGAAAATTGAGACTATTTTTATTTTGTGAAGAGACATTAATGACATATTAATAGAGCACTAAAATGATTAATTTGAGATCCTCATTTAACGGCCAATATCAAACACTATAAATATTGCCACAAAATGGCCAAACTTCAGCTATCTGTCTCTAATAACAGAACTGTGGTTTCTACCACTATCCTCTATTGCGTTTTCTAGATAATGGTATCTTTATCACAAGTAACTTAAATTCTGTATCTTGTTTTACTTTTTCAGTGACTTTCCAGTTTAAAGTTGCATTATTAAAGAGTGAAGTTGCCAGTGACTTCCTCATTTTGAAGTCCAGTGGCACCTCTGTGCTTGCCTGCTGTGCTCGATTCCTGACTCTCAGCACCTTGCCTCAGTAGGGACAGCCCTTTTTCCTGGTTTTGTTCTCTGTCCCTGTGCCCCTGGATGCAGAGCTGGCTCCTTCCATCTCCACAGGTGTCAGCTCACTTCTGTGCTTCCGTTGGCTCACGCTTCTCTGGGCAGCCATGTTGGCAGTTCCATGAAGCTCTTTTAAATCAGTTTATTTAGCCCAGGTGACTTTACCCATATTTATAGTTTTTTGTATAAAATCATTACTGACAAATGCATATCCACTGAGCAGAATTTAGTGGACCCTGCGTGTGTGTGTGTGTGCGTGTACACACACACACAATTATTTTTTGTCATTCTACTTCCATGTTCTCACATTTCTCCATACACACAATGTGTGAGGCCACACTTGTGATGATCATCCAAAAGCCCATGCTCACCTGGTGACCTTGTGCTCAGGGAGGGACACCAGCATCCACACAGCTGCACAATCTGATGCTTTCTGTCCTCACACACCTGATACTGATGGAAGATCCTACCTCACTTAGCACTCTAAGAGTCTCATATTTCTTCACTTTCCTCCCTTTCTGTTGTCACTTGACAAACCCATTCCCATCATCTCGATTAGCACACTAGCTTCTACGTGGTCTCCCTATATTGACAGTTGCACCTGCAATATCCATTATCTACTGAGCAGCCAGAATTTCTCCAAAATCAAAACTTCATCAATGGTGTCACATTATTTTTAGAGTAAGGCCCCAAATTACTTTCACCTATTAAAATAATTTTCATTGCCTGTGTTTTATTTAGCTTTTTATGGGACTAAAATACCTTGAAGTAACAACTTAGAAGAGGGAAAGTGTATTTGGGGCTCACAGTTTCAGTGGTCTCAGTCCATAGATGGTTGACTCCCAATCTCTGGGCCGAAGGTGGAACACCAAGCACATCATGGTGGAAGGGCATAACAGAAGACAATGCTCCACTCATGGTGAGAGTGAAGGGATACGGGTCCACAAGAGGTTCCACTCCTCTAGGGACACCTCCGGTGACCCACCTCCAGCCATGCCCCACCTGCCTGCAGTTACCTCTCAGTTCAATCAACTAGGATGGACCAATTAGGTCAGAGCTCTCACAATGCAGTCATTTCACCTCTGAATATTCCTACACTAGCAGGAGCTCTGAGGAACACCTCATATCCAGTCATGGCAGCCTGGCTACTACCCAGCTCTTCAGCATTACCTTGACACTCTCTCTTTCTCTCTATCTATAGCCGCAAAGGGCTTGGGTTTCTTTGGTCTGTTAAACTATGTATGTTATCCTTTTCCCTACAGTGCATTTGCCTGTGCTGTGGGCTCACTAATGTCAAGTTTCAGCTCAAAGATTACTAATACTCAGGGAAGTTGTTTTTTAATTCCAACCACTCTCAAATCAAATGTGCTCTAGGTAATTTCATTGTTATACACAGACATCAAACTAGGATCTCTTTTACAACTGATTTAATGAATGAACTTTACATGTTGGATAGAAACCTAGTGGTTAGAATTAATCTTAAAAGTACAAAATATTACTAGCTCATTTAGGCAGCCTTTTCACTGTTATGACTAAAAGGACCCAACCAGAACAATTGTAGAGGAGAAAAAGTTTATTTGAGGATTCAGAAATCTTAGTCCATAGAAGACTGGCTCCATTCCACAGGGCTCTAGGTGAGGCTGAACATGATGGTAGAAGAGTGTGGCAGAGGGAAGCAGCTCACATGATGATCAGAAAGCTGACAGAGAGGTCTCCTTTTGCCAGATACAAATATATAACCTAAGCCACACCACAATTCCCACCTCCTCCAGCCATACCCCACCACTTTGTTTACCACTCAGTTAATCCCTATCAGGGGATTAAATCACTGATTGAGTTAAGACTCTTGCAACCCAATCACTTCTCCTCTGAACCTTCTTGCATTGTCTCACAGGTGAGTTTTTGGGAGACACCTCACATCCAAACCAAAACACTAGCATAACTATTTTAAATTAGATTCTTATATCATTAGCTATATAACTAGTAAAAAAGTTATCTTATATAGCTTTCAGTTATGTGATTGGTTCGATGACATTCCAGGTAAAACTGTTTACTGAATATTAAACTGTGAGCACCACAATGAGTCTAGATTTTATCTATAGAAAAGAACATCAAGAAACATGAATAGATATCAAAATGGCTTTAGGAGTGCCTGGTGAGGACTGAAGCGAATCTCTTCTCTTAACAATCTTGGCAGTGTGCAGACTTTTCTGTCCCTCAGTTAAACAGTGCCATCTGTGAATGACTAATTTAGCTCGTTGCTTCAAAAAAATACCTATTCCTGCAAGGCGAGATGGCGAACCAAAAAAACAGTTTATTTTCAAGACTCAAGTTTGCTGTCCTAGGCTCACTCTAAGATCTTTACCTCACTGGGACTTCCAGCACCAACCCCAAGACAGAGTTTTATAAACCGCCAGATTCCAGTGGATTTCTCATTGAATACGATCTAGCCTCAAAATTTTCTAGACAGAGCCCAAAATCCCCATATGTGCTCTTCCCTAGTTTCCCGTTTTGAGGCATTATGAATATTTTGCAAAGAGCTACTTTCCCTGACTACAGCAAGTCTGATAAACAGGTTTGCCTTAGCTACCTGTGGTTGCTGCTGCTGCTGCTGCTTCCTGCTCTTGGAGAATCAACAGTGGTAGTGTTTGATAATGCACTAGACTGCTGGGCGTCGGTGAAGGACCCAGAGAGGCTGCAATCAAGGGGATGGAAAATGAGGGCCAGACCCACCCTGTGGACTCTATGTTCTAATCTGGGAGGAAGATACCAAGATGATGGTGAGGCTGGTGAGCTAGCTCAGGGTGCTCTAGGAGGTCTGGATGAGTGCTGATATACTTAGGGAAGCAGAAGCTGTCCAGCTGTGTATTGGGTGGGAGAGATGATGAACACCTGTCCTTACAGGCCTATTTCACCTCATAGCCTATAATTGTCTAAGTCAAAGGTTATTGTGAACTGATGGATGTGATGCATCCTGAAAGTGAATGACACAGAGTTGGAGTGGATCTCTCAGTACTCTCACTGATCATTGGAAATGGTGTCAAAGGAATGAGAATGATGTCAGAGTGGACAGTGTTCTCTGATAAAAGATTTATTTCTATGAAGTTGTCGATAGAAGATCCGATTGCCAAAGATTTTACTTACTTTGGAAAGCAGTTGTCTCAATGGCAAACATGCAAGAAATGCAGGTTTATGAATACATATGTATAAAGGACTGGTTTTATTTAATTTTAGAAAATAACCAGAAGAAAATAACTGAGAGGTGAAATAATTTATCATCTTCAAATTAAAAATGGAAAAATCACTCTCTGTGGTCAAATTCAGAGTCACAGATGCTGACATGGTGTTCTTCATTCTCTTCCTATTAATACTACATAAAAAGAAGCATGGGGGAGAGATTCAAGGACAGATAATCATAAAATGATCAGAACTTTGTTTCTGGGAGTTTTTCTGTGAATGGCTGCTGTTAAGGAGAAGGTAAAAGAGCAAAGACAATTTTGTTATGAAACCCAGATAATTTGTTTTCCAACAGCAGATTTATAGTTTCATGGAAAAAATTGTAGTTTTTCTACTAAACCAAGAGGAATATTTTTCATTTGAAGAAGAACTGAAGGCAAGTATTATTGACAATGTATAAAAAGAAAAGAACTAAACTACCTGTATAAGTTTGTTTTCTTTTAATAATATGATCTTCTTGTGAGTTAGTGTGTTTGCCAGTCAAAAAAAGGGAGGAAGTTGTGAGATTGTGGTTTGTCCAGAATGACTCCTGAATTACTAGGGTTTCTTAAAATGTTGCAGAGACTTCAAAGAGAAAAGAAAAGACTGAGCAGATCTTCAAAATTATTAAGAAAGTACATTCTACACAATAGTGATGTTGATGTTTATGTGTCAAGAACTATCAAAGACTCATTCTTTTAATTCCAAAAAAAAAGAAATGTTGAGCAGTGGGAACCATTTCTCTATGTGGGAAGACATATAAAGTTACAGTGCATCAAAAGCAGAGCTTCTGGTTTTGATGACCTCCTTGAAGGCATTTATTTATGCATAACATCTAGATGGGCGGGATGGATGGAGGAAGAGCATGCATCTCAAATGCTTGCTAGCCTAGAGTGACGGAGCATCTATCACAACATAAAACTGAATGTAGGGTTAAGAATAGCAGTCTTAGTATAGCGTATCCCATAAAATCAAACATTGTTAATATGTCCTGTTTGTATTCAATCGAAACAGTAAATGCATATAAAGGATATGACAAAAGTACACTATATGCATATATGAATATGTCAAAATAAAACCCATTATTTTGTACAATTAATATGGCCTAATATTATAACTAAAATGGTAAAATTACAATATTTAAGATCATAAGTAGTAGTTGATTGATTATAATTGTGGAAACTTCTTTTTGAGTAACAAGTGCAGTGGTTGTTAATGACCACTGACATTGTGGTTGATATTACCATCAAAACTACAAAGGCACAATGTTCACACATTTGATGTTCTAAGTATATTTTAATAAAAATGGAGTATGAAATTAAACAAAAAAAAAAAAAAAAAAGAATAGCAGTCTTCTTAAGGTAGGAGGAAATAGTTGCTGTATTACTAGATGCTGATAAGACAGGGATTTTGGTGTGCAGTAAACTTAATAGGAATAAGCTGTTTGATGCAGCTGTACAGTTGTAGCTTAGTGAACAATAAAGACAATAACCTGGCCCTGCTCGTGCTTTGCCAGAGCTCATTCAGCTATTGTCTTCTGGGCACTAAACACAAAGCAGCCAAGAGTGAGGAAAACAGATGTTAAAGAGCAGTTTAGGACACAAATTATAACACAAGAAGCCTTAGTAGATTTTGGTAAGAATAAGAAAGTCTCTTTTATCTTTAGAAGAAGGAATTGAGTTACATTGAAGATAGAGTAAGAAATGTGTACATGGCTATGTGTACATATATCTTTGTGTCTTGTTTGAACTGACCTTTAAAACTTAGCATCTTTCTTGTTTTACTTTCTAAACCACAACAATAATACATTGTCTTCTATTCAGTTGACCTAAGGTGAAATACTTGAAACATTGAAGCGACTGAACAGACCATTCTTCTGAATGTTAAATGCATATTTTTCTTGCCCACACCTAATAATACATTGTTTTTAGCAACTCATTTATATTGATCTTTTTCAAAATGTTCAATTTTCTTTTATACATTAACTGCATGGTATAAATTCAATGTTTTTTCTTTATTTTATAATCAAATGATTCTATTCTCCTTCTTCAGAAGGGATAGTTACGATTTTTTTTTACTAAAAAAAAATGATTACTTTTGTGCCAAGAATATAGAAATGTATTGAAAGAAAAGAACTAAACTACCTTATGAATTTTTATTCTGATGTAAAATTGTCTAAGTCATAGCAATAGCATCTTACTCTTTTATGTGTTTTTAATAAAAGTATTGTAAATTAAAAATAAAGCAAACCAACATGGAAAATGTTAAACAATTCTTGTTTTATACTCTTCAATCTCCAGATTTTTTCCTTCAGAATAATATTTTTCATTTTAAAATTTTCTTTGTAACATATAATCAGAGCTTCTGGTTTCAATGACCTCCTTGAAGGCATGTATTTATCAATAACATCTAGATGGGTGGGATGAGGGAAGAGCATGCATCTCAAATGCTTGCTAGCCTAGAGTGACGGAGCATCATTACAACATAAAATGAATTTAGGCTTAAGAATGGCAGTCTTCTGAACATTTTCAGTAAATATAATTTAGAAAAGCAAGTGAATTTTTAAAACAGAATAGATCACATTACCATAAGCATACTCAGTAGATATTTACAAATAAGACCATCATAAGAAATGATACCTGAGAAACTATATATACATGCCCACATTATTAATTTTTATTCCATACATTGAAAGTGTGATTTCTAATATAGTATTCCCATCTTTATTGTCTAAATAGGTTTATGCAGCCTTATTTTCTTAACTTATCTTAATCCAGGAAAGATGACAAAGGACCCCACTTTTATCCTCTGATGCATTTTATATTTAAAATATATATATATAAGACTACATTTTAGAACCAAATTGAGTTTTTGTGAGTTTTTGTATGTGGATACAATTACTAATTAATAAATGAATGTATCAATGATTTTAATGGTAATAAAAATAATAGGGTGTTGATGTTACTCTTCCCCACTGTAATATATTACTTTAAAAATTCACTTCTTCATTTTTTATCATTTATGCTCTCTTTGATATTAGGAACATTGTGTGCATTGAAAGGTATTAAAAATGTTGAATATCTATTATAAAATAACATTTTTTTTTTACGTATGGCCATATTCTCAAAAAAGATGTTAAGCCTAAATACAATGAAGCACCATGATTCACTGTCACTTAAACTCATAAGGACCACAAAGTTCAGGTACCTGTTTACTGGACACGTGTTGGGTCTGGCTGAAGACATTGTTCTTCTCAGTGGGCAACAGGGCTTCGTCCATGGGCACATATTATTCAGAGGACTGGCTTTCATAACTGACATTGCTGAACCGTCTTGAAGTTGCTTTTCCTGTTTCTAGCAATTAAAAAACTTGGGCTTCTTAAAGAATTTCTCCATTGGTGGGTGTCTCCCTAACTGCCCGATTAACAGACTGAAGATGGATTATTTATTTGTTTTTAATACGTACTCCAGTGATTATTTATTTTGTATAATGTTTTGCAACAGTTTCCCATATTTTAATAATGAAGGATACAATTTTCATGTATTAAATCATAATGATTTGCTTAATCTCTTTATCTCTTTGGCACTAAACTATACATCATTTTTCATATGTCCTAATGTAATCATCTGTTTCAGATTATATTTTAAAAAATGATTGAAGCTACCTGGGTTGGAAAAGAACCAAATCTTTGAATTTTTGTACAATCTCAAACATTATTCTTTGCATTCTTTAAAAAAAAAAAAAGAAAAAAAATCTTTCCAAAACTTTTAGATTCAGAAAATAATAAAGCCATGGTTGAAAGCAGACATAAAATTTCTCTGTACTTAGAAACTATAAGCTTCTAGTAAACCGGAAGGAGCAAGTACTTTACCAGTTGGTTGCATGGAAATGGTGAGTAATCCTTTTATCAAGTGTGTGTGTGAGCAAATGTTAAGACGATTGTCTTCACAATGAAGGAGACTATGTGAAACTAGATAATATCCATATGATGCTGATACGCCAGATACACATGATACAGCAACAGAAGTCAGATTACACTCAACGATTACATTTGTATATGAATGACGTTTGGTAAGTAAAATGGTTTTAAACTGTCTCAAGTTAACTTCGTGTAATAAGAGAGGAGTCTCTTGGCCATGACGAAGGTGAATGAGTGTCCAACTAGTCCAGTGCCAACCACGTTTAATTCTTCACTTGTGCTTGTGTTTCCTGGGTGTGTTCATCTGCTTTTCCAAAACACTTAAGTGGGATTTTTAGCAGAGTACTGCATTCCCTTTAAAGTTTATATGCTCCTTCCTGTGTCTATGAATACTGTGACTCTGCCCTAACAAAGCTGCAAAAGAGAAGATACAGTTGATTTGAAAACAGAAAAAAAAAAAAAAAAAAAAGGCCCTCAGAAGAATGGAGAGGGAGAGCTCTCTAAGTTGTTCCCATCTAAGATGGAAGCGGGCCCCATCTGTTGGCCAGGTTCCCAGCCCCTGCACAGGTCTCTTTATTGGGGCTGATCCCAGAGATGTCAGCCACTCTGAGAACACAGGGGAGGTGGTGAGGGCTCAGGAGGCGTGTTTTCAGGAGTGGGTTTGAGGAGGTGTCTGTTCTTTGAATTCCAGGTCAGTGAAAATGTCTGGGAAATGGGTTCCATCTGCTTACTGCTCCATGCCGAGGGAGGCTGTCGGTGTGTGCAGGCTGTGAGTCAGACCTAAACAAAACCCAGAGTGAAGGAAGCAAGCGTTGTTTGGAGAGAAATCCAAGCCCCAGAGTAAGTGCCAACAATGGGGTGAACTTCTCGCAGGAAGCAAGGGACAGCAAAAGGGAAACCTTCCAGAAACGAACTCCAGTTGGAATAGTGCACAGTGACAGATGCGTGAGGCCTGTGCCATGGCTGGTTTGCTTCTCTACTTATCCTTGAGCATCTGGGCACACTGTGTGGAATGCTCATGGCACAACTCTGTGAAGGTTCAGCTAAGGACCTGGATGAGCCGAGGAAATTCATTCAATCTCCTTGAATATATTTGAATTATTTAATTTTAGCCTGTTTTGAATACTTACTGAATTATTGATTACTACTTTAACTGATGATTTTTTTTTCATAAAATAAGTATTTTAGTAGAAGATCATTGATTTAATGTGTTGGAATTCTGATCCCCAGGTGATGGAGGCGGAGTCTTTTGGCAGTGATTGTCATGAGGGGGGACCTTCAAGAATGATATTAGTGCCACATGAAGGAGATTTCTGAGAGCAGGTTGCACATGGTCCCTTAATACATGGAATCTGCAGGCTTCCCGAGCCTCCAAACTTGACAGAAATCAAGTGTTGTTTTTTATAAGCTACCTATTGTATAGTATTTTGTTACAGCACCCTGTATAAACTCAGACAGGTTATAATTACAGTTCCTTTACAATTAAAGCTCAGTTTATTTTGTAGGCATTTATTTATGCCATATTTGCAGGATCCAAACACTAAAAATTTAAAAACAAAGCAGTAATTGTCTTGGCACAGACCAACTCTAACATGCCAACAAAATAAGCCTATAAAAGTAGATTTTATGTTCTCTGTAAAAATATTCTACTTACCTTCCCTCATCGAAGTTACAGAGAAAAAAATACATCAGTTGCACTCAAGTATGCACATAAGAGATAGATATTTGCAAAATAGGATTAAGAGGGACTAAGTCTGAGACAATGTTTTAGCACATTATATGACTGGTCTTAACAAAATGGACCCATGGACTCTGAAATATAATCTACAAACCATCTCTTCCCTACTTACAATCTAAAATTTCATGATATAATCTTGAGCTCCAATGTATGGTTCTTTGTTCAAACTGAATTGTGGCCCTCTGTGACAGGTTGTGTATTAAATTTATAGTAGTAATGATGGTAAGTTTCAGTAGACAAAAGAAAATTCAAAATAGCAGATTATTCCATTCATAAATAGTAATAGTTTGCCAATGTGCCAGACTAGTTATGATATAGTCTTTAATATACCCGAATTATTTATCCTTCATGAATGAAATATATTCTTACTTTTTAAATTATTAGGAAAACACAGTGGAGTGGATGATCACGCTGTGCCATTTGAGAAACTTCTAGTTTAATCTCTGGTTACTTTCACACATACATACGTGTGGAATATGTGCACATACTGATGTAAATGCATGTTAAATCATGGGCTGCAACAAGATGGGCAAGCAGACCTCAAATCTGCAAACCAGATTTACCAGCCAGAGGAAACAGATGGGGCTCATACTAGGACAACAAGTTCCAATTAGCATTTTCATGTAGACAAGGGACTTTGGCATATTCAGGGAGTAGCCTAAGCTATGGTCTGAAGATCAAACAGACAGGAAGAGAAAAACACTGGATAGACATAAAGTTTTGAATTGAAATTCAAACTGAAATTTTGGATTTTGGATTCTCAGTCAGGCAATAGATAGATCAGAAGAAACAGAATCGTGGCTCCATAAGGGGGAGAGCACTGTCCCAGGCCCAGTGGCGATCTGCTGTGAAAATTCTGCATTGGCTGGTATGTTCCACTTCTCAACTATGGAAGGTCTTGATATTTACAACCAACAATTACAAATTAAATCAAAAGTGTTACATTGATGGAGAGGTTCTTGAATATCTTAATGAAGTGTATGTGCATATCTGTGTATTTATGTGAATACCTACAACTTGTTCTATAAAAGGTATCACATAATAGATCATTGAAGTTGTAGAAATTGCTGAGAGCCATTAATTGTTATTTTGTCTTGTTCTAAATACTTTCGTTGTATGTGGTACATGCATAGTAATGACATAGTTAAGAAATGCTGTTTTTAATAGTGACAAGATGAAACAGAGGTCGGGGAAGGTAAGCGTCTACCCAAGTTCATACATCTCTTAAAGCTGTAGAAACAAAATTCAGAGTCAGGTCCTGGTGATTCCAGAGTTGTTTGGATCTCAATGCTAATCTCTGTGTTAGACTTGACATTAACTTACCCATTTCCAAATATTCTGTTCAGTCTTTTAATGTAGCTACAAACTGAGGAATTTAGGTGATATGAGTTTTACTTTTCTGATGTTAATCAAAATTGTGGGAGGCCATTGGTTTGGGCTGAGCTTCTCCACCAGGCCCCAGTAAGCCAGAATGTTCTCAGTCAGGGTAAATACTGGGAAAGCTGACTGAGATTTTCAGGAAGCAGGCAGATAACAAATCTGACCAGTTTCTCCTGAGCACAGGAGTTTCCAGGCCTCTGAGTCAGATTAGTAAGGAAGTACCCTCTGCCTGAACCACTGCAGACAAGTTACCCTGATGGTAATCAGGCATTTTTTTTCCATCCTGTTATGCTGTTTCCTTGTTCCCGTCTTAAAATGCCAACTGTTCCTCCAGTGCGCAGTGCGAGCTCTCATTCTGTTTTGGAGGATGCAGAGTGCCAAATTATGAACCATGAATAAAAAACAATTAGATCTAATTAAATTTGTTGTAATGTTGTCTTTTGACACTGATAGAGATGTAATAGGATAAAGGGAGAAAAATAAACAGCTATACAAAAATACTAAACAGGATGGGGATTAAGATAAAATGTGCTAAAGGCTTTTTTCTGCTTCTACCAAAGTATCATGTGATTCTTGACCTTATTTCTATTTAAGTGGTACATAACATTTATCAATATTCATATGTTGAACCAATCTTGATTAAGCAAGGTATGAAACATGCTTGATTTGGGGGCACTGTGTTTTTAATGCATTTTAAATGTAGTTTGCTAGTATTTTATTAATGATTTTTCAATCTATGTTCTTTAGGGAATTGGTCTGTAGTCTCTTTCCTTGATGTGTCTTTGTCTGGTTTTGGTTTCTAGGTGACAATGGCTTCACTGAATGAACTTGTCAAGTGTTGCTTCCTTTTCTATTTCATGAAATAATTTCAGGACCCATGTTAGTTCTTCATTAACAGTCTGGTCTGATAGAACATGGCCGAGAATCCATCTGGACCTGCCCTTTTCTTTGTTGAAAGACTTTAATTAGGGTATCAATCTCATTGCTTTACATTGCTATTTAGGTTTTATGTCACCTTATGGTTCAATTTCATACATTATATGTGTCCAGAAAATTTTTAATGTTTCCTGGTTTTCTAGTTTATTGGAGTATAAATTTTCAAAATAGTTTCTAATGACCCCCTGTTTTTCAGAGATATCTGTGCTGATAACCTTCTTTTTCATCTCTAATTCTCTTATTTTGGGTCTTGTCTATCTGTCTTTTGGTTAGCTTGGCTAAGGATTTTTTCATTCTTGTTTATCATTTCAAAGAACCAACTCTACCTTGAGATTTCATCTCACTCTAGTTTAAATGATTATCATCAATAATACAAATAGTAATAAATACTGGCAAGTATGTTGATGGGAAAGCACATTAATATAATTCCTCTGGAAAGCAGTATAGAGAGTTCTCAAAACACTTGGAATGGAACCACCGTATGACCCAGCTGTGCCACTCTTGGTAATGATCCAAAAGAACTAAAATCAGCACACTGTGGTGCTGCAAGCACATCAATGTTTATAGCAGTGTGATTGACAGTAATCAAATTATGGAACCAGTCTAAGTGTTGGTCCGTAGATGAATGGATAAAGAGAAAGTGGTATATTTGCACAATGGAGTTTTACTTAGCCATAAAGAAGAACATAAGTATAGCACTGGCTGGTCAGTGGATGTAACTAGAGCACATGCCAAGTGAAATAATTCAGACTCGGGAATTTAAGGGTTGAACGTTTCCTGTCATATGCAGAAGTTAGACAGAATAAAGGAAAAGTGGGAGATGAGGGCAACCTCATGAGAATGGAAGGGAGATCAGTCCAGTGGAGGAAGGGGGTTGAGGGGGTGGGAGGAGGGACGAGTAAAGGGAGAAATTGTGGAATAAATTTGACCAGATTATGCTGTATGAAATGTGAACATATGACAGTGAGTTTCACCTTGGTGCACGCCTATAAAGCATCAGTTAAAAATAAATAAATAAGAGGAAGACCAGGGGAGAAGAGAAGGAGAGCGGGGGTGGGGGGCACGGGATGATCAAGGGTGCATGGGGGACTGAGCGACCAATTTTATTTTATGCATATATGATGGTGTCAAAGGGACCCACTACCGAGTATGACAGAATGCACTGTTACAAATGTGTTTTTCTGAAAAGATAAGATATGCTAAAACACGGAGGAGAAACTTGCTGTTCCTCCAGATTTCCTCTTGACTGACTCCTGTTGTCCAGTCAGAACCCCAGACTTATTTCCCCATATGAAACTAAATTTGGCATTTATATAGTTAAATTGTAAAAGGAAACAAAATTCCGCATGATCGATGAGACCTTATGGCTCAATTCTACCCTGCCTGGCTGAAATCGAGCTGCTTTGTGAATAAAGCAGCTTTTTTACTTTCATTCTAATTTTAGAGAAAATGTATGATATATGTACATCTAGATGCCAAGCAAAACTAGATCTTCATGACATCTTCTTCAAATTGTATGACTTATCTGCAGTTTTCTCTCTATCAGTCTTACAAAGTGACAACCAGTTCTAGCAACAGTAAATGTTTTCAATTCATAGACTTTAACTTCAGGATTTGGAGAGGAGTTAGAATGAAAGAGTCTATGCTAATCTTTTCCCTTAATTTACACTCAATTCTGGCAAATGCTGGAGGTAAAATCCAAGGCCATTGGTAAGAAACTTAGTTTTAATTCTGAATTGCACACATATGGCAAGTTCAGACTTTGAGTTGCACAATGTGCATATCTGGGGGCTATAGAATGCTTGCACATGCACTGCAGACTAAACCAGAAAGAGACACCAAAAATAACTCCGGGCTTGATCTCCCATATCCTTCCTTTAATTCATTTAGTTAATTGTGCCAGGTGAGAATGACTCTAGTTGGCTGGGTACCCAAGGCCACCTCCATGACTAATAACCCTCCTCTGCACAAGGACACCATTGTTGTTTTAAAAGGAATAGCAATGTCCCTGAGTAAATAGGGAGAGTTATTATTAAGCTTTTTAACTGAAGTTAGTTCTCATGCAAATTCCACACACATATTGTAAAAGCATTTTTTTTTTTTTACTTACTCCCAACTTACAAGATAATAGGCATATTGAACACTGGGATCATGGAACTCCATGCCTCAGTGGCCAGTGGTGATACATGTAATGATGTTTTTGACAATAACTTCCAGGATAGTTTTTGTGTGTATGTATTCCTCTCTAATGAGATCTTGGAGGAAGCTTTCATGTATTCACAATCAATATACTTGATAATAAAGAGATCAGATATCTTGATGCTGCAAGATAAGAAAATATAAAAATTACAAGTTTTCTTTTCATTTTAATATAGAGAACTCTCACTTAGTTATCTTTCTATGATAAGCTTCCCTTTAAATTTTTATTTTCTTTCTCTTTTTTTTCTTTCTTCAATTGATATATCACCTATTCTTGCCCTTACATTTACAGAGTCAGCTGTTTGCAAAGCCCTATGCTATAATTGAGAATGAAATGGAAAATTGCTCATAAAGCCAAAGACAACCTTGAAAGCAACAGCAGGTCATGATTGGCAGCCCCTCCCAGGGCTTAGGCAGCCATTGGAGGCTTGGGCCAGTTGGCTGAACCAAGTGAATCATTGTTTTGTACTTAAGGGTAAGACAGTATATGTTATAATTTAATCTATTAAAAACCAAAATCATAACAAATTGGTAGAGTCCACCAGTTTAGTTATCCTAAAATTAGCTATATTTCAAATAATGTTTTCCCTTACTGTATAATATGTTATTTTGAAAATGTTCTGTGAAGATAGAAGGAAGTTTTAGATGTTTAAATCTTTCTAATTCCTCTTCACTATTTGCTAACTTTAAAATGTATTTTAGGGGTAGATGTGGGAAGTAAGACTAAATAAAACAAAGTCAGAATAGAAGTAGGATAGACTCTGGCACTCTAAAGAACTGCAAATAACCCTCATGAGCTTTATTTTTGTTTTAAAATGGCCCTAGAGATACGAAGCTGAGTACAAATGCTCTCTACTTAAAATCATAATAAATGACAGGAAAAGCCTCTGTTGAGGATAACTCCATGGGCTGAAAGAATGAGGAACAAAAGAAAGAGAGACAGAGGGCATGGGGCTATGGGATGTTTAGGTCAATAAAGCCATATTCAAAAATAAGCAAAATAATATCTAGTCACAAAAAAAAATACTTAAGATAGGTAAAAAGCTAGTGATATAACTATTCCAAGTCTTGATGACAGATATGGTTAGAGCATTCCTGTCTGTACTAGTAAAAATTGCATTACATATTTTAAATAAATTACCTTTGATTTATTCACATTTTCAATCTCTTGTTACTGGTACATATTTGTGTAAAAATTGATGAATAAACTGAGCATAGTGGTATATACCTCTAATCAAAAAGGATCAAAAGGCCAGACTCAGTGACCTAGCAAGATCCTGTCTCAAAATAAAAAATAAAAAGGGCTAAGGATGTTACTCAGGGGTAAAGTACTCCTGGGCTCAATCCACAGTACCAAAAAAAAAAAAAAGAGGTAAATAGGTAATAGTTAAAAAGACAACACTTAATATGAATCAGGATCAAACTTTTCTTTAATTCAGAAACTAGGAAGACTCAGAAACTAGTGTCAGCTAATCTGTCAGAAATGAAATTATCTTATTTCTTTCTGACACTTGTATCTGAAATATCAATAATATTTAAATACAGGAAATTTTGAATTTACTAGAATAAGTGACAGTTTGAAGTTTCTGGTTTTGCTTTTGTTTAAAATCGAAGAAGGACCCCAATGCTGTCACTGACATCCTTGGACAGGATTTCACTTTTACATCCTGCTTTCACCTAAACCCTTCGGTCAAGCAAGAAGAGGGAGCAAATCAAGATCCTCAAGGCTTTTGACAAGCAAAAAAGCCTGTTTTATGTACACACTATATTCCACTCTTCTAACAAAGATTATAATATGACAGGTGAAGAGACACTGTTGGAAACAGAAATCAAAGAGACTCTAACAGAAAGAGTACATTTTCTTCTGAGCCTCACCCCCATCTTAGTTCTGTTGATTTGATTTTGCATTTCTAGTCCAGAGCAGAATAATCCTGACTTTGACTTCAGCCGCAGTGAGTTCCTAATTCCAATGACAGTTCTTATTTTCTTCTCTTTCATGTTGATTACATAGCCAAAGTTTACTTTTCAAGGCAACTGCTGCTAATGCTTACAACATTCACATAGATGTAACCATGAATATGTGTATTTGCCACAAAAATATGTCCAAGCAAAAGGAAAATGTATTTCCTTCAGAAGCACCCATATAATCATAACTGTAAACATGCAGTTATCTGTCAGTTCTTCTGAACTAGCATATTAACTTTGTTAAAATAACGTTTAAGAAGAGAATACTTAGAAATATTTGCATTCTCTAGATAAAAAAATGCAGTGACTTTTGAAAAATCATGAAATGGATAAAGTTTGCCTTTAATAATATTTTTTAAAAAATATTCATCAATGTTATATCTCTACTTTTAATCTATCTGTTGGAGTTCTAAATGATCTTTCTATTGCTTATCGAACTGCTCACCACTATCGCTCTTGGGAAGGAGGAACTTATAATACAGTAACTTACATTCCTATATAAATACATCAACATTCAAGGATTATGTTTATAGGGCAAAGGTTAAATCACAGTACAGGAAAAGAATAAAACTTAAACATTGAGATTTCAGTAAGTGGGAGACAGATAAGGATCTCTGAAAGGCAGGGAACCCCTCAGGATTCATCATGACATGTTGCCAGTGAATGACATTTAAATAATGAAAGACTTCACCGAGGTCTGATTCTAATATTCTCACCCCTGAAAAAAAAATGAAATTATATTCATCAGTTTCCAAAGTTTGCTGCCCCTTTAAAGGTCAGTTAAATGACATTTCCATGAGATGTGAGAATAAGGCCACAGGATGACAAACCAGGTGGTTGTGATGACCTTTTCAAATGAAGCTGATTGGTAAATAGGCAAGATCAATCACGTGGCCAAATCGATCTATATTGATGACAATGACAGCTGTGGTGATTTGAACAACAAACTATAGAAATATGTACTTTCCTGTCTCAAAATCCTACTTTATAACTTACTCCTACTGGTAAATTGCTATAGAAACATCTATTTTTCCTGTCTCAAAGATCCTCTGTTATAACTTATTCTTTAAAGTGGTAAATAATACATGCTGTTTCTTCCATATTTTTATTACAGACAGAAGTCCAAGTAGGAAATTAAATTTAGATTCTTTAAGTGATGAATTGTGTAAACATTTATTACATTTTCATCTGCGTAAGACAGCTAAGCTGACCTACTTTTACGGGGATCATATAAAAGAACATAAGGCAGTAATTGTGCCTGGATCCAAGGGCTCCATCTGTCTTTACAATCTCTTTTTCCATTGGCTTCATCTGCAGCTCTCGGTGGCTGGGTCAGTAGTGCACACTGCAACTTGATTACTGTTGTCGATGAAATAACAGGACCTTTTTAATCTTTGCAAACTTGATCCACAGAAGACATCACCAACTTCCACACACTGGGTCAGTGCAGCAATCTGCTGGAGAGCCCCTCCGTCGCTCCTTTCTGCTGTTGACCATAATGGAGTTGCATTGAACTCTTCTCCTTCATGAGGTGACCTTGAGAACCTGACTATGTACTGCACCATTACCTCTGGCCTTTAGAACAATGGTGCTCAGTACCTCCCCAGAGTTTCTGGGAGGATTAAAAGTAATAATATGAAGTGCAACTGCAGGCCTGGCACAAGCAGCAACTCAGTGTCACTGTCTGACACCCCAGGCATGTCCCTACTGCCAGAGCGGAATTTGAGTCTCCCCACTAGTGTTACTGGAGGTGCATGGTGTGTATTTTTACAGAACACAGAGTGCCACTATTGTCATTGGCCTACTGGCAAAATAAAGTCCTTTGACACATGCACTTGGGCCTCTATTTTGCAATGTACTGTTAGCTGAGAAAATAAATATTCCAAGAATAGTTATCTTAGGGAAGAGAAATTGATATTGCAGAGAAAAACTGATCATTGATGATTCATTGGTCATCCTTCTTTATTGTGTGAGGAAACACGTTTGATCACTCAGTTAAGGTAGCAGTTACAGCATATTTCCAGGAAAGAGGAGATAGCAGTCACTCCATGAATACATTCATTTTCCTAAACCTACATCCCTTTCAAAGTCTATTCTGTTGCTCTGGATTCTGTTACATTTTATTCTCACTACTTTATTTGCATTGCAGCGCTGTGAGCCAACCCCCATCATTTCTTATCTGGGTTACAGCCTAATTGGCTTCATTCCCATTCCTTCCTAATTTATTTTCAATAATACTTCAGGGCTATTTCTGCTAGTGTTATTGGATGGTGGTCTTTCTCTCCTTAAAGGGACATGGGGTACACTATTATAGCATCTTTCTGCCTCATTCAATGTTGATGTTTATTTTATTTTAAGGAAAGAACATTTCCTTATGAAAACGAAATCCAAAATATCTAGCTTCTTATTTTAGTTTCTACTCTAGCCAGATATTTTATCTTTTCTAAATCTTCCAGTTTCCAAATTTCACTACTTTCTGCATGAAAAATGATTTAGTAACCTATCTGCACTGAGGTTGCAGAAAACATTAAACACATAAATCAGAACGAGGTTATTTGTGTAACTATCACCAGACTTGCTCTGGTTGTCAAATACAAATCTACATATCATCTGGTTCCTTACTTTCCTTAATCTGGATATTCTCCCCCTCCCTCCCTCCATTCTTTCCTTCCTTTTTTCCTCTCCTCTAGTACTTTACTGATCCTGTAGTTCTTACCTCTTACAACCTGACTCCCTTAGTAAGAACATTCCTCACGCGTGCTCCTGTATAGTAGACTAACAAATACTGAAATATTACATTCTGTTTTGCATATACCACTAGGTTTCTTGCCTATCTCTTTCTTACACAATTTTCCTATCAGCATCAGGACAAAATCTTAGATGTCATCATTTCTTTTGATGATGACATTTTCCTATATCTGAAATATATCTGAATACTCCAGAAATATAGAAACATATATACATATTTATATGTACATAATGTATTGATATAGAGAGAGAGAGAGAGAGGATGTAAAACTGCCGTGTGGCTTGAATATGGTTCGTCCCCTCTGAACATCCGTGGACATTTGGTTGCCAGGCAGTGTTGGCAGGTGGATTCAGTGGTAGACGTTTGGGTAGCAGGGACTGAGCCCTGGGAGTGTGTTCCTCTCATTCTCATGTGGTGGAGTTCCAGCTCTTGCAGAACTGAATTAGTTGCTTTCAGAGCAGGTGGTAATAAGGTGAGTCTCCTCTTGAGGTTTTCGCTCTGAAAAAACGTTGCCTGCTCGCTTGCAACTTTCGGAGGCAGCAGGAGGCCCTCCCCACTGGTGCCATGCTCACGGGGCCTTCCCGTCTCCAAAGCCATGAGCCCAAATCAACCTTTATTTTTTATAAGTCTACCCAGTTTCAGGTATTCTGTTCTAGCAACATAAAAAGGACTAAGAAATAGACTTAATTTACTAACCTTCAAAGATCTACATCCAAGCAAATCCCTTTGTGCATGGCTATTTAGGTATTATAAATTGAGAAATAAATTAATGCGTTACAGAACCAATTCAAGATCATTAATCAGCTGGTCACTTAGGACTCATTACAAATCCGGTCACTCATTTTTTTGACCAGGTTTCTTAAGAAAATCTTCAGGATGGTGTGTATAATGAGAAACGTGTAACACAGAACTCCTCCTCTTAAAGCTCCTGTTATTTAACTCAGTGCTTGTAGGAGTTAGGTTAGGTGGGGCTGTGGTAAGAGCCTGCCTGAATGGTTGGTTAAACATGACAGAGCTTCACTTCTCAGTCTGACAAATCCGGGCATGAGCAGCCCCCGGCTGGACCCTGGGTCTCGCGGGCATGTGCACCTCAGCCTGCCTCCAGCTTTCCTTTCTGCTGTTCTTAGGGTCTGGCCCTTCATCCCACGGACAGAATGATCTCTAGCCATCACCTCTGGCAGGACCATGTCTGCGAAATGAAAATACTGGACACCTTTTTCACAAGCATGAAAATAGATGCTGTCAAAGGTAGAGAAGTGCAGATAGATTTCTGCAGTTTCTTTGTCAAATTCATGGAACTTTTTCTTTGCTCTCAGTATTCTAAGTAAGGGATACAGGAGAGCCCACCCCACAGCGCCAACTCCCTGGAGGTGGGAGAGCCCGCCCTGCGCTGCCTTGCAAGAGGACATCTATGCTGCCGGTCCCCATCTGCCAGTGTGTGGCTCCCCCCAGACTGACTCCATCTTGGGATACTACAGCTGCTGCCATAGTCCTTCTCACCTAGTAGCCTCTACTGTGGGACATTGGACGGGCTCTTGAATCAGCTACCTGCCACAGCACTGCCAGCACAGCGCTGCATCCCCAAACAGACCATCCTTCAACCCCGTCTCTGAAAGTGCTTGCCTCCATCCTGGGACAGCTCCACCACCATCTTGGGTCACTTCTGCTGCCACCTCTGCCACCGACAGTGCAAGTTCAGAGTGTCAGTTAGTTAGGGTGTTAGTTGGGGCAGCTTCCATCCTGGGTTACTGGCTGGGGCCAACATCAAGGGACCTACAGGTTTGACGCTACCAGTACCACCAATTAGGAACAACAACTAGGACCTGGAAGACATCACCAAGGTCCCTGCAGGTCTGGTTGTACCAGAGATGTCCCTCCTACGTGTGCTGATAGATATCTTCCTGTTGCAGAGGCAAAAGAGAGCCTCACACGGGGTCACCTCTTTCTCCTTTTCTCCTGCGATAACAGCCAATTTCTTTTGATCCCCATTCACTCCCCTATAATCTAATGCCTCAATAGTCTCACATCCTACCTCATAAACATCACATCCTCCACACACCTCATTCTCTCTCTGTCCACCATTAGAAACTGCAAACCCTTATGCAATCCTACTGTCTATGTTGTAGATAAAATCAAACACATCATTTCTGTTTATCACAACAAAACAATAATTGTCTAAATAGGAATTATTTGATTTAAGGCTGCATATTGTTTGCATTGAGTGCTATAAATATTGATCTCCCCCTTAAAGGCAAGGTATTAGTGACCTGCACAGACACTATAAGATTATAATGTAGAAACTGAAATACCTCAGCTCTGTACTGCTAGAGGGGAAGACACATGGACAACATGAAAAAAAAGGGAAGAAATTGCCCCAAACAAACCAAGATGCTATAATAATGATAACAGAGCCTATTGACAGCACAGTGGTAGAAATGTCAGAGGAGTTCAGAGTGTACATCATTAAAATGATCTGCAAAGGGAAGAATGACTTAAGAGGGCAAATACAGGCAACACTGATCACTGAGAGAGAGAGAGAGAGAGAGAGAGGAGGAACAAATAAAGATAGCAAAACATTACTTCAAGAAAGAGATTTTTGAGAAAAAAAAAACAGAAGTCCTTGAAATAAAGGAAACAAGAAGCCAAATAAAAATTCAATAGAAAGCATCACCAGCAGACTAGATCACGTGGAAGACAGAGCCTCAGACAATGGAGACAAAATATACAATCTTGAAGATAAAGTTGACCACACAGTGAAGATGGTTAGAAACCATGAATAAAACCTCCAAGAATTAGGGTATAACATCAAAAAAAACAAATCTAAGCTTTATCAGGATAGAGGAGGGAACAGAGATACAAACCAAAGGAAAGCACAATCTCTTCAATGAAATGATATCAGAAAAATTCCCAAACATGAAGAATGAATTGGAAAATCATATACAAGAGTTTTACAGGGCACCAAATGTACAAAATTACAACAGATCCATACCAAGGCACATTATAATGGAAATGCCTAGCATACAGAATGAGGATAGAATTTTAAAGGCAGCAAGAGAGAGGAGTCAGATTACATATAAGGGAAGACTAATTCGGATCTCAGCAGAGTTTTTCAACCCAGACCCTCAAAGCCAGGCTATCCTGGAGCAGCATATACCAAGATCTGAAAGAAAATGGATGCCAACCAAGAATCTTATGTCCACCAAAATTAAGTTCCAGATTTGATGATGAAATACAAACCTTCCATGATAAACAAAAGTTAAAAGAATTTACAATGAGCATTTATGGAACAGTCTCAGCAAAATATTCCATGAAGAGGAAATGAAAAACAACAACTAAAATCAGCAAAGGGAGAAACTACACTAAAGGAAAGGCCAATCAAAGGAGAAACCAAGCCAAGTTAAAAAACAAAAATAAACCAAAATGACCAGGAATTCAAACCATATTTCAGTAATAACACTGAATGTCAATGGCCTAAACTTTACAATCAAAAAACATAGACTGGCAGACTGGATTAAAAAAAAAAAAAAGCAACAATATGCTGCCTTCAAGAGACTCATCTCACAGGAAAAGACATCCACAGACTGAAGGTGAAAGGATTGGAAAAAACATACCACTACCATGGACTGTGTAAATAAACAGGGGTTTCCATCCTCAGATAAAGTGGACTCAGACTAACATGATACAGAAGGCAGAAGGAAGGACATTTTATACTGCTCAAGGGAGCCATACACCAACAAGACATAACAATCCAGGCCTCAAACAATGGAGCATCTCATATATTAAATACCCTTCTCAACTTCAAGAATAAAATAGACCACAACATAATAATTCTGGGTGACTTTAACACACCTTTCTCAGCACTGGATAGATCTTCAAAACAAAAACTAAACAAAGAAACTATAAGACTCCATAATATAATCAATAATTTAGATTTAACAGACATATATAGAACATTCCACCCATCAACAAGCAAATACACTTGTTTCTCAGCAACACGTGGATCCTTCACTAAATTAGACCACATGTTATGCCACAAAGCAAGGCTTAGCAAATATTAAAAAAATAGAGATACTACCCTACATTTTATCAGATCATAACATAATGAAATTAGAAACCAATGATAAAATAAAAAACAGAAGTTACTTCAACACCTGGACTAAATAATATGCTATTGAATGATGCATGGATAAAAGACAACATCAGGGAGGAGATAAAAACATTCATAGGGGCAGATGAGAACTCCAAGAGAGCATGTCAAAATCTGTGGGACTCTATAAAGTAGTTCTAAGAGGAGTTCATTGCATTAAACTCATTCATTAGAAGAATAAAAAGTCAACAAACAGCCTGACATTACATCTCAAAGCCCTAGAAAATGAAGAACAAATCAACATCAAAAGTAGTAGAAGACAGGAAATAAATAAAATCAGGGCTGAAATCAATGAAATTGAAATAAAATAAATAACTAAAAAAATTGACAAAACAAAAAGCTGATTCTTTTAAAGAATAAATAAAAGCCACCCTAACGAAAAGGAGAGAGAAAACTGAAATTACTGCAATTCATGATAAAAAAAATGAAATATTATGACAGACACAATTGACATACAGAAGACAATTAGAAACTATTCTGAAAATTTATACTCGAATAAAATAGAAAATCTCAAAGACACCAACAATTAACTGAATCAGAAAAGCATATACAATTTAAAGAGACCAGTTTTGAGCAATGAAATAGAAGATGCCATTAAAATCCTACCAACCAAAAAAAACTCAGGACCAGATGGATTCTTAGCCAAGTTCTACAAGACCTCAGAGAATAAATAATACCAAAACTCTTCAAATTATTCCATGAAATAGAAAAGGAGGAAACCCTTTTGAACTCATCCTATGAGGTTTTCATCCCCTTGATACTAAAATCAGACAAGACACATCAAAGAAAGAAAATTTCAGACCAATATTCCTGGTAAGCATTGATGCAAAAATTCTTAACACAATCATGGAAAATCACACATAAAAATATATTAAAAAGACAGTGCACCCTGATCCAGTGAGGTTCATCCCAGAGATGCAAGATTGTTTCAACATATGGAACTCAAAGAAAGACCTCTCCAATGAAAACTACAGAACACTAAAAAAAGAAATTGAAGAAGACCTTAGAGAATGGAAAGATCTCCCATGTTCTTGGATAGGAAGAATAACTGGTGTCAAAATGGCCATACTGCCAAAAGCACTGTATAGATTCAATGTGATTCCCAGCATCATTCCTCATAGAAACAAAAAGCAATGATGAAATTCATTTGGAAAATGAATAGCTAAAGCATTTCTTAGCAAGAAGAGTGAAACAGGAGGCATCTCAATATCAGACTTTAACCTATACTACAAAGCTATTGTACCAAAAATGGCATGGTACTAGCACCAAAATAGACATGTAGACCAATAGTATAGAATAGAAGACACAGAAAAAACCCACATAAATACAGTTATCTCATACTAGACAAAGGAACCAAAAACATACTTTGGGGAAAAGATAACCTCTTCAACAAATGGTGCTGGAAGAACTGGATAGCCATATGCAGCAAAATGAAATTAAACCCCTATCTCTCACCATGCACAAACTCAACTCAAAGTGGATCAAGGACTTGGGAATTAGACTGAAGACCCTACACATAATAGTGTCTGTTCTGCTCAAACATGTGCTCCATTCTCCATAGCACTTCACCTGCAAAACACAAGTTTGAGGATATAACACCAGTCTTCATCATGTTGGATGACTTCCTTAACAAGACTCCTTAGGAGCAAGAAATAAAATCAAGAATTAATAAGTGGGATGGATTCAAACAAAAAGCTTCTTCTCAGTAAAAGAAACAATCAGGTGAAGAGATATCCTACATAAAAGGGAATAATTTTTACCACATGCATTTGAGATAGAGCAATAATCTCCAGGATCTATAAAGAGCTCAAAACACACACACACACACACACACACACACACACACACACACACACAAATAACCCAATAAATAAATGGGCTAAGGAACTGAACAGATACTTCTCTGAATAAGATATACAATTGATGAACAAATATATGAAAACATGTTTAATATCTCTAGTAATTAGATAAATGCAAATCAAAACTACTCTAAGATTTTCTCTCTCGCCAGGCAGAATGGCAATTATCAAGAATACAAGTAAAAATAAATATTGACAAGGATGTGGGGGAAAAGGTGCACTCATACACTGCTGGTGGGACTGCAAATTGGTGCAGCCAATATGGAAAGCAGTGTGGAGAGTCCTCAGAAAACTTGAGATGGAACCACCATTTGACCCAGCTACCCACCCTTGGTCTATACCAAAAGGACTTAAAATCAGCATACTGTAGTGACACAGCCACATCAATGTTTATAAAATCACAATTCACAATATCTAAACTGTGGAACCAACCTAGATGCCCTTCAACAGATGAATGGATAAAGAAACTGTGGTGTATATATACACACCGGAATATTACTCAGCCATAAAACAGAATAAAATTATGGCATTTGCAGGTAAATAGATGGAGTTGGAGAACATCATGTTAAGCAAAGTAAGCCAATCCCCAAAAACCAAAGGCCAAATGTTTTCTGATTTGTGGATACTAATCCATGATGCGGGAGGAGGCATGGGATGAATGGAGAGGAACTTGGGATTGGGCAAAGAGGAGGGAGGAGTCGAGAAGGGGAGTGCCCGTAGGAAAGAGGGTGGAATGAGATGGACATCATTCCCCTAGACACATGTATGAGTGCAGGAATTGTGTCACTCTACTTTGTGTACAGCCAGAGACATGAAAAATTGTGCTCCATTTGTGTACAGTGAATCAAAGCACATTCTGCTGTCATATATAATTAACAAGAACAAATTAAAAATATTCTAAGTAAACAGAAGTTAAAATTTTAAATCAGTCACATTAATTTTACCATTTGTTTGTTATCGCATATACTTAAGTTCAAATATAAAAATGTTTCACCCATATAGCTAATTTTACTGATAAAATGAGACCATTCATATTTCATAGCTCATACATCCAGAGCAGAGGAAACATGAACCAAACTAATGGTAGTGGTTTTGTTTCTCTTTTTAAATGCCCACAGTCTGCCCTCCCTCTCTACCTTCCTTCTCAGTGGTGAGTGAGGAAGGAAAGGAAGGCGAGAGGCTTGGGCGGCCTGAACTCTCTTCTGTGGACATCATCAGTCTCGTCTAAGAGGTCAGGGCCTCACTGAGGCAGTGACGTGGGCAGGAAAGACTAGATCGGGCTCCTCAGTCCTTGGTGTTTCTGGAACCAGAAGCCTGTTTTTCAAAGTGTAGGCTGCTGGACTGACGGCAACCTGCCTGTTCAGCTGAACGCCACGTGCATGTTGGCCAGTGCTACTGCCACTCTTCCTGGGCTCCCGCACATTGGGCACTGTACCTGTGACCCCGTCGGGCCTGGAGAATGCTTTGGGAAGCATGGGCTGTCTGGAGCACAGTGCATGTGTCTGTCCTCATCAAGCATGAGCTCCCTTCTCCAGAGCACCTCACCTGCAAAACACAAGTTCAAGGATGAAACTACTAAGAATGTCAAGAAGGCTACAGCAGGCAATGGACCAGGCCTGAGCCCTCGTGGGTGTGGGAGCCAAGCAGAAACATCCCTGGGAGTCCACTGCCGAGAGCCCTGGAGTTGCTCCTCCTCCTCTGTCCACTTTCAATGAGGAAAGTGGTTGTAAGTTGCAGGAAGGAGAGAAGGGTCAGAGGACCTATATCCCTTGTCTTTTGAGATTTCCCAGAAGCAGACATTTCATTTTAATATTCCAATTGCTTATTTCATTTTAATATTCCCACTGATAGTTCCAATTGCTTTTGATAAAAACCTTGTCTGATTACCTTCCAAGATGAGTTGCAAGATTTTAAGTGCTATTACAATCCAAATGTTTCCATTCATAAGCAGGAGATAGTCTATCCTTTCTCCAGCATCATTCAGAGATCTCGTTTAAGTAATCAAACCATCCCTCTGTTCCCTTGAAGGCAGATCTATTACCTCTATTATGTAGAACAGATAGAACTTTAAAAGGATGAGAAACCGAAGGTCCCACCACGGCAAACGGCTTCCTCTCAAGTCCTGGCCCCTGTTCTCTCTGTCCTGGCTCTCTTAATTCAGATTTACTTTTGGAGGTTACTTTCTTGAAGACAGAGATAGAAAGACAGAACCCATATACTATTGTGAAAAGTGTGTCTTTCTAAAATAACTAGCATATCTGAGCTCTAAGATCTGTTTATTTCAAAGAATACTGTGCAGCTTCAGAAAGTTATTTTAATCTTAGGATATAAATTTCTTCATTTTAACTTGAAGCACTATCCATTAAAACTATCCATTTTTAATGTGTGGTCTCTAGCCTTGTTGTTCAGAGATCTGGTAATATCAAATCACATTTAATTTTAAAATTTTATTATTCACATTAGTTATACAGGAAAATATCACTAGAAATACTGAGGAGTGGCCACTGCTCCTGGGGGGGCAGGTATAGAGAGAGATGGGTACACATGTCAGTATTCAGACCTTGCACATATCATCTCAAGTCATGGCAACTCAGTCTACTGGATTCTCCCCTTTATTTAATACAGTGTTGAGTGTCTTGCCTGGGGACACCCCAATGTCAGGGACCTGGGTTGGGTTGCAAACCCATGCCCTGCTCTGCATTCTTCCTGATCTCCATCTCTGGCCTTCTCTATATGAGACCAGAAACAAGAAAGCTCGGGGTCTTCTTGTTTTGTCTCAGTTGGAAGGTTCATGTTGGGCTACTGAAATTTTTTGCTGCTCTATACATACATGTCCATAATGACATGGAAGTGCATTGAGTATTGATTTTTGTGTGACCAATACTTTTTAGCAAGTAAACAAATTTGCAAATATAGAGTATGTGATTTATAAGGATTAACTACATTGATTTTTAAAACAAATATGGGGCAATTTACATAATCACAGTATTATATCACATGCCAACAACAATAAACATCACCATCTGAATTTCAGTTCCAATGCCAAGATATTTTTAACTTCTTGAAAAAGTGTAGTTGATTATAAGGTGTCAGCTCATATGGGCTCTTTCAACCTTTCTCTCTTGTCTTCTTACTGTATGCTTGTGTGTGTCCGTGTGTATAAAATGTGCCAGGAATACATTTCTCAGCACTCACGTGCCTTCTGGAGTTGAATGTCAGACAGACTAGAATGCATCTGTTTGGTGCATGCTGTTGTCATGGCTGGGTCGTCCCCAGTGGTGACTTCCATGGAGGGAAGGTATGTGGAACTGACAGTGGCCCACAGGAGTCCTAACCTGGTGCTAAGGGGGACAAGGTGGAACAAGAAATGCTCCCGTGCAGGATGAGTAGGAGTTAACTGAGGACAACGTTTGGGAGAAAGAAGGCTCTGAGCAGTGGAATCCAGATGCACAGACCTTCTAGTGATGTGAGCCTCACCTGAGAAGGAGGGAAACGAGGCCGAGGGTCAGGTTGTGCAGAGCCATGGAGAGACAGGGTGTGTTCTCAGCAGAGGGCAGCAGGGTTTTTGAAAAGGTCTATCAGTCTACTGTGTGAATAAGTGACCAAAGGGAGCAGGAATGGGTGTGGACAAATCACTGGGAAGGTGATGGTGGTGGATTCAATCAAGAACAGATTGGAGCAGATGGAGATCAAGCAGACCTGGTACATATAACTGAAGTGTACGTAATTTTATTATATTCTCATTTGCATGAGTCTTAAGGATGTTCCAAATGAGGAAATACTTACAGATGAGAACTTACATATGTTAGATTAAAAATTCTTTTTTATTTTAAAGCAATGGAGAGATAACCAAAGATATGAATGATGGTGGTTATTGCCATCAGCACAATCTCTTTAATGTCAGAGCATATATTTGGCCAGATGTGGTATTGACCCATTAAGGGGGAAGGGTCTATAGAAGTAATGTAATATAGCTAATCCCAAGGAAGGTCAATTTTTAAATTTCTAAAATGAGAATTTTATGTGTGTCATATATGTATGTGTTTTAATGTTCCATCTATTATATACCATCTATCAGAATTGAAGCTAGAGATAGTCAATTATTAATAACATGCCATACCAGAGAGACAAGGAATTGGCACTTTAGGTGTTGGTAGGCATTATGATTTCTCACTGTTGAAGAATGGCTTTTAAATGGAAACAATTTTAGAGTTAGGTTTCTCTCCAGCTGGTTCAGGATTATTTTCCTTCAGGTATCCTCAGTCTGCTTGGCATGAGACCACCATGGGACCCTCCACAGTTGTCAGACATGAATGCTTCCTGTGTTTCCTCAGCAGGAGCCTCACCCACCTGGGGAGGACCATGGCAGCCAGGGTCTCCTCTCACTTGGCTTCCCCGAGGGCCCGTGCTTTCCCTTCAAGGCCTGAACACGGCCCCTAATTCTTACAGGGTGGCTTAGCTAATTGTTATTTACAGGTTGGATTTTTTTTTCAAGCCACCATAGCATCATTTTCTGTTGAGAATGGACATACAAGAGGATGTCTCCTCCACCTTGAAGACAGAGTGTACTTCAGCCCAGCACATCTAGCAGATGTCCTCTTCCCAGGCAGAGAAAAAACATGGCAAGTTACTGGATCCAGCTGGTTCCTAAATCATTGTGAAATTCTCCTTGTCTGCTCCCCAAAGATGTAAATTGGTCCATAAAGAGAACAGCAGGTAACATAACTATAAATAAAGGCCACAGAAAAATGCATATTGCAGGAAGGGAAAAAAGACTGTTTTTTGAACAAAGTAGGCAAATGAAGACCCCTTTATGAATTTGCTATTAGATAGATGGTTTAATATTCAATCTGTCAGGAAGTATTTATCTTTTTCTTCTTTTACTCTCAATCCTACATGGTTTTATTTTCTAACTTGATAGATCCTTATTTTGACTTTGCCAAAGGGTCTGCAGTGATAGCCTAGGTGGATACCTATGCTAGGCAGAGATTTTTTAACTGATTCCTGAAGTTCTGGTTTCTGGTTCAACACGCGAAGACCCTAGAAATCATCACTCCTGACCTCACAACTAGACAAAAGTCAAAACAGACTAAGAATCAACAAACAACTCTTCTTAGATTCCTTATATAGTTGATTCTCAGAACAAATGCCTTTGTGGATGGTACCTGGCCTCATAGCCTACAGGGAGCAGGAGCAGGATTGTACGGCCCCCAAACCTGGTGAGCAGTCCATCTGGAATTCCTGTGCACTGGACCCGAGAAGGCTCTTTCCTCAGAATACCACAGTTTCCCTTTATTCCTAGGAGACCCACCAGACTCTCCCCAAGAAGAGCTAAGAAAAATCCCCTCTGCTTCCAGCAGGGTCAGGTGCACGGGCGGGAGGTAGGAGGGTGCAGGCGTAGTAATTTTGAAATACTGCAAGAGTTCTCCATTCTCCTTAAAAAGTCTGTATTTAAGGGATTGTACAAGAGACCAACAGAGTTGACAAAAGCCACCTGGCAAAGGGAGGGCACCAGCTCTGCTAGCCCCAAGTTCAGTAAAGACTGGGACCTAATGGTCAGGCCCTGCCCCTCCCCCACTCTCTCCTGCACAAGAACAGGGGATTGCAGGTGTGGCGCTGTGACCTTCAAGTGCTATTTTAGGAGCATCTAGGACAATTCAGGGACAATAAGGTAAGCAGAAATGTCATTAGAGAAAATTTTAGCCCCTAATATAATAATGACAACAAATAGTAGGCACAGCCTGACTCATCACAATATAAAGGCTGTGAAACTAGGTCTGCTTACTCAGCCCCTCATCCTGGCTTTAGAAAAATGCAAAGCTCTGTCTGAAGGGACAAGGCTACCTCAGAAACCACATTGGATATGGCAAAGATATTGGAATTACCAAAAACCAGATTAATATGTGAGAAAGCTAACGAAGAGGGTAGAGATGAGCACGTCAGCACAGGGGCCGGACCGCTAAAGGAAAATCTAAAGGAAGGGCCAGGTATTGGACACCATAAAAGAAATGGGGAACATGTGCGACGGATCCTCAGTAGGCTGGACATGACCCAACATCAGTGAACTTGAGGACCTGGGGACAGAAATTTGTAAACTGGAGATGCACAGGGGAAAGATGAAAAGGGAGAGGATATCCTAGAACCACAGGGCGATCATAAAAGCAGTTTCTTTCTTAGTTGTACTCCTGAGTGTCATCCATGTGGAGCCCAGGCAGGATGGTGCTGGGACCCACTCCCTTGGCTGCTGCCCTGCCGCTTCCTACTGCTGCCCACAGCTTTTCATATCATTGCTTTTTGTATTCACGTCCTGTGTTGAAGGAGATGAGAAATGCAATAATCCTTGTAATAAAGGAGGCCATGTTATGAGTATCTGAATTTATCGTCTATATCTTAAATGTCTTATTTCAAACAACTGTTTCATATTTCTAGTATTAGATAATTGCTTTATTTAATATTTTATGAGGCTAGCTGATGTCTCTGAAAGTGAACTGATATCTCTAAAGTTTCAAAACAGCATTCACCTGATTGTTTCCCCGCCCAGCACTGAAGATTCATTCTCCATTTGTTCTCTTTTTGTGAAATAATCCTCTTAGAATTTTTTTTCCTTCTGTTTCCTGAATTATGTGTATTTCTTCTGGGGACAACTATGCTTATTGTTTTTCTCATCAATTATTTGTCATCCATTCACCTTAAACATCTGTTGACCTCTGATTTACCGTGCATATTCATGAACAAGACAGGAAAAGTGACCAGGAGATGGTATGGAGGAGCAGGACTGGTGGGGCAGGGCTTGCACCTTGTAGCCTGCAGCACAAGCACCTCCTCATCACAAGATGGCTTGTTGGGTCTCTGTATAGAGGGGGGCTCCAGGATATCCCCTGGGATAAAAAGGTAGGAATTGGAAGTGCAGTGAGAAGGTGGACGGGGCAAGACGTCCCACCCTGGCTTTGTGTGACAGCCCCTCATTTATACCCACCTGGCTATATTTATTCCCGACCTCTACAGGTGGCCAGGCTCTCTGGGAAAACAACTCCCCATTTGCCTGTTCCTTTCTTTGTTCATATTCTACGTTATTTTTGTTATTTCTGTATTTTTACCTCTTACCCCCACCCCTACATTGTCCATCTGACTTTCCAGAAATGGGTGCAAATCTCACATTTTTGCCTGCCCCCTCATCTCTTCTTACTTAGCCTTTGCATCCTTGGCCTTCTCTTGGGGCTTTATCAGGTGAGGGAGAAGGGCATGCTCAGTCTATCATGTGTCCCATCATAAATCGGAGCTCAGATGTCACTGAAATGTAGCTGAAAGCTAGCAGTACAATTTAGTTTATAAAATATTTTTACTTTCACAACCTAATTTCTTTTTCATATAAACAGATAAATTTTTTGCTCATTTTTATGAAAAGGAATTAACAGGTTAATGAATGGATGAAATTTAAGAAAGGACTCAAACCCATAATTTCTAATTCTGAATTCTGTGCTTTTTTCTATTTTATGATGCTTAATTTTCCAATCAAAACAAAGAGATTTAAAAAATTTATGCTATTATTTCCTTGAACCCCTAGAAGGGATAATAAACAATGGTTGGTTGGATGAAATTAAATGCAGATCTTTATTATTGATTCTTCATGACTAAGTAATCAGAGAATAACTCATGAAGATTGCTATACTAGAAGATGTTTGACTGTAAGGATTTTCAGTGCAGGTCTGTTAAGGAGGAGAAGGTGAAAAAAAGAGAAGTCAACAAATTAGGGGAAACTCCTAGATGGACACTTAGCATCACCCACTGTGGGGAGTTTTGCAGGATCTTGTAAATCTGGTACCATAATGTGGTGTGCATTTATTCTGTTCTCCCAGGTAGTAAATGATATGGCAACTCCACACATTCTCTCAAAGTTGATCTTCAGGGGAATAATAAAAGCCTATAAAATACTTCAGCTTGGGGATGTATGAAGATCATTAGTTGATAGATGGACCTGAAATTAATCATTCACTTTTGAAATAAGGGGAACAGAAATAGGGGATAGATAAGACATTTGAACATTTATAGGGCAAATTTTCACAATGTACTGAGAATAGATAATAGATACAGAGAGAATGTAAATATCAAAATTTGACAAGTATACTTATCAGCTATTTAAAAGGTATTACAGGAAAATATGGAGAAAATAAATTGCTATAGAGCCAGTTTTAATGAAATAGAAAAAAAAAAGGCTCTGGACTTAGCATCCAAAGGCACATATTTGATTTCCTGGGTTCCTGTTTCCTAAATTATTTGATTCTGAATAAATCACTTACCTTCTCTGAGTTTGATACCCACTGTGTAGTAAAACAGAAGCTATAGTGCCCTCTTATTATGATTGTGCATGGAAGAATTTTTTAAAACATTTAGCATGCTATGTTCCATTTGCACAAGCAGACTGTAAGTAAAGCTATCCTCCCTATTCTATACTGACTACATGCCTGACTTCACAACTATTGGCTTGTAATCAAACCATAAAACTGTTGACCCAACTATTTGGATTCTGCTGGCATTGTTTAGTTATGATAACAGGAATTTATGATTAGCACCTGGTTTCCTTGGAGCCTTGGGGTGGGAGGAATTCAGTAATTAGGACTCTTGGCACAGAATGTATCTATGTGATCCGTTCACCATGGAGATCCTTAGCACAAGTCTACTGTGGGTATCCTAGTACTAAGGTCTTCTGCAGAGGCTTTGGGGACAGATGGAAGTGTTTCTGTTTAACCTGGCCCAGTTGTGAAAACACCAGCTGCCCCTACAGTCTCTGGAAACTTCTTGAAGCATAGGTCTGTTTTGGTGCTGTTCACTGCTTTTTGTCTCTACTCTAGGAGATCTGGGAATACAAATCAGAGTCTTGTGTCCTTTGGGCACTCCCAGCATTTAAACTGGTTAGTGTGTAATTAACACAGCACCTGATAGGTTTTTGATTTTAAAAATGATATGTTGGTCATATTTACAGTATAATTTTCAATGTCTTTTTGAGTGTACATGGAGATTGCATATGAAGCAGGAAAAAAGCAGGATATTTCTAATAAAATATGTAAAGAAAAAAATACTTAAATGAAATAGTGTATTTTGCAACAGTTTCCAGTGTTCTTTAATTTATAATCTTAGTTGAAGTGTTTCATGAAGTAATAAATTAAATTAATAGACTCTGATCATATTAAAGGACACAAAGTGATCTCGTTATCCTATCACAGGTGACTGGTACCCCATAACATCAAGGCATGTGTAGGTTTCTGGGGCATCAATCATAACTGGTCAGTTGGTGTCCCTGTTACTATGGAGCCTATTTTAGCAAATGAGACTGACACTGAACAAATAAAAAATAAACTTATTAAAATGAAGTAAGTTAATTAGTGTTCTGAAAGGAAATAATGATGGACAGTAGGATGAAAGAGTGTTTTATTGTCAACATGAAAAATGAGAAGAGCTGGCAAAGAAAAGTGGGAGGAGCACATTCTAGGCAGGAAAATTAGCATATGCAAAAATCATGTTAAAAATCTGTGATCTGAAAGAGTGTAGAATGTCCTAGAACTGCTACAAGTCCCGTGTGGGAGGTGGTCAGTGGGCAAGCAGAGGGATGGGCCAGAGGGTGCATGGTTCAAGATCATTTTAAATGAAAAGGATATACAGAAATAGATTCTAAACTGAATGGTGAAAATATATGATGCATCCTTTTAAAAATTCATTTTTGCTTTTAAAAATAAAGTGGATGGTGGATGTGGTTGTGTGAAACAGAAAGCTAGGACATAAGTGGGAGACTCTTTCAAATAATGCAGAGGACTAATACAGTGGCTGGGATCCCAATGGGATCAATGTGGACGAAAATATGCAAGTGCATTTGAAGAGTATTTTGTAGGTTAAATACTGAAAATTTGGAATTGGTTTTGATAAGGGAGACGACAGAGTGTAAGTCATGAGTGAAATGCAGGAGAGAAATAAAAGATTAAATCATGCAAATTTGAGATTCCTGGCAAGCTTCCTCGTGGAGAAGTCAAATATTTAGCTCATGTACACGTTTAGCTCTCAAAGAACAGCAGATAGCAAATATGGGTAAAATTTCTTAGCCAGAAACTATTGAATGAAAAATGGATGTAGCGTATAAAAAAGGCACATTTCACAACCTTTGAATGTTAATGGAGAAAACTTTTTGGAAAATGAGGGGTTCTGTCATGTGGAGCTCTGTGGTCTTCAGAAAATATGACGCTCTTCACTGCCAACCTGGGCAGTGTGCACAGATTTAAATAGAGCCAGATCCTCCAACACAGACCTACCAACACTTCTCACTAAGACAGAATGGGAAAGCTTTATCCTGAGTGGTGTCACAGGCAGATAAGGAAGGTGTGAGAAGTGGTAGAGACCCCAAATACATTTCTCTTGGTACATCTAGTTCTTCAAGACAGACCCACCACTTCCTCTTGCCCTCCAATAAAAGAGGGGATTAAAACTCAAGACAGTCATTCTGCTCCAGAACCATTTGTGGCTCATTTTCTTGTGCAGTTATTTATTTATTTTTAATCATTAAGTTTTGATATAAAATCAGAATCAAAAAGACATTATAAAAACTTTTCTTAACAGGAAAATGAATACCTAAGTAGACAATAATGTAACAGCTCACGGAGGAGAAAGCACATTTCCACTGGTAATTTCAAAATTTAAACATTATCAAGGAAGCTAGTGGAGTAAATGGAAGTCTCTCATTTTTAAAATATCTGTATTTTTCTCACCCTTCCCAACTCATGAACATTAACAAGAAGACCAAATATAACCCCTTGTATTTTTATACTTTACATCATGCTAATTTCAGAATAGTTATATTTCTAGCACCAGTAACTGATAGTGAATTCAGAACAAATATAAATTGCTAGTCTTCCTAACATTGGGGGAAGTACCCCAGCACACCACCATCACTGCTGCACATTCTCTGGTGGAAACAACTACGTGAGTGTTGAAGGAAACAGGTCCTATTGCTGATAGAAGCAGCTGTTGTGCAGTTATCTGACCTTCGACTTTCTGATACTTTTGTTCCAGTACTTCTTGGTCATAGCTGTGTTTGTGGATCCGCCTGGCCACCTGGGTTGCACCCTCACACTTAGGTCCTGGGCAGAGCTGTGCCACCCCGCCCCTCTGGTCTGGCTCTGTCTGCTGCCTGGTCACACGTGGCCTTCCTTCCCTTCTTCTCGTCACTCCCACCTAGAGCAGGGTTGGGCTCCCACAGTGCTGAGACAGGGTCAGCCAAGCGAGGGCGGACAGGGCTACTGCTCAGGGAAACCCCTCGGGCTTCTACTTGCGCTTCGCACATGGGAACCCTTCCCTTCCAAGCCCGACTTCACGCACATGCTCGCGTAGTTTAAGTCATAACATTCCCTACTCCTGACTTTTTGTTTTCTCAGTTTCTGAAACTAGCATAAGGATGCTATAATGCACCATATGCATACCATTACCCTCGCTGTAGGTGTCTATTGATAGCATGCATTCTTCCACGATTCTAGAATGGAATAGAAATATTGTGGTTAGCATTATAATCTACTTGTAACCGAAGAAAATATTGTAAAAAGATTTCACACTATTCATCTGCAGATTAATGTTTCCTGTATTTGAAAAGGCATGTTACCCAGCAGCAGATGAAGGGTATAAAATGTTTAATTAAAGTCAGTCCGACTCGCTGGCAGAAAATGACCTCACCTTCAACTCAACAGGGTGACGCAGAGCAGCTATTGTTTCATCTTAAAGGAATTCCATGAAGAATAGTAATTCTCAGTTCAACTCAGAAAACGTTTATCGAGTGCTTACTACATGGGCGTTTGTTTGTTTGTTTGTTTGCTCTGCCTGGGGGATTTTCAGCAGATAACACAGTATTATGTCTACAGACAGAGCATGCACAGCTGGGGTGGACGTCACTGCGGGAAGTGCCTCAGGTCGAGAGTGGTACTGAGGATGTGCACTCAGGTGATCCAACTAGATGGGATGTGAGGAAGGACTTCCACCTCATAGTGGATGCAGCTGAGCAAGGCAGTCGGCTTGGTTTGGGCGTGTTGGTGTTGAGTGCTCGGCTGGTCTTCCATCATTCCCAAACCTCTTCCTCTTCCTTCCTCTTCCTAAGGAATGACATCTCTGCTGAGGAATCTTCCCAGTCAGAAAGCGGACACACCCCCAGATGCCTCCCTCATTTGGGATTATTCCTCTGCCATGCTTCTATCACCATGCCCCCGTCAAGTTTTATCTTCGTGTTTCTCCATGTGTCCCTTTCTTTCCAACCTCTCCCTCAGACGGGTCTGATTCCTCTTCAGCAACCTCTATTTCTAGCCGTGATTATCTTTTACATTTGAGCCAGATGAGCCTTGAATTGCAACTCTAACTGTGCCATTGTCCTGCTTAAATCCTCAAATTTACATGTAAGGCTCCGTTTAGAGAGCAGAAGTCTGCTAGACAAAGCCCCATGTGATCTGGCCCAGCTGCTCACCTGCAGGGCTTTCAGGGTTGGGTTTGGTGTTTGCTCTCTGGAGTTCAGCGCTGCTCAGCTCTCAGACCCTTCTCTCCCTCTTTTCCTGTCTTTCTCTCATATGCACCTACACACAAACACACGTGCCCTTTGTATTTGTGAGATTCTTTATTCTAACACAATTACTTCCCCCATTTCACTCAGCTGACTCTCTTAACATTTGAAGACTGATTTTTTTCTTCTTGACAGCACCATCTATGGCTGGTGGGAACACTTATTTCACCTCCAAAATCCATGTCCAACTTACAGGCTCCTCTTATTATGATTGTTTCTTTGTTTTTCACTGGGCTGCTAGGATCCACTTGAGAGCAGTGTCCTATCCAGATCTATTTTTGATCCATAGTGTTTCATGCAGTATCTGCACAAAGTAAATACAAAGCTTCTTACAGACTGGTAAGAGAATAAAAGGACAAAGGTGGACATCTATTGCTTTGTTGGCCCCAGATTCTTCCCTGGGGATTCAACCTCTCCTGAGGCATATGGTCTTGGTGGAGCTGCCAGTCACAGCCCTTCATTGTCCAGATAGAGCTCTGTGTGCGCAATCCGGGCAACTTCACACAGGAGTTGTCCAGTGGACGCTGCATAACCACGCCTCAGGATATGGTAGAGAATGTTTTGATGTAATCATTACATTAATACTTGAGTGATGTGGTGTCATGAGGGAGTCTCAGAGGAACACAGCTAGCTACCCAGAGTGGGAGCTGCCTGCGCCCTGCCCCCTGCCCCAGCGCCATTCACCACTTCATCATAGTGGCCGGGCCTCAGTTCATAACTGAGTCTTTCCCACTGCTTCAGACCTGGCGTCCTGTTGGCCTGAGTTGATGCGCCCTTCTGTCCTCCAGGTCACCCTGGTGATATGAGAGGAGGTCTCCTGGGGAGCTTCCCAGAGATTCCGTGCCCTTTAAAGGAGGAATGTAGGAAGAAAAAGTCCTATATCACAGGGTGTATGATTTCACCTCTCTATGTTCCTCTTAAAGGTGGCAGTCACCCTGAGATGAGGTCTGTGTCCTTAAACTAGGCCACATAGTCAGAATGGCACAGGGAAGAGTCAAGAAGTCACACCATTGATGCTTCTGGTAGGTTGTTGAACCAGCCACCCTGGGCCACCAACCCTAGGGTGAGTGATGTCAGGGAGTCGCCTGCTGCTCACCATGGACAAGATAGGCTTTGATGCAGTTTGCAGCCATAGTGTTTCAATTGCTGTTCAGGGTATGAAATTACTTAAAGTAGGGAAGTTGAAACATTTAATTGGGGATTTAACTTTTTTCATTGACAGCTGGAATCACAAATCAAACTATCCAAATATTTTGGTAGCCTAACATTTTCTCAACATCCAAACTAATTAGAAGTTAAATAAAAATGGAACTAATAATAAGTATGAAAGGGCAGGATGTGAAGTATAGAGAGCTGAACTGAGGAGCCAGCAATGAATGTGTATTGCACTAAGAATGGACAGAAGATTCAACTAAATACTTGCTTGTAAACTAAACTTCTCACAGAATATCCACTTTGAGTATACTGTATACTCTATAAACTCTCTAAAATACATGTTTTTTCCAAAAAGAGATATCATAAACACTCAAAAGCAGTAGGACTAAGGAAATATAATTTTCTAAAAACCAATTACTGATTTGTCATTTTATTATAAAATAAATAAAAATATGTAATAAATATGATAATGTAATAAATTTTTCCAAATAATAAACATTTCCACTCATCTCTTTTTATTATATCACATTATTTGGCATGACATTGTGAATTATCATGACGAATTGAAAAGCTGAGTCTTTACTCACCAAAACACAGAGTTCATTTTGGAAGAAATAATCATTTCATTATTTATTTGGTGACTTTTTTCTTTTAAAGAATGCAGTCAGTGCAATGAACTTCCTCTTAGAAGTGCCTGCATAGTGTCTCAGAGATTTTGATAAGTTGTTTTGTGGTTCTCATTTACCACTAAGTATTTTTAAATTTTATTCCTGATTTATTCTACTATCCATTGATCATTCAATAGCATACTACTTAGTCTCCAGGTGGTACAATGGCTTCTACTTTTTATTTTGTCATTGATTTCTAATTGTATTCCATTATGATCTGATAGAACACAAGGTATTATATTTGATTTTTTTGTATTTGCTAAGATTTACTTGATGGTCTAAGATAATATGGTCTATTTTAGAGAAGGATCCATGTGCTGCTGAGAAGAAAGTATATTCAGTCCTTGATGGATGAAATATTCTACATGTACCTATTAAGTTTAAATTATTAATTGTGTTTATTAGTTCTATAGTTTTTGTTTGGAGGATCTATCTAGTGATGAGAGAATTACACCTCAAGCCCTAGAAAAAGAAGAACAAATCAACACTAGAAGCAGTAGAAGACAGGAAATAATTAAAATCAGAGCTAAAATCAATGAAATTGAAAAAACAAAATCAATTCAAAGACTAGACAAAGAAAAAGTTGGTTATTTGAAAAAAAAATAATTGATTAACAGTCAAGCTAACAAAGAAAAAGAGAAAAAACTTAAATCACTAAAATTTGTAATGAAAAAGGAACTATCATCACAGACACTATTGAAATATAGACAATAATCAGAAATTACTTAGAAAATCTAAACTCCAATAAAATAGAAAATCAAGTAGATATTAACAGATTTCTAGAGACATATGAGCTATACAAATTGAAACAGGGGGACACAGAAAATTTAAAAAGATCAACACTAAGGAATGAAATTGAAGACAAAATAAAAAGCCTACCAACAAAGAAAAGCCCAGGACGAGATGGATTCTCAGCTGAGTTCTACCAGACTTTCAAAGAAGAATTTACTCTAATACTCCTCAAATTATTCTATGAAATAGAAAAGGAAGGAACCTTCCTTTTCATTCTCTGAAGTATCACCTGATACCAAAACTAGACAAAGACACATCAAGGAAAGAAAATTCTAGACCAACATCTTTAATGAACATAGATGGAAAATTGCATACAAAAACATGTTAAACCGATAGTGCACCATAATCAAGTGGGGTTTATTCCAGGGGTGAAAATTTGGTTCAAAATACAGAAATCAATAACTGTAATTCATCCCATCAGTAGATTTAAAGACAAGGACCACATGATTACTCATTAGATGCAAAAAAAAAAAAAAAAGCATTCAACAAAACACATCACTCATTCATGCTCAGAATACTAGAAAACTAGGGATATTAAGAATATTAAGGATATTTAGCTTTATATGCTAAATTCAAGGCCAACATCATTCTAAATAGACAAAAATTGAAAGCATTCCCTCTAAAAATTGGAACAAGACAGGCAGGGATGCCCTCTTTCACTTCTATTCAACATAGTCTTTGAAACCCTAGCCACAGAAATGAGAAGAAATTAAAGGGATACGAATAGGAAAAGAAAAGCTCAAACTATCCCTATTTGCCAACAAAATGACTCTATATTTAGAATACCTCCAAAACTCCACTAAACTTTGAACTAATAAACGAATTCAGCAAAGTAGCAGGATATAAAATTAACACTCATAAATCATTTGTGTTCCTGTACATCAATGGTGAATCTGCTGAAAGAGAAATCAGAAACACTATCCCATTCACAATAACATAAATAAATAAATAAATTAATTAATTAATTAATTAAAGTCCATTATGGGCGATATTGTAGAGGACTGAAGGAGGAAGACAGGGGCCCTGTACCCACATAAATAAATCAAGCAATTAAAATCATCCCAAATAATGAGCGTGATCAGACTCCAGTTTTCATACATTAGACTCAGCCCTGAGCTCACCTTCACTTGCACATAGCCAGGAGGGGGTTTTTTTTTCAATATAACTGAAATTTAGATTAATTAATTAATGAAGCTGCAGAATTCTAGTTTATATTTCTCCAGTCTTGAAGTGACCTTTAGGACAAGATTCCTGCTTAGCCTATCCCATGCTTTCCCCAAAAAATCAGCCCCATTAGTCAACAATTAGCAATTCACCCGAGATTATTCACTGATACACATGAAAGTAAATACTGAAGGAATGCATTTCAGTCAAAAAATTAGGAGTTCAATTATGAACACACTGGGATTGATATAGTTGTGAAACACAAGAAAAAAAAAACATTACAGCTAAACATATAGAGAAAGTTCTCTGAACCCTGCTGCCCAGTTCTTAATCCCGAAGGTTTCTAGTTCCATTTTCCTTCAGCCCCACAATAAAATGTATTTAAGTAAAGTTTAGACCTTGCTTTCAAGATCATTGTTTTAAAATTGTTGAATCTTAATCAATTGGAATTTAATCTTAAAATTTAACCATGCACATTTCTTCAGACAATTTCAATTGGTATGTCTAATACTTGGTAAATATTGGTGAATGAATGGAATTCAAAGCTTGAATGAATGGAAGAATAAATAAATGTATGAAATGAAATAATATCACTGACATACACATGCTCATAGTGGATGCTAAATATATACAGGTGTATGTGCTGAGTTATGTTTACGTACATATTTTAGTATGTATTAATAAATAAGAAATGAAGGTTCCTCTTTCCTTTTAAATATGTTATGAGTTGAACTATAGAATCTTCCCTCAGGACCAAGAGTTAGTATCACTATCTTATTTACATCCAGAGAAAGAATGGCAACGGTTGATAGCCTGAAGATATCAGCAACCCTAATGGCAAGTTGCACAAGGTAAGCTCCTAACTCAATTAATCTTTTTCAGCCACCATAATTGATGAGTTCATGCATAAATTATACTGCTTTTTCTTCTGAAATGATCTTGCCAACACTAAAGGCAATGTAATGAGAGAAGTGCGGGGGGGCTTCTATAAGTTACAGTGCTTCTGAGCTGATTTCCTTCCCCTCTAGGTAGACCCGTCCTTCCTTGGAACTTCTTGTTAGTAGCACTTTGACCCTGGGTGTCTGACCTCTGCTACTCTAATAGTTGTTAATGGAAACTTCCCCTCATGCAAAGACAAAATGGATTTTTGGCAGCTGTGAGAGATTATGAAGAGTAAGACTGATCTGAGTTGGAATGAGAAGAAAAGAAGCCTCTGTACCTTCAACCACTCAGCTGGTTTTCATTATTCCTCAAACCCACATTTATTACACAGAGGGTAGCCAAGAGACAGACAGCAACAGGCCCCTGAACTCAGAAGGAGAAGGCTAGTACTTGATAAATTCTACTTTTCATCCTGACTTGAGTTCCAATGACTCTTAAATCTGTTAGAATTAAATGGCATCTATCTGGAAGTCAACCCAGGAAAACCCCTGCTTTTGACTTTATCAGATTGCTTGTCTCTTATTTCTGTCCTGAGTATCATGAAACCTTAGTCCTTCCAACTCATTAAAATAAATGAGTGGTTCTGTAAACCCCTAAAGTTATATAAATAAAACTCATTTAAAATTATTTTTATGATATGCTTTATATATTTATGTTTAATACAGTCCTGTCTGATATTCTGAGAATGTACAGTGTGTCTAAACAAAGAGAGAGGCTACACGCACCGCGCTGGCATGCACAGCTTTGTGAGTCAGTTTTCATAAGTGGGGACTGTCTTGCTAGAATTTCTAGGATTGTTTGTTTTATTTGCAGTGCCTTTGTTTGTTTTAAATGTTTAAACTATGTTTTAATGCTAGTGAGAGAAATCAAATGCTGGTTCTTGTGATATAAGCTTTTTCTAAAAGCACTAATGTGACTATAAGTCTATTATGGACAATATTTTAGAGGACTGAAGGAAGAGGACAAGGGCCTTTTTCCTCATATAAAAAAATCAAGCAATTAAAATTTCCCAAATAATGATCATAGATATGCACACTCTAATACCATGTTGAGTTTAGCAATTTCACATGAAGGTTAAATCATACAAATATACCAACAGTCAGGGTGTATGTGAGACTAGAGTCTAATATAACTATAGTGATAGGTGTCTTCACATTTGGGTTCAGAGAAAGAGTGGGAGTTTCAGACATGACATACTTGGAGAAACTTCTGTTTACTTTGAGAGATCAGCAAGAGAAAAGAAAGGACACAGAGTAGGAGAAGGCTATTTATGTAGAAAGCCATTTAATTCAATCCAGTTCAGTGGATTTTAAATACACATCTTTTTAAACATTGTGTGCCAGGCCCTTTATTGCATAAATATTGAGGCAGATAATAGGACATGACCCCTGTCTTCAAGGAGCTGATAAAGTATGGAAAAGTAGAAGTACACAGATGGTTTTGCACCACTGAGAATTCAGAAGTGAGTCAGTGGTTAAACTTCTAGAACTGACAGTTTATTTTGTTAAAACATGGGCAGCTGTTCCCTTGACCTGAACGTAAGATGCGCAGGTGTAGAGAATGGTCCTTTCATCATCACTGCTCCCCATTATTGCTACCAACTCCGACTTGTTTATTTTCTCGAGAATTGTATTTGCATAGAGGAGTCAAGGCAGGACCATGTATACTATTCCCCCTGCCTCCTGTTTTTACAACAACAACAACAAAAATATGTAGCATACTGTACACTTCTTCTGCATTTTGGTTGCTTGAATTTACAAAAGATGCTAAAGATGTTCCCAAACCAAGCATAGAAAGCTTCTGGGTTTTTCTTTGTGCCTGGAGTTTTTCCAGCTCCACCTCGTGGCACTGTGTGGCTACGTCATGGTGTGTTCAATCACTACTGAGGTTCGCATAGGGCAAGTGTGCTGGGAGGCATAAACTCACAACCCCTCCTCGCACACACCTGGCATGATGACATATTTGAAAACAGCAAAGCTAATGTCATACATAGTGCAAATGTTAATAGATTTGTCCACTGATATTTTGTTTTTCTCCTAAGCTCTTCCAGATTGCCTTACATGGGGGTTTACCAAAGCACATGCCTACAGAAACAGTCTTGCCAATACTGTCCATTGATTTTCTTGTTGCTTTTGCCAATCAGGTAGATATTTTTAAAATGGGATCAGTGGAGTTTTAATTTTTACTTTACTCATGATGAACAAAATTAAACATTTGTTCAGGAATGTAAAGCCATTCGTGTCCTCTTATGTGAACTGTCTCTTCTTTCATCCAGTCAACAGCTTCTTTTAACACCTTGTAACAGCCATAATTCTAGGCGGTATGGAAACTGGCCATAAACTGAACAAATAAAAATTATCCATAATGAAATCTGCCATTTTTGAAGGTACAGAATAAAAAGACGCTGATTAACAACACGCGAGTATCTGAGGCAGGATTAGTGTCATGGGGAATAATGAATTAGGACAGAGCTGGGTGGCTAAGAAGGATGAAGGTGGTTTGCAGTTATAAAATTAGAATCAGGGAGCATGGGACAGAAGTGAAAGGTGAGCCATGTGGGTATTGGAAACAGCAAATACAAAGATCCTGTTGCAGAGTACACTTGCTGAAGAAGCAACAAAGAACAGTATGTCAGAGAAAAAATAAATGAAATTCAAAAGGGCTGGGCATGTAGCTCAATAGTAAAGCCCCCTGGGTTCAATCCCCAGTACCAAAAATAAAATAAAATAATGAATAATAAGATAAAACTTTAAAAAGGGAGCAAAATAGAAGTGAGAAGAAAGACAAAAAGCAGTTTTGAATATTGCAAAACCTTTAGGCTTCAGTGCTTAGGGTTTTACAGAGATGATTAATGGGAAGACTAGCATGGGGTGACTTGTGTTTTAAAAGGAGCCTCCTCACCACTATGTTCATGTTCTTTGAATAATTGTTGCTGTGATTTTATAGAAAATATTTCTTGCAAAGTTTTAACAAGTATGTGTATTTTAGGAAAGTCTACTTTATACCACATGAGTGGCATGTGTTTTTCCCACTATTATTTGTTCTGGATTTTCTTAGTATTTCTATGTTGTTTGTTTCATTGTGGTGCATGAGTTATTTTGTAATGCAATCAATCTAGAAATTATCTTTTCTGATTTCTAGATTTTAGTTAGAAATATATTCTGCTCTCCAAAGTTACAAAATAGTCTCCCCTTGATTCATTCTTCTATTTTCTTTTTGAGATATAAATCTTTGATTCTTTTCAAATTCATCCTTGGAAGGTATGGATCAAAGTACTTTTTGTTTTTTTAACAGATGGTTTTCCAATTGTCCTATCACAATTTTTATTGAACAGGTAAATGCTTTTCTCACGTATTTTGAAGATTCCTTTCATCGTGGGCCAAAGTCCCTGAACTTTTTATTCTGCTACATTGGTTTGTCTGCTTACTCCCGCTGTCACTTAACGTCATCTCAATGAGTAAACTTTACAGCGTGTTCTAGCAGCTGGTAGGTTACTCCTCTTGGATTGTTTCCTAAGTTTTAATTTTTCTATATAAACATTAGAATTACTTTAGTTACAGAAAAATCACATGTTGATGAATTTATTAGAATCATACTGAATTTATAGCATACATCAGGAAGATTTATGCCATTCTGATAGTGAATACTCTATTCAAAATTAGAGTCATCGTCTGTCTAAGTCTGCTTTTGGGAAGTCCAAATAGTTTCCAAGTTTTTGTTATAAATTTTCCCCTTCTGGTTAAATTTTATGTAGATGTTATTTATTGTGTGGCATTTATAAATAAGGTCTCTTAATTCATCTTTTAATTCATGGTTGCTTCAATATATAAAGCTTGTTAATTTATAACAAGTGTGCAAAACCATTTTTTATTGTTTTCAATTTTGACATTTTATTATTATTTATTATTTTGGGATTTTCCACAGATATGGAGCTACATCCTCTAAAAATACTGACAGTGTATCTCTTCTTTTCCAACTTTATGATGGTCATTTTATTGCCCTGTCTAATTTCCTTGATTGGATCACAGCACCATATTAAGTAAACAGAAGATGATCATGGTCTTATACCTTGTTTTTTTAAAAAATGTGTCTATTAGTCCCCTTGAGGCTAATGCCAGTATTTAGTTTTTTATGTGAGAATACATTTCAGTTCTCCCAGAAATATATATAAGAGTGGAAATATTCATTATTCCATTAGCTGTAATTTTTTGAGGAAAATGAAACTGTCTTCTTGCCTTAGAATCTGCTTTGCCTGGTATTATTGGACTCCCTGGTCCCCTTGTGGAATCTTTCTCCAACTTGTACTTTCACCCTATTTGTGTCTTTGAACCTAAAATGCATCTCATTTAGGCAGCATATATTTGGGTCGTATTTTTAAATCATTTCATCATTTCTGCTTTTGAATGGAATATTTAATCTCCTTTATTTAATAAATTATTGATAGCTTTGGATTAATATCCAAGGTCACGTGTAGTGAGTGATTTAACCATCTGTTTTCTGCATTTCTCCTTTTTATTCATCTATTCTTTCATTACTGCCACTTTTTGTGAGAATAGATAATAGATGATTCACTACTTTAATTGCCTTTTTGTTTCTCCCACTCTGCTTTTTAAATTACTGTTTGGTGGTTCACCTGGAGATTATAATGGCATCTTAGATAAGTCTAGTTCAAATTAATATTAGCTTACACTAAATACTACACAAAACATTGCCCATTATGTATGTATGGGTGGGTGGGTGTGTGTCTCCAACCCTTCCCTCATATTTGCCACATTGTTACCCAAAATGAATTTTTATGTTACATAAAAATTACATATGGATATTGTCTCTGATGAAAACCAGTCTTACTGGGTTGATAGAGAAAGACTTTAACTCAGGTATTTAAGTATTTTCTAAGAAGTAAAGGAAAGGAAATCATGCCTAAAGATCTACAGGAAGGTATGAGAGCAGTATTTCATCATATAGAGACTACTAATAAGGATTTAGAAATGATAATCAAAATGAAATAGTCTCTGATGTTGAAAAGCATAACTCAAAGTGAAAAATTCATTAGTGTGGATCAAAAACAGATTTGAAGAAACAAAAGAAGCCATAAATGTGAAGACAAGTCAATAAAGCATATCCAGGGGCTGGGATTGTGGCTCAGCAGTAGAGCGCTCGCCTAGCACACGCGGGGCCCTGGGTTGGATCCTCAGCATCACATAAAAATAAATAAATAAAACAAAGGTATTGTGTCTGACTACAACTAAAAAATAAATATTGAAAAAAAGAATATCCAATCTGAGGAACAGAAAAAAAAATAAAAACAAGCACAACATCAGAGCCTGATGGGACATGGTCAGATATGTCACTGTACATGAAATGGGGGTGGCAGGAGACAATAAAACAATAGGCCAAAGTTTTTCAAAAAAAAAGATAAAAATTTTCAAGAATTTGCTGAGAATTATTAATAAATGCATCAGAAATGCTCGAGAATGATAAAGAATTTCATTCACAATTACAAAATAACCAAACTTTTGAAGGACAGATAAAATAAGAATGTTGAAATCATCAATAGAAAAAAAATCATTATATGCAAAAGAGCCTTAACAAGAATAACAGCTCATTTTAAATAATAAACCATCGGGACAGAAAGCAGTGGAAAGATATGTTCAAAGTACTGAAAAAGAAAGCCTATTAACCAAGAATCCTGTATTCAATGAAACTAAACTTCAAAATGATGGTGAAATGAAGACATAAACAAAAACTGAGACATCTATGTTTAGCAGATATTCTCTGCAAAAAAAAGTAAAGGCTGTCTTTATTTTTGATATGAAGAGATAATTACACAAATCCAAATTGAAACATAAATAAGGTTGGTAAAGTGAATAGTTAAATATAAAAGACAGTATTAATGTACATTTTCTATTACTACTGTTTTTCACCTGTATTATTTAAAAGAAAACTGCACAAAGCAATAATTAGAAATCTGCTGATGGACACAGTGTGGAAGGGTCATGGAAGACTCCCCTTCCAGGTGACTGGTGTTCTTATTGGCATGGTTGCAGGCCTGGGTTTCCTTAGATAACAGATAGTTTGCTGGGGAATGTAATGTATCTGTCCACTTAAGCCAGGCAGGCTGCAGGTAAATTGCTTCTTGGAAAAGAAAGCATGTGGGGGTCAGCTCTGTGGGCCCATTTTATAGAATTACTCCTTAACCTTATGTTCCCACTCCTCATGTCTGTCTGTCCCGTATCAATAAGATTTGTTGTTACTTTGGTTCGATTTTGTTCTGTTCTCACTATATTTTTGGTAATTTTCTTGGGTTAAATCTGTGACCTGTGTGTATTTTGCCACGTGTGGTGAGTTTGCTTAGGGCCCCTTAGAGATGGAACAGACATTTCCTCATGTGCCTTAGACCAGTGGATCTCCGACCTTTGTGGAGAGAGCTTGGTGGGCCTGTGGCCTGGACTCAGGACACAACTCTGCCTAGGACTTGACTTCCTGCTTCCCTGAGCTACCATCAGGCAGAGGTAAAAGCTTAGGGCCCTTTTACCGTTCCTCTCATCATGCCTGAAGCCCTTGCAGATTCTTAGGAACATATTGAGCTTTTCAAAACCACCGACTGTCGATTTTTTTCCTCTTTTTTTTTTTTAAACCAATGTTCTTAGGAAAAAAGGCTTTTTTTTTTTTTTCCCCCAATGGAAAACCTCTGAATCCAAAAAATAAAGACAATCTCCGTGAGCAGGTTTCCCGTGGAGCTTCCAGGGAGGTGGAACAATGGCAGTTTTCTGCATTCTGCATTTGTGGGATGTTGGTCCTGCGCTGACTCTGGCCACACTGGGGCTGCCGTCTCTCTCCTCCCTGAGGCCAGAGAACCACGGAGAGAGGATGGGCAAAAGGCTCCCAAGTTCAGCCTTGCCAAAGGTCATCTGCTGTTCCTTTTTTTATGAATTTTTCTAGATGGTTGGAAACCCTTTCTTTCATTAATTGAGTCATGCTTTTTCGTATTTTTTTCTGATTTCCAACAAAACTGTTTTTTTTTTTCCTATCCACAGTTTTTTTTTTTTCTTTAGTTACCAGATGGACTCATTCCATTCTTTGGAAATATTGTGATTTTGTTTCCTGTTTGCTTTTTAAATCGTGACTATATAATGCCCTTGGTTCAATATTTATTAGTCTGCTGCATTCTTTCTTCCTTTAATCTTTTTCCCCATTACCGCATTTTAGGCAAAGGTAATAAATACACTTCAGGTTTTCATCACAGAACGAGATATAATAATATGTATTATTATTTATCTAACTTATTCCTTTTCCACACATAATTTTTGTTAGCGGTGTGTTACACTATTATTATAGATTGATTTTGTATTGTCTTCTGTGACTCATCCCCGTAATTATAGTTTTGATTCTATTATTAATTTTATTCAAAACTCACAACCAGCATTTTCCTTTAATTTCCCATCATTCTTTTGAAAGCTGCATTTTCCTATACTCTTTCCCCTCAATTGAAGGAAACAGTTCCTGACATCCTGCGTGTCCAAAATTGCTTTTAGATTTGATACTTAAAGCATTTGTCTTGATTAAATTTGGTCTCATATTTGATCTCTTTGAATATTTTAAAGATGTTTACTAATTGTTTTCAGGAATTTTATATTGCTGCAGAGAAATTTGAGATCATCATCACTTCACTGTATTTTCCTATTAGTAAGTTAGTTTTTAGACTGCCTAACCAGAGAGCCATTTCTTTATCTTGATATTCTGTGACTTTGTTAATGTTCTTCCTAATGTCGGCAATAATGGAATGATTTTTATGGTATATACCCATTTTTGGTATAGACTCATTCTTTTACTTTTGGAATATTTTCCATGATTACACAATCACATATTTGTTCTGCAACATTATTTTGATTTTCCTTTTAAACATTTCAATTGTATATATGCTGGAACATCTTTGGTTGCCTTTAATATATTTTTTATGTTTGATTTCATTTATTTTTCTTAATTTTATTTTCTGTCTTCTTTGTTTTCTACATTGTCTCTTCATTTTGTATGACTTCCAATTTCATTTATTTCATTTAACAAGTATGAGTTTATCTGCATTATGTTTCGTCACATTGTCTAATCTCTTCATTATTTCCTTGAATGTTTCTATTTTTGTTCTATAATTTTCCTCCTACTCTATTTTAATGCTTTTAATTTTTTCATTAGTGTTTTTTATTTTATCATAATATTTTCTCGTTTCCTGTTTTTGCTATGCTTTTAAAAAACAATTCTTATTAAAAGAATGTTTCAGAATCTTTGGACCAACTATTTTAAGTTATTCCTACTGTGGGGGAGTGGTCATGCTAGTATTTTAAGATGATCATGTTTGTTCTTAGCTATAACAAAGTCAGGCTCCTTTCTGCTAAGAGTGCTGTGGGAATGATTGTCTTTTTGCTTTGTTCCATTTTTCATTTGTTCAGCTTATTGTGTGCATTTTGTTTTTATGTATCTGTTTTGTTTTCTCTCACTGGTACCTCTGATGCTCCTGTTTCACTGAAACTTAGACCAGGGTTTCCTGTCCTGACCCGTTTGTCTCAGCTTCCTGCCTTTTGCTTCTCAGGCTACCCAAGCAATTTCAAATACATCTTTCACACTGACCAACGCCTCCGTTAGGACCGGTTTTCCTCCACTTACATTTCTCCCTGGATGATGTGTGCATGAGTGTACTTGCTGTTATAGCAGATTTTCTAGTTTGCTAAAAATAGGTAGAGTATTTGTCTTCCACTCCTATCTGGATTGTTTCTGTGAAGAGAGATGAAGCTCCTTCGTGTAACAGTCATTTTATAGCTTGAGTCTCCAGTTGGCATCTGCTTTAATGCTTTATGGACATAGAGGAAGCTGGCGCTCCAGGGCTTGCAGTTCTGTTTTCCTTGAATAAACAAAAATCAGGGATTCTTTCTCAGAGATTCACATACAACACTAGTAGTATTTCAAGAGAGCCAGCAACAGTATTTCAAGGCATGAGGTCTTCATTTATTTCAATGCTAACTACATATCATTTTCAAAACACTGGCCTTGTCTACCAAACCTGGGGACTCCATCACCAGCTTACAGTTCATTTGAAATCATAACATGATTAAAATAATGATGAGTAAGTTTCATTTTAAAAACTGTGTCTAGAAATAAAAATCAGATTGAGTGGGGACCTGATCAACCAGTTCATACTCTGTCCTGGTCACCTCGTGCTACACTCTAGATCACCACCTCCTCCGATGACAACAGAATCCATCTAATTAACATGGACTGCCAAATGAGCTCATAAAGACCATGAGCCTGTTGATCCATTAATTAATTCATTAGCTGTTTGTTTTTTATCATGTATTATTTGTAATTACCTAATTGTGTATTTCCCATTGTATACTGCCAATTAAGATACTCGTGATTCTGCCCTTGAACATAAAATTTCTTGGAAAGGGACATACTTGAGAAATAATTGGAAATATAAAATGCATTAATAAAATAACAGTTTCATGACAGTATATAAACTTTTCTTCTTTTAAACTTTGTTCTTATATATAAAGGAAAGGATAAAATTTTAAATTTATGTTTAAAGACATTTTTTTCTTTTTTGGAATAACAGTTATAGAGTACTGAAGTATTCAAAAATAAGTTAATCAAAGTAACTAGTAATTTTACCAACCAGAAGATTTGATAATGGATAGTTTCATATTATTTTTGTGATTTTGTAATTCCTTCAATATTTCCTATACAATATATTTATAAGTTCAATAACATGGCTAATTTTTCCAAACACTATTTTAGGAAACTTTTATATTTGGGTTAAATTTATAGGTATATTATTCAAACAAATGCCAACTTAATATAAATTCAATTCATTATTATTTAATTGTAGTTCAGTCTGCAAAATCTGTTTTTTTAATTAGGAAAATATCTACCAAAATATCAAAAATGTGTTGTTTTAAAATTACATTTATTCTACTGTCAAAAACTCACTTGTAAATTAAATCCATTATGTTAGTGATATGCTTTATGACAATGAAAATGACTACAGTTTGTTGACTGTTTTAGCTTGAGCCAAGCATTATACAAAACAGTGAGTACAAATTTTTCTCATTTAAATTCCTGATGAAGACCCAGATAGAGTGGTTCATGCCTGTGATCCAGCAGCTCAGGAGGCTGAGGCAGGAGATCACAAGTTCAAAGCCTCAGCAACTTAGTGAGGACCCAAGCAACTTAGTGAGATCCTGTCTCTAAATTTAAAAAAAGGAAAAAGAAATTAAAAAAAATAAAAAAGGCTGGAGATATGGCTCAGTGAGTAAGCACCACTGAGTTCAATCCCTGGCACCACCAACAACAAAAAATCTGATGAAGTAGGAAATGCTACGTAACCCATTCACAGAAGAGAACAAGGTATTATTAGGTGCCCAGGTGGCGTAATTTAGAAATAGTGGAGTCAACACTTCAACCTGTGTCGGATCCACAACCTGCACACTTACAGTCACTATACCTAGCTTCCCACTGAATTAGCCCCGTTGAGCACCTCTGAAAGGAAATCCCACTTGATCATTGAATACTGGGGACGGAGGGTGGTTATGCCAAGTACAACACTCTGCCATCTCCCCTGGTGTCCGGCCTTAGAACACACCCATGCCCAAACATGCCCCTACTTCTGTGGGACAGTGGAAATACCAGTGTTTCTCATCATTGGCTCTTGGTGGTGGTGTTTTTTTCACCCTGGTGTAGCTGTGTAAAGAGCTTCGACTTTTGTCTCTGCAACAAGTTTGAGAGTCTCTTAAGTATGAGTTAAACAGCTTAGTAGCTCAATCCAAGTATTCTGAATTGTTTAGTGAAGAGGCACTTCAAGTTAAAGTCAAAGCAGAATCAGATTCTCTTTAACCATATCTCTCTTTCCATATCATGACCTGGAAGATAAAATCAGATTTCTCATTAGCATATTTTTTCCCAAAATCTGAAAGAGAAGTTAGGATCAAATAAATGCAAACTAACTGTATCTTTCATATGGAAAAGGAACCTGTTTTAAAGACAAGAGGCTACAAATACCATATTTACTTTTTTTCATTTTGAACTAAAATGTATTTAATATATAAAGATAAGGCATATTTCTAATAATATTCTATAATCCAATGGAAGTCATTTTCAACAATATTCTGTAAGACTGTTCCCCTAATAGTGTATACTTGTTTTACTTTTTACTCATTCTACATTCTCCACACCCTAGCCCCTGAAGAAGAAGAAACTATTTGTATAAATATAATAATAAAAAATCACCCAAAGAGCTATTGTACTTTACATAATTGTGAGCAGTATTTCCTTTTAGAAATCCTTACTCAGCCCTTAGGTGATGTCAGATGCCATATTTCGCACTGGAGGTATCACAGTGAACATGAGACAGCAGAGCCCTGCTCTCATGGAGACTGCATCTGCCTCAGGACATCCACCAACTATCACAAATGGTTCATAAATTAGTTCTGATGTGGCCTAGGAAGGAGTGGTCACAATAAGCAATCTTGGGGGGAAAGTTGGCTTCCAAGTAAGCAGGGGAAAGAGTCATCTGTGCAGGGTTCTGCAGGGAAGGGCTGCAGGGGGTTGGCAGGGACAAGGACCCGGACCCAAGAAAGAGTGAGTGGCAGCAGGCTGCTGCTGGACACAGATCCAGAGGCTACTGCACAGTGTTTGGGGAGTGTTAGAGAGGGGCCACACGCTTCAGGCTAGATGTTGGACCACGTTCTTAGAGAATCAAGAAGCTGTTGAAAGACTTCAAGTGATGTGTGCAGGAGGGTGGAAGGGCAGTTGTGGCCAGAGGTGCATTTCATGATCACCTGCTCTGTGAAGGAGGAATATCAGCAGGACAAGAGTGGACGTGGGGGCGCCTGCAGTGCTCCTGGTGAAGGATGGAGTGTCGGTTTCTGGAGGGAGTGGACAGATAGACACACTCAAGGAGGGTTAGCAGGCCTGCTGTAGTATCAGGGGTCAGAGTGGTGAGGAAGGGGAGGCTGGAGAACAGCCCCGGACCACTGTGGCTGAAGGTCATGGGAACAGCATGACCTTCCCGAATGACCACTGTCTTCTGTTCTCCTTTGAGTAGGATCTGAACCTTAACTGCAGCAGAGCTCTCTGGATCTGGGCTTTGCTTCTGTTTTTTCCTAGGAGAGGAGTAACAAGCCTCTGATTTTTCAGAAGCCAGGCTTACAACAGCAGGCATTCTGTCCAAGAAGGGAAAGAGAATTGTTTGAAGTAAAGGGAAAGACTGTATGGTTACACTCCATGTGACAGGACAGAGGGCAGATGGCTTTTAGGACAGCTAGACACCTGGGTTCTGCTCCCAGGAGGGTCCTAGGAAAGCAACTGCCCCACCTCCAATGAAGCAATGCCTTAACCTTGAAGAGCAACCAGTCAAAAAGCTTTAGGTGGATAATCCTGGCAAAGAGGAACTAGGTGCCAGGGACAGCAGAGTCTACCTCCAGACAGCCACGGATTTAGAAAGTCAAGGTGTCCACAATGGAACGAAATCCCCCAGGCCTTCCCCCACCCTAAGGTTCTCACATCTTTGCAAGAGAGGGCCAAGGGCTCTGTCCTCCACAGTGGCTTAAAATCCATTCCCCACCAGACATGGTAAGTGTACACTCAGCCAGATTTGATTCCATGTTAAAAAAAATCTGCAATTCAAATGTCATGCAACAAGTATTTATTGGCTACCACAGAGGGGCAGTTAATGAGTCTGTTTCTACTTAGTAATGAGTTCTTTTGTAATTGGGCTTACTAGGAAGTCAGTTTCCAGCAACATGTGGAGTATAAAATCCATTCCCCTGTGACACTGTGAGGTCTGAGCAGCTGACACATGACAAAACACAAAAGCTCCACTGGCATTTGTTGATAAACCAAATCAATGATGAAAAGTTTTCACGAACAGAGCGCAAGTCTTAATTTCAGGAGACAGTGCATTGAGCAAATAGAAAAAGTTGCTATGAACATACAGCTACCTGGGAAAAGATATACTGCAAAGAGTACTGGAGAAAAACGTCTTACAATATTGTTTAGGAAATTATTGTTCTTTAGAATTTGAACAAATGTGTTTTAAGATACTGTGAAATTACTCTCAGTAAATTAAAACAAATGTTGCTTAGAAATTTACCTGACTTCAGTAATTTAAGGAAACTTGGCCTGAGCCCCTCAAGTCACAGACTAGGCATGGCTAAAACTCCTCCCCTCATTATTTGTGATCCCTGGCTTCACTTCTCTGTCTCTGCTCTGTGACTCCATGAGTTATTTAGAGATCAAATAAGGACCCACTTGGAAGCCAAACTTTTGAAATTCCTCACTTTCTTAAGGAGTCTAATCTCACCACACCTGTCATGTGTGTATAATTTCTATGAAAATCTGAAGGACTTGGAAGGAAATTGCACTTAGAACTCAGGCCTGTCCATCACTTTCAGTGCTTATACTTGAACTTCAACACCCATCTCAGTAGTCCAGCTTCCCATGTACAACTACCCCAGATAAGGAGATCAGCCAGGGAAGTGGGGTACACTGTCTCCTGTTCATCATCATTGCTCAAGTTAATGGAATCTGAAGGGATGTTTTGTTTTGGTCATCTCCTATTAGAATTCAGGCAAATAAAAATATGTCTTCTATCAGTAGTAATTGCATTGAAACAAGCAAGTGTGTCAATGGGTAAGTATGTAACAGACAGCAGCAAGGCCATTAAGACATGCAGAAACAGCAGGAGAAAGAAAAGTTGAGAGCAGTTCAGAAGAGACTTTCAGCTAAATTACACCATTGGTTTCAGTACTCACTAGGAAAGAAGTTAGAATTTCGTGCACCAAAACATTCTGCATAATAGTTAAATTTTATTGCACCCATTCAAGATATCCATTTAGCCTTTTAAATTTCTGGTGTTCTATATATTTCATAATATCATAGAATAATATTTAATAAAATTTAAAGCACAAGTTATTTTAATGAATAAACATGTATCTGTTTATCAAAGTAAGTTTTTTGCAGAAAATTTTTTCAAAGAAGAACAAATTACGTACTGTCTTGCATGTATTCAAAAACTCTCCTTATCTTGGTGTTTTCCAGTTCCACTTGTATTTTCTACGTGTTTTTGTCCATAAGTGTATTCTGTTTCTGTTTTGAATGCTGTGCTTGTACTGTTCAAGAATGTGGAAGACGTCTTGCATTCTGTAATACACGATGAGCATTTAATTTTATTAATTATTTAGGACCATAAAGACACAGTGTTTATTCAAGATATGTTTATTGAATATTGTTTGCTAAATCTCCATTCTTAAGTAGGAAAAATTCCATCTTGTATTTTCTCCTTAATTATCACATTGCCCCTATAACCTGTTTACCTTAAGAAAACATTCCTGTGCTGATTATCCTTAAGAATAGACCCCCCCCCATGGTGGGGCCGGCCTCTTGCCCCAGTAGGCCCCCTCAGGAGAGCCCCCTCATCCTGCCTCATGGTCTTGCTCCTTTCCCTGGTGAGCGTGAGCACAGGAAGATCAGTCACCTCCTATTCTTTGCCTCATACACTTCTGCTTAATTTTAGTCTCTTTGACTCTTGAAAGAATTTAAAGACATTAGATTGCGCCATTCCTGACAATTCAGGATGTAAGAAAGTGTGTATTGGGAAGAGAGGCTTCTCTTTATTTAGGAGATAGATGTCTTATTTTAATATGATTTTGAAAAGAAACAGAGAGTTAAATAAAATACCAAAATCATCATTTATGTCTGATATTTCTATAGATACGTGTGTGTGTGTGTGTGTGACTATTTTTACGAGTTTTCCAAGCCGTTGTGGAAGGCAAGAGAGAGGTAAGGGACAGGGAGCGGACACTGTGTGGGACTGGGGCCTGGGCTCTTCCCTGGGTGTGGGAGCTCCAAGGGTCTCACTGCTACGCTCATTCCTCAAGTTCTTCTCCTGAAATTTCTTATACTTTACATTCAGAGAAACCAATAAAAATAGTGGGTTTCTTTCAAGAACATTCCATTTTCTTCTGCAGGGGTTCCCATCTGGAAAATCAGAAGAGATTAGATGTTCTTTCTTTGAATTTAAAATCAACCACCTGCAAGGGTGTTGTGGTTTATTAAGTTAACAACCTTAACTTGGAATGTAAATCAGGATTGGTGCCACTTAAAACCATAACATGTCATTTAATATTAACATCCTAGATGAAAGAAGGAACAAGGCTTGTCATGGGAGCAAATGCCCGTTTATTGAGGAACAGCTCTGCATATTTATAGAGCCAGGGGTGGTTTGACAGTTGGCATGGGGTGCTTTTTGATTGGAGGGTAAGGATCAGGTGAGCCAGCAGATCTAGTCTGATTGGTGGGTAGGATCAGGTGAGTCAGCAGGGCTCTGATTGGTGGGTAAGGATCATGTGAGCCAGCAGGGCTCTGATTGGTGGGTAAGGATCATGTGAGCCAGCAGGGCTCACCATTGGACGGCTCTTCTTGGGGGATGGGGAAGTTAGTCTTTGGAGCCGGGGTGACTCCCAACACTAGTTATAAATCTGAAAATATAAATCTAGAAATGGCATTTTAAAAATCTGTCAGGAAATCATTTCAAGTGGAAAATTAAAGTTCCAAAATTATTACTTGTTACTAGGATCCTGAATCTTGATTTCTCCCTAAAAGTTTTTCCTTTGATACAGTTATTTGGATCACGAAATAAGCTTTTTTTAAATTGATTCTTCAAGATTTCATCATAAATGACAATATTTTCTTTTATTATTAGACATTTGAAATCCAATTAAAATCTAAACCTAAATTTTAAAGATGGGTTTTCTTCACACTGAAATTATTCTGCCTTGGAATCATGGCTCTGGGATTGTTTCATGATAACTTGGAATCAGGGAGTCCGTTTTTCTACGTGTCAGGACTTACTCTTCATATGTGGCCTTATTCATATATATTTTCTATTTTTTACTTTATGTTGTAAATCTTCAAAAAATTTAATTTTATAAACTCACAAAGCAGCAATATATATGTATATATATATATATGCTAGTTCATGAATTCCTAAACATTTCTTAAAACTTATTAATTGGGTCACATTTAGATAATCATAGAACACAGTGGAATTGTCTTACATGGGTTACGGTGTAACTCACATGGAGTTCATCTTGTGGGGGCTCCTTCTCATTGGGTGGGTAAAGGACATATAGCCAAGACTCTGTGGCTGATTTGTGGGTCCCCAGAACCTAATCAGGACCACCTTTTCACAGGCTTCTCCTGTGTCATTCGGGAACCTCTCAAATGTCTCTTTACAGAGAGGTGCAGGTCCTCTTGAGCACAAGTGCTGTGATCATCCGAAGGACTTTCGGCCATCAGAATCGTTCTCTCCCTGTTCCTGTTAGATCAGTTCTTGAGTGCTAGAAAGATGTGGATATAAACAGTTTTTCAGCAAAACACACACACACACACAATGATGTTTTGTTGTTATTGTTGTTTCTGTTGAGTGTTCTGGAGCAACAGGGGTGAGGACTGATTCACTGTGCTCTTCAAGGCTGATAGATTTGAGATAGGAAGGAAGAGGACCTTTTTATTGGAATGCCAAAAAGTATAATTGCAGGTATTTTCTCTTTTTCACTCCTAGAATATCATGCTTAAAGTAATGTCTGACGTAATGGTATCTTTTTAAAAATATTTGCTGAAAAATAAAGGAACAAATCAAAGAAGTCAAGGCAATTTGTGATCCTACTGTATTGATTTGAAATTAAGGTGACCTTGGTTGAAGTTCATATATATCCTTATTTTATAAACCAACAAGTAAATTTTTAAAATCTGTCTATTAAATTAGATATCATATTTTGTCCTAATTCAGAAATTCTATGCTTTATATATCAATATATGCAGTGTAGTATACTATGCCATACATATGTACATGCACATTCACATGCAGAGTTCTGAACACTCTCTCTTATTTATACAAAAGAACTGATATTTTCCATATTTTCATCTGTTGTTTCCATCTCTCTTTTCTTGAACATCATTTCAATGTTCCTATATTCTAATCCCAATAGTTGTGTCTGCTTCTGGTGTCTGTGTATCTGTCATTGTTCTTGTGGCTGTCTATTTTCATTCACCCCTTGCCCCTTGGCCTATCTAGATATTGTTGGTTGTATCCCAGATACTGTACATAGAAGTGGAGGCTCCTAAAAACGACCATGAACATAAGATTCTAAATACATTTTTTAAAACCTGTAAAAAAATAAAAGAAAGAAATTATAGATAAAATATCTTGAACATGTGCAAAACACTTCACAGTTCTAACAGGAAGTGGTTATTCTGAAGGCTCTCTGCTCTGAACCATGCGAGTCTCTGGTTTCTCCCAAGGTGCGGTCCTCGGCACCTGCAGTCCTCTGGAGACTGCTGTCCTGTTATCACCATTAATTTCTTCCAAGTCTCTGAAAATCAGTCTGCAATTTGATAATAATCCAGTCCTGTCACATTCTGATTTCTTCTTGGGAGTTGTTAACAGAAGCTTCACAGTCTGGGGCATGCCTTAAGTAACTGTTTATGTAATGCGGAGGGCTTGCCCTCACTGGGTAACGCCTCCAGGAAAACCTCCAAATTGCTCTGTGAGGTTATCTTTTAAGGATGGAGTTCATGAGACCTCAGGCAATGTCAGCTACTCATAACTCTGCCAGGCCAACAGCAATTTTCAGATGCAGGCCCATTCTGAATAAACTATCAAACCAGGCATGTCTGAGAGTCAGTGAAGTACAACAGTAGGCCTTTGGCAATTGCTGCTTCATGCACAAAACAGTGACTTGTACGGTCATCAGCCGTGGGTGACACTGCCAGATACCCAGGGCACTGTTCACAGGAGGAGCAGAAGAGACCTGCCCTCTCTTAGCACTTGGGTGGCACTCCAGAGGCCCGTGGGGAGCGGAGTGCGGGCTCTGAAGGAGCCGGAAGTCTGCGATTCATGTGGTGGACCTAACCCAGGGGTTTCATGCTTTGTTTGAGTGACAGTTAAGCCCTTGGGTCTTTCAGGGAAGGACACGTTGGAGGATTACACCATTTTATTAAACTCAGTTAATTTTTATTATAACTTCATACTTGTTTACCACAGCCGTGTGGCACTAAGTTTTGATAAATTGCATTTCTTTGGTAATAATTTACTATATTTTCTACCACACTTAAGATGCTTTATATCTTATTTCCTTCGCCAGACAAGAACTAGATATTTGTTTTCAGATCATTTTGTTTCACTATTAACAATATGTGAAGTAGTGATATGAGAAATTTGAGGAAAATTCATTTTGTTGGATCTTGAAATGTTGTGACTCTTAACTAGATTGTGTAGCATATTATAAAAATTATGCACACCCCAAGTAATTCTTGTGAAGAAACCCTGTTTTGATGAACTTCTTCCCAGGGGAGGCAATGGCAGCCTCATGGGTGAGTCACAAGGTAACTGCAGCATGAGTCAGAGGTGAGTCCCTGGGAGTTGAACATGGAACCTGCTCCCATCCCAAGGACCAGAGCCAGTGTATCTAGAAGGAGGACAAGACTGACACCTAAAAGCACATCTGGCCAGGGTCCGTTTATAGTCGACTCTTTCCCTCTGCCTTGATAGCTGTTTGTTGTTGTTGTTTATTTGTTTATTTGTTGTTGTTGTTTATTTGTTCTGTTTCTCATCCGACCTAGAAGTCACCCATGAACTAAGGAGGTGTTTCACTTGGAATCATCGAGGCCTGTTGAATTCAACTGAAAGAAACCCAAATTAAATTAGTGTAAGCGTAGAAAGACTACGGAAAGCCTACAGCAGGCAACGGGATGGTCTTGGGCAGCTTTGAGATCTAGGGAGAGAGAAATATCTGCCAGCTTCTCTCTTGGTCTGTCCCTCTCTTACTCCTTCTTCTCTCTCCCCTCCCCTCCTCTCCCCTTCCTCTCCCTCCTCTATCCCTCCCTTCTCCTGTTTTCTTCTGCCTTTGACTTTGCCCAGATGAGCTTTTCCTCTTTGTGCCAAGTAGGGGACGGGGTGGGTCACCCTAACTGTGACTCCTGAAGAAGGGCACTCTCCCCTGGGAAATGGTACTAAGTCGTCAAGGTCCAGTTACAGGCCTTCCTTTATGAAGCCCTGTGAAGGGAGGGGATCCTAGGTGTCACACACCCTCCTGGTGGTCGGGCTCAGTGATCTAGGGGCGTGGAGAGACGCAGCATGTGGAGCAGCCCAAAGCAGCAGCCATCTTGGCACCTAGGGGGCATCTGCAGGACGTACTGAGGACAACAACGGAGTCAACTGCCAAAAAAAAAAGTATGTGCACCGGGTTTAGCTGGCATAATCCCACAAAGCATGTTGAGATTCCAAAGGCAAGTTTCAGTTCCCCTCTCCTTTCTCTCCTGGACCTTGTCTGAATTCTTCAGCTCCCTGTGGAGCGGGTGGTGCATGCTGCCGTATTGGAGCACTCTATCCCTGAGCTACATCCCTGGAGCTTTCTCACTTTTTTTTAATTCGAGACAGGGCCTTGCCAAGTTGATGAGGGTCTTAGCTCAGGCTGGCCTTGAACTTGTCATCCTACTGCGTCACACTCACCAGTGACTGGGCTTACAGGCGTATGCGACCAAGCCTGCTCTTTGGCTTCTTTTCATGGTGTTCCTCACTTGCAGGACACATTCTCCACTACTTTATCTGGCCCCTTCTGCTCGGCTTTCTCCACACTGAGCACTGTGTGTCCACGGTGTGCATCGGCATTTCTTCCTGTATTCTCTGCCGTATTCCTTAGTGGAAATACCTTGCCTGGTGTTCTCCATGAAAACAAAGACTATCACCCTGAGAAAACATGGCACTGTGGGCAGGATTGCACTGCCGACATTGGCTAATAGTAGAACCTCTGAGTTTCCCCGCAGTGGTCTCTAACTTCCATGCTAGCAGTTAAATGCAAATCTGCTTGTTTACACAGTGTAGGAGGTCAGCACATTTAGACCTAGTGTGATCTTCCATGCTCCTTTAACTTTTTTAGGTTTTTGTTTTCTCACTAATTCAGTCTTTTCTTTTATCTCCTTGATTCAAACTCTCTCCACCTTCTTAAAAGCACAGCTTACTGTATTAAATTATTTACATGGCTACAATTTTATTTAGTTCTCAGGTCACAAAGTGGAATACATTTTTTATTTCATAAATGTCTTTCTCAAAAGATTTTTTTTTTAGTGTAAAGTGTGCATACTACAAAATTTTTGGAAAAGCAAGTATCATATTATAGCGGAAATCGTGCTGTACAGACACCAAAATTACAGAACTATTATTTATTAGTATCCCATCAAATTAAGAAATCCTAACACTGGAGACATGGCAGGAAATAAAGGAAGAAAATGAGCAGATTCAATTTAAAAAATTAAGAATAACATGACATTTGCTAGGAAAAGGTTATTTCCCTGATAATGATAAGGATTCAATAGTGTAATTATAAACACATACATGCAGTGATGTTAAAAATCATGGAAAATGATCTGAAGAATTTGAATAAAAGGAGGAAGTACTCTGGAAGCCTTGAAGGTTTAGTTTAAGGATATTAATAATGATGCTTGTGGACATTTGACTTTCTCTGGAGAAGAGGGATTATAAGTTTCATCCATTCAGTACTTTCCTCAACACCTTTGCCACATGCCCGGCACCATCTTAGGCTACGAACACGAGCAGCGAGCATTGGGATTCCATTATAACAGCCTAAGCCCCATCATCAGGGAGATGTCTCTTAGTCTAACAAATAAACACGCACTTGCAGTGGTGAACAGGTGTTGAAGTTGCACAAGGCACACACCAGCTGAGAACTGAGGAGGTTGTTGGTGTTGGGGAAAGAGAAGAGGAATTAGGCCAGGTGGCGTCCTAATCATTTAATCACCAACTTCAAACATGCTCCTTTCTTTTGAGCCATGCATCCACTTCTATGGCTGGTCAAGAGTTAATTTTTCTTTACTACTGTTAGGTTTGCAGATGTCCTCCTACATAGTCCAGTGGAAGTGTGGGTGTCCTGGCAGGAAACATCTTAGCCTTGCTCTTGGAACAGGTGCTCTGAGCCTTCAGTAATAGTTAAGTGAGATTGACAGGAGAAACATTGTTCCCAGGCCCTTTGATGTATGAGAATGTGGTGCACAGAAACACACAAATAACTCTCTCTCTCTCTCTCTCTCTCTCTCTCCTTTTCCATGAACAGAAGTTGCATTTACTTTTTGAATTAGATACAAAGAAAATGTAGTGACATGGTTTAAAATTGGTCTTTTCTTTTCTGTCTTTCTTTCTTTTTTTTTTTTTTTTTTTTTTTTTTAGTATTTAGTTTCTTTGTTACTGGAAATTAAACCCAGGGTCCCTTTATCTCCCTCTCCAGTCCTTTTATCTTTTTATTTTGAGATAGGATCTTGGTAAACTGCCCAGGATTATCTTGAACTTCTTGTGATCCTTCTGCCTCAGCTTCCCAAGTAGCTGGGTGTGCAGGGGTGTACTACCACACTCAACTTGTTTTTGATTTTTATGTGGAAAGAAAGATGAACACAAGTATTTCTTCCCCATTTTCTTTCTTAAAAGCACCAAAAAAGAAAATAGTAACTTTTTTTTTTTTTAGAAATTCAATCACAAACAACTAAAATCTATCAAATATATTCAATGAAGAGACAATTCAAAGAGAACACGTTTATGTCAGTACATCTTCTTAAGCACAAAGAGGTCTCAAATGTTCTATCAAATAAATTCATTATTTGAAACCATAACCTAGACAAAGGTGTCGGTTGTGGAAGTGTCCCTGGGTGTCACAACATGGAACAGCAGGTGTGGAGAGACGACGACTGTGGGGAAGTCAGGCCAGCGGAAACCAGGTGGGCTGGGGGAAATATTAGAGGGGACCATGTTCTGAGCCACTGATGATGGACAGTTGAAGGGAGCAGATGATTCTGTGTCATCCATGCCCATCCATCCCACTCACAGGCACACTTACACACACACCCAATCCTGGGCTTTACTGACTTGTAAAATGGACTCCAAGGAAGGGGATCCTCGTGACGCAGCTCACTGGAATGACGCATGGGAGAGAAGACTGCAAACAGCAGACACCAAAGTACTCAGGTGACAGGTATCTGACAAAGGGCCATGAACTAGCTAGGATACATAAATAACTGATAACTCAACAACAGGAATACAAGCTGCCTCGTGACAAAACCAGATTCGGACTCTTCAAAAAGGACGTTGTTTCACATAGAACACCAAGTACATAGAAAGGTGTTTAATTTCATTTGTCATCAGAGAACTTAGAATTATAGGAAAATCCTTTACAATTCCTCAGACTGACTGTAATTAAAAGACTGGCCAGGTTGTGTATCACCAGTCTGGGAGTGAGGGAACAAACATCTCGGGAAGTTTAAAACCATAGTCATTCTGAAACTTTCTCTGCAGACATAAACATGTTAATCCCCAATTATCAACTAATTTCAATCACATTGAGGAACGTTTTACTGGTGCATGTAATTACACATAACAGTGGGATGTGCTGTTCCATATTCTCACATGCAGACAATGGACTCAGGTCAGTTTCATTCCCCAGCACCTCCACTTTCCCTCCTGCTGGTCGGTGGGGTTTACCTACGTCTGTGTATGCACAAAGGTGTTTGAGGATAAGTGTGATTTTACACTCCTTCAGAAGGTTTGCTCCAATACTGCCCATATATGGCATTGCCTGGCTTCTCCTTACTTACCAAAGAGAAACAAAAACGTGTCTGAAAGTGATTTGCACAAGGATATTCATGAATGCTGTATTCATAATAACCAAACCCAGAACCACATCCTGCACCTTCATTTTGTTATATTCATATGATGGACTATTACTCATCAATAAAAAGTAATAGGATTCTCAAATGTGGATCAACATATATTAGTGAGTAAAAGAAGACACAACACACAGGGAATATCTATTGCTGATTACATTTATATACGTTTGTAGGAAAGGCAAAAATAATTTATGATGAGGAAAATGAGAAGTGGCTTCCACATGGTTAAGGTGAGGGTGCTCATCAACTGAGTAAATTAATGAATACATTTCTGGAATGTTGGGATGGATTTATTCTTGATAATAATTTGTGTTTCATAGGTGTAGACACTTGTCAAAATGAATTTAAAGGTAAACTTAGATTTGTGCATGGGACTGCACAAGTAAATTTTATTTTGAAACAATGTATTTAATTCTAATTTAATCATATTATATGTGAAATTGATTTCTTTTACAATTTACTTCAAAATATAATAAGATGAACCAATAGTTTGATAAGAGGGTTTAGAATTGGATAAAGTGTTCACAAGCAAATATGGTACAATGTTAACTGACAGTTTAAGAGGTGGAATATTGGTATTTTAAGTGTAATTCTTTTAATTATTTTCTATTTGAAAATGTTCATGGTAGAATATTCAAAATGTGAGACAAAGCACACATTTTAATATATCCAATACTTATCTATTTCATTAAACATTGCTTGCAGATCCAAGAGAGGATGATAAAGGACCAAATGATATCTATTTTGTAAGGCAGAAATAAAATTCCTATTATTTATAGAAAGATGATTATATCCTTGGAAGAATCAAACAGGATGTAAAGATAATTTATGAGAATTGATACATGAATATAATAAAGTTGCTTTATCCAGTAAAACTACAAAATTCAATAAGATTTTTATAAATCACTGTAGAAAATGACAAAGAAAATATATAATACTTAGGGAAAATGTATCAAAATGATACGATCTTCCATAAAACATTACTCATAGAAATTAAATACTTAACATAAAAGTAGGTCTGTTTTTTTTTGGAAATGGAAATGAAAGGAATTAACTCACCCAAGTTAATCTATAGATTCAGAGTAATCTCAGTCAAAATCACAGCATATTTTTTACTGAAAATCAATGAGCTGACCGTAAAATTAATATGGAAATGCCAAAGACTAGGGTTTTCTACAGCAATTTTGAAGAAAAAAAACTGGAAAACTTCAAACTACTATATATTAAGATTAATTTTAAAGCTGTAATAACTAAATCATTAAAATAAAGCACAATGTTGACCTTTTGATCAATGGTCAAGAACAGAATATAACTTTCATAAACATTCCTATTTGTATGGGACTCGTGATAATGTTGCGATCATAAGAAAGTGGATCAAAAATAGTCTTTTCAACAAAGCTGCAAGCTTCTATGAGGAAAAATAAATCTTGAAGTCTATATTGCAACATAAACACACCAAAAATGTTAGATGGATTGTACCTCTAAATAAAAAAGGTGAAACAATGTCTATTGAATAAAAACCATTTCTTTGGTTTTAGGGATTATGAACCTTTTTAAACAGAACAACCCCCCCCCCCCAAAAAAAAACCCACTATTAGCAATTATAACAAAATGATTGATACATCTATTTGATAATACTAAGAATTTGTGTTTCTCAAAAGAGACCTTTTTAAGATTCAGAGTCATGGACATAACTGGTGTTAGTTATAATCAGAAAAAATCCTCTTAACTAAAATTATGTAATTAATTCTTACACTGAGAGAGAAAGAGAGAGAGAAGGAAAATTATGGGAAAAAAAAACCAAAATACTCATCTGTCCTTAATTAATTCGAATGTGTGGAAGAAATGGATGGTTTTCTCAAAAACATAAGGGATAATTTAATCTTACAACACAATATAAACTTGTATTTTAGTCTCTGAAAATTGTGAAATAGAGAAAATCAATTGAGAAAATCGGTGGCAGAAAACAATGGTTGGTTTTTCTACTTTCTGGGTCACCTAAGCAAGCATTTGGCTCCAGTTAACTTACTCATGAGCCTTTCTTCAGCTTTCATTACACAGAATACTCTCTAAGGAGTTAGGGATGCCATAAGCACATTTACAAGCCCCTCCCTTCACAGTAGAGCACTTCACAGGGCAGACCCCTCCAGCCAGCTCCCTGCTGAGGGCGGGTGGACAGGAACCAGTGAGACAGGGTGGACAGGAACCAGTGAGACAGGAGATGTGCAGTTCCCTTGAGGTAAGGGTGAGGGGGGCAGCATGGGCTTTGGTGGCTGGAAGACAGGGGGTGTGAGAGGAGGCAGAAGGAGGACTCACAGAGACAGTGCTCTGTGGCCAGGTGGGCTCAGCCTGGAGCCTGGGAGCCATGCTGAAGGGACAGTTGATGTCATTATGCAGAAAATGACATTAATATGCAGCTTTACATTCAGAGAAGACACCTTTGGTTTCAGTGTGATTTAGTAGGAGAGTCTGTACATCTCCAGTTTCTTTACCTAATAATGAAAAAGAAAATATACCCTCCCTCAGCAAATGCCTCCTGTTCAGATCTATTCCTGGTTAGGTGAGGATTTTTAAATTGGCCCAATTTGTATTCACTTCTACCATTTTAATGGTTTCAAAGGAAAGAAGACAGTGTGTGTGCTATTTGGATTCTGACATATTAGTATGTCATATTAGTATGTATTAGCTGACAGTTTATTTTTAACTTTCCATATTTTGAAAACAATTGAGTTAATTATAATAAAATTACTACTGCTGAAAAATAAAGTTGTACTTTAAAATAAAGTTATAATTTCTGTATGCAAAATTTCAAAAAAACATAACATAGTTCATGCACATGTAATCCTAGGACTTCTGTGTCATACATCTTCATAGTTCCAATCCCTAGTGTGTTGTCTGATGGAAAGTAGGCTCTCAACAGATGTCTAGTGAGTAAATAAAGATGCATGGTAGCATAATTTTGAAAAAGTTTTGAGAACTCTTTATATCACTATGTATGTTCTTTAAATTGATTTTTGTTTGTTTTTGTACCAGGGATTGAACCCAGTAGTACTTAATGACTGAGCCACATCCCCATCCCTTTTTATTTTTTATTTTGAGACAGGGTCTTGCTAAGTTGCTTAGAGCCTAGCTAAGTTGCTGAGGCTAGGTTTGAACTCAATAATTTTCATGCCTCAGCCTCCTGAGCTGCTGGGATTATAGGTGTGTATAATTAATTCTTATAGAGTGGGAAGTTCTGAAGCCTCTCAGCTAGATGTAATTCCAATAATGTGCCTCACTTATATTCAGTCAATTCTAAATGTAGAGAAACTCACATAACTGGTTTTACAAAAGATATTTCCAATGAAGGGAATCTATGGGATTATGCAAACAAGATTTTCCACTAAATTGAGTCAGGAGAAGCTTAAAATTAAACTTTCTGTCCAAGAAGAGTAATGTCACTGAGGACTTGGCTTTGCAAATCCATTAAGTCACCTTAGAAAAGGCACAGCTTCTGGGGATTCCAGAACTGTGCTCAGCAGTCTGTACCATGGATGATACTACAGCACTGTTTCCACCAAGTTGTTCTCCTCCACTCCCAGGAATATGCTTGAAAGAATTTATTATAAAACTGAATACTGTATGTAGCGTCTTCACTGGAACATGAGCCATTGCACCAGCTCCCTTGGAGTGTGTTCTCAATTCTTCACTGAAGTGAAATTCTTTAGCATACTGTTACCATATTGGGATTAAAAAAAATTAGAACTGAAATGGTGGGGTTTCTTAGCAACAATTATAATGTCTTCGATTATAGAAAATTGCAATTTGTGCCATTATTCTTTGTTTTTTAATGATGAGAAGAAGTACGGTTCATGGGTTGCAGGAAGTTAGCATGCTATGTGACATTTTAAATCATGTCACTTGAATTATGAGCATTCCGTTCCATAAAACAGAACTGACTGTTCTAGCTATATATTCTGCTATATATTCTGTGTAAATGATTTGACGGATCATAGTAAGATGAACCCTTAATAACACTAATGATATTTGAAATTGATTCTAAAATATTGTAAGTTGGCAAATGTTTTAAATTCTCACCAGTGATATTTGCCTCTGTCTGTATGAAACATCTTTCATGTACTGTATTATATGTATGTGGTTTATTGTAAAAGTTACTTTATGTGGTAAAATTCTTAAAGCTTCAATTAATGTTCATTTTTTTGAAAGTGAAAATTTATTTTCTGAAAGTTCTATTTCTGGCTTTCAGGGTCATATCCGTATGACCTAAATTTCAGGCCACTATGTTTATGTGGCAAAAAAATGAACTTGTTATTCGTCGTGTACTCATAATAGAGGTTCACAATTTCATTTAGTTCAACTTATCATGAGATATTTTTATTCATGACCTTGGTAAAGTTTATATATTTTCTGCAAAGAAAAAGTCAACCTTTTCATTTAGGTCCAGGTCACCCTCTCCCCACAACAAGACCAGAGGCAGGAAAAATATGCTATAATGATAAAGATTATACCTTGCATACAGTAAGAATGAATGCAAAACAAAACTATGTTTGATTGTGGCTAAAGACTTACATAGATTAAAAGAACTGCAGGTTAATGAAACAATTATTCAGCAATTTAAAGAACATTTATTATTTCTTAGTATTTTCAGTTAAAGTGCACATGTATTCTGAAGCATTCTAAAGGATGTATGTCTAATTTTAAAGCATACACAATCAATGTCTGGGTTTCTGGTATATTTTGAAATAATATAAATAGCAATTTTATTTATGTTGCAGTATGTTTGTAAAGTGTTTAAATGAGAGAGGACTTCTGTTTTAGCATCTTCATGGGAAGATATGACTATTTTTTATTAAGAATTTTTTTAAATTTATTTATTTTAATTATATATATATATATATATATATATATATATATATATATATATGACAGCATTTTGACTCATTGTACACAATTGCAGCACAGCTTTTCATTTCTATGATTGTGAGAGGACTTTGGGTTGGAACACCACATGGGAATAAGAAATGTCTGTACAGGGCTGGGATTGGGGCTCAACAGTTGAGCTGCACAGGTGGGACACGGGTTCGATTCTCAGCAGCACATTAAAAAAAATAAATAAGTAAAGGCATTGTGTTGTGTCCATCTACAAAAACTATTCTCTCTCTCTCTCTCTCCCCTCTCTCTCTTAAAAAAAGTCTGTACATTTATGAAGAATATTTTGTACTTGAGGAGATGATAAAATGTTGTCTATGCTCTGACATAATTTTTTCATTATTCTATATCTAAATTTGTTTTTATATTTTGCAGTTAGCTCAAATATATACACAGAAAGAGCACCTTGATTGAATACCCATGGGTGCTGGATTACCATACTACCTGCATTACTGTAGACCACACTTTGCTTATTAATTTAATGAATTAGAAGAATACAAAAATGAAAAAGTGTTTGATTCCCATAAATGTCACTACACAAAGGAGGGAAATACACACATAGCCATCATTGTTTTACTCTACAGCCTAACGTTCTGGTGAGCAGTTGGTGATTTTTCCATTGTAAATTTGGACTTCATAGAACTCTATAGTGATTTAATTTTATCCAAGGAACGCAACTAACTGCCAAAATCTCTTATACTGGGCCAAAGATAAGAAATACAGACGTATGTGGTATGCCTACCTATTATATTCCTTATTAAATCCCTCCTTCATTGCTAATGCTAATGTCAATCATGTGAAGACTTGAGCGGAAATTTGTGTTTATACCTAAAAAATCTATTTATACTTCATATAAATGACATACTATTACCAACCAAGGGAAGTCAATGTAGCTGAGGTAATCTGTGAAGGCTTCTTGGAAGAAATAGAGTGACCACAATGAAGAAAAGCCTAGTGTTTATAGATACGTACACATAATTGATTCTTCATAGGGACTAAATGATACTACTACCCCTGTTGTACAGGTGGGGGAAGGAGTCACAGAGAGGTTAAGAAATTGCCCCAAATCACACAGTTAGTAACTGTTGGACCTGAAATATGAGACCCAGTCGCTAGAGTGCTAACTCCTACCACATCACCTCTCATATGGGGAAGTTTTGAGTAAGACAAGCTATAAGCTTTATATTGCAATCCACTACAGTGCAGTCCAGGAGACGAAGCCCTTCAGCCATCCACTTTTCCTAATGAACGGCTGGGCTGTGTGTGTGTGTGTGTGTGCACATGTGGGTGCTGGGTTTAGAAACTATACCCAAGACTTAAGGATAATAGTGTCCTTTTATAGAGATTATCACAAAATATTTTGTTTAGTTTTTATTAGCTAATATAAAATAGTATCATGGAATTCCTCTTACTATTATATAATTATTTAAATAAAACTGTTTCTTTATAAAAAGCCTTGGTTGCATTCATCAAGTTGAGAATTTATTTATTATATTTTACTCCAAGTGGAAGAATCTGTTTTCAAAATTACATTGCATCAATACAAACTGTTTCCTTCATTCTAATACAAAATATTGTTTTATAAAAATTGTTCTGATAGAAATGATACTTTTGCTACTATAAACTCTAAAATATTTTTATTAATACTTTAAATTTTTAAATTTTGCAATATTAAATTTTGCAAAACAGGGAAGTACACATGAAAAATGTGAAAACTTCTTTTTTTAACCAGTCAGGTAATAAATATTGGTAAGTGCCAAAAGTGCATTTCTCATCTTTACCATTTAAAAAAATTAATCTGTCAAAGTAGCTTTCTGGCAAAGAAATCTGGGCATATGAAAACATGGGCATATGATTTAAATGCTAGAGTGATGGGCGTAGCAGAATAGCAGTCACCCTTCCTGGGTATATGCATCTCAGCGTCCATCATCTTGCTAGCTGAGTCTCGTTATTTGCTAAGTGCTGTCTTCTGAATCAAACACCACAGTAACACATCAATAAATAATGCAGGTCCTCCTCCTTTCTTTCCCCCTCAAACCATCATGCTACCAGACGAGTATGGAGCAGTCTGTAGTAGTTCCAATTCATTGTACACAAATGGAGTGCAACATTTCAATTCTCCAGTTGTACGCATTTAGAGATGCACCATTTGTGCCATCCTACATGTAACTAGGGTAATGGTGTCCATCTCATCCCACCATCTTTCCTGTCCTTATAATCCCTCCTCACCTTCCCTTTGCCCAATCCAAAGTTCCTCCATTCTTCTCGTGCCACCCCAATCCATTATAAATCAGCTTCCACTAATCAGAGAAAACATCAGCCTTTAGTATTTTGGGATTGGCTTACTTCACTTAGCATAATATTCTCCAACTCCACCCATTTACCTGAAAAAACCATAATTTTATTCTCTTTTAATGCTGAGTAATATTCCATTGTGTATATATACCACAGTTTCTTTATTCATTCACATATTGATGGACATCTAGGTTGGTTCTACAGCTTAGCTATTATGAATTCAGCTGTTATAAGCATTGGTGTGGCTATGTCACTATAGTATGCTGATTTTAAGTCCTTTGGATATAAACGGAGGAGTGGGATAGCTGGACCAAATGCTGGTTCCATTCCAAGTTTTCTGAGGTATCTCCACACTGCTTTCCAAAGTAATTGTACAAATTTGCAGTCCCACCAGCAATATATGACTGCCTTTCCCCCCACATCCTTGCCAACACATATTGCTATTTGTATTTATGATAACTGCCATTCTGACTGTGGTGAGATGAAATCTTAGTTTTTGATTTGCATTTCTCTAATTACTAGAGATGTTGAACATTTTTTCATATATTCGTTGATTGAATGTGTATCCTCTTCTGAGAAGTGTCTGTTCAGGTTCTTAGCCCATTTATTGATGGGGTTGTTTGTTTTGGTATAGAGCTTTTTGAGTTCTTTATACATCCTGGAGATTAGTGCCCTATCTGATGTATGCGTGGAAAAAATTTGCTCCCATACTACAGCCTACAGGCTCTCTCTCCTCCCCTCAGTGATGGTCTCCTTTGCTGAGAAGTTTTTGAGTTTGAATCCATCCTATTTATTGATTCTTGATTTTATTTCATGTGCTTTAGGACTTTTGTTAAAGAAGTTGGAACCTAATCCAACATGATGAAAGATGAAGATTTGGGCCTACTATTTCTTCTATGAGGTACAGGTTCTTGGTCTAATTCCTGGGTCTTTGATCTGCTTGGAGTTTTGTGCATGGTGAGATATAGAGGTTTAATTTCATTTTGCTACAGATAGATATCTAATTCTCCCAGCACCATTTGTTGAAGAGGCTATCCTTTCTTCATTGTATATTTTTAGCACTTTTGTCTGGTATGAGATAACTGTAATTTTGTGGGTTAGTCTCTGTGTCCTCTATTCTGTATATTGGTCTACACATCTATTTTGGTGCCCATACCATGCTGTTTTCATTACTGTTAGTCTGTAGTATAGTGTAAGGTCTGGTATTATGATGCCTCCTGCTTTACTGTTCTTGCTAAGGATTGCTTTAGCTATCCTGGGTCTCTTACTTTTCCAAATGATTTTCATGATTGCTTTTTCTAATTCTATAAATAATGTCATTGGGATTTTAATCGGAATTGCATTAAATCTGTATAACAGTTTTGGTAGTATTTTGACAATATTAATTCTGCCTATCCAAGAGCATAGGAGATCTTTCCATCTTCTAAGGTCTTCTTCAATTTCCTTCTTTAGAGCCTTGTAGTTTTTATTGTAGAGGTCTTTAACCTATTTTGTTAGATTAATTCCCGGGTGTTTTATATTTTCTGTGACTATTTTGAATGGAGTAGTTTTCCTAATTTCAATTTCAGTGGATTCTCCACTTATATATAGAGATGCAATTGATTTATGGATATTGATTTTATATCCTGCTAATTTGCTGAATTCATTTATAAGTTCTAGAAGTTTTCTAGTGGAATTTTTTAGATCTTTTAAATGTAGAATCATGTCATCGACAAATAGTGATAGTTTGAGTTCTTCCTTTCCTATGCATATCCCTTTAATTTCTTTTATCTATCTGATTGTTTTGGCTAGAATTTCAAGGACTGTTTTGAATAGAAGTGGTGAAAGAGCTCATCCATGTCTTGTTCCAGTTTTTAGGGGGAATGCTTTCAATTTTTCTGCATTTAGAATGATGTTGGCCTTGAGTTTAGCATATGTAGCTTTTACAGTGTTGAGGTACGTTCCTACTATCCCTAGTTTTTCTAGTATTTTGAACATGAAGAGGAGCTACATTTTGTCAAATTCCTTTTCTGTATCTATTGTGATGGTCATCTGATCCTTGTCTTTAAGTCTATTGTGGTGATGAATTACCTATATTTATTTGCGTATTTTGAATCAAACTTTTGTCCCTGGAATGAACCCCACTATATAAGGGTGCAGTATCTTTTTACAATGTTTTTGCATGTGATTTGCCAGAATTTTATTGAGAATTTTTGCATCATTGTTCATCATCTTTTCTTTCCTTGATGTATCTTTGTCTGGTTTTGGTATCAGGGTGATGCTAGCCTCATAGAATGAGTTTGGAAGGGTTCTCTACTTTTCTATTTCATAGAATAATTTGAGGAGTACTGGTATTAGTTCTTTGAAGGTCTTGGAAAACTTGGCTGGGAATCCATCTGGTCCTGGGCTTTTCTTTGCTGCTAGGCCTTTGATGGTGTCTTCTGATTCATTACTTGAAATTGATGTGTTTAAATGGTGCATGTCCTCCTGATTCAGTTTGGGTAGGTCATATGTCTAGAAATTTGTTAATGTCTTTGAGATTTTCTGTTTTATTGGAGTATAAATTCTCAGAATAGTTTCTAATTATCTTCCATATTCTAGTAGTGACTGCCGTGATATTTGCTTTTTCATCATGAATTTTAGAAATTTGTGTTTTCTCTCTCTTTCTCTTCATTAGTGTAACTAGGCATTTATAAAGTTTATTTGTTTTTTGCAAAAACTAACTTCTTGTTTTGTCAATTTTTTAAATTCCTTCCTGTGTTTAAATTTCATTGATTTCAGCTCTGATTTTAATTATTTCCTATCTTCTACTGCTTTTGGTGTTGATTTGTTCTTTTTCTAGGGCTTTAGGTCACTTATTTTTTGAGTTTTTATTCTTTTAATGAATGAGCTCAATGCAATTAATTTTCCTCTTAACACTGTCTTTGTAGTGTCTCAGAGATTTTGATATGTTGATTGGTGTTCTCATTTACCTCTAAGTATTTTTTATTTCCTCCCTGATTTATTTTGCTTTCAATTCATCATTCAGCAGCATATTATTTATTCTCCATGTGTTGAAGTAGCTTCTATTTTTTATTTTATCATTGAATTCTGCCGCAGTCTGGCTGGGCACAAATCACGAGCCACTGAAGCAGGAACAAACTTTATTTTTTTACTGCAAGAAAAAACCTCACACACGCTCCTGGGGAATCCTCCCAAAAGCCACGAGGCTCCTGCAGGAACCCCCAGCTGGAAAAACCTCCCAGGGAAATCCCTCCTCCTCCACTTCGCCAACCAATGGGAACTCCCGGGGAATCCCTGTGAGAACTAAAAATAGCGCGAGAACTCAAAAATAGCGCTAGAACTCAAAAGTAGCGGCAGAGGCGGATATTAACGCCTTGCCTGTCAATCAATACTGTTGGCAAAATGCCAGGGGCCATACAGACTCGGCTGTGGCTCTCAGCATCTCCCCCCTTCTGTTTAATTAAACAACAAGTAATGTGGCTTAGGGACCGTGCCTGTTAGGTAGTCCAATTCAACATATGGTCCTTACCCGTCATCGGATGAACTGACCTCTAGGCATCAGCCTCCTGTCTTAGGTTGGTACCACTGCAATTGGATCATACCCGTCACTGACTACTGGTCCAGCATACAGCCATACTTGTGGATAGGCCTTTGCACCAGTGGGGGGTGAGGTTCTTTGCCTCACCTCTGTTGGCCCCCAAATTTGGCCTTGGTGCCAGTGGGGGGGTGAGGTTCTTTGCCTCACCTCTGTTGGCCCCCAAATTTTAGACCATCACTAGTAGAAGGGAGGAGGATGAAAAATGCCATGACACCAAGCCAATTGAGGGCTCCTTTGAAAAATTGTACCACCGGTGACACCATCAGCAAAGATGCCAGCATTACCACAATTCGCTGCACCAACAGATAGTTCACAATGCATACAAGTGATACATAGTCCAGGCAAGTTCTGCAAGCAGTTCAAAGTAGAGGAATCTGTCAATATGTCCATTTCCTCCCAAAGTAAATCTACTCCTTGATTGAGCATTACTTGTTGAGTTATTATTCACTGATGCATCAGTTTATACAGTTTGTTGTGATAGCTACCGAAGAAGCTGTAGTTTGGTTTTATCTTTGTCTTCACCGGCACTGGGATGAAGATAGGAATTCTGGCAATGATGCTAGGAAAAAAATTATGTAACATTCCAACAGGCATTAAGAAAACAATTTTTTGAACAATTTACATTATCCTGAACAGAATTATTAAATATAATGAGAAGGAAAGATGAAAGCAAACAAACAGATGTTAACCTCCTTATTTGTTCACATATTAAAACAATTTTCAACAGCTGTTTGCCCAATCTAAATTAAACCATTAAAATCACGTGAATAAAAAAATTTCGGATCCATTTATTCATGAGCGCTCCTCATATAAGATATATGGACATACACACATACAGACATACAACACAAAACAGAAGTGTGCGCACATAACATACAACATATAAGACAATAGTAAAGGCCTTGTAGCTTTACCTAGGTGAAATCTCCATTGCAATGTTTAAAAACTCCACAGTCAAAAAATAAAACTGATCAGAAAAACATTAACCTAGGTCTGTATGAGCTCAAAAATAAAATAGAACTTTATGATGTGGGAAAAGGCAATAATAAAATAAATATTGAAAAAAGGCACCGTGGTTAATCACTGTCGCAGATGTAAGAATAGCCAAGCTGGAGCTCTGGATATCAGCTGTTATGGATTTCAGTCAAATCATCTTCTTTTTCTGTAGAAATTGTTTTGGTTAACCTCTCTGGAATCCAAATTGGCTGCTGTTCTCCCTGTGGGAACACACAAACGGAACCCCGACTCCAGACAATAACTGGGTCGGGACCTTTCCATTGTCCTGTTAGAATATCTTTCCAAAGTACCTTAGGCTTATGTACATTTTTCGGATACATATGTCTTTCCGCAGCACTAAGTCCTGATGAATCCAAATTTAGAAAGTTTAGAGTAAAAAGGGTTATTTTAAGTTTATCTTTGGGGGATATATACCCCTTTCCAATTCCCCTTTCCAATTCCCTCTTTTTGCTTTAATAAGTACGTTTTAATAGTTTGATGAGCTCTTTCAACTATGCCTTGTCCCTGTGGATTGTATGGGATTCCTGTTATATGAGTAATACCAAAAGATGAGCAAAATTGTTTAAAAGAGTTAGAAGTGTAACCAGGACCATTATCGGTTTTTAACTATTTAGGAACACCCACAGTGGCAAAATTTTGTAAGCAATGAGCTATAACATCTTTAGTTTTTTCTCTGGCATGAAGAGAGCCCATCAAGAATCCGGAAGAAGTATCAACTGTAATATGTAAATATTTTAATTTTCCAAATTCTGGCAAGTGTGTGACATCCATCTGCCAAATATGGTTAGGTATCAGTCCTCTCGGATTGACTCCAAGATTAACTAGTGGTAAAAAGGTCACACAATTTTGACATTGTTTTATTATTTGTCTAGCTTGTTCCTTAGTTATTTTAAAATGCTTTTGTAAAGTATTAGCATTGACATGGAACCTTTTATGAAAATGTGTAGCTTCTTCTAGTGTAGAGAAAATATGTATGTCATGTGTAGTTTTATCTGCTAAATCATTGCCCAAACTAAGGGCTCCAGGCAATCCTGTATGTGCTCTGATATGTCCTATAAAGAATGAATCTTTTCTGTCCCAGATTAGACTTTGTATAGCAGAAAACAAAGAGAAAACAGTAGAGGAAGGGGAAATCCTACCAGCATCTTCAAGGGATACTATAGCATTAACTACATACTGACTATCAGAAAATAAATTAAATACAGAATCTTTAAACATCACAAAAGCTTGTAAAACTGCATTAAGCTCTACCTTTTGAGCTGATTGTTTGGGTACTAAAAATGTAAAAGTTTGATCAGGGGTAACTACTGCTGCTGTACCATTATTTGACCCATCAGTGAATATATTTGGAGCATTCATGATAGGGGTTTTTCTTGTCATTTTTGGAAAAACTACAGGATGCTTAGACCAAAAAGACAACAAAGGATTAGATGGTAAGTGATTATCAAATGAAACATTAGATTTACACATGATTATTGCCCAAGTATTTAACTCATTAGCTAATTCATCAATTTGCTCCATAGTATATGGAGTAATAATTTTATTGGGAGAAATTCCAAACACTCCCTTTGCTGCTTTTATTCCTTTGAGTATTAATTGTCCTACAGCCTCAGGATACCTAGTAAGAATAGTGTTAGGAGAATAAGATAAATGTATCCACAATAACGGACCATCTTGCCAAAATACTCCTGTAGGAATATTTTTTGTTGGTATTACAATAAATAATAAAGGCAAACTTATATCAATTCTATCCAAATGCATATTTTCCATATATGTTTCAATAATTTTTAATGCCTTTCTTGCTTCAGGAGTTAATATGCGGGGTGAATTTGGATCTGATGGACCTTTTAGGATATCAAATAAAGGTCCCAACTCTCCTGTTGGTATGCCTAGATAAGGCCTTATCCAATTTATGTCTCCTAATAACTTTTGAAAGTCGTTAAGTGATCTGAGTTGATCTACTCGTATTTGAATTTTTGGTGGACGGACCATGGTTGAGGATAATAGAACTCCTAAATAATTAATTGGAAAATTTAATTGTACTTTATCTATTGCTATCTCTAGATTATAATTTTTTAACAAATTTGTAAGTGTGGCATAACATTCCAACAATGTGTTTTTATCTTTGTGTGCTAACAATACATCATCCATATAGTGAAATATTTGTAGTTCAGGATTTTGATTTCTAAGTGGCTGGATTGCTTTATTAACATAAATTTGACACATAGTCGGACTGTTAGCCATACCTTGAGGGAGTACTCTCCACTCATATCTCTGATCAGGACCTTCATGATTCAGTGCAGGGATAGTAAATGCAAAACATGGACTATCCTCGGGATGAATTGGAATCGAAAAAAAGCAATCTTTAATGTCTATAGCTAAAACATGCCACGTTTTTGGTAAAGCAGACAATTGAGGAATCCCTGATTGAGCAGGTCCCATAATAACCATCTCATTATTAATTGCTCTTAAATCTTGTAATAATCTCCATTTACCCGATTTCTTTTTAATGACAAAAATGGGAGTATTATAGGGAGATACAGAAGGCTGTATATGTCCCTCCGCTAATTGTTGTTTGACCAGGTCATGGGCTGCTTGTATCTTTTCTTTAGTCAGGGGCCACTGAGAAACCCATACCGGTCTATCTGATTTCCAAGTGATTTTTATTGCCTCAGTGACCCCTTCTGAAAACCCAGTCCATGTCTATTTATTCTTTGATCTATTTGTATTGGTGCTGCTATACCTTGTTCTTGTTTTTCTAATCTTTTTCCTTTCCTAAAACCTTGTCTAGCCATAATAGTGGGTGCATTTTGATTGATATTATTTGTTAATGTCAAACCTAATTGATCTAAGACATCTCGTCCCCATAAATTTACGGGAAGATGATCCAATACATATGGCTGTATAGTTCCTTCACATCCTTCAGGATCCTTCCAATCTAAGACCATTGCACTTCTATGGGGATTAGTTGCCACTCCTAGGCCTCGAAGCGTTTGAGTGGCTTGTTGTAATGGCCAATGTTTTGGCCATTCTTGACGAGATATGATGCTAAGGTCTGCACCTGTATCCAGTAGCCCATTAAATTCATGTCCTTGAATATTTAGTTTTAGCATTGGGCGAGAATCTAAATTCAAAGACAGCATAGCCCAATCTACACCTGTGGAGCCTAAACCCCTGGAACCTCTTTCCATAGTACTACTGGAAAATTTATCATGTAGGCTGGATATTATTAATAACTGTGCTATTCTATCTCCTGGTGAAATTACTGATATACCCTTTGGAGAACTGGCTATAATTTTTATTTCACCTTCATAATCGGGATCAATTACCCCGGGACTTATCATAAGTCCTTTTAGCGTAGAAGAACTGCGTCCTAACAATAAGCCTACTGTTCCTTGGGGAAGAGGTCCTTTTACTCCTGTGGGAATGATTTGAACTCCCATCTCTGGAGTTAGTACTGCTCTGGCTGAGGCGCAGATGTCCAACCCTGCGCTCCCTCTGGTTCGTCTGATGAGAGATCTGATGGATAATGTGTCCTGGGTACTACCCTGATGGTGTTGCTGGGTTCCTCCATGGGGTTTCTGGGTTCCTCCAGTGCCCCGTACATTTGTGGTCGTGGGCCCCGGAGCATTGGGCCCCCCTGTCCGTTTTTTGGCAATGGAGCCTGATGCCTTTCTCCACGATATCGTGGGTAACCCCCTGGTCCTTGTCCATTTTTTGATAATGGAGTACCCTCTATGGTGGTTTGAGAACGGCATTCATTAGCCCAGTGTCTCCCTCTATGGCATCGTGGGCAAATATCCGGTGTTCTATTCCTTTGATACCTAACTTTGTTAAACCTTCCTCCTATGGGGCAACTCCTTTTAAAATGTCCTGTTTGTTCACAATTGTAGCATGTTTTTGGCCTGGCATCTAAAGCCTGTTGTACTGCTGCCAAGACTTGTCCTTGTTCATTAATGTCTCTACATAATTTAATATATGTGTTTAAATCTTCATGTCTCCATGGTCTAATGACCTCTCTGCAGCAACGATTTGCTTGGTCATAAGCCAGTTGTTTTATAAATGGAATTGCTTGTTCTGTATCCCCAAAAATTCTGGAAGCTGCTTGAATAAGCCTATCTACAAATTCAGCATAAGGTTCATTAGTTCCTTGTATTACCTTAGATAATTGACCTTGTAAATCTCCATGCCCCTGTAAAGTTTTCCATGCCCTAACTGCATCTACAGCAATTTGTGCGTATACGCCAGGATCATATTCAATTTGTTGCTGTTGACCCTCATAAGGTCCTTTTCCTAACAACATATCTAGATTTCTTTGAGGGTAACCAGCTGCTGCATTTCGCCTAGCTGTCTCCCTGCAAAATTCCTCATTGGCAACCTTCCATAACAAATATTGTCCTCCATGTAGCACAGATCTACACATGCTAGCCCAATCTGCTGGAGTCATGTCCAAGTTAGTAATGGATTCGACCATGCTTACAGTGAAGGGTGCATGAGGACCATAGGTTGTTACAGCCTCCTTTAATTGCTTCACTGTTTTGAACTCTAACGCACGGTGAATTCGCTGCCCTCCTGCCTGCTCAAGTACAGGGCATGCTAATCTTTGAGGTCCTGTCTCAGGATCCCATCTATCAACTACGGGGGTTGAGGGGGTTGAGGGCCACTCAGCTATCTCCATAGGTGGAGCTGTTGGCTGAATTACGCCCTCTGGTGATAGATCGGTGTTAGTAGCAGCCTCCTGTTGTTGCTTCCCCCCTGATAGCTGTTTCTCCTCTAAGGTTTCTTCCTTTAAATTTTCTTCCTCTGTCTGACTAGCTTGAGAGACCTTCTCTTTTGCTTGATCTAAATTGTCTTTCTCCATGGTTTGAACCTCTAACAATTTATTTAACACTCTTTCAGTTTGTTTTTTACTAATTTCTAATCTGTTACAAAGATAACGCAGCCCAAAAAGATAACACAAAACAAAACCGAAACAGAGTGAAACAAAAATGGAACAAAAAATCGTTGTATCAATTTTCCTATTTTCTGGACATGTGCATTTGTGGTCTATTTCTATCTCTTCCTCAGGGGCAAACAACTTCAAACCTTGAGCCAACCATTTTTCCCAGTCTGCCTGAGAAAATTCTAGGGATAGGCAGCTTGAAACAAAACCAAAACAAATCAAAGCAAGAACATATTGTTTTTTAAAATGGTCACCCATTCTCTTGCCTTCCCTTAGGGGTAAGCAATGTCACTTACCCCGAAGCTTCAGACGTTCCCCGTACGGGCCGCCAAATGCCGCAGTCTGGCTGGGCACAAATCACGAGCCACTGAAGCAGGAACAAACTTTATTTTTTTACTGCAAGAAAAAACCTCACACACGCTCCTGGGGAATCCTCCCAAAAGCCACGAGGCTCCTGCAGGAACCCCCAGCCGGAAAAACCTCCCAGGGAAATCCCTCCTCCTCCACTTCGCCAACCAATGGGAACTCCCGGGGAATCCCCGTGAGAACTAAAAATAGCGCGAGAACTCAAAAATAGCGCTAGAACTCAAAAGTAGCGGCAGAGGTGGATATTAACGCCTTGCCTGTCAATCAATACTGTTGGCAAAATGCCAGGGGCCATACAGACTCGGCTGTGGCTCTCAGCAGAATTCTAGTTTCATTTCTTTATGATCTGATAAAATGCAGGGTAGTACTTCTATTTTTTAATTTTTTTTGTATTTGCTATAGTTACTTTGTGGCATAACATACAGTTTATTTTAGAGAAGGATCTATGTGCTGCTGAGGAGAAAGGGTATTCACTGGGTGATGGATGAAATATGTTCATTTAGTCTAAATTATTGATTGTGTTATTTAATTCTATAGTTTCTTGTTTAGTTTTTATTTGGAAGATCTATCCAGCAGTGAGAGAGGCCTGTTAAAGTCACCCAGTATTATTGTGTTGATTCTTGAAATTGATAAGAGTTTGTTTAAATACGTAGATAGATGCTCCATTGTTTGGGGTATATGTATTTATGAGTGTTATGTCCTGTTGATATATGATTCCCTTAAGCTGTATGGATGTCCTTCTTTATTCCTCCCGAATAACATTGGGTTGAACTCCACTTTATCTGATATGAGGATGGACACCCCTGCTTGTTGACACACTCCATGTGCATGACATGGTTTTCCCCAACCTTTCACCTTCAGCCTGTGGTCATCTTTTCCTAGGAGGTGACTCTCTTGAAGACAGCGTATTGTTGGATCTTTTTTTAAATCCAAACTGCTGGTCTATGACTTTTGATTGATGAGTTTAGGCCATTAACATTCAGTGTTATTATTGAGATATGAGTCGTATTCCTGGTCATTTTGGTATATTTTTGCATTTTAATTTGACTTAGTTTCTCCTTTGATTGAATTTCCCTTTAGGTTAGTTCGTCCCTTTGCTGGTTGTCATTTTTTTCACTATTTTCTCCTCATGGAATATTTTGCAGAAAATGTTCTATAGTGCAGGCTTTCTAGCTGTGAGTTCTGTTAACTTTTGCTTATCATTGAAGGTTTTTATTTCATCTTCAAATCTGAAGCTTAGTTTTTCTGGGTGTAGAATTCTCAGTTGGCATCCATCTTCTTTCAGAGCTTGGTGTATGTTGTTCCAGGATCTCCTGGCTTTGAGGGTTTGGGTTGAGAAATCAGCTGAGATCTGAATTGGTTTCCTCTGTATGTAATTTGACTTTTTTCTCTTGCAGCCTTTAATATCTATCCTTATTCTGTATGTTAGTCATTCTCATTATAATGTACCTTTGTGAAGGTCGGCTGAAGTTTTGTATAATTGGGGTCCCATAAGCCTCTTGTAGTTAATTTTTCATTTCCTTATTTAGGTTTAGGAAATTTTGTGATAATATGTCATTGAAAAGATTGTGCATTCCCTTGGATTGTATCTCCATGTTTTTGTCTATTCTGATAAATCTTAAATTTCATTTTTTCATGAAATATCCCATATTTCTTGGAAGTTCTGTTCATGGTTTCTTACCATCTTCTCTGCATGGTTGATTTTATTTTTCAGAGTATATATTTTGTCTTCATGGTCTGATGTTTTGTCCTTCAAGTGGTCTGCTCTGTTGGTGATACTTTCTATTGAATTTTTAAATTTTAATTTGGTTTATTGTTTCCTTCATTTTAAGGATTTTTGCTTGATTTCTTTTTATAATCTCTGTCTCTTTATTGAAGTGATCTTTCACTTCCTGTATTTTTCTCTCCAACACCATCCTTTATTTCAAAGATCTGTCTATGTGCCTTCTAAACTCCCTCTCTGACATTCTTCTACTATGTTGTCTATGGATTCTATCGTTGAAACATCTTGGTTTGCTTGAGGTACTTTGTTCCCTTGTTTTTTCGTGTTGTTTTTGCGTCTTCCCATCTAGTGGTAAGGATCTAGGCATCACAGTTTCTAACTTGTAGTCTTACAGTGTCCCGAGGGCTTTCAGTACCTCACCTTTAAGGGGGGTGACCAATAATAACACTAACAAATTCAAACAATATTCAACCTTAAACCAATTAGCTCCTATTAAGGTGTCTACAATTTTGTCACAGTAAACAGAAGTGATCTGTTCATTTATTGTCTACAATATAAACAGTAACTTTGCTAAAAGGGTTTACCATTTCAAATGATGGACAAAGAGGGAACAGAAGTAGGGTAAGATGTTTATGAGGGAGAAGGAGAAAAGATAGAGGTAAGTAACTTATAGTAAGAGTGAAGGAGGAATTAATAGAAGTTAGCTGTTAGCATGAGAAAAGTGAGAAAAAGAATCCAAGGAGACAGGTAGGTGAAAGAAAAATACATTCAGATTTTTAAAAAAGCAAAAATGTAAGAATACACAACAAAACTGTAGTATACTATTCAGACATCCCAGCCCTTAATACAATTTTTGGATTCAAAGATGGTAGAGACGTGAGAGAGAGAGAGAGAGCGAGAGAGAGAGAGAGAGAGAGAGAAATTAAGTAAAGTCTCAATGGAAAATTGAACAGTTGCCCTCTTGGCTTTCAAAAATTTTCTCAGCTTCCCCTCTCTGCAGACAGGTGGGGTTGTCTGAAGTTTGATGATAGCTCCAGTGAGGTGGGTGCCAGACAGGTGGGGTGGCCAGCCGCTGGCCAGACGCTCTCACACCCTCTTCCAGTCGTCCAGTTCATTGTAGCTGGCCCCTTCCGTCCTGGGGCACTTGAGGACTCCCTCAGCTGGGGAGAGCCCAGTTTTCTCCAGTTATCCACCTGTGCTCCCCTGGGAAACTGCCTCTCATCTCTGCTTTTCACAGGCTTGCTGGACCCAGACTGGCCAACGCCAACCCAGCTGCCATCTGACGCTGGGCTTCAGCTACCCAGGCCCTGCCTTGCTGCAGTCCCAAGATCTCAATGCCATTCCAACTTGAGGAGAGACCACCAGGGATGTTCTCACACAAAGGAGTGACCCTGCAAAGAGGCAGCCAGGTGGTGGCCACTAGCACACCCAGCAGGAAGACCTCAGGTGCAACCAGACCTGCAGGTACCCCAACAATATCTCTCCAGAACCTGGCCTGTGTCCCCAGACTGAGGCAGCTGTGCCCCAAGATGGTGGGAGTGGCAGCGGCAAACCTGCAGGTCCCTGGGCTGTGGACTCCTAGGCCCTGGCCAGTGTCCCAAGATGGTGGCGGCTGTGTGTCACGAGACTTACAGGAATTCTGCCAATGGACTTCCAAGTAGCAATGGGTAGCGGGCACCCTGCAGGACGTCTGTTGGCAAATGGAGGGCAATCAGCAGGTGGACATCCGGTGGCCAGCATGTGCAGGCAAAAGGCGGGCAAACAGACCACTGGTGGGCAGTGTGTGGTGAGTGATCTGTGTTAGTGCAGACGTCCTGTGTCTGAGTCTAGCACAGCTTCAAGGCAAAGGACTGTGTTGAAATGATTCACACAAAAATATCCCACCTTCATCTCATACCCGTGCTTTCAATCAGGAGAGACCTCCTGGCCTTCAGGGTGTTCGGTATTCTCCCTGCGGCTCCTTCAGAACCTGGGTGGCACAGAAACCTGCACAGCAGCCAAGGAGGAGTCCTAGAAAGGAACTCACAGCGTCGCGGGCTCCAGAGGAAAAAACCGGTCAGAATGCGGCCATGGGTATTTTTTAATGATGGGCAGCTACTGCCAGTTACCATCCCATAGCCATTTTCCCTTTGGGAGAAAAAAAAATTAAGTTGTCTTCTTATTGTTTGTATTTTTAAATTTTATTTTTAATATATTTATGTTGCTGCATTAGGATCATACATACTAGTGGGGTTGGTGCTTCTCTTCTCCTACTTGCACACAGGTCACCCACACAATCGGGTCCCTTTTGTTCCCTAGCGCCTCCCCCTCCCTCCCTGCCTGGTCCCTTCCTGCCCCACGGCTCCCCCTGGAGGAGGGAGTTGTAGCTGCACTTGCAGTCCCACAGAACACAGCTGGTCCGGGTTCAGGGCGGCCGTGGGCTGACTGGCAGGCGGTGGATGCACACTGGAGTGGCCTGGGTGGAGGGGGGTCTCTCCTCCCCTTCCTCCTCTGTGCTGGTCAACCTGGGGCAACCCCTGAAGGTCCTAGCTAATGTGACTTTCTTAATCATTGTTAAGAAAGGACACCTCCCGATGATGTCCATTTAAAAAGGTGAGCATCCTTGGGCCACCACGGGATGGCTGGGCAGGACGGCTCTCATTAGAAGACCCTCAGGCCCACCGTGACTCCATGAGGCAGAGCCCTTTGCCCCCTGGACTTTCACGTTGCACAAAAATGGATTCATATCTTGATCTCGGATCTACAAATGAACATATGGCCTAAGACCAACGTGAGCACACTGCAGGTGAACGTTTTAAGACCTCCTTACACACCACAGCCGCCTTCTCTGGGAGGAAAGAGCAAAAGGGGAATAGGAACTGAGATGGTCCAAACAGTTTCCAGCATCATCAGATATTCTCAAGGCCTGGGAAGCTCACATCTTCAATGCATTCGAATGACCTTTATTTGGGGAAAAGATGTTGATTCATTGACATGTTTATTTTTCTATTGGAGGCCAATGAGAAAGGACAGCTCACAAGTGGCCCCTGTTTCACACTGCGCTTCTCCTGCCATTCTTTACCTGTACCACCCACCTCAGAGTTAGACCTCTATTTTAAAACCTTTAGTCCACACCAAGAAACCACTGTGTAGTCCTCTAACAGAGAACGAGTGCATGACGGAGAAAGACCTCTAGCTTCATCTTTTTGTGAACTCTATACCTTGACATCAAAAGTGATCTCAAGATTCTTTTAAAACATACAAGGGAATTTCAGTGAATGACAGTTATAGTTGTGGGTATTGATATTTTGCTACAGTACTACATAGTGTTATTATTATTTTCAGTAACATAATAGGAAGCTTGTGGTTCAAGATAAACACTCCTTAGTCCAGATTCTATCAACCGTATAAAACTACAAGTGTCAATAATTCATGTATTTTGTGTGAGTTTTATCATCAGTGGGTGTTTCTTCTAACTCGGTCTCTAAGAGTGACTCTCTGTCAGAGTCAAACCATGATGTCCCCTCCCTGAATTGCCCACAGACAGGAGAACAGTAGAGAGGAAGTCAGAGGCACAGCTCTGGGTCCCACAGGTATGCTATTCCTGCTTATTCCCTGCATATTGTCTACATTTCTAGGTGTTGCTGACTGACTGTGAGAGAACTGTTCTTGAGGATCTACAGCCATTGACAGTTTTTTGTTTGTTTGCTTGCTTGTTTTGTTTTTGTTTTTAAGAAAATGTAGTCAGTATAATCCACTAGAGAGCAAAATTCATCAGAGGCATCTGTAGGGCCAGCTACAGCTCCACAGATGTGCTGGAGGCTATGAATCACGTAGTTAGTGTGGAGACCCAACACCCACAGTCCCTTAGCACCTCTTTACCCGTGATCCTGGAGTTGTGTCGAATGGACTTTGCTTGTCATCTCCTCCGATCACTCCTCACTGAGCGTGCTTTATGACCTCTTTGCACACCTACTGGACACTATATTTGAGGCCTTCCTTCCAAGACTTATTTCTAACCTCATGATGTGTCCTTCCACCTATTTTCAAATCAATCTCTGCTCCAGGAAATTTGGCCACTCACTTTTGGGGGGCAGGCATTCCATTTTAATCCTTTATTCAAGTTATTTCCCCACTTCAAAGAGCAATGTGTTTTGCTATTAATCCAGGCCCGATCTATTCTTTAAGAGCTTCCTTCTTTAGACCATTTTTATTTTACTCAACAACTGCAGATATTATTATTTGTGCCACTCATTCTTTCATTCATTACAGACTAGGCCTTCTTTCAGCTTCTGGGGAACAAGTACACTTATTCACCTTTTCGTCAGGGAACTTACTTTCTAGTGCTGAGCCAAAAAGTCTTACCTAAAGAGTTTGTCATCAGATTATATAAAATGTCCACAAATGTAGATGAAATGTGTCCAGCGAGAACTCCACGGGAACTCAAGGAGAGGGCACCTGAGGCAGCAGGATACGCCCTATTCCAAGCAGGATCCACCCTAAACCTGGAGCCACCCTAATCCAGCAGGATCCACCCTAAACCCGGAACTGCCCTAATCCCTGAGCAAGGTCACCTTTCAAACCAAAACTCTCAAACATTCATGCAATGTCACTGCAAATGACCTGGGTCCAAGGCAAGCCCATTTCCACAATGGAGAGTCCTCCCTCTAAGAAACATTGGGTAGGCTGACAAGGAAATTGCCATGCGTCATTCCTACTTGGCTATGGCTCTCAGCATTTGCACATCAGATAGAGCACTAATCCCTAGGGTATATAAAGAACTCAAAAAGCTGAACACTAAAAGAAAAAATAGCTCAATCAATAAATGGGCCAAGGAACTGAACAGACACCTCTCAGAGGATGATACAGATCTTTTACTCTTATAATTTTTGAATTTTAGAATTGTTTTTTCCCTAGTTCAGTAAAGAATCAATCTTCCTTCCTTCCTTCCTTCCTTCCTTCCTTTCTTTCTTTCTTTCTTTCTTTTTCTTTCTCTTTCTTTCTTTCTTTCTTTCTTTCTTTCCATTTAAACCTGCACAGAACTTTTTGGGGGGTTGCATTTAAGCTATGTAGTACTTTGGGTAATATGCCAACTTTGACAATATTAATTCTGCCTATCCAAGAACACGGAACATCATTCCATCTTCTAAGTTCTTTTTCAGTTCTTTAATGTCTTCCTTCAGTGTTCTATGATCTTCATTGTAGAGATCTTTTACCTCCTTTTCTGAGCAGAATCACTTTTGGAGCATAAGAATGTGATTGACTTATGAATGATGATCTTATATCCTGCTACTTTGCTGAATTCATTTATTGGCTCTATACATCTTCTAGTGGAGTTTTTTGTGTCTTCTAGATGTAGGATCATGTCATTGGAAAACAGATTGTTTGACTTCTTCTATTCCTTTTTCTTTTATCCCTTTAATTTTCTTCCTTTGCCTGAGTGCTGTAGCTAGAGTTTTAAGAACTATATTGAGTAGAAGTGGAGAGAGTGGACAGCCTTGTCTTGTTCCTGATTTTAGAGGAAATGGTTTCAGATTTTCTCCTTCAGTTTGATGTTGGCTTTGGTTTGTCATATATAGCTTTTGTAATGCAGAGTTTCACCAGCATTTTAACATGACTGGTTGATGGGTTTTATCAAAGACCTTTTCTGCACTATTGAGATGATCATATGATTCTTTCCCTCAATTCTATGTGGTGGTGAATTGCATTTATTGACTTATGTATGTTGAAACAACCTTACATTCCTGGAATCAAACCCATTTGATCTTTGGGTATTATCTTCTTGATGTTTTTAGAATGCATTTTGAAAATACTTTATTAAGAACTTTTACATCTATGTTTATCAGGGATATTTATCTATGGTTTTCTTTCCTAGATATTTCATTGTCTGGTTTTGGTGTCAGGTTTAGACAAGCTACATAGAAAATATTTGAAATTGTTCTCTCCCTTGTAGTTTCATGGACTAATTTGAGAGACTCTTGTTAATTCTTCTTTCAAGGTCTGGTAGAACTCAACTGAGAATCCATCTGGTACTGGGCTTTTTTGTTGTTGGAAGAATTTTAATTACTGCTTCAATTTCATTACCTAATATTTGTCTGTTTAGATTTTCTATGTCTTCCTGGTTCCATTTGGGCAGGTCATGTGTGTCTGGAAATTTGTTAGTATCTTCTAAATTTTTCAGTTTATATTCTTAAAAATGATTTCTAATGTTCCTCTTGATTTCAGATGTATCTGTGATAATACTGTCTTTTTTATATCTAATTTTGTTTATTTGGGTCTTTTATTTCTTTTGGTTACTTTGGCTAAACGTTTATCATTCGTGTTTATCTTTAAAGAATCAACTCTTTTTTTGCTTTGAACTTTTGTGTGTGTTTTTAAAAAATTCTCAATTTAATTAATTTCAGTTCTGATCTTAATTATTTCCTATTTTCTACTGATTTTGGAATTAGTTTGTTCTTTCTCTTCTAAGGCCTTGAGGTGGAGCGTAGCTTTTTAAAAAAATTTTCCTAATTTTTGTAATGTAGGCACTCAGGGCTATAAATGTTCCTCTTAAAATTTCTTTCATCCTGTCCCAGAAACTTTGATAGGTTGCATCTCTGTTCTCATTTGTTTCTAAGAATTTCTTAATTTCTTTTCTGATTTCTTCTATGATTCATTTTTATTTTTAAAAAGTATCATTCAATCTCCATGTGTTTCTGTTGTTTCTGTTGTTTTTCTTGCTATCAATTTCTAGCTTATTTTCATTATGATCTGATAGGATGCACAGAATTATATTAATTCTTTTGTATTTTCTAAGACTTACATTGCAATCTGTTTTTGGAAAATATTTAATGAGCTGATGAGAAGAACATAAATTCAGCTGTTTGGGGTGAAATATTCTGTAGAAATATATTAGGTCTATTTCATTTATAGTATTATCTAGGTCAGAAATATATTTAGTTATTGTATATTTTGATGACATGTCTATTGCTGATAAGGGTATGTTGAATTACCCAGTGTTATTATATTGGGGTCAATCTGGGATTTATTGTTAAGAAGTATTTTTTAATATAATTAGGTGCATTGACATTTGACCACATATATTTACTATCACTATATCTTCGTAATGTCTTGTTCCCTTTGTCAACATGTAGTGGCCTTCCTTGTCTCTTCTAATTAATTTTTGCTTGAAATCTGCTTTGTCCCATATAAGAATAGCTACCCTGTTTGTTTTTGGACTCCATTTGTATAGAATATTTTCCATTCCTTTACTATCAGCTTGTGGATGTCTGCCTACAAAATGAGTCTGTTGCAAGCAGCCTATAGTTAGACTTGTTTTCTAATCCATTTTGCTAAAATAAGGCAGAAACTTTTATGGACTAACAATTTCTTTAAATGAAGACAAGGAATTCTTATTGGAAATAAGACGTTCTTTCAGTTTTAAAGGTCAGAGATACTTCATTTAAATTGTTAAAATGGAAACTCAGGGCTAAGAAATAATTGAGAATCACCTTTTTTGAGGATGCGGGATCTGGGATATTTAACTGTATTTGGGTGCATATGTCTCTGTGTTTTCTGTTCCATTGGTTTTCAGTTCTATTTTTGTGTCAATACCATGTCACTTTTGTTACTGTACTCTGTAGTATAATTTAATATCTGGTACTGTGATCCTTCCTGCATCACTTTTCTCACTAAGGATTGTTTTGGATATTCTGGGATTTTATTTTCCAAATGAACTTCATGACTGCTTTTTTAAAAAAAATTGTTTGAAGAATATCACTGTAGTTTTAATGGGAATTGCATTCAATCTATATAGTGCTTTTGGTAGTATGGCCTTTTTGACAATTTTAATTCTGCATATCCAAGAGCATGGAAGGTCTTTCATTTTCTAAGGTCTTCTTCAATTTCTTTCTTTAGTGTTCTGTGGTTTTCACTGGAGAGGTCCTTTACTCTTTCATTAGATTGATTCCCAAGTATTTTTTTTTTTTAGGCTATTGTGAATTGGATAGTTTTTCTGATTTCTCTTTCAGCTGATTCATCCTTGGCCTACAGGAACATAATTAATTTATGGATATTAATTTTAAATTCTGCTGCTTTGCTGAATTTTATGAATCCAAAGCTTTGTGGTCAAGGTTTTTGGGTCTTCTACATATTGAACCATGTTGTGGGCAAATAGGAATAGTTTGAGCTTTTCTTTTCCTATTCATATCCCTTAATTTCTTTCCTCTAATTACTCTGGTTAGGGTTTCAAGGATTATGTTGAATAGAAGTAGTGAAAGAGGGCATCCCTGTTTTGTTCCAGTTTTTAGAGGGAGTGCTTCCAATTTTCACCAGGCACTTTTGTACATTCCTTGTAGGAGAACAAATTGGCATATTCCCTCTGGAAAAGTGTCTGGCATGTTCTATTAAGCTGAACATAGTCAGAGCATAAAAAAGAAACCCCACCAATGAACAAATGCTAACAGAAATACATACACATAAGAAAGCCAGACACATATGGAAAAATATATCTCAAGTAGTAATTTGATAGCTGAAACTAGTAGCTTTCCAGATAGTCACTCTAACAGAATGGGAAACAGGGAATATTTGCAAAATATTAATACTACACAGGGATGAATATGAACTTATAACAACTACATTTCATGGTGTAGATGAACATCATTAGTCATAAAATTTGAGAGAAAGAAGTCAGGCACTGAAGAATTCATATAGATGATTGCAGTTATATCAATTCCAAAGCAAGCACATTACCTACTAGAAGCCATGATGGCAGTCAGCTTTGGAGGAATGAGCCTGTGGTTGGGAGGCAGCACAAGTGAAGCTTATGCTATGCCATCAGTATTTTGCTTTTTGACCTGGTTTGGGTTGTAAAAGTGCTAACTTTGTGATAATTCACTGAGCTGTGCATTAATAATTTGTGTACTGTTCTCTGTATGATTAACACTGCACCAATAAGTGGTAAGAAACAAACATGAAAGCACAATAATTTTGATTGATCTCATTGTAAACTCAAGACTCTGAACTTTATGTAGGCTGTTAATTCTTCCAGTCAGACTTTGTTTCCCCTTTGATTAGGGTGAGAGAAACATGGTTTTCATTCTGAGTTTTGCATCTTGAAATGTCTTAATTCTGGTAAAGTAAAACAACAACGTGTTTTCTTGAAAATATGGAGTTTGGCATGAAGGATATACTTAGAGGCAAATCTTTAGAATTCACACTATTGGGTTTGCAATAGGATTTCATTTGGGGACAAACTGAATTATTGAAAAGCCATTTTGCAATGGTATTGACAGGATTTAACATACCTTGTGGCCTCATCTTAAAGTATTTGGGGATAAAATTCTTAATGTTTATATGCAAACTCAACTTCAAGGTAAGTCCTTCTCTTCATTCTTTCTCCTCTTTTTGGGTAATCCCAGGATTTATGCAAGTTTCTTTGTTTATCTTCAGATTAGTTTGCAGAGACCCAATAGTTTATTAGAATTTCTGAAACTCTCTAAGTTACCCTCAGGTTGACCAATTTTATGTGTCCTCTTATTCATTCATTTCTACATGTTAAACTTGGTTCTTCCATTTAATGAAAGTCGGCTTTTTCACCATAATTTTTTGAGAGATCCCTGACAGGAGTTGTCCATGACACTATTTTGGTTATATAATCAGCACTATATCTTTTTTTTTTTCTGACCAGATATCTGAGTTTTTATTTTTAAAGATCATATACAAAAACAATTTAGGTTAGATTTGTAAAGAAAAAAAGGAAAAGAAAAGAAAAAGGCTGGCTGAATTCAATGCAGTGCCTATTGTTGGATCCTGGAACTGAAAGAGAGGGCACTGGTGGGGAAATATAGTGAATTCTGGGCTTCAGTTGCTTGAATTGCACCAGCATTGGTCCTTACTTTGGACAAATGTGCCCTGGTTGGGTAAGACACCAGCGTTGGGAAAGCCTGGGTGAAGGGTGTTTGGGGGTACAAGAATACTCTGTGTCAGAGGCGAATGGGGCTCTGAAGCACCAAGCCTCAGTCCTGTGTCCTGACAGAAGAACATTTAGACTCAGACACAAAAAAAAAGCAAGAAAATTTTATTAAAATTGAAAGTAAGGCTCAAGTACAAAGCATTCTCACAGGAGAAAGACTTTGGGACCTCTCTGTGCCCAACACTACAAAGGAAACCCAATACTAATTCCAAATCCATTACCACTTTATGCTTGCCGTGAGATCTGGGGTCCATCTTCTGTGATCCTCACCAATCTGATGTTTGACTCCCCCCTCAGGTTGGGTGTGGAGGTTTTAACCCCACAGGGTCGTTTCCAGAATTGTCATGGGGACCATAGCTTTCAAGGGGGGGGGGTCATCTACAAGTGAGTCCTGTGTTAAAGCAGGTGCCGAGTCAGTGCCCAGGTAGACCTCATCTTAGTGCACCTGTGCTACTGAAAGGCTTCCCTTCTGAACTACATTGAGAATCAATCCAGTGGCCATGAACCCTATTCCTCAATGATCCCAAGGGACTCCGTCAGGAGTTATCCCCATTGATCTTTCCTTCTTGATAGATTTCTTACTTGACTCCCCTTCTTTCCATCTGTTTATTCTCAGAATTAGCACACCTGTTGTTTTCCTAGGAGTTTCTCAATTATTCATTAGTCTTAAAGGCAATTTAAAGAAACACTGTGACCCTGCTAGTTATCAGTTCTCAGGATACCGGTCATTACTAACTACTGTCTAACACTGTGTGATTTAAATAAATCAATTCCAAAATAGAGAGTTAAAAATGTGGTGAATCAAGCTTCCTGTACCTTTCCAAGACAACTCTTAAGGAGGATTTTTAAACTAAACAGAAACAAAACTAGAAAGAAAAATGTTACTAGCAGAAGTAGAATGATTTTTGTCTGTATGTTTGCTTTTTCTCTATTTTACCCTTGTTCTACAATAAGCATGCAACATTTATTAAATAAAAGCACAAGCATTAGCATGTGTAAATGCATAAACACATACATCTGAAAATTCTTGTAGCTTGTGAGATTTCTCACTGAATTAATATTTCTGAGCCAGTGCTTTGTTTTCAGAACAGAGGAAATTGGCACAGTGTTCTTTAGCTCTTCCTGGCTCATACCGCCAGCCACTTACTCCAGGCTGAGTTGCTGACTCTTTCTCAACCAAGTGTTTCTATGGCTGATAAACATCCAGTTTTAACAATCCACAGACGCCCATGATAGTGAGGGTACACACAGAGAATGCCAAGAGTTGGGTTTTATTGGGACAAGCACTGATTTTTTTTTATTTTTTTAATTTATTTTAGTTACACATGACAGTACAATGACCTTGACAGATCATACATTTGAATCAGATGGAATATAATTTGTCATTATTCTGAGTGTACAGGTTGCAGAATCACATTGGTCATGCAGTCACATATATGCACACAGCAATAATAATGTCTGTTTCATTCTACTGTCCTTCCTTTCTCCCCATCCAAGAACTGATTTTTAAACTATAAATATAAACATAAACTTAATGAAGTAGAATCTCATATTAACCTATTAACAATAGCCATTCTCTAAAGAAGACTCTTAAAATTGGAGAGTTTAGCTACCTGTGGCTTTCTCTATCAGGAATGTAAGCCCACAAAATGACCCACAGTATTGGGCTCAAAAACCTCATCCACCTCATCAGTGTAATTAAGAAATGAAATATTTAAATGTAAGCCTTTACAATTTTGTTGCTGAGAATAATGATGGCGATTATGTAGAGTCTCTGGAAACATTCAGCTATTGGAAGTTAGTTTTTACCAAGAATATGCAAGAGTTTATTCTGAGATGCAAGAATTTATGTTTCTGTGAGGAGTAGATTATTCAAGCAAGCTTTTCAAAGTCAGTTCAGAAATTCTGCAGAAAAATATATGCATTTATTATTCTTTTACAGAAAAAGATTCTTAGAAAATAGCTGAGGAATCTATATTCTTAAGTCTGCGACTCAAGTCCAACTTTAAAAAAAAAAAAAAAAATCCTGCTCTTGATGCACATCAAGGGAACTCGCCTACTCTCCACACTGCAGGAAGCCATTTCTTCTTGAGGAGAGTACTCCCTGGGCTGGGCCACGTGCTTGGACAAAGCCCCTTACGTGTTTTCACTTTCTGCCTTCTAAAACTTTGCTTCTCTTCCTGAAGGATGGCATTGGGGGGGATTCAGTTACGTGTGGCTGCCAGGCACATTAGCACCATGCCCGTCACCCGGGGACGTCTGATGAAGAACAGTCCTCCAGGGGAGTTTTCTCCTCATTTGATTTTGCTTCGTGTCCACACAGATCTGCAGGCTTTTGTTTCTGGCATTTCTGGCAATCCCTCCCCAAAGATAAGTTCCTTTTAAGTCATGGAAATGAAGAAATTCAAACTTTGTTTTGGAAATTAGATTAGGAAAGAAGAAACAACTAGAATCTAATTTACCCTTTGTTTTAATAGCTAGTGTAGAGCACCAGCGCACCCTCCTTTGAAGTAGGTTGGCTGAGCAAATTGAAGGTTGGATCGTGAAGGCAGAGCGGCCACGGGTCGACCTCCTTCTCTGGCTGGGCTCAGAGCTGTCTGCGGGCCCCAGAACACTCTGCTTGATGGGTCTCCTTTACTCACGATGTCGAGAGACCCATCGTCTCTGAGGGGACGCGTAACCTATGCCACAGCTAGCAGAACACAACCTTGCAAAGCTGAAGTGCTGCATGTGGTTTTATGGTAATGTCTAGTAAAGAAATAGATTTTCCAGCCGAAACTTTTGATCAAGTCTTTACTTGGAGTGACCCACTGCACTCTACAAAAGGACATACCTGCTCAGATTACTCCTTTCCCACCTTGATAGAGCTAGGAAGGCCAGTTTAGCTCTTGCCATTTGATCTTCAGTTTTTCTGTACAGAGTTCTTGAAATTCTCCAACAAACTATGTGAATGCCCCAAGTTTTGAAGCAAATGGATTAAGTAAAATAATAAATGTAAAAACATACTGTTAAAAGAAGGTTCCCATCTATTACAATAGCCTATTACATAAAATCAAGTTTATTGGATCAAATAGGAACAAATAAAAGAAGAACCAGCAAGCTTGATCAGGCTGGTGTTAGAGGAGGTCAGTGTCAATGTCATAAGAGCATGGTTTCAATTGCTGTCACTGAAGATAGGGCCGAGTTTATAAGGTAGTTTGGAAGGTAACCAAAGAGTGATATTTTCAAAGCTGTTCTCAGATTAGTGGCCAGCTTCACAATGTATCCTACCAAAGGCACATTTAGCTGCTCTATAAAGAAATAGCACTCAGATCTCACACAAGTGAAACCTCAGGTACCCTGTGTTGGACGGACACACTTTGTAGCTCTGAGGCTGTGACTGATGGATGTTCTATCAAGTGTCTGATGTGGTACGTCAGAGCCTTTGGGGTCTCTTGTCTCCAGGGACCTTTCTTTTCTTTTTTCTTTCCTTCAGTGTAAATATATTCAATGACCTTCCTTTTGGATTGCTAGCCATTCTATATCTTTTTGAGTTACTAATTTCAGACCTTATGTACTTGATTCCTAGAATGCCCATTCAACATTTTTATAGTTTTTAAAAAATATTTTCTGTTGAGACTTCGTTTTTCCTTTTATTTTGTCCATTTCTTCTCCTTATTTCCTAGGTGTGTAAGTCATGACACATTTTGAAGTCCTTACTGTCCGTTTCTTCTTCTATTTTCCTGCGCATTTCCTGTATTTCCCACACATATTAGCTCTAGTGAATTTTTAAACCCCAATATTTAGATCAGTTGTAGATCCAAAGTTAGAGATTAGAATGTTACCATATTCTGTATGAATAAAGAATATTAGTTGCAAATAAAGAAACTTGTGCTCAAAGAATCATTAAATTGATGTCTGTCCCCAGTCCTACAGTCACTAAAAGTGGACTTCTCTTAACATTCTGATGTGTGTGTGTGTGTGTAACTTGCAGCTGGAATAAACATTTTTTGTTGTTCAGGAAAAACTCAAGGATCTGAACAGTAACTCATTTTCAACATCTGAATTCTATGCTTCAGATTTCCAGTGTTCACATTCATAGATACATGCAAATGAAATATTTACCTTTAAAAAAATGTGCCCTTCTACCCTAAACATAAGTGTTTTACATGATCATTTCCTTATACCTACCAAACATTCCTGTTAAGGCATATTGATATTGATAAATCGACATTTCCATGAATTTTCTAAGTCTGATTCTCTTCCTGATTTTCCAATTTATCATCTTCTCAAATTCCCATGTGCAGTATTTTTGAATGAATTTCAAAGTTTCCTTTGAAGGAAACCCTACCACCACTGAGTCTTACTGATTTCACAATATCAATGTCTGCACCTTCTTTGTATTTTACTTAACACTGACTACACTTTAAATTAGACAACTGGCATAGTCACCTTACTCTTACTGCCTCTGTTTTTTACTTTCTTTTAATTAAAACTATCTATTTCTGAGAAACAAGTCTTCCTGAAATATAACTCTGATCATGCCATCTCATTATTCACAAATGATTCACATTTTCCATATTTTTGTGAAGTCCAAACTCTTAAGAAAGCTGTGATTTACAAGGCATCTTCCTGTTTCCCAGCTCTGTTACATATTCCCAACACCCTCAGAAGGCATAGTTATGGATCATTTATTGACTCACAACTTGCCCAGAGTCACAGGGTCCAGAAACTCTAATACTCAGCCTCGTGTTTCAGACCGCAAAGGTCTGTTTTTATTTTCCTTTTCATGGTCACTATTCTTCTGACACATTCTTCTTTTGCTTTGCCCTCATGAGATCATAACAAATTAGATAATATTGCTTACATTCTAAAGAAGAAATAGAGAACTCAGCAGTTAATATGTGTTCCAACATAACAAAGAAAACTGGCAAGACTAGCATTTACAGCCTTCTGGCCTTTTCCTATACAAATGGAGCTTATTAAGAAATACTGCATGTAAAATATTTTTTTAAATTAGTTGTAATAAATCCCTAAACTTTGTTAACACAGTGAAAGGGATTTTGACACTGATGATCCATGCTTTTAGAAGTAAACATAAATGCAAATTTAGAGCAGATACCAAAATTACTATGCATTTGGAATCAGTTTTCCAAAGATATTAAGCCTTGCAGATTATTAAAATTTTGAATTATGAAGACTAACCTATTAATTACATTCAACATAATTTAATTTATCTTAAGTGAGTAAAATGATCCCTTAAATAAAAAATGGGCTATTTTGAATTTGCCTGTAAAAATTCTCTCTCTTTAGAAAGTCTTCTAATGCTTTCATTTCAGCCAGAGATAATGAGAACATTTTTTTTCTTTAAAATCTGAGTTGAATAAAATTAATAACAGGTATTTCAATGTATTTAATAGCAAATTTCTTTATTATATTAATATTTTCAATATTTCATTGTAATTAGTATCATATTACACTTGAGATTATTAAGTACATAATGTTAGGACCTGTAATGGTCTGGGGAATGGCGATTGGTGCTAGGCAGAAGCTAGAATGGACCTGTATTAAACAAGGATTCTATGGTAAGTTTTCATTAAGGACAGAGGTATCAATCTTTTAAAAGTGTATTTAAAATATTTCCCATCTCAGGTTGTGTTCTAAACACAAACAAAGCAGAAAATCATTGCACTACAGACATGTATCATTAGTTTAAAAGAGTGTGGTCTTGCACATGACGAAATGGAACTAGAAATTAATAACAGAGCTGGAAACTACCCAAAGTATTTAGAGATTAAACAATATGATTACTAATAAGTCATAGATTAAAGACAATGTCTCAAGAGAAATGAAATAAGTATTTTGAACCAAGTGAAAGAGAAAATACAATGTAAAAATACTGTGGGATACAGCAACACCAGTGATTAGAGGTGAATTTATTTAATCAATGCAGATAATAATAAAAAAAAAAAACCCTAAGATCTGAAAATCTAACCTTCCCCTAAGAAACTATAAAAGAAGAAGTTAAAGCAAGTGGAAGACACAGTAAAAAATTAAACCTCACATCATTGAAATTAAAAAGAGAAAATGAATAGAGAAATTCAATAAAATCAAAAGGTAGCAATAGAAAAATTGACATTCACACACACACAAAAGGAGCGTAGACACTGATCTTAAATTTTTTTACTCAAAATGGATACTAGGCCCATTGTGAAACACAAAGCCATGAAACCTCTAAAAACAGGAGAGAATCAAGGTGATCTTGGATTTGGTGATGAATTTCTGGAGAATACTTAAAAGCCCTGCCTATGGGTAAAATTAATAAATCGGACATTATTAAATTTTAACTTTTTTCTTCTGTAAAAGACACTGTTTATGAAATAAAAAAATAAGCCATAGTCTGGGAGAAAATATGTGCAATATGTGTATCTTATAAAATCTGTATCTAAAATACACAAGGACCTCAGCACAACAATGAAAACAATAAACAATTTTAAAATGTACAAACAATTAAAATGTGCAAAAGAGCCAGGCCCAATGGCACACTCCTCTAATTCCAGCAGCTCAGGAGGCTGACACAGGAGGCCGTGAGTTCAACGCCAGCCTCAGCAATGGCAAGACACTGAGCAACTCAGTGAGACCCTGTCCCTAAATAAAATACAAAACAGGACTGAGGATGTGGCTCCGGGGTCAAGTGCCCCTGAGTTCAATCCATAGTACACCCCCCCCCCGCAAAAAAAAAAAAAAAAAGCACTGGACAGACACTTTTCTGAAGAAGATAGATGGGGAAGCAAACTTTAGGAAAATCTGCCCAACATCACTTGGTTTTAAGCTGCTGAAAATTAAAGCAGGAGCTACACTGCATGGCCATCAGCACTGCTTGAACCTCAGCATGGACACCACCCTGGGATGGGCAGGGGGAGCTGCAGGAGCTCTTCTTGTTAGGGAAGGCCCAAGGGCACAGCCACTCCAGGAGACATTTCGTTCACTCTATCCCTATAGCAGGTGTCACGAGCACCACATGGGGCAGCTCTAACTGCTGCCCACAGGACAGCACAAGTGTTCCAGGCCCACGGATTCTCCCCCACCCCACAGTGCTGTGTGTTAGCATCCACAAATCAGAGAGAGCATCCGACCTTTGGATTTTGGGCATTGCCTTATTTTGCTTAGCATAACCCAGCTCTATGCATTTACCAGCAAAAGTCATAAAGTCACTTTTAACATTTTAATTAAAAATAATAGCAATAGAGAACAAAACTGTGTTGTGAAATAGTGTAGTGCATTTTGGAAACCAGAACCTGTGAAATGCTAGGGCAAGTGTACCTGAGCATACAGTGAAATATTGGAAGTTTTGTGAGCCATGCAATGGAACTTTATCTTATCAATTTTAATGCAGAATTGAATTTTAAGGAAATCAGACAACTTTACCAACAATATGTAGAGTTAATTTAGGGGGATTCATGGCCTCAGTATAAGATAATGTTAATTGAGATCAGTTTAATCGCAAGTTGAACAAACCAAATTTGAATAATTTAAGCAAAAAATTCTTGCCCTTATCACCATCCTTTATGGAAAGTCATATTAAGACAGGGTCATAGGAGAGCAAACTGAGAGACTGTAATGCATCTCTGTTTCTATTCTCTGCATGCAGGTTTCAGCTCCTCTCATTGCACACCATCTTTGCTAAAAGGTAGGAATCAAGGTGAACAACAGTGTCTAAACCAGTATCTCCATAGCTTAGCCATCAGGAGAGAGCTCAAGTTAAGTTGGAAAGTCAAAAGGAAAGAATTTGACCTGGTTCTATGGCCACCCTGCAAGGGACTCATTGTGGTGGTCAAGGATGTAACACATGTGGCGGGTTTGGACTGGGTCAGTTTTTATTTCCTCATCCAATTACCATGGCCAAACAAGCTTACACAGATGGCAGCCACCAAAGGAACCTCAAGGTGTAGTGGTTAAGAGGAGAGATGGGAGCACAGCTCCCAGAGATGGGAGTGGCTGCTGTGCTGTGCCATGAACAAGGCACTAGATCAGATGAAAGCCCCAATCACACAACAGTTCCAACAGCAGTGAATGCTATCACCATCCGGAGGATGCGCTGAGAACCTGAACAGTGGCCACAGTCGATGTGGGAAAGTGTTAAAAAGCAAAATCAATGAGACAGGAAAGATAATAGGATGTGAGAGGTGCTCAGAAATGAAGTTCAGGAAATAGCTTTGGTTTCCAGCTGGGGTGACAGATTAATGGCAATGTCATTCAGACCACAGAAACAAATGTACAAGACCCTGCTTTGGGTAGAATTGGAGCATTCCAGGACTAGATATGTATCCAAGAGGAATTCTGGCAATGTGAAATAGGAGACATGCACTCTGTCCCTCTATGTTCTTGGGGTCTCACATAGAGAACAACATGAATTTTCTAGGTGGGCAGACTTTATTTTCCATTATTTTACTACATGAAAGCTTCTTTCTCTCTCTCTCTCTCTCTCTCTCTCTCTCTCTCTCTCTCTCTCTCTCTCTTCCTGATTGTTTTATTCTGCTTTGAGGAGAATATATGTAAAGTACCCATCAAAGTCTCCAACATGGCATTAGAGGTACAAGTACAATAAAGACAAACGGAACTGTGAAATCATTGACCCTAAGAATAGTAGAAAAGGACACAGGGCGAAGTTCAGTACTTTGCTTTCTATTTTGAGGACACTGTTTTTTTTAATGTATTTGTTTTCATTCTAAATATAATGAAAATCTTTAACGAAGATCAGAAATGGCCAGGCAGGTGCTGCCCACTCAGCGGACAGGGAGGCTGAGGCAGGAAGACTGTAACATCCAGGACAATCGGGCAAGTTAGCCAGACCTTGTCTCAAAACAAGGATGTAGCTCACATTAATGCCAATGTCATTCACTACACGAAAGCATCTCTCTCTTAAAAAAACAAAGTGGAGTGTCTAAAGTGTCTCTAAAGGTAAAGTGTCTCTGAGTTTGATCCGCAGGATGGATGGATGGATGGATGGATGGATAGATAACAGAAATTGTAAGAGGTAATAAAAACATAGGACAGAGATTGAGAACCTTTTTTCTATTAAAAGCCAGACAGGAAATAGTTTTGCAAACCATTCAGTCTCTGTCATAGCCACTCAGCTCTGCTCACAAAAGGAAAACAGCCACAGGCAACACATAAATGGGCATGAGTGTGTTCCCCAAACACTGTATTTACAAATACTGGAGGCTGAGGACCACAGGTTGCCCACACCCAATAAAAGGTGAAGATAAAGGGTGGCATGTGGTCTTATATTTCTTGTAGATAAACACAGAAACGTGGAGTTCAACAAGCTGCCAAAGAACATGGCACTATTTAAATATTGTCGTAGACATCATGTAACATCCTGTCTGATGAACTGAGAATGTGCCGAATACTTTTCCTTAATCCCTACAATATCACTGTTCAAAACTACAGATAAATCCTGTACTATCTTGTTTAAAGAATAGAGCACGAGTTTCTGAATGTTAAGTTAATCATGGAAAGTAAAATATCAGATCTCTTGTAACATTCTGTGTACTTTTCCGACATTCGTGCCTGAGGATATGAAAACCATGGGAATTGAACACTTCATTTGCTATTTGTCTAAAAGTTATTTTAAGCCTAGCTTTTATTATTTCTTTCAGGAATATAATATTTCTTTCAGGAAGGATCTCTGTCACACAAGTCTTTTAACAATTCTGTAACTGATGTGCCATGAGAGTTTCCCTTATGCATCTCAGAAGTGCCAGGAGTGTGGGGTGGAAATCGCCCTCTGTGATCCGCTTCGGGGAAATACTAAATCACGTCCCTGACATTCCTAGTACAGGCTGAGCGGAAGGCCTGGCTCCACTGGACATTGGCAAAACATGTGTAGAAAAATGAGTTCTTAGATGTTCCATTCCAGATGAAGCTGTATCAGAACTCCACACTTGCAAAGCTTCAGGGAGCAGCCAAAATCAGAGCGAGCCCACCTTGCAGAAAGAGAAGTGAAATGAGAACGACCACAGCAGCTCCTGGCCCTGGTATGGGCCTCACAATAGTTTCAGCAGTTCTTGCTCAGCATTTGGGACATTCGATAACATGATTCTCTCTTTCTTTCTCTCTTCCTTCATGGCTTTGTTCTTGTCTTCTGGTAATTCCCCTGTACCTCTTCTCTTCATGCACACTCTGTGCAAGACAGCTGACCCACACATACTCTAAGACCTCGAGTGAATTTCTTATAACCTGTGTCTTGAGTTTCCCATCTCTCTATGGGACCAGTGAATTATGATCTGAAGAGTGTTTAGAGAGTCACTGAGAATACTGTATTTAAAATATGAAAGTCACAAGGACGATCACTGTCACTGTGCTGGTTCCCCAAGGCTTTTGTTTGTTCAGAGAATCTCCTTATGCAGCGTCGTCATCCAAGCCCTGCTCTCTGTCTTTTCCTGGTGTCCCTTTATACACAAAACTGGAAGTCAGACAGGATATTCTACTTGATCCGGTGACGTCATTAGGGTTGCCCACCAGCCTTGGTTAGTTTGCCAGGAGTTTCCCCTCATGCTGAGAGATCAGTTGTGTCCCCTGCCCTGGGCAGCTGTGTGTAATAACAAGATTCCTTGCTTACATTAAGGAAACTCACGCTGTCTACCTGTGTCTGCTGTCATTACTGCTAGTGTCATGGCAATGGTTAACACAGATGTGATGCTGTAAATGTCCCCAAATACTTGCACATCAGCCCATGAGCAGGTATTAGGCCTTTCATACAGCTGTGGCATCCCGGGCTTGGCATCTTTGCTGGACACCCTGAAACCCTGCTTGGTGACATGAGAAACTAGTGGGCAAGCTGATAGAAAGAGATGCATTGAGTTAATGGTGGGGCAGTTTCTAAAGAGCACAGGAAGTGCTTGGGAACTTTGATCTTCCAACCCACAGGTAGAGTCTGGAAATTCCCATCCCCATTCTCAGAGAGAAGCAGCCAGACAGAGCGGACTTCAGAACAGGAAGTCATGAGGGAAGAGAGAGATGTCACATAATGATAAGCAGATGATTTTTCCAAAAGAGCATAAAACCTTCAACATGTATTCAGATAACCCCACAACATCAAAATACATGTGGTAAAACTGAAGGACTGCCCGGAGAAGCCGAGAAACCCACTATTATATTTGGGGACTTCAAGACAGCTTCGTCAGTACCTGACAAGAATCAGAAGGGCCACAGTTTAATCCAGAGGCACCATCAACTGGATCCTATATTTAAAGAATACCTCTCTGAACAACAGCAATATATATATATGTTTTCACATGGACCATTCACCAAAACACCTCATTCTGGACTAACAAACGTAGGAGTATAGCAATCTCCATGAGGAGGCCTGCAGACCACAATGAAATTGAACTGGCTATTGACAACAGATTACAAATATCTAGAAATTAGACATCTTCTTTCTAAGTAATGTGTGAATCAAGAAAAAAGTTCAAAAGGAATTAAAAGTATTTTTAACAGAATGAAAATGAAATACGTCTTCTAACTCAGGGGAAAACAGCAATACAATGCTAAAGGGAGATTACTGAATACATACATGAGAAATGAAGAGAGGGTCAAAATCTCTTCCCTGCAGGAATCTAGAGAAAAAGGAAAATGTAGGCCTAAAATAAACAGAAGGAAACAATAAAATTAGAGCAGTAATTGAGGACATTGAAAACAGGAAACCAGAGAAAAATCAAGGTAACTAAGCGTTAGTCCTTTGACAGGATCAGTAAAACTGACCAATTTCTATACAGATAAACGAAGGGGAAAAATAAAAATAAAATATAAACAAAACTAACATCAGAATTAAAAGAGGACAATAACTACTGATTTCATAAACCTCTAGAGGATAATAAAAGAATATACAAAGCACCCCATGCCTAGAAATTAAATAGGTAAAATGAACTAATTTGTAGAACATGATCTATCAAAACTCTAACAAGAAGTAGATGCTGAGTATTTTAGTCTCTTTAAAGACCATCAATGGAATTTCCTTCCAAAGTTGAAAACACCAAGCCCAACTAGTGAATTCTGACCAACACTTAAGGAAGAAATTACACCAATTCCATACAGTCACTTCCAGAAAATAGACACAAAGGAAATACTGCCTAACTCACTCTACGAGGTCAATAGTTCCCCAATACCAAATGATAATGCAAAGATAATGCAAAAACAAACAAACATAGATAAATGCGTCTTGGAAACATAGGTGTAGATATCCTTAACAGAATATTGGCAAAGTGACTTCAATAATGTATAAATCAGTGAAATTTATCCCTGGCATGTCAAACCTAGTCCAGCATTTAAGTCAGTTAATGAGATCCATCGTGTCAAGAGGCTATAGAATAAACCACATGATCACATCGAAAGATGCAAAAATACCAACACCTAGTCATGATACAAACTCTCAGGAAAACTGGGTGTCCAGGGGAACTTCCTCACTGAGCAAGGGACATCTGAGAAAGCCCAGTAGAAGCAGGAGCAGCATCATGCCTGGTGGGGGACTTCTAGGCACCTTCCTCCCAGCACGGGAGCAAGGGAAGAATTCCCATGACATCGCCGTCGCTGTCACTCAACATCATGAGGGAGGGCCTCGCCAGAGCAGCCATGGTGAGAAGGAACTGGAGTATTGAGGTGCAGAGGAAGGAGTAGGTCGCCTCTCTCCACAGAGGCCATGACTGTTAGTGCAAGATCCCCCAAAACAACTGGCCAGAAAACTCTGGTAACTAGTAAGCTATTTAGCAAGGTTGAGGGCTGCAGGCTGAACACAGACAGGAGCCAGTTGTTTTCTCAAATGCCACAAATAAATAATGTAAATATGAAGTTAAAGATAGCACAATTGACACTGATACCAAAGCAAATGAAAAAATTAGGTGTAAATTTGACAAAGATGTACAATATCTCCATGAGTAAAATTACAAAAGTGTGGTGAAAGAAATCAAAGATTCTAAACAAATGGAGAAGTCGTCAATGTTTGTGGACAGGAAGGCTCATTTTTTAGCTGTCAGCTCTTCTCAGTTTATCTATAGATTCAACAAAATCCCAATCAGAATTCAAGTAAGTAATTCTGCGGATATGGTCAAATGGATTCTAGCATTCCTGTTAAAAGGGAAAGACCCAGAATAGTCACCAGGTTCTAAAGAAGAGCCAAGACCATGGCCCACTTCATCAGACACTCTTAAGCTATGTACTTAAGATATTGGGATATTGGTGAAGAAAAAAATAAAACAATGAAAATGAAAGTCTTAAGCCAAAGTCTAAGTGACTGTGGAACTGTCAAGGAGTTTTAGAGACACACACCAGGGGCATGACTCACAGAGGAACAAAATGGTGTATTAGATTTTATTAAAATCTAGAATTCATGTTCTTAAAAGCCTCTGCTAAGAGAATGAGTAGCAACTTCCAAGCTGGGAGAAAATATTTGCAAAACATGTGTGTGGTAAAGGCCCTGTATCCAAACTAACCAGCACTTTTGAGTTCCACATTTACTGAAGATATCTTAACTTTGTCTTCTATAAGAGATCAACAGATATATTTCTTTTAGCACTCTCTGTGTAAAATCAATTGTTTCATTCATTTTTCATGGTGTTTTTATAAACATCCCTGAGAAAACATTCATAGGGGTTGTTTAAAGTGTTCAGCTGCAGCCACATAAACCCACCTAATCAAGTTTTTCTGTCATTAGTATTGTGCATAAACTATGGAGAATGTATGCTTGATAGAGACACAGACTTTCCTTGCTTTGTTCACTGCTGTTCTCTCAGTATACAGAGCATGAGCTAACAGTATTTGTTGAATAAATATCCATTAATAGATGCGATGTTTTTATGTTTCCTCTTTCTGTAAACTCTATATTTTTGAGCAACTCCCAAACAAACACAGTCCTGTAGAAAGGTCAATTTTGTATTCTCATTGAAGCTTTAATTTCTTATGCAGACTAAAAATTGAAGCCATTTCTCTTTAGCACTTGTCAATTGAAAAGACCAAATCAAAACGGAGCTGACATATTTGTTAACAGATCACAAGGCAAACTAGAATTAATCAAACCCTTCCAAAATCGTATTGATTTACACTTTAACACATGTTCAGTCTTACTTTGGTTGAAAAGTGTCAAAAGAGAATCTACTTGAAAAAAATCATAGATCAGGATTTTATAATTCCACATACAACAAAACACATGTGCTGGCTAAAAGGTTCCATTGTGTGTCCTCACTTTGACCCAGGATCATGCTGAAAGTGATAGAAAGAAGCAGATGAATCAGTGTCTTGTTTGATAGTTACCTACTGGGTTCTCTAATTTTGCTAAATCACTTTGAGAGAAAAATATTTGCAAACACAAATTACTGACTGTGAAAGTTGCTTTCTTTTGCCTTTTACGAAATTGGCATCAAGCTCAATAGGTTGAAGATTGGTAAGGGGATACCAGATAGTGCAGAAGCCAGAGGAGCTCTAGAAGGTGAGACTAGACTCCACCGTAATTACTTCCCAAGTGCTAATAATACTTCCAAGTGCTGTACAAAGTCCCTTGGCAGAGGATCCTCAGAGCTCAGTAAGTTCAACAGAGCAGATTTCATTTACCCCATGTGACAAATGTGGAGACTTGGGAATGTTCACTGATGGGCCTAACGTGGTCGTGGAAAGTGCCTAGGCCAGCATTAGAACCCATCTCTTGATTTCTAAGAATGAGAATATTCACCACTGAAGCTCATTAAACCTGAAATTTTATATTATTATTATTTTATGTAAAATCATCTTATTTAAGATGAACACCCTTATTCCTTCTCAAGCAGAATACACTGAAATGGCCATATGTATTTGGATCATGGTAACAATAAGACTAATAGTAATAAGATTAGCATTTATGAGACCAGGGGCAGGATTAAGCATTTGATGAGATTATGTTCTGTAATTTTCTCAATATCCTCCTTAAGTCACCCCTATTTCACTGATGAAGAGAGTGGAACTCAGGGATTATGAGTGACATTAAGGAAGGTCCAGAGAGCTTTATCAAGTGGACCTGGGATTTGAAGTCAGACCCAGGCTAAGTCTTAGCTGCCAATTCATTCCATCTTCTGAATTTCACTTTTACCTCCCTAACTCCTTCTGGTCATAACTTCATATCTGTGACATGCTTGTGATTTCAAGGCATATTTACTAAGAGCTTTCAGTTTTGAAGAAGAAAATGTACATAACGTCCTTCGAAAACTGCAAATATGAAACCAATGTCAGGTACTCTAGGAGCTAAAATGCAGCTTTTGAGATATTTGCTGTTAATTCGTTTGTTTCCCGGCTTGCTCTGAAGGTGGTTGCTCTACCAAACTGGTAAGCCGGAAGAGACGCAGGGGCTCTGTGAATTCCAGGGTTTCTGTCCCCAGCCAGCCATCTGGAGTGTGGCTGACCACTGGGGAGAACAGAGGTTGTGCAGTCATGAGGGTGAATCCATTGTCACCAACTGAAGGAACCCTAGTAACAGGTGCTGTAGTGACAGTGGGATGTTAGCTTTAGATTTATCTATGAAAGATGGCACATTATCCATTGTTCGATACCTTCCTTTGTTCTTATTGAATACCCTAAATTTTAGGAATTGGGCATAGTGTTCTGTGAAATGTGAAAATCTTCATCAGGGTCTTTTTCCCACAAATCCCATTAAAAGGACCTACAGATTCAAGTTAAATATGGGTAACTGTCATCAGCTTCTAACTGTAGAACTAGAGTCCTCGGTAAAATTAGACAGTGGAACAAATCACTTGAGGCACTTGCTCTTTGGCTCTGAATCTATGTTGACAGGGTGACTTACATTCGTTTTATGCTTTGAGAAAAATGCTGTCCTATTTGCATTTGTTTCTATTTTCTCTTCTCCGGCTTGAATTCAAAAGCGTACCTTGCAATAATATGACAAAAATGAAAACTGATATCATAAAATGGCTCTTTTTTTTTCATAAAAATGTTGACTACAGCTCACACTGAGGATCTAAAACAAACAACACGTGCAGGCCGGTCCAGATAGAGCTACTCGTCTTATCTTTTTGTCATATTAACCCATTTTGTTTTCTCTTTCCCCCCCCAAGTTTGATATTTGTTACCTGTGGCTACACACATGTTGGTGATCAGCTAATTTATGCCTTATGTTGTACATAGAATTTAGCGGCTGTCAGTAATTACTGTGGTAGCCAAACTAGAGATTTTTCACTTCTCTCCTAAAAACTAACCATGTGTTCTTCTTTAAAGCAATGTGGTTTCATTTTATGAATTTTCTGCAAGAAAAATAAAAAGAAACTCAGAGCTGTGAAATTTAGTGTTATATTCATGAAAAATTATCTGATGGCAAGTTAAATCTTAAAGAGAAAGAATAGGATTCTTAAAAGCTTGGTTTCAGCAGTAGATATGTGTGCAGAGAAGAGCATTTTAGTGTCTGAAGGGCTCATCTCCTTGTCATATTTAAACAAATGCACATTCATTTTGGCTGAAAGGAATGCCATCTAAGACTCCCATTGGTTTCTTACTTCCAATTTTTACTTATAGGTACAATTAGTATTTTCAGGCTCATTTAAAATTTAAAAAACTATAAAGAGAGCTCATAGAAGCTCGTTCTTTCCATTGAACACATGAATATTTCCAACACACAGTAAAAAATAAATATTATCTTGATGATCAATTGAATGAAGATATTTTCAAGAAAATATACATCCATTTCTCAACGCCCATATGCCTGCTTTCATACACATTAACTAATTTAATTATTTGATATAAATTAACGAAGTGCAATGTTTTTTCTCTGAACTATGTGGAGGCAAATTTCTGCCTGTGTGGAATGGAGAGTGTAATGTACATAAAGGACATTTCATTAAAATAATTTTCATTTGAGTGATTTATAGTCACATGTCAATATTTTGGATTATCTCTTATTACTAAATTCAAAATCCTACATCTTCTAACTTTCTTTCTAATTGAATTCTTAATTTCCTCCTCTAATTCTATTTCTTCTTTTCCTTTCCATTTCTGGCCTCCATCTAAGGCAACCTATATTTCCAACGTAGACAAAACTTCAGTGTTATGCAATTAGAGATATTGATATTGTCTTATGCCAAGTGCCCTAAATATTCATAGAGATTTTGTCCTCTAGTGATAGTATTTGCATCTTCTGTCAGGTTGAGGAGAGGCTAAGCTGCTATGACAAAGAAAGTGCAGAACGCTGTGCTCAGATCTGGGAGGAAGGACCTTCCTGTGTAACAGGCAGTCTGGGCAGTCCCTCCACTGGAATGGTTCTTCCCAATCTGCTCTGGCCACTGCTGCTCCCTGGCAGGGAGGGGAACAGAGCAGCCCAGGAGGAGCAGCTATGTCTTAGAGCGATGCCACCAAAGTTACTCCCAAGCTTCCTGACATTGTCAACCTGGTCATGCACGCACACCTGCCTGGAAGCCAGGGTGGGAAGTGTAGCCGGCACTGGGTCACCACAGCCCATCAGAGAGAAGGGTTTATGCTACAGTTAAGTCTGCACCCACTAAGAACAACCATCATGTTCTTCAGAGTTAGGAGAAATGAACACTTAATTGTTTATAACGCCCCACTACTCAGTTTGGTACTATGTCATATGTAGGAAGAATATCAGTAAGTAAAATCACTTTCCTTTAAAATTGTTTCCATGGTGAAAAGAAGAAATTAAAGCCTAACCCCCCTCCTTGTTTCTGTTAAAATACAAGCAGTCTGGTGTGCTCCAAAGTGAGAATGGTATTATTGCAACATCAGTTTTTAATAGGTTTCCCAATGAAATAGCTTTTAATTCACAGGCAGCCTGGAAAGAATTAAGACCCACTAGTTTTAAGTTCTGAACGCCAATCAACTAGAGATGTAAGATCTATCATCAAATTTCACTTGGAGAAATACAGCATTTAAACATGGCTTTATTGATACCATGAAAATTATATTATCAATAATCTTGCAATCTTGAGCAAGGGTTCTAACAAACTTAAAACTGATATCCACATAAAACAAAAATTGCCACAGATTAACCACTGGCTAATTTTTCCACAAAAGGAGATGAAATACATAAAAACCACATACACACAAAAAAAATTCTTGCCTTTTTAAAGTGTTATCATAACCTTTTGAATTTTTTTGCTCATAATTATATCTTGATTATGTGCTAGACTTTTTCCCAAATGTACTCATATATCAAATGTAAATGTTTAAATACTTTATGACATAAATTCACTGTTACATTCGCATTACATTTTCATTCACTTAGTTGTTTTTAATCCATCACTCATACCAGCATTCACACAAAAAAATGTAGAGCTGCATAACTGTGTTAATGGAGTTTATACCTGTTCACTTGCAACATGGTGAGGGGTTGTAAAGTTTGTAATTGGCTCTAATAATGATGAAGAGAGAGGCAGAACACTTCAATAAAAATATTTTTTCCACCAGGTGGAGTGGCACTTGCCTTAATCCCAGCTACCCAGGAGTCTGAGGCAGGAGGATCACAAGTTTGAGGCCAGTCTGAACAACTGGAAACTGTTTTAAAGTAAAATAAAAAGTTAACAGGGCTGTGGATGTAGCTCAGTGACAGAGTGCCCTTTTCTTTGGTTCCCAGGATGTGGGGGGATCCCCAAATGCCTGTCTTTCTGAAATTCTAAAGTGCCATATATGTCTCAAATTCACAAATAATGACCAAAATAGAACAAAACAAAAAAGAGTCCTCTCTGATAAGCAAATGCTCAGTTACCTTTGATCTCGGCAGGCAGCGCGGCAAACTGTCATTCTTCTAAGAAATCTTCTGTTGCTCTCTTGAGGGCAGACTCCGGGTTCCCTCTGCACCTCTCCTGCAGTCTCTGTGTGGTCTCCTCACTGCCGGTGGCGTCTGTGGCACTCCTGTGTCTCCCAGCAGCTGTGGGCAGGGTGAGCTTACTGACAGCAGCTCCTCCACAGCATTGGCCGGGCACCTGGGGAGCACTTAATAACATGCTGGACGTCAGGGCATGGATGGAAGCAGTCACCTACGGACACGCAAATGAAGATGTCAGGCTCAAGACCCCTCTGTGGGGACGTTTTTGTGACTCTAGGAACATATTTAATAATGAGAATAACAATGCTGACGACTTTCTGTGCATTTCCTCTTGGCTGGCACTGTTTTAAAGGATTTTATAAGTAGCAGCTTATTGACTCAGTCCTTTGAGTTGATGAACTATCACATGAGTCGTGCATGTGGCTGGAGCTATGGGACGTGAAGCAGCTAGCTCTCTGCTCCCGGTAAGAACAGATTCGGGGCCTCTGCCCCACTGCTGCTGGCCACCAGTTCAGAGTGTAGTCTCACTCGAGCAGACTAGTCCTCCTCTCGCTCTCTCTTTTCCCCAAGATGTAGAAGGACAAAGAGTTTTTGATTGATTACCAACTGAATTTCAGGAAAATATCTATGAGAGGCACATGATACAAATCCATTTCCAAGGTTACAGTTTTTTCTCCAAAATTGGCGTGTGTTCCTGTCTCATCAAGGGACATTCTACATGACAGGTGGGTTTTGTCATAGATTTTAAATATACTACATAATAGCATTATATAAAATATATAATTATAGATGTGTACATAGAGTTAACAAATATGATTTCATAGTCGACTTTATTTTAATATTCCAAACCAAGAATTTCTAAGAGAAAATTCATTTCAAGTTCCAACAATCTGGCCATAGATTGTTAGAATTTTTTTTGTAAGAACCCTCCAATGCACAACTGAGTCCAGCCAAGTCATGACCTGGGGTTACACCCTTTTGCCCATTTATTGGTATCATCTAATTCTGCAAGTAATTTTCCCTTCATCTGAAGGGAACACTTATGCAGATCTGGAGAGAAATGAAGAACCGGGGCTGGTAGGGCTAGGCGTGGGAGCAGCCCACATTTTTGAGGGGCCTGTTCAGTGAGCATGCAGTGCAATTGCTGCTACTTAGAATTATGCAGGGCATGATCTACCTGGGAGGGGTCTTGCACCTGACTGGCCCTTGTCTCTACTTTGATGGTGAAGGTCAAGTGAGTCTAGATTGCAGATGGTATGAAACCCCAGGGCTGGATGCCCATTGCTTGCTTTATTGCTGCATCAGACAATGCTTCTTTTCACCTGGATTGCTTTTCTGAGTACACTCAAGTTCAGGTGCAGGGCAGCAAAATTGCCAATTCATGCAGGAATCACCATGAGACAATGTCCTCAGTAATTAGAGAATTCAGTGCTTCAGTCCTGATGGGGGAGCCGGGGCAGGGAGCTGCCGTATCCCTTCAGAATAGAAAGAGTGCAAGAGCAAGGCAGTGCAGTGAGGGCAGAGGGCATGTCCACGTTTCTGGAGGTGAGTTTCAGATCATTTCCTCTGACACTGGAGAGAGGGAGGCGAAGGAGAGGGAGACCCAGAGGCTGAAGAGAGGGAGACCCTAATGGCCAATGAGGCTTCAATGCATCTGTCTGAGAAAAGGAGATAATCATCAGAATAAGGATGTTGGGCAACTGAAAATGATTTCCAAACATCTGAACCATAAGTCTTTGGAAAACACTGAGCAGCTAAATATAAGAAAGAGTACCAAATTGAGACTTTGATTTAATGATTCTTTTGGGGAGAACTTAAGACAAAACATGTTGTATTTTGAATGGAAAATTAAAATTAGAGATTGGAAATAGAGATGGAAAGAAATTCCCCATGCTCCAGGTGGAGTCTGGGGTGGGTGGATAAATGGCAAACTTGAGTTTGGAATGGAACGAGGGCTGCTCAGGGAGGCAGGCCCCAGGGACACCTTCCCTGTGCAGAGCAGTGCAGTGCCACAGCCAAGGCTAGGGGCCACCTGCAAAGAGAGCATGTGGGCGCTTCATCCTCCATCCCAGATCCCCTGGGAGAATTCTACCCAAACAGCAAAGGCAGCATCTATTAGTGTGGCAGGAGCACCACGAAGCCACCAAGGCAGGGGAAGACCCTGACAACCACGATTAAGGCATTTCTTTTTATTCCTGGAGTGGAAGTGAAAGGTCTGGTCCCTGTGTTCAGTAACTCCCACCATCACTACGGCATTCCCAGGAGGTAAAGTTGACAGGCAGGAAAGATGTTCATGTTATGTCAACCGTATGAGCAAAGTCCTGTCATGGAAGATTTCTAAGAATTTGAACTCATATTTCACTTAACTTCATGCTAATTTTTGATTTCATGTGAAGATTCGTGTCTCTGCTCAGATTCTTTTTTTTTTTCTATGTAGGGAGCCGAAACTACCAAAAGCAGGGAGCTACTTGGAGGGGGTGACAGAGACTGATGGAGTATCCAAGTCAAGTTCTTGGATGAAGGCGGGTTGTACACATAGAAGAGAATCTACAACATTTACAAAAGAGAGAGATCCAAGGTACTCATGTAGAACCCTGCTGGGAGGTGTTGGGAATCTGACCCTGACGTGGGTGAGAGACTTCTTAACACCATATGCATTCATACAGGACTCCAGAACAATTCATAGCTTTCGATTAGGGACTGTTCCTTCCAGTAAAATTGACTAGAGATAGACCCTTAAAAAGTCTAAAACCAAACTTAATGACATTTTCCAGAGAATCAGGGTTTGGAGGTTGAGTCTCATCAATAAAGGAGTCTTAGAAGACAGTCCTTCCACAGAGGTGTCATCTTAACACAGTACACATGAAGACTTCAATACAAAGGTTACCTGTTAGTAATTGCACAGAGTTAGAGACAAAAAGTCAGAAGTTTTCAGTAGGAAGTGCCACAAAATTGAAACTAATAATCAAAGAAGGAAACTTTTGTGAAACTGATAATATAATACTTCCACCACAATACTAAGAATTGTACAAAAATCTCCTTCATTACACAGATATCCAAATGTTACGAACAACCAAAATAAAAAAAAAAAAGGATTCATGTGGACCTGAGAAGATTTCTTTCTCTTTCCAATATTGATAAATTTGTGAATACTACAGTTTCCACTTTCTATTATGCAAGATCACCTATTATATGAATGCATAATTTAAAACTAAGTCAGAATGTGCCTACTTTATTTTTTTCTAGCTAAAGTAAGTCTTTGATGAATTTTAACTAGAGCAGTAAAGCAGTTTAGTCCTTATTTAAATCTCTATGAGCCAACTCTTAGAAAACTACTTCCAATTAACCCTAAGCCTTCTTTTAAAAGCCTGTTTGTTGGTAGACAGAAGGAAGGCTGAAATCCATGTATGACAGAACTGTAAATATTTCTATTCAGAAAATGAAATCAAGGCTCAACTCTTTTTGAGGAGAACAAGCCAACTTTGAGAGAAGTTGGAATTTTGCACGGCCTACTTATCACTGGTTCCCTAAATGACCGGGGTTGAACAGAAACAGCCTTTTCATGTGGCTTCTCTGATTAAAGCAAGGTCTCCTAGTTGGCAATGTATCATCTGCAATTTCAAAGTTTAAGTGGAAGCTGGGGTTGCTTTTCCTTGAAAAGATCCCCTTCCTCTTTATGCACGGTCTATCTGGGTAGCTGGCACACAGATATAAAATGCTGGGCAGTAATCAGGAGCACGCTGGTGCTCATGGCAGGCATCAGGAGAGTGACTGCCAGGTCTTTGAACTACAAAAATAAATAGAGAATAGAAGTGCATTGTATCGGCCAAGCCCCAGGCTCAGTCATCTGTCTTGGAGCATGCTCTGGTGAGAGTGTTTAACTTGGACCTCTTCCATCACATGTGGTAGCTGCGAGAGGGAAAGGGAGAGGAAGAGAACAATGTTAGGTGGTATATTTAATAGCATGTTGGCTTAACAATTCTCAGGAAACCGGTCCTTCTATTTCTCTCTTAGCAGCCAGCGTTTACCCCCTTTGTTGAATGAGCGGATGTGTGCTTCAGAAAACGTGGTTCTGCCCGTCCACACTCTCCCATTGTTTTCTAGAAGATTCCAACAGCAAGCACACAGATTCCCCAGAACACGGCAGCTCACGTGACAGTGTCTTTGTGTATTTGGTTTCACCAGCAGCCTTGATGCCCCGGAGCTCACGGGCCTCCTTCCCTCTCAACCTGAGCTTGGAATCTGTGGTAACTGGCTGTTTGTTGTTTTTGGCTAAACTGTCCTCTGGTCTCTCCTTTCAAGGCCCATATAACACAAACCATGACAACCGTAGGCTCCCTCTGCCCTCCCTAAGTTTTCTTCTATAAGAAAGGAAAGCCCTCGCCCAGCCACACAGTGCCCATAATAGAAACTTGATTAAAAAGAATACCTGTGGGAGGAGTGGTGCTGTTAAAGGCCTGCTCGTCCTCAGCTGCTGCACATTAGGAGAAACTGTGCTTGTTTTCACAGCTGAATTATCTTGCTTTCTATATTATGAGGGAAGTATTCAGAAAATCAAATACAAGCTTTCCAAAGGATAAGTCAGGAAAAAATAAATAAAATTTTTAAAAAGCCGAGCTTTTCAGTGAAGTTTCCGTTGCTGGCCCTCCCCCTAGATCATGCAGCACCCATTTTGTAGGCCTTGTGAAGAGCAAGAGCTAAATATGTCAAGGCTTTCTGTAGAAACGCATTCATTCACTGTTGCCAAAGGAAGGGAAGCTGTCGGATTTGCCCAGACAGATGGGAAGATAAATTTGTGAGCAAAAAATCATACAAAAATACCAAGTTTAAAGGACCATGTGTCAGAGGTAAGAGATTTTTAATGTTACATTCCTTTTGCTTTTTTCCCTGCTATTCCTTTTCCTCCAGATGAACAATCATGTGAAATAGATGAGATGTGTTGTACCTAGCAGACATTTTGGGGGAAGATAGTTGACCCTAATTACATTTGCCACCATTCGCACAAGACATAACATTTCAGGGCATCCTGAGCCTTTCTTTAAGAAATTCTTTGGGAAAACACACATTACAAACTTCATTCTATCTGTTTTAAAATCAATGTGTTGCCAGACTGATCACCATCAAAATATGAATCATTTATTAATTCATTCAGTCAACAGAAATGCTCTACTGAGTCCCAGGTTCTTTCCCTAGGCCTCAGTCAAGTAGGGATCACAAAATAATGTTCCAGAAATCTTGAAATTATACTTGGATTAGATTGTGAGAAATCCTGATTATAGTAAGCAACTAGAAATCATTTCATTAATATACACTGCAATTAAGTTTACCAAAAATGGAATCATGGCAAGGAGGAAAATCTGCTTTAAATTTTACTCTATAATTAAATGAGTGAATAAGGAAGAGCCATCATAATAACCTGAAGAAAGTTTGGATTGTTAATAAAAATACAATTGAAAAAAATCAAGTCACAACATTTTTTAATTCAATCAAGATTGTATATTTTTGTGGTTTCCTCAATTTTTAAATTCAAAATTTTGTTCAGAAACTTAATCCATCAACATAATAATTCCTAAAAATTCTTGATGTTCATACCTGCTAGTAGGAGCCTTATTCAAAACATCATTATTCAAAGTCTAATTCTCCATAGGAACAATGAAATATATGGGGAATTACATTTTGGAATATCAAAATGGCTTATTGTACTATTAAATAATTAAAACCTTGAATGTAAGTGTGCATTTCTCATGAGAGTTATTCAATAACCCATGAGGTTGATATTTTAACAGTGGGCTTAACTTTTAAGCATTTTTGCTTGTTGCTAAAAGTCAACCTTAGTAGAACCACAGATTATGTTAGCATTTTAAAAGTATAATAAGTCAAAGATTACACAAAAGAAACCTGCAGCACAATTTACCATTGTGAGGCTGTCCTCTTTGCACCTTGCAGATGCTATCATGGCTCAGAAGAGCTACAGTTGCACTGTGGTGTGCACAAGATCACCCAATCAAAGGAGGCACACTCAGAGCTCCTGCTGAATAGCTGGGACTTTTTAAATATTCATATTGGACTTTCAGATCATATTACTGTAAAACAGAGTGTACAATTTGCTATTGTAATGCATGCTTTTCATAAATTCCTATCATTAATTTTGGTTTCTAACATGCAGAGTGAAGTTCTCTTACTTTACACATTCAGCATTTTCTTCTAATCTGCACCCTAGATTCAGAACTCAGTTTTCCCTTCTCCCAAAGGGTGTAGACCCCTTGCCATCATCGTTGAAGCTGTGCTGGATAAGAGAATGTCAATGGGTGTAACAAAGGTGATATCGTGCCC